>NC_134196.1:11919535-12574023 GCF_964188355.1 Buteo buteo
AGAACAGTTATTTTTAGCTTCATTCTTCCTAAAAATACGTTTAGCATTAAAATCAAAGCCAAGACACTGAGAAATATTTTGTTTCCAGGTAAAAGAACGTTTTCCTCCCAAAACAAACATTCACTCAGGCACAAAGAAAAGAAATTATTGGCTCCTCAGACAAAATGTGCAGCCTTAGGCTATTGTGCCTTTTTGTTCCATTATGTTTGCAGCAAAGCTTAAATTGACCAGTGATAAAAAGACACTTTTTATTTTGTTTATGATCAAGCCAAAGTATTTTTCTACATAAACGGATAAAAAATATTTGCCTAATACAGTTGAAGAGGTATTTGGGAGTTCTGGATTGCTTGAATATGATTGATTTTCCTGTTTTATCCTTATCTTCCTCAGTAAAATAGTAATGTGGACATATATCAGCATAATTCATGTCTGGCCATTCTCAAGGCTCTAAAGAGTTCTATAATGTTTCCCCTGAAATCAGTGTATATTTTACCAGATCAGCCGTTTGATGTTTTTATGTATAGCTTAAGGATTCCTTTGCCCAGTAAATCCCTTGATGCTAGCACATATTTGATAGACTTGTGTCACTTTGGCAGGTGTCTAATTCTATTAGAGACCAAAACCAAAGAATGATCCCCAAACTTTACAGTGCAGGAAATATCAGAAATGGGAAAATCAGATTAAGAAGCACCTAAGTAACAAACAATAAGATGACATATAAAATGAACTATCTATCTTTTGGATTTTTTTAATGTATAGCTGTTGGTTGGGGATTTTTTTCCGCTGTATCAAGGAAAAGCCTAGCTTTTGGAAGTACTCAGGAAAAACAATGATATGGAGCACAGGAATTGTATGTTTTGTAGGCAGAAGGGCCTCACAGCCAGAGGGAACCATGCATGGCAGAACATGAGATCACCACAACCTAGAAGCCAGCAGAGGACAGTCACAGTCCCGTGGCTCCCGTTCTGCAAGGGATCTGGTGAGCAGTTTGAAATTATTGCCTACCCTGAAAATGCAGGGCATCTAGCTAGCAGGGTAGGATTCAGTCTGCACTTGAACCACTGGCTTCCTTCAGGGGTTTACCAGAAAGAGAGCTGAATGGGAGGGTCTGAGCACTTGGGAGCCCACTGGTATGGAGCTTAGAGCAGCAGCAGTCCATCTCATCCATGGATGGGTGGAGAGGAGGCCCATGTCTTACCTGCTGTCCAAGGCCCCTTTATGTCTTACACTATTTTATGTAAAAAAACGTGTAAAACAAATTCTTCGAGTAACACAATGAATGAGCACAACTGTTTCACAGTAATTCATTCTGAGCAATACTTCCCTCAGTTCGAACATGCTCAGCTTGCAGTTCACAACCACAGGCAGGATTTGCAAAGGTCCTCTTGTCCTCAGTGGTGGCAGGGGAAAAGGCAATTTTGAAATTTCTGTGCTGAAGGCAAAGCTCAGGGTGAGCAACAGGTTGAGAGTCACAATGCTGACAGCAAAAATGGCTGCCAAATATATCACAAGGTCTGATTTTTCTTTGCATTTTGCATTGGTAGTTTTAGGATTTGCTTTTTGTGCTTTCTTCTGAAAGATGGAGGCTATCTTTAGAGATGATGAAGATCAAATAATTCCTTGAGCACAGCTGTCACAAAAAGTTACTCAGGACAAAGACCAAATATTATAGAATCATAGAATCATTTAGGTTGGAAAAGACCTTCAAGTCCAACCATCAACCATGCCCACTAAACCATGTCCTGATGTGCCTTGTCTACGCGCTTTTTGAATACCTCCAGGGATGGTGACTCAACCACTTCCCTGGGCAGCCTGTTCCAATACCTGACAACCCTTTCAGTGAAGAGATTTTTCCTAATATCCAATCTAAACCTCCCCTGCCACAACTTGAGGCCATTACCTCTCGTCCTATCACTTATTACTTGGGAGAAGAGACCGACCCCCACCTGGCTCCAACCTCCTTTCAGGTAGCTGTAGAGAGCGATCAGGTCTCCCCTCAGCCTCCTTTTCTCCAGACTAAACAGTCCCAGTTCCCTCAGCCGCTCCTCATCAGACTTGTGCTCCAGACCCTTCACCAGCTCCGTTGCCCTTCTCTGGACACGCTCCAGCCCCTCTGTGTCCTTCTTGTAGTGAGGGGCCCAAAACTGAACACAGGACTCGAGGTACAGCCTCACCAGTGCCAAGTACAGGGCGACGATCAATGCCCTGCTCCTGCTGGCCACACTATTTCTGATACAAGCCAGGATGCCGTTGGCCTTCTTGGCCACCTGGGCACACTGCTGGCTCATATTCAGCCGGCTGTTGACCAGCACGCCCAGGTCCTTTTCTGCCGGGCAGCTTTCCAGCCACTCTTCCCCAATTCTGTAGCGTTGTGTGGGGTTGTTGTGACCCAAGTGCAGGACCCGGCACTTGGCCTTGTTGAACCTCATACAATTGTCCTGGGCCCATCGATCCAGCCTGTCCAGATCCCTCTGTAGAGCCTTCCTGCCCTCCAGCAGATCAACACTCCCGCCCAAACTGGTGTCCTCTGCAAACTCTCTGAGGGTGCACTCAATCCCCTCGTCCAAATCATCGATAAAGATATTAAACGGAACTGGTCCCAATACTGAGTCCTGGGGAACACCACTTGTGACCGGCCACCATCTGGATTTAACTCCATTCACCACAACCCTCTGGGCTCGTCCATCCAGCCAGGTTTTTACCCAGCGAAGAGTACACTTGTCTAAGCCATGAGCTGCCAATTATGGGGCTTAATACAAAATCTGAAGGAAATGTCAAATCGGCATCACTTCCTGGAGGGTCCCTCTTGCCTGAGGGAGCCTGATGGACCAGTTGTCGGTCCTTTTGCTCCCTGCTACTTCTTCTGCCAACACCTTCCTCCCAAGGACAGTGTCTTTCTGGATTTAATAAACACTTGAATGGCTTCAGCCGTATACAGTCTATCCTGAGCTGCGGATGACTGGTCCAGCGTGTCAGGCAGGACCTTGAACCACCCACCGCTCCTGCTCAGTGACTTAGCCTCCACAAACTGTTTGGGGCACCCAGCTGGAACAGTCCTTGGGAATCCTTGTCCATATTGCAGTCTCCTGGTAGAGTCCCTGCTTAATGTTAGGAAGGAGACATTAATATTCTGCTCTTTTATTTTTCAGGGCTGTGAATTCTGGTGTGGTGCCTGCAGGGGCTACTTCTCAGCATAAAATATCAGAAGGCTATACAGTACCCTTGAAATTTCCTCTTTAGTGGCAGAAGGGACCCTGCTGGGAAGGCAGAGATGACCAGCAGGCTGCCAGCTACACAGCTCTTCAAGATCCTCCAGGAGAAAAGCTTCCTATCCATGCAAGTCCAATATCTCAGCATAATCTCTTGCCAGACGTTAACTAATCAGCCCAGTCTGAGCTGTACCAAGGTATTTTGGCATTTGAGCTCACTCACACCCTCCTCAGGCTCTTTCCAGCTACTGCTACAGTCTCTCTGTCCCTCTCTGTGAACAACAGCAGCAACAGCCAGGAGCTCACAGGCAATGACCATCCTTTTCCCACATGCACTGGACGGTGCCCTCTTCATGCTGCCCAGCTCTCTTCAGATTAAATGGTCCCTGCTACACAGCATCCATTTCCTCACGTGGAATACGACCTGGTGTCTAGGAAGGGGAATATAGTACTATGACTTGTTGTGAAGAAGAGAAAAAGATGGTCTGGTGGACACATATGCTAGCACTGTCCCTCCAGAAGATGAGACCCATACACAAGCAAAAAAATTTTTCTGGACTTTAGAATTTGTTCACTTAAATGATTATTATAACCTCCCCTGTTTTACTGTCCCTCTCCAATATGCTGCCTTTGCCTCACGTTCACTGCTTCCCCTTCCATGTCCCGTGGGTGGCTGATGGGCAGTGTGTGCCCACAGGCACATCCAGGGGCTTACAGACCTTATGACTCTTGGCAAACAAAATCAAATATACATGTTTGCTTCCTGGTTGGACAACCAGGATCCTTACCTGCTCCCAGACACATACCTTCCTCTACTATAACACCTGACATGCAATTAGTAGCTTTTATAATGCTACAATATTGTGAAGAACTGCATGTGCGAGAGCATATGAAACTTGCAATCTTTTGTTGTAACACAACTTTCTGTGGTCTTTAGGAATGACAAGCAACTAAATCTGTTCAGTTCAGGGCGCCTTATGCAACATGCATCTAAATGGCCCACTGGAACAAAGGTATGAATATTCAGTTTACAAAGATGAAGACACTTTCAGGACTGTGGGTTATATTTCTTAGAATGGCTGTAATTAAATGCAGATGAGGTGCTTTTAAAAAGCTCAGCAGAGAAATTACATTTAGCTGTCTGTTCTTTCCTAAAGCAGTAACCTGATAGACTTTACCCTACTTGTAGCCAGAATTTAGACTACCAGCAACTCATGCAACGTTTACACATGGCAAAGATCAGAAACCAGCTAAATTATGTTGTTGGGAGCTAAGCTAAATCACAAATCTATTTAATGGGCTTGAAGAATGGCCTGTACTTGTTCAGAGAAACCTGCTCTTCAGTCTCCTTGAAGGTTTGTCAACTGCATTGGCAGACTGATCCCTACCCCTGCTCCAGACTAGGTTGGATAATTTGAAACGAGCACATTTCTGCCCCATTTACACCATTGTGCACCAGAGCAGGTGAAGCCTGATGGTGGGACATCCTGGGCAAAGAGAGCTGCCGGCTGCCCTGGCAAGTGCAACGACACTGCTGTTTCATCAGTTGTGTCACGTTCGCAGTGATTAAGGTAGCAGCAGGTCGGCGCTTTTGGGGGGATCTTCCTTGGGGATGGACTTCATTGCCCATCTCCAACTGCCACTTTTCCATATGAAAAAAAGCACAAGGCGTTGTGAATAGGCATGCTTTGCCTTTTAAGTGCATAACAGGACCCACTGTCCTCCCTTCGTTAATCTTACTCTTTTTTTCTACATGCTTCTTTTTTTGTGGAACCCCTTGATCTCTTCTCCTTTCCTGCTTATTTTTTTTCTGTCTTTAACCTTTTGCCTTGCTAATTGATTATTCTTTCTTTGTCTCTCTTTCCTTCCCTCCTTGCCTGCTCTTTGACAGAAGGTGACATGCTGCTCATGCTGGGAGCATCTACCAGATGACTGTGAAAACAAGCTCTGGCTTGTAGACTGCTGGAGGAAATGACAGATGCCCCTTCCAAAGTGACTGCCACACAAGTGCCAAAATACAGAGAGATGAAAATCAAGTCATTTTCAGGCAGAAAGGTATCATCTTACCAGGACCTGAACAGCTCACAGGAGCTTATGAGGCTTTCTGCTCAGGCTGCTCCTCTGTTCTAGCAGCTCTTCTGCAGCAGCCTTCCCAGGTACATTTTCCCTTGACAGACTGAAGATTTTGCTTCAAGATATCCAAATTTGACCTGTACCAGGTTGCACAAATAGGACAATGCATCATTAAGTACTAATATCTTGCTATTTTCATAAACAGATTTCTGAAGTGCTTTATCAAGATCAGCATCCTCCTCCCTGCTCTGCAGAGAGAGAGACTGACACACAGCACAGTGCAGTGACCACCTCTGTGTCACACAACGAAGCAATGACACAGCCCATACCTCATGTGTCCCCAGCCAGGGCTCCCCAATAATTGCTATGATGATATTTGGTTTTTAAATTCTCTTCTACAGAGGCACCATTCACATACTGCATGATCTAAGTAGACACCAATTAACAATGTAAATGGTCACCCTTTCACAGTCACGTGGCAGCTACATGCCACTCTCTTTCTGAAAGGGCCAAAGCAAACAATTTTGCTTCCAACTGGTATTCTTTTGTTGTTTTAATAACATCAGCGCTTTAGAAATGTGAAGGGTCAAAGTCAAGACCTTAAATGCATTTGCTGGATATTAATTTCCATGCACCCTCCATCAGTAAGGGCTGTTTTGACACACCTGACTAGAATGGTGACTAGGTTGGTTTGGTTTCAAATGGCTGCCTTGGGAGCCTGAAGAGCTTAAGGCTGATTAGAACTTAAGCAGAAATTTTTAAAGCCACTAAAACTGCCAACACCTTAGAGATGCCTTTGGCTTCAATGCTTACATGTATTTTTGGTCCAGTAAGTGGTATAACATTAGCTACTTTGTCTACAAGGTATTTATATTAATGTTGGATGGTTTTAATGCTGCATTTAATTTATAGCTGAAAGTTGTGGAATGATGAACGGTTAATGGGAGAGCAAGACGAGTTCTGAGAGCCCTTCCCGTTTTAATAAAGTTTGCTATGGTAGCTATTTTATGCCTTGTGACTATAAAGGAGAATATGAATAAGAGTGAATGAATCTTTCATATAGTCCAACCCCAGAAAGCACCATTCTGCTCATCTAGTTTGACCTCCTTTGTTTGAAAACAAAACAAAAATTGCAACAAAACCCCCAGGCCATAAAATTTCATCAAGATGTTGCTGAATCAAACCCATAATATTGACATACTAGAGACAAGATAAAAGATAAATACTGTCAAGTCTGCGTTTTACAATAGCTAAGGTGTGAGGAAATATTTTCTTCTTGATAGAAATTTTCTTTAAAAGGGTTGTAACACCAACCCTCTGCCACTTCTTCCAACACATTCAGCCTTGTGTTTGGCCCATCACGCAGGAACGAGCACTGTGTTACAGCACAGCCTTACCACCTTTCGGTAAGAGGTAGAGAGGACTCCTGTCTAACACAGCAATATCTGAAGATCGTTTCAGGCAGCTCTGTGCTTGTCTGAGCAGTACAAGAAGCTGCATGAAAAGGCCAAATCTCCTTCAGGTTTATAAAAGTTTTGCATATACCAATATCAGCTATATCAGACTAGTGAAGACATATTATAGATAAAGTCTGCTATGGAAAACAGTTGGGCTTATATATAGTGGCTGTGCCTCTGAAGTGGTTAGGCAAGTTACACCTTCCAGATTCAACTGGTCCCTCACCCCCATGCCCCACAGGAGTCTGCAGCTTGCTCAGGTGTGCCAGTTGAAGGGAGAAGGCTTTCTAAGCCATGTCTTGCCAAAACAAAACCCTAATGCTTTTTCTCTAGGAGGTAGTTTGAGCACTATTGTCTTTTTCTTTTGCCGCAAAGCCTATTTAGAAGACTTTTCCTCTCTCTGTCCCTCCTTTCTGGACTCCAGAAATTATCTCCTTCACTCTTCTCCTGTGTTACACTGAGACAACTGCTTAGCATGCCATGCTCTAAACCATATTAGTAGAATGATCCAGATTAAAAATGGATCCAGATTAAAACCATGCCACAAACAGACATTTTTTGAAGTCTGGTATATCTTACGGTCTGGCATACATGGCATCCACAGAAAAAGCTGTAACAGCACACTAAAAGGGTGCTGGTGAACTGCAGAATGGAAATGGGAAGAAGAGGGAGAGCTATGGAAAGATCATCAGTCCCTTGGCAGGCAGAAACAACATCCATGGGATACCAGCCCTGTCCTTGGGCTGCCTGTGGTCTTCTGTAAGAGGCAATCCTGTCCCAAGAAGCTCCTGCTTCTCTCTTCTTCCCACCTTCACATACTTGATCCCTCTCCAGAGTGTCAAGCGCTCATGGAGCTGCGCTGGGAGCTGGGCCAGGCAACTGCTCCCTGTCAGAAGTAATCCTTTTGTACCCAGGGGCAGGAACTCCTAAACCAGCATGTCTGCTAAAGAAACTATGAAACGACTACAACCTGGATTTGAGAGTGTGTTTTGTTAAGCCAAATCATTCCAGACATTTAAAGAGGCGTCAGGCAAACAGCTCAGCTGGTAGTGACCTCCAGAAAGGCAAGGGGCAGAAAGACTGGAATGAGTAGCAAGGACAATTACTACACCTCGAGCACAGTCACACCAAACGTTTCATAAATAATCTAACTTCCTTTCCATCTCCATTTTCTTTTCCTGTCACTTCTTTGTCAAGCTGACAAGAAATAGCAAGTACATTTAAAACTAATGTCCCAGCTGAATCAAGTTAGTCATGTCCTTTTACTTAATTTTGCTACTGACATCCAGCTGATCAAAATCAGATGTCCGAATCTGGGCCCAAGACTATATCGAACAACATATTGAGCAGAGAAGTCCAGTTGCTCATAAAAGGCAGTTTCCTGCGAAACACAGTAACACAACACACTCCTTTCTGAGAAAGCCTCTTTAAATACTCTGCAGAAACACATACTGTACTTCCATAACAAAAGGGAATGTCATTACTTAGAAGAGCTGTGTCAATATTATTGTTCTCAATAATAAGAACACATAGGGCAGATAGACATGAATGACATGAAAAGTTCTCAAACACTTGTCCTGTGCAATGTATCAAATCCCTTGCGTCTTTCAGAGTCTCACAGAACAAAAGCCGAGTGTCTACTCTGAAATGACAGGTATCTCATCCACTTACTGAAAGGGAAATATTTCCATTATTAAAAATCTGAAAAGGTATGTCATGGGCTTGCTGCAAGTAGAGTACAGAACACTGGAAGCCCCAAGAGGGCAAGGAATTTTTGAAGCAGGAAGTGTCTGGAAAAGTCAGCAGGAGAACAAGATCCCATGCTGCAGTAAGGCACAAAAAACCCAACATCATCTCCAAACCTAAATCTGGTGACAGTATAAACCAGAGTGCATGAGTACGATATACCAGCCAGATATAAGTTCACACTTAAGTCCTCAGAGTTCTTGTCCACAGCATGCTGAATTTATCCTCTTCCTGTGTGACATACATAGTGCAAGTCATGGATCTTTCTGTAGGAATAAAAGAGTCGCAAGCTGTTTCAGGAGTCTTAAAAGGACTTAAACACAGTAGCTGGTTTGTCCTTCTGTCCTTCCCTCTGATCCACTAGGGCCTTTCACACTTCAGTTTGAGTTACCTTATTCAGTTAACAGATGGAATATCAATGTACTTTCATTGAAATTACTTGGCAAACAGAAGGCTGCCCATTGCATTTTTTTTTACCACATCCTATACATCAACTGTTATTTTCACCTCTGAACTATTAACATGCTTTTTCATTTCAGATGCCAGTGTCACACCTATAAAAATGGCCAGGAAGGACAAATGAGTAGTGACAGGTATACACTTAGACCTTTCATTCTGTCAGATTCGTTCCAGCAACGGTTGATTTCCAGAATCGATACTGACTGACAGACAGTCATTCTAAATATGAGCATCCTCATGAATCAAATCTTACTCCATATCACACTACATCTACACTGACAGCATAAGAAAAGCAAAACCCTGAGAGCTTCAATTAGGCACATCTGTGATTGATGTGGCTAAGTTCACTGTATGCGCACATGTACTTGCTGAATAATTTGTCCTTAGCAGGCTTTCCAATTTCCAGGGGAATGCAGAAGCTTTAACTAATCCATCTACATGTTTGCAAGACTGATAATACAAGCTTCTTTACAAGAAAAGAGGTGTTTCCCCATCCTCAGCTAGAGGAGTTATCAAGTCTTGAAAAAAAAAAGCAAGGACATTGCATGTCTGTCAATACTTCTTGCCAATCTCTAGCGATGATAACAAGGTTCTGACCTTGAATCAGTGTCACCAGTCACCAGCCAGTGGCAGCAGACCCATTTGTCCTGTGTTTTGTACAAAAAGCCATGGTTTTGTACGAGTTGAATGCTTGAGAATACCTGCTGTTCTTGGACTGAGTGTAACCAAGATGTCCCACAGGAGGTGGCAGTGGGATGCAACTTCCTCTTCCAAATCACTCAGCATTTCCCTCAAGTGCCCTAAGAACCTAAATTTGCTCGATACCTTTCTGTGTGACGCCTCCAAAGCACATAGGAGTGCCCAGATGCAACATAATTGCGAACGCTCAGCACCTATGCCTGAACCCCAGCTAGATCTCAATTTGAGGTTGAATTTGGGCATTGCCAGGCTGTGTGTGGAATTCCTAAAGCCGAGGTCCTGCTGCAGAAAGGGCAGAATTAGGTATTCAGCACACGATGTGCTGAGCCTGGGACAATCTTAATCCAGTCAGCCGCAGGATGATGTGAAATCCTGCCTCACCTCTGGGCCGGCAACCAGTACTTCAAGCATCCTTCCATGGCCCTAACCTGGTTGGAAATGCAAGACTGAAAACACCTCCTGGATTTTGGATATCAAGCTGTCCTAGTGGCTGTTAATGATATTTTCCTGAAAGCCACAGAGGTCAGGTCTCAGCGTGAGCCTCTAACTGTGGACTCCAGAGTCCATTCAGGTGAATTTCCCAAGCTTTAGACATCCAGGTACTTTACTGGCTCTAGTAATTATTACTTTTTGTTGATGCAGCAATGAAAGGACCATCAAGCCTAATCTGGAACAAAGCTCATTGTAAACAAGGCCAGAATACATCTGCTAACATTTTTTCATTACTACTTTCTTACATATTTGTTGAGCGAGAACAGGCAGTACCTTAACAACCCTCCTGAGCATCTTTAAGTTTCTCATTTGTACTGAACATTTAAAAAAAAAAAAAAAAAAAGGACTAACTGAAAAAAAGAGCAAAAGCAGTCACTGACTTTTCTGGAAATTATTCTGATTCCTGGGTGAGTGAGAAGGGTTAAGTAAAGAGGCTAGATTATTAACAATTTTCACCAAGCAATGAAAGTAAGCCCTGAGCTTATATTTAGCTATCCTTGGTGTTCAGCCAAAAAAAAGTAGCTGTAGCTTCCATTTAAGGTTTGGTGCCAATTCTCTGGGTTAGATACTGCATTCTTCCTTGATAGTGTAGGCAGTACCAGTAAAATCAGTTCTTGCTATTCCATCTAAAAAGACAGTCACTGCACTAAGCCTGATTGCTTGCATTCCCAGCTACTCAGGACACGTCAGGAGGACACTGGCTATGTTGAATAAGCATTTAATTCAATGCTTGCACTGAAAATGAGTGGCTTTTTAAAGCCGTGTGATTGACTACCTGGTTTTTGCAGCTTTCCACCCTTTCAAGAGGAAAACAGTGCTGTTACCTATTTTAAACACTGTGTCATTTCAGACAATTGCAAACTATGTTAGCAAGCTGCAGTGCAGGCATATTCAGAGGTTTCACACAATTACTAGAGGCCACAGAGCTTTGATAATTATTTTCACTTTTCACCTGCTCTGCCAGAGTAGCTGAAAGAGATTAATTTCACGCTATAACTGAATTCCCAAAGGAACCAGAAGCCTCTGATTGCACACACTGCAGTGCAAACACAGCAGCTCATTCATACACTCTAGAGGGCTCTGGGGAATTAGACCAGCACTGCCACATAAATACGCCATTTACACCTGCAAATCAACTGGTACCATTAACACACTTGGAGATCAATCCTATAGTGGGACACCACAGCAGACATTTCATTTGTTCATTTTTACTGTTTTAACATACAGCTTAATGCAAAGAAAACCTTTATAGTCAGTCAGGCAGCATATTTCAAAGCAAAGTACTTTCCACACTGTGTAATTACATCGTGGAACTTATCACCCCGGAACACTGAGGTGGCCAAAAGTGCAGGAGAGTTCAAAAGGGACTTTGTGCAGGCTAAGTTCAGAGGCGGCTGCTCAACATGACAGTCCAGAGGCGACTGCTTTCTCAGGAAGTTCACTAAAGTGCTGGACCTGGGAGGAATGATCCGGGAAAGGACCATTTGCTGTATATTCTGATTTTATGCACTTTCCTTAAGTGTTTGCTACTGCTTGTTGTGGGACACAGGGCTACTCAGGGCAGACTTCTGATTTAACCCAACATGGCCATTCTTACGTTCCCCTATATTCACCAGCGTTATTGATAATTCTGGGTGGCACGGATGTTGTACAGTTTTGCTCAAGGTAACCTCCCTGCATCTGATATCCTTCCTGTAACCAACAGAATGTCTGTACATGGAAGTGGATATCGAGAGTGTTTACACAAGTTAATTGCAGCCAATAGACCTGACCAGACCCAATCTAAGTGACTTCCTTCTCTGTCCTTCCTCCGATTTCTTGCTATCATCTCCCCCACAGGGCATATGCCAGAGTTATATTTCAGACAAGGTAATGTTATCTCTGCTTCCAAGAGAAGTGTTGTTTGTATTTTTCTAAAAGAATATAAGTAAGTGAGTTTGAGAATCTTTCTAGTAAAGCACTGATCAAAACACACTCCAAAGGCTCTAACAGAAAGTCCTATTCCCCATTTGTTTCATATGAACTGTATCAGGCTTAAGCACCTGGTTGTTAAGTTAAAAAATTTTTAAAAGGAGTTCACTAGGAAATTTGACTGGTTGATGAGAGAGGATATTTTCCCCTGATTTTCCATATAGGGTACTGAAGCAAGAAATGGGAAAAGGGAAACACAAAGAGCAACTGTCTAGAAGGTAGGCAGCCTTTCTGGGCTTGTAAACTAGGTTCATATCCAATCCCTTCTTGCACTGCGACTGACAAGCTGTTGTAGTAAGTCAGGTCTTAAGATGCACCAAATTCCTAGCAGTTCCCCAGTTGATTTGCGAGGCTTGTAGGGCACATCTTGAGCATCAGACAAAAGGTACTCAGTTTTTGTTTAAAAGAGACTCATAGCTCCATTCTGTATCGGCATTTTAAACCCTGTTAGGTTAGGGTTCTAATGTTATTTTATGGCATTGGTTGACCCCTGCCAAATCATCCACATTCATACATTAAAGAAAGAGGAAAATATTACTCTTGGCTTACAAACTTCAGAGAAATGGAAACATATTTAGAGAAATCTTTAAGACACGTTTTGTAATATAATATATCCCGCAAAACTTACAGGATAACAATGTTATCCTGTTCTCTAGTCCTGACAGGATCATTACACATAGATATTTCAGTTTATTCCACTTCCAAGAGCCTCTTTTCATATCAGGGAGGAAATTTCATTAAATCACAGCCTTCATGTGCCAACCATAAGTATCAGCTGGCTTCTATTTTCCTTGAAGTGCATTGTAAGTATAATAGTAAATCCTTACAAATAGCAAGAGATTCGGGGTCTGCTCCTGGAAGGTGCTAAATGTCTTCATTCCTTTGCACGTCAAATAAGCCCCTACCATCTATCAAATGCAATGCTGAAGCATTGCTTTCTTTTAGTGTCATTATTTTTAAAAATGCAGTTGTACGGGACTTCAGATACATAGTCAGCTCTGCTCTGCTACTTATTGGCAATTTATCTGGATTACAGACTAACCTCACCGCGGGTGCAGACACATCATATGGCTTTGTGCAGAACCAGCTTAGTGCTAGTTTATTACCCCAGGGACAGCCCTGCTTGAGTGCACCTGTATTGCTCCACCTTACGGTCTGGAAGCAATGTTTTTGGGTGGAAGCAGTCCAGCTAGTAAACACCACTGCTCTGCCAGATTGCAATTAGTCCCCTGAAGAATCATGGAGCTGTCTTTGCTAAGACTCAGAAGTCCAAGAAATAAAATATTGAAAACCAGTAGAGATACCACTGCGTACAAGGCAACAGATCTAGGGCAGCTCCAAGCAAACTGTCTAGTGGCCTTGGGGCAAAAAGGAAGAGTTGGGGCAAGGAAGAAAGAGAAGTGACATAAGGAACAGTAGCTCTGACTACTACTCCACCCACGATGGAAGGAAGGAGTCTGAAAACATGACCATAGCGACAAGCTCTTCTGCTCTCTGAAAGGGTTTATTACCCTGGGAGCAGGGTCAGATGGCACCAGCTTGGGTTCAACATCCAGGCAACACACTTCTGAAACCAAAACCTCCAGATTATGTGGCATGTATTCACCAGACTGTCTGTGTGATGTACACTTTTGAGTTCAAGACTTTACCCCAAAGTTCAGTTGCTCTGAAGACTGCTGCACCAGGCTCTATCACCCAGGATAGACGCTTTCAGAAACCCAGGCTTAGGGGCTCAGCCTTGTCCTTATCTCCCGTTGTCTGGGTGAAAAGGGCTTCCCACTCAGCACATCGGGTGTAGGTTTTGGTGTGGCACCTACCTCTGCAAACGCTGAATGTGACTGGCACTGGGCTTCAGATTCCACTCTGAGGGCGAAGGACCTAAAAGCTGGCATTGACATCCCCTACGTGCCTAAATCGTTTTTTAGCTCTGGCTGCCACTACATAAAGCAAACGCATTGTGCTGTACTGGCCATGCAAATATGTTTGTATCAGTTCAGAGTTAGCTATTGACAGTAGCTACAGCTGACGGTGATGGGGTAGGTAGCCCAGTTTCGGCCCTGGCTCTAGCCCAGTATCTTCCCAGGTGGCAGGAACTGCTCAGGTGGAAAACCCAGGTCTCCTTCTTCCCCAGAAAAGCTGACGTCTGGGGTTTTGCATTTGCTATGCAGAGGCTTTTTTGGCAACCACTTTCTACTCTTAGAGGCTGCAGTCTGCCCGAGGTGCTCTTCAAGTTTGGATCTGATCAATTCCTTATCAATACCTAAGAGCTTCCTCAGTCCTGCTGGCAGTAGAGATTTTCCCCATTTTTGCTTATTGAAAAGTGATTTTCTTTACCTGTTTTGGTAGCCGTGCCTTTAGGAGCTGGCACCAGACAGGCCAGTTTTGTTTAAGCATAGCGCATACATAAAGTGAGGGACCAGTGGGAACTGCTCTCCTTTCCATACTAGGTCGATGGGCAGCGAGTCCTGCGACAGTTTCGCTGATGCATGGCGGCTTGCCAAAGCAGCAAGCTTTGAAGACATGCTGTAAATGGGCAGCTCTGCCTGCCTGTCTTCTCGGCAGGTGCAAACTTTAAATAGAGACAAAAATTAAGAGAAGAGTTGTCATATAGGAGAGACAGACTGCTTGATGAGAAGAGCCCTTTGCAAATGGAAAACATCTGTACACACTCAAGTTACTCATTTAGGAAGAGGGAATGCATGTTCCTTTGAATAGCTATGGGGCTACACAGCAGTGACTTCAAAAGATCTTGACACCATAGCAGACAACCACTTATTACTGAGCTTTCATTGCAGTGCAGGTATAAGGAGGACTAGTGCAGTCTCTGTACCAGAAACCAGGAGCAGAGCAGTCTGAAAACTTCTGCAACACATTTTTCCATCGTGATTGAAATGCTGAATTTATCAAAAGCAAGAGCTTCACGGAAGGGTGGCCAGCTGAAGAAATCAAAATAAATACTTTGATTGGTACACACTTTGATAATTTGCTTTGTGAAAAATTAAGAAGTCCAAAATAGAATGCAATTATAAATCTCCATATCAAGCTTCAAATTTACTTCTACTGAAGGGGAATCTTTCTGCATGCAGTTTCTAAGGGAGTGCAGATCAGCAGTGGGCAATGATTTTGCAGCTGCATAAAGCATTAGTGAGACTGGTACAGTAACAAAATATAAAGCTTGAGTATCTGTGTTTTAAAAACATGCAAGACAATTGGAGAAGCTGTTAAAAAAACAGAAGTCATTTGAGAGCATCAGAAAACAGCTTTTAGTGAGAAATGAAGGATCTTATTCTGTTAAAATGAGCAAAAGGTGACTTGCTTATGGTTCCAGTACTGCCATGGGAAAAAGCAATACTTGAAAGGCCTTGCAGTTAGGGTAGAAAAGCATAACAGGAACCAATGGCTTGAAACTGAAGCTAGGCAAAATCCAATTAGAAATAAGGGGAAAGAAATTAATAGGGACAATGGGATAATATTTTAACAAATAGTAGTGGAAATGATGGATTCAGTCTTTTTCTGTCTTCAGATCAATACCACATGCTTCTCTGGAACATGAGCTTTAGCCAAGCAGAAGTCCGTAGGATCAATACAAGGGTAGTGAAATGCAGTTTAATGGCCTGCAACACACAGAAGGTCAGACCAGATGATCTAATGGTCCCTCTGGCTTTATAATCTAGGGACAATCATGTAAGATCAAACTGTACAGGGCAGAGTAATGAAATGAGTCAGGAGTGTGTATGGCAGTCTTTGCCAGGACTACCGCGCTTCAAAATTAATAAGTATGGGACTTTCTTTTTTCTTTTGTGCCTGTCCGTCTGTTGATTTTGTTCCTCCATCAGAAGATATTTTGTGGATAGATTGCATCACTGACTGTAAACCTTCTTACAGAATTCTCTGGGTGGGGCATCACTGGGGTCATATTGGGACTTCTGTTACATTTATGATCATAATCTCCAGGTAAAAGCCTGTTTTTCAAATTCATATTTTCCATTTTTGGTCTCAAGAGAAATTTTTAAATGATTGAGGGAGGCCCATTGTCCTGGTTTTGGATTGAAATCAGGAGGCAAACCATCCATCTGTAAGAAGATACTTGGCATTCTATTTCACTGCCAATTCAAAAAGCTAAACTTTCAGGTAGCAGGTCCATGGAGCAAACTAGTGCTGCTGAACCATTCTGTATAACAAAATAGGAGCAAATGATCACTAGAGAGTAGTTCTGAATAGTTACAGTACAGAGTGCATCCTTCTTTGAGTTAAACTACTGACAGTTTTACAGAACACAACAAATCTTTTCTGTGAATTTTAGGCAGAAATGGTTGTGTAGCAGTATTTTCTTGATATTCCACAGAAGAAACAAAGAACTCTAGAATTTAACTTGAATCAATGGAGACTGCGGCTGCATGGGAGATGTGTGGTCTCATGTCTGAATAGCATCCTATGCTGTGAGGTCCTGATTCGTCTTAGGATGAGTCTAAACAAGGTAAGCAGAGGTACTTAACCACTTTTCACTAAAGGTAACCTGACAAGACAGTTTGCACACTGTGTCTCTATGATATAGAAACCAGCTGAAAGACAGCCATAGCCCCTTATCTTTTAGGTTGAGGGCTGTTCAGGTAAAGATGCTACACAGTGTGCAGGAAGACAGGGCTTCAACCAGCTATCATCGTGGCCTTCTGGTGTCACCATGTAATACTTTAGTAATTGTTTAAATAATTTTAAAACTTTTTTGCACTAAACACATTGATTGTTTGTTCACTTCTTTTTACTGAAAAGTTATTTACCTGAAGCCCTAGTAGAGAAGGTTTATGGCATGGGACATTAAGCAAACTATATCCCACACAGAAGAGTAATGA
Organism: Buteo buteo; assembly: GCF_964188355.1. Classification (NCBI taxonomy): domain Eukaryota; kingdom Metazoa; phylum Chordata; class Aves; order Accipitriformes; family Accipitridae; genus Buteo; species Buteo buteo. The sequence goes on from NC_134196.1 coordinate 11,936,492, forward strand.
AATTATAACTTTACACAGAGCTGACCATTAATTTCAGTATGCAAAGAGCAATTTAATTTCAGTATGCAATAATCACTGGGGGTGTAACGCTACCTTTGTGAAGGATTCAGCTTTTTGTAAAAGCACCAGCTGGAAGTGATTTTCAGGTGCAAAGCTGATTAGAGAGACATGTGATTTAGCGAGCTACCTGCTTCCTGATGTGACCTTTGGCAGGTTGCTTGAGATCAGAGCCATAAAAGGACAGAGGCATGGCCGTGCCAGTTGCTCAGCTCCCAGAAGGGATTTCTCGAACCAGCTGGAGCGCATGCCTGTACTACCCACTAGGCAAACAGTTGGCTGGCTCCTGTCAATCTGCAACCCTGAGCAGGGCTGGACCTGAGTTAGGCAATGGGAAATACCGAAGATCTGAAGGTCTTCTACCAAATTGTAGCCTCAGGTTAAATATCATCAGCGCCTGCCTTCGTTTGGATGCAGGGAAATCGCCTACTCTTTTTACAGATAAGACAGAGCCAAGGGACAAAGCAATGATACCGATAGAGCAGTCAAGCAACTAGAGCACTCGGAAAACAGGAGACTCATTCAATGCCTTCTTCTACTGGAATGGTTTCCAATGTGTATACCCCACCTGTCATTTACCGGAGCCACCACAAGAGCTGTGGTCTACTTGTGGCCCGTCTCTGTCCCCCCTGTCAGAGCCGGGGCTCTGTATCACAGTGCATGCAAACTTCAAAAGCACGCGACCCCACAGCACGGTGAGAGAAGGGCCTTGCTGGGGCCAGGTCCCACCCCCAGCCCTGCTTCTGTATTTTAGCCACGGCTACTGATGCTGAATGTCCATAGAATCACTTCTAATGCAACCTCTCCTGGCTGTTCTTGAATGTCAAACGGTCACGACTACTGCCCACGGCAGTGCAGAACACACCTAGACCAAGGCAGCCTGAGGACATTGAAGGGGGGAACTTCCAAGCCGCCCCAGGGAGGAGATGACACCTCAGCCAGAGGCAGCTTGGGAAACGATCGGCACCGGGCACACCACTGCCTTCACTGGTGAGAGCGCTGGTGTCCACAGATCCCCTGATGGCTCAGCAGCTGGGTGACTCAGTCTGGCTTTTAATGGAAATAAAACCTCATAATGTGATCTGTGTGGGGATCTGTCTCTTCCTCACTCATAGCTTTTGAGCTGAACTTTCAAATATCAGCCAAAACAGACAAAGAAACATAATTTTCCAGCATAACTGAGCTCATAGGAAAAGGCAGCTGGGAAGAGGAGAGACAAGAGAGGAACTACTAGGTCTTTGACTGGTCATATTTTTTGCATTACAAGAAGTCATACAGGTTTAAAGGTACTCACGTCTTCAAAACTCTTTCCTATTCTGTGATGGAAAGTACTGTTGGATGCATTGATATGATTTGTTTTCATCCATCTCCTCTGCCAAAGGTATTGGCTTTCTATCACAAAGAATTGGCACCTTCACCCCTACCTTGCATGAAATACTGTATTTTCAAGTCTGGAAACAAATGGAAGGAAATTAATGGGAATGGTTAATTCTTAATAATATTGATGTTAAATAGAAAAATATATTTTTTTGTCCATGTATCACTCATACAAAATCGTAAATAATCAAACAGGTATTTTTGGTCCTGTAACACAATTATACAACAAAAACATTCAAGAACAGGCACTTGTACTTAAATTTAGTAGTCAATTTGTTAACTCTTTCCTGCCAGTCATAGTAGATTACCTGTGGATATAGACATAGATATAAAATCATCTTGGAGCTTATTATGATAAAAGTGTGTATGGCTGCAATAATTCATCTTATCTGATAATCAGCAAGCTTCTTTCAGCTGCTACAGCCAGGAAAGGGAATGTAGTGTCACGGTTTTGTTCTGATTAACTCACAACATGTTTACCAGCTAAGGTTTGCATTTCACTGTCAGAGGAGATTTGGTTGTTTATTTCACTGAACAAAGAATTAGCTTATTAAATGCATTACAATACTGTGTATTGATCTCATGGAAAAGATTAGCATTGACTAACAATATAGTGTATTTTTCATGTTATATATATTCCTCACATCGTGTAACAGTTTAGGATTAATATACTAATTCTGAACATTCTTGTTTCCATATTACAGAAGAGTAATTACCGTATCCAAATCACTGCCAACACCTCCCATGAAAGGGGCTTCTCCAATCTAAATCCCCACCATTTCCTCAGACTAAACCAGCACGCAGTGTCCCTTCACACCCACTGCGGCTCCCACAGCTGCCCGTCTGGTGCTGCGTCTCACTTCTCCCACCTTAGTCCATATACGCACCTCATCGCCCTTATTGTACCCCGTGCCGAAGCAGGCTCTAGCAGTCCCCTGAAGCAGAGCAGTGCCGCCTCTCTCCCTCTGACTCTTTTTTCTCTTTTTTATTTTCTGCTTCTCATCCACATGCTGGGCTCCACAACCCCTTCTGGGGCTGAATTTCGTCTAGCAAAGGCTCTGGGCTTCCAGCCCATCAGAGATCCGACTCACTTGTCTCACGTTTAACACACCGCGGCTTTTCCAGAACAGAGCCATTACATAATTCCAGCCAGCTTCCTTCAGGCAGTAAGCAGTTCAGCTGCCAAGAATACTGCGCACGTAAAACGTCAGCAAAATTAAATGAAGGTGTCAAACTTGATTCAAATTAGTTCTCCCTTGATGACTTGTAGAGAGCTTTAGTAGTAACGCAATTTACATTCAGAGACATCCTTAACCTAAAGTAAGAAAAGCCACAAGTCCCGAGTGTCGATTAAGGCCCCAGGTCCCTTCCAGCAGCAAAATGATGGTATTACGAGTCAGTAACATCTCGACTAGATGTGCCGCGTTGCCTACATAGCCTGTAGTTGATGTTGACAGGTATCTGGGCTTAGGCCTCCCAGGTCTCATGCCAACCTACAGATATTCTGCTTAATCACTTATAAATGACCCGATTTCTAAGGCCAGAAGCAATCATTGTAATGACCAAATGACCTGCTATGTGCACAGGCCATAGTATTTCAGCAAGTGACCCCAATATTAAGGTCCTGACTACCATTAAGCTCTTAAGCAGAAAGTCTCTGTACTAGAGCTGCAAGTGCAGTTAGGCCTACTAAACTTTCACGGCATGTAATACCTTATCATAGATGTTATGAATTGGCAACACATACACAATTGCCTGTGGTAGATCTAAGACAAAGATCTGAGAACATAATTTTCTATGTCTTTTTAGTTTAAGTAGACGACTAAAGGGGCCAGATGGCAATTTTGTATCACCGGGTGTGCAGCATACAAGCAGGTTCTCTGCTGCTAAACTCTCAACTTCTTTACCTCGGCCTAGAGTTCATGCCTGGGCACGTCAGTCTGTGACGCAAGACTCTTGTTTAGATTTTCCATGACTGACGATTCTCATGAGTCTGTTTTCAGAGTTCCTGTGAGTGAGTGCAGTAGTAATAGCTTCCTCATTAGAAATGTCTCTTTCTATATAACTGCTATAGATGCAAATACATACTGAGAGACATACTTTGCGATTATGGAATTAATTTTCCTCTAGGCAATAGAAAGGCCAAGACTTAAAAGCGTAAAGGGCTTTTTTTAAATGTTTTTTTTATTAAAAAGAGGTTCTCTGAGAATTTATTTCATCCCCTTCGACAAACTGTGGTGTACTGGAACTTGCTGAAAATTAAAAAACAGTAGGTTAAGAGCAAATAAATTAAAGTAACTTAATGTCCACCCGTTATCTACATTCCTATTGAAATAACTGACTTTTTCTGTTCCTCAAAAATTAACAAATATTTTTAGAAATTATCAGAACTGTGTACTGGAGTTTTTCTTCTGTGACAACTCGTTACTAATTCATGAGTGATTTGAGAAGGAAATCCTCCCACGACAAAACAAGACAGGAATAACGCAGCAGCATGTCTATCATTAGCATATCAACAACAAAAAATCTTAAGTACAAACTCAATTTAAAAAGCAAAATTAATTACACTGCACAGAGGAAATTTCTCCAGAAAGGGTCTCGAGCTTAGAGCAATCACTTTCAGCTCTGAAGTAGTTCCGCATAGCAGCAAGCTGTTATTTTGACAATTTTTCTATCATTTTTTCGGTAGCGTTGTGCCTCCATAGTCAAAAGAGGGCCAACTGAAACCTCACCACTGCACAGCCCCACAGGCTGCCTGGATTTGACGCCTTAACTTTGGACAAGGCTCTCTTCCCTCATCTCGGTACGCTGTGAGGTACCAAGGGAGGGCAACCCACAGAGCAGCCTGACTCGGGGCTCGTGAAAGTTTCTCCCCAAAGCCCCCGCTCCCTTTCTTTCCCCGGCAGCCCACTCGTTTGAGGGGACGACCGTGAAGAATCACACCCCGTGCTCAGGATGCCAGGGTCTGCGCTGGGGGCTGCCCGCACACACCTCCCGAGGGGAGCTGCCGGCAACCCGGGCCCCATCCCGACCACCCCGGGAAGGAGCAGCCTCACGCCGGCGCCCACCCCGCCGCCTTGCCCGCCCCCGCTGAGGGGAGCCGCGGCACCGACCCCACGGCCCGGGGGCTGCCGCTCTCCACCCGAGCCGCCACCCAACCCGACGGCGCCTTCCCCGAGCCGCGGAGCCTGCAGCCGCCTCAGCCTTTCCTCCCCCCCCCTCACAGATTTTAAGGACTGATGCAAGAAGGCGCCGGGAAAGACGGTCCCCGTCGTCCCCGCCACCACTTTCCTGTCAGGAATCAGCCCCTCAGCCACAGACCCCCCCCCACAGCAGCCCGGGGGGGAGCCCGCACCCCTCCCTGTCAGAGACGCCCCACCTGCTCTGCCCTCCCCCCCTCACCCCTCCGGCGGCCCTTTCCCGCCGGCCAACGGCCCGCCTGGCGCTGGCGGCCCGGCGGCGGGAGCGGGGGTGAGGGGGAAGGAGGAGGAGGAGGAGGAGGAGGAGGAGGAAGACGAGGGGGAGGAGGGGGAGGGCCGCCGGCGACCGCGCGAAGAAAAGGAGCGAAGCGGCCCCGCGCGGGCGGGAGCCCCGTCCCGCGCCCCGCTGCCGCGCGCCTCCTGCCCGGCGCTCTGATTGGCCGGCCGCTCGGTCGGGGCTCCCCGGCGGGCAGCGTCTGATTGGCCGGATTGTAAAGCGATGTCTGTAGGGCGCCTGGCGGGAGCGGTAAGAGTCCCCCTCCCCTCCCTCCGTCCGTCCGTCCGTCCGTCCGTCCGCCCGCCGAGGTGAGGGCGCGGAGCCTCCCGCCGCCGCAGGGGACGGGGCGGCTTCCCCCCCCCCCTCCGCCTCCTCCTCCTCCTCCTCCTCCTCCTCGGGAACCTAGCCCCCAAGCTGCCGCGCTCCCCTCACGTCCCGCCGGGGAGGGGAGAGCGCTGCCCCGGGGCGGGAGCGGCTCGTCTTTAAGGACCGGGCTAAAAGGGGGGTTTTCTCGCTTTGCAGATGGAGGTGAGCGTCCTGACCCTGAGGGACCTGGCGAGCGGCCGGCCGGGGCGGAGGGGCCGCGCTGAGGCGGCCCAGAAGGTGAGCGGGGAGGGCGGGAGGGACTGGCCCCCTCACGCGTTAATCCGGCTCTCCCGGTGCGGAGCACCGCGCCGGCCCGGGGGGGCAGCGGGAAGATCGGGGTGGTGGGGGGCGGCCGGGACCGCAGGGGGTTTGTGTCCGTCCCCCCCCGGCGGGTGGAGGCTGTTGGGGTGCGGAACCCCGGCCCGGGGGAGTGGGGGGCTTGGAGGCGGGCCGGGCCGGTGTGTGCCCCCCCCCCCCGGATCGTGTCCCTCTCAGTCCCCATGGCAGCGTTTGGGGGGCTGCCCATGGGACCAGGGCAACTGGTCTGTCCAGCAGCATCTTACCTGTCGGTACCTGGAGCACAGGGGTGTCCGATGCTACCCTTAAGATACAAAGACAATCTACTAGAAGAACCGTGAGTCACGCCACCGGTGTCAGTAAGTGAAGTGCTTACACTCTGGCATAATTCTCAGGGAAACAGTTTTTAGCTTTCGCTTAACGAGCAAAACTCCCTAGGCGATGTCGAGCATCCCAGTGGCTACCATTGGGACAAGTGGAGAAGACTTTTGTACACCGTTCAAAAGCTAAGCAACACCAGGCTTGACATGATGTGAGAATAGTATAGTCGTGTTATTTAGCAGCAGTCTGAGCGTGCTGATGCGCATGTCCACTATGCTTGCCTTCTGGCCTGGAAAAGTATACCTGTAACCATACCCTGGTGTTCCCAGGTCAAGAGGCTAGGCAGTGCCACTCGGCAAGGAACAAGCTTATCGTTCCTCTCCTGCCTCACCAGCCAGGAAACAGGATACCTAGCCTCAGGCATACCTTGCTCAGTAATGTCTCCTGAACTAGACCCAGTTCATGACCTGCTGTCCGTGCTCAACCTGAGTCCTCCAAAGATCACATAGTTCTTCTCAGACTCAGTTCCTATTATCTCAGATATTTGTTTCAGTTCCTGCTGACACACTAAGTTCATTAAGCCAGTCTTTCCTGTCCTCTTGTACTTGGTAAGCCATCTCTGCTTGGATCAAGGTGAATCTTGTACTTCTACCAGCTGCCCTTGTGGTTTTGTGGAATACAGCTAGGAGTCCATAGAGCATTGCAGCTACTGTAAAAAAAGGGAAGAGGGGGTAAAAGCATTCCTTAGCTTAGTTGGCAATTATGACATTCAAGAAATGAAGATCTGAAAGGTTGGTAGTAGACATGTACTTCTCGTGTAGAGCCACCACTTTTTTCATTGTGATATTTGCACAAACATGAAAATTTGAGGTAGTGGAACAGCAGGTTGCTTCAGCTGCCTTCACTGCAGTTCCATTAGCACCAGCCGTAGTGAACAGGAACTTGAGGGGAAGGTAGACTTTCTCCATTACAGATGAAGTGTTGATTCACTGCCAGATGTGAAATTGCAAGAATATATTGAGTGCCAACAGTATGTGAACATATATTCCGAGAAGTACCATGGCCTCTAAATTGACCCCTATTTATCACAGTGGAGTTAGTTACAACTGGCTAACCGTTAATTGTAAAAAGAGATATATTTATTACATCCTTTTGGGTAATTCATAGGTGAATGTATGCAGAAGCCTTCACCATCAGTGCTCAGAGCATAATGCTTTCAATGTGCCAAATTCATTTCCAGTTTGAATGCTACAGAACTGCTCCTGGTAAAAGCCAGCCCCAGTTGTTACTAGAACTTCTTTCTACTGTCTACCTAGGCTGATATTTGGAATCACCTATTTATTTAAATATCTATATCAGCTAGTGATAGCTGAATTGCTCCAAATAAACAGCAAAACTTAACTTGGGACAGTTCTTACAGCAGACCAACAGTAACTTAACGTTTTCCTCCAGCCTGTATTCCGTTTCAGAATTGGACTTCTTGCAGCACAAAATGAAATACATAATAACCATACCTGGCCTTAAAGTTGCCATGTTAGATTTTTAAAACTCATTTTGAAAAAAATGTTAGTCTGAGCAAGAAGACCTGCTCAGATTGAGACCAACACCAAAAAAGCCACAGCTAGGCTGAAGAACAAACAACTTCAAGCCTGATTTATAGTTTAAAATCAGTTTGCTGTGGTTCTGAAGGCTTCACTCCCAATTCCAGCAAGTTATAAGCTTTGCTAGCTTTCTGATGATAATTTGTCTGCTTTCTCTCTCTCACTTCACTCAAGGTGCATGCAACCATTTCAAGGGACTAAATTTAGAAACCACTGAGCAATATTAGCTAGAGTTCTGAAAAACCACAGTATCCTGTTTGTAGGGTATTAAGGAGAATTAAGTGATAGCTGGACTATCTAAGATCATTGATCTCCCTGGGCAAAAAGCAACAGTACAACTTTCTGCATGGGCCTTTCTGGAAGTCCTGCTCTGTGCCAGGTTTAGGATACCTGGACCTCAATTTTTTTATATCCTGCAAAGAAAGCCAGTATGGCATCCTGTCTACTTCATTCCTTTAATCTTCATTAGCTATTTGGACTAACAGGCAAGAGGGAAGTAGTGGTCTCTTGTTCCTCAGAAACAGATATCTCGGCTCAAGGATACCATTGAAGCTTTTTTTCAGTCAGTCCCTTGAAATTAGTTGGTCTGTGGTGATAAGGAGAAAAATTGGACCTGAAGATGAAATATGAAAAAAGTTTGATTGCAGCTAGGGACTGGAGGGACTTGAGCTTCATTCAAAGAATGATAAAAATCAGCTGATGAATTAGACTTTTCCATCTAGCAGCTCTTAGCTGTAGCCAAGGAATGCAGTTATGGAGATTTTCTTCATTGTTTCGAGCAGCAGACAGTGCAGATGCAAAGCTTGCTTCACTTGCACCTGAAGTGACATCCACTTTAGTTTGACATTTTATGACAGTCTGAGCTGCATCACCAGCATGGCATTTCACTGGGGACCTTTCAAGCAGAACAACCTGTTTTGCTAAGTGTAATGTGACCAATGCATTATTTCAGTTTTGATCCAATTTGGTGATTTATGTTTGTGTAATAACAGTCAGAGTTTAAAAGCCTGATAGGCCATAAGTTTGACTGGTTGACCACAGGTTCTGTAATTCAGGGCGGTATCTCATACACACTACCTCCAATATGCTAGCATGTAGAGTATTTTACCACTTCCAACAAAGGCAGAAGAACTGTGCTAAATATAGCTATGAGTGCAAGGCATGAGTCACTACAATTACCTTTGTAAGAACAATGAAATTGATTGCTGGACTGTTTTCTTTCCTGTTGTGTCTAAAGAACTTTTTGTTTTTAATAGGAAAATATATTTGATCGATCCAGGATGGCACCAAAGACTCCCATTAAGAATGAAGCAGTTGATTTATCAAAGCAAAAAAGCTGCACCCCAGAAAGAAATCCAATTACACCTGTTAAGCTCATGGACAGACCTCAGCCTGATCCCTGGACCCCCACTGCTAACCTGAAGATGCTTGTTAGTGCTGCTAGCCCTGACATGAGGGACAGGGAAAAGAAGAAAGAGCTCTTCAGACCCATAGAAAACAGTGAGCAGAGTGACACACCTGATTCATTACAGGTGAGACTCAGAACATGGTTAACTTATGTTCAGTTAGGACTCGGACCTTTCTTAAGTTGTGCCTCAGTTTTCTTCCAACTGGCCCTTTGCTCCTTATGGAAAACTGCAGAATTGTAAAACATTCCCAAGGACAGTTGCCTACACAGCACTGACTGAGTAGCAGAACTTTCAAAGACTAAAAGTAACTGTCTTACTAGTAACTGACCTGAGACCCCTCAACAGCCTGAATATTACTTAAAAGGACAGTGAAGGAAGTAGAGCTTAAATGTGTCATTTTTCCCAATTTAATTACTTCTGATGCTATTTTCTGAACTGCATTAGAAAGAAAATTGCCAGATCATTATGACAGGCAGCATTTTCAAAAGCAATTCGACAATGAAAGGGCATATTTTTCTGTATACCTTTGAGATCCTATACCTTGTCCACAACGGCCCATCAGAGCAGTCAGTTGAAACCTTTCTCCCCCTTTCCACCTCAGCCGCCGAGCTAGTAGTCAGACAACATGCTCAAGTGTTAGGAAGACTTTTACTTGCCAAGGCTCAGGCAATGTGGGGGCTGATCCCTGCCCTTGCTTTAGGAAGCGGAAAGGATGATGTCAGGATGTAATAAGTATCATTACAGTTCTCCTCCTTCAGACTTTTTTTTGTTGTTGTTCCAACCATTGCTTTCCCTCTTCTGGATTATTTCTTATAGAATATCCTTCCTTGGTGACATCAGTGAGAAGAAGATAGTTCTGGGGTCCTCCTACTGAGAAGCATCATTTGATAGGTGCAGGTCACTCTACAAGTGTAGATTTTACAGCATCTACAGTGATGGTAGTCTGAAGAATTCTCCAGCTTAGTTAGTCATAAAGGAACAAACAGTTTTCTAAAGATAATTCCTAACATTGCTTCCAGTAAGTAAAAAATAGTCAATGTTAAATGTTAGTTCATTACCACTCCAAGCCTGCTAAGATCATATTGCATTTTTGGGATGGCTGCTATAAAGAGTTCAAATATCTTCCAGTTAATAAAACTTATACTTAATACTTTTCTCCACACAGAAAGTTAACTTATAAAAGATGTAAAAGTGTTACTGTAAGAATACTGCTATTTCCATACCATATAAAACTCAAAGAATTCAATCAGAGCAACAGCCTGCCACAAGGTCACTTAGTCACAACCAGCAAAGCACAGTTAAGATCTCATAAGTAAGGAAACGTCGGTTTCAACAGCTGCCACCACTCTCAGCTTTTCTTTGCCAGAGGGCAAGATTATATTTTTTTCCCTCCTTTTTTTGACACAGAAGCAAAACCCCAAAGTTACCAGTGCAGAAAAAAACCCTCCCTCATTCTCATTTTGTAATAAATAAACATACCTCTTCATACATTCTTGCCGTCACAGTTTTATTATTTTCTTTTTTCCCTGCAGGGACAGAAAGACCATATTCAGGTCATCCTACAGAGTTCACTTAAGCTAACAGCTTGACTGAGGTTAAGGTTCAGAGACTGGGTGGTGTCTTTTATAGTTTCTTAGCATCGTCCCCCTTCCCTCCCCAACTCCCAGTTTCTTAAAGTTATAGAGGCACTGTAAAGGGCAGTAAAATCTCTTGAAAGAGGTATTGCAGGAACTCTTTGATGGCTTGTATATCTTCTGGTTTATTAGATCCAGAGGTGTTTGAGGGAATATTCCTCCTCCTCTCAAAAAGAAATATTTCTGCCAAGTAGGATCTTACCATCTGCTAGTCTTGGGTGGTTGGTCTTACTGTTTTGTTTCCTTATGCATAACCATTATTGTATGATCTCGCAGATAAGAGTTTTTCTGTGTGGTTAACTAAAAGGAGCTTGCAAGCAAAAGTGTGTCACCCAAGTACTCTGGTGCTTGCAAGGAGTCCATGGGTTTTTTTCCTTATTAGAAAGTCTGAGCTTAAATATTGCTAACATTTGACATATGCCTCACTTGGCTATGCCTTGCTTCTAAAGCTCTGCACTAAAGGGTTAACATTTATTTTTTAACAGTATGATATGGTAGACGACTGCACGGTTGATGAATTTGAAAAGCAGAGGCCCAGCAGAAAACAGAAAAGCTTAGGACTCTTGTGCCAAAAGTTTCTAGCTCGCTATCCAAGTTATCCATTGTCAGCTGAAAAAACTACTATTTCTTTGGATGAAGTGGCTTCAATTCTTGGTATGTATACCTGCAAAAATGGGGTAACTGATCACCTGGAGTAACCCAACAGGAGTGCCTTCAAAAGATCATCCTTCTTACAGAGTACATTCACGGTCTGCCTTTCCCTGGGTCTGGATGTTCTTCTAATCATACTAATCAAGAGTTGGAAATGCCTAATATTCCTAAGTGTCTTTACTGCTTGACAGTGCTACCATTTTGAAATCTACTTTCTGACTTTTTACTAGACAGATCTGTCTGTTTATCAATCAGCTCTGTTGCTTTCTTAAATTTTCAATTTGCTGAACACTGAAGGAGTTATGAGTTACAAACCCTCTGAAGGAGGACTTACAAACAACAAATTTTGTCAAAAAGGAATGTCTGGGGAAACAATTGCAAACTAGTAGGTGTAGGAAATCAGTTGGGTTCACTGCCTGACTTCAGTAATGTGCCTGACATTATATCTTCCAAGATCTCATGGTTCATCAAGGTTATATTAGCTTTAAATATTGTCTTGTGAGGGGAGGTTACCAGGAGACCTGCAAGAGTAGAATGAGAAAATGCGTTATATTGAGGTGGCAAGAAGGTATCGAGTAGGCTGTTTGCTGGGTCTGCTGTTAGGTTTGGTCTTAGCTAAAAGATTAATGAAAAATCTGAGAGAAGTATTAAAACTTGTGAGAGAAGACTCAGCCAGGTCACACCAATAACAAAAAGATCCAGGTCCTTGGAGAGGTTGTCTCTTAGCTAGGAAGGGCTTTACAAAATTAGACTTAAACTAGATAAATATTATATCTACTTTTAGAACTCAGGTATTTTACAGAAAAGAGGTAGCAAAAATGAAATGTGTCTGTTTTCGAAAGAAAGAGAACAGAAGAGTGATGTCCTCTGTGACTCTGGTAAGAAAGTCCTTGAAATACTCATTTATTTGCTTTGGTAGTGGGAATTGGAAATAGGAGAGAATTCAGATGAAGTAAATAGTTAAATAAATTACTTTTTAAACAAACTGTTCTTTTAGATTTTGCAGTTACTCCTTTCTGTGTTTGCATGAACATGAGTAGAGCTTTATTCTGTGTTGGGAGTGGCGTTACCTTGCTTTCCTAAATACTAGAAACTTTGTTTTAAAACTTACTGTTGGGGATTTTACCTCCCAGAAGGGGATGCATTTGTTCTTGTCTCTTTGATTTTCACTTCCTTGCTTGCCTCTATCCAGTTGCTTCAGGGACCACTAAATTTTTCACTGATGATGTTGCTGCTCTCTGTGTAACTAATGATGGTTGCAATACAGCTTTTGCTACTAATGTATATTGCTTTGTTCACTGAAGACCTATGGAAAGACCACAAAGGGGGCTATGCTGCTGGTGTCTGACAGACACCAGGATATGTGTAGCACTCTTGTTTTTCTGGCATATGTTTCACTCCAAGATCTCTACACGCTTGGAAATACTCATTAATTGTTTATCCCAATATCCGTTTGAGGCTGGTAGGTATTATCCATATTCTCCAGATGGGTAAACAGATGCATCAAGGCCTTGCCTTCCACAGGGAAGTCTTTCAAAACCTTTCCCCTTGGCTAGCACTTGTTCTGCTCAGCTGATGTTAACCGTTATGGGATTTCTGGCGCAGATGATGTCACCAGTGTGTAGTGCACTGTGTTACATATAACAGCCATGCTTCAAACATGAGCACTTGGGACAGTGAGCAGAGCCACCAGCCTGTTCATATTCAGTCCCCAACCTTGCTCATGTCAGTCAGGCTGAACCCAAGTTGGACATATTTCATAGATTTCCTGTTGGCGCAGACCCAGCCAGCAAAAAGGACTCGTTTCTGCTGCATTTGGGAACAGTGGGTCTCATTCTCCACTGCTTTGCACCTTGTGAATCCTTTGATGCTCCTTTGCTTGGTACATGCTTAGCAAGTAATTGTGCCATGGGAAATGCAGGTGGAGGACCATGCTCCCACTGGTTCCCGTGGGAGTGGGCTTTTGTGTCTACCCTGTGTCAGTGCCAGGCTCAGACCCTTTCCTGCCCTCTGTTACACACAAGCTTGTGTACAGGTATGTGTCTGAGCTCTGAAGCTCTCTGACAAGAAGGGCCAAAGTGCTTTTAAAACCTCAGGGCAGTCTGGGTAGGTCTGAGTGAGTGGGGCTTGGCAGACTGCAGTCAGTTCTTCTAAACACAGTGCAGATGCTTTAAGCTGAAGCTATGGCTGGGCCGGCAGTTAAGAAAACAGACAAAGATTATCACACGATGGGGCTGGCCATACATAAGTCAGTTCTTAATTGTGCAAATTTGGATGGATCTAATGTAATGTGTCCAGATGAACAGTGAAAAATGCGTTGTGAACGCTCAGTATTAGAGAACAGCCTAGCCTGTTCTCTGTTCCGCTTTTGCTGAAGAGCACATTAAAACTAGATGAGCATCTATGTCTTTTTTATTTCCCCCTCTTAAAACAGGAGTTGAGCGAAGACGAATTTACGATATAGTGAATGTCTTGGAGTCATTGCACTTGGTTAGCCGTGTGGCCAAGAACCAGTACTGTTGGCATGGCCGGCACAACCTCAGTCAAACTCTGAAAACTCTTCAGGAAGCAGGAGAGCTGCAGTATGGAGAACTAATGACCTTCTTCCAGCGCAAGGAGCAGGACTTGGAGTACAAATTTGGAGAACGGAAAAAGGAAACTATTCCAGATTCTCAAGACAGACCGTTACTGGACTTTTCAGAACCAGATTGCACCTCTGGTAAGATAACTGATATGTGTGATGTGATACACAGACACAAGTCTCTTTCTCCAGTTTACTATGTGACTTTTCCCCTTGCTTTGCTTTTAAATTAAATAATAAAAAAATATTCTTTTCAAAAAGCTGCTGAATTCACCACAGAGTTGACAGAATCCTTCCTTCTATCCTGTCCCTAGCATAGTTCTCAGGATGGATTTTTCTCTCTGTCCTACAGACTGGCAGGAACTTATGCCAGACACTTCAGTTCTTCATTTCCCACCTGTATCTGACAGTAAATGCTTTATCCTGACAGAAGGTGCCATCTTTCATTTGTCTACTCTTTGCATGCTGCCCATGTAATACAGTGTTTTAAGTTACAAAGTCCTTTGGAGTCACAAAATTATAGTGGCACAAAACTGTGTAATGTAACATAGAATCAGCTTTGGAATCTGACTTTCTGAAAGCTATTTCTCCAAGCTTTAATTTTTATTGCCTTTTGAAGAGAGACTTCTCTTTGCATTACTCAGTTATTTGCTGCCTTTCAAAAGATTTCTGCTTCCTGACAAGGCAATACTTTACCCCTTTTGTGTGTGAGAAACCTACTTGCTAGTTTTCTGGCTGTGGTGGATGACATATGCTAAGAGGCTTGGGTATTATTTGTAACACAGCATCTGCAAACAGCAGAAAGGACAAGTCGTTGCGGATTATGAGCCAAAAGTTTGTCATGCTGTTCCTTGTCTCCAAGACCAAGATAGTCACTCTGGACATCGCAGCAAAGATACTGATAGAAGAGACCCAGGATACAGTGGACCACAGCAAATTTAAAAGTAAGCTGGCTATTGGAAAGCAAATCAATCAGTCAGTGAGTAAAGAAAACGGGCATGTTTGGACTGACACCAGTAGGTAACAGCAAGAGCAGGTCAAGAATCTTTTGCTGAAATACAGTTTGGGGTGTTTTTTTTTAATTGTAAATGCCAGTTTGTGAAAACAGAGCTTGGGGTGGGGAAGAGTCAGTTTGACTATTATCTCCAAGTTTTAGATTCAGAATGAAGAAAAATCTTTTTTTTTGTTTGAATTTTTTTTCATACTTTACCCCTGTTTCCTGTACCATTCTGAATGACATTTCAAAACTTACTGAAATGAAACATGTTGTTTAATTTAATGGAATTCATTTTCTTCTCTGCAGAAATGTGTTACTTCTCCTTTTTACACCAGAAATCTTTCACAGCCGGATGGCATAGTTTGCTTTTCAGTTAGTGGGGATTATTACTTTGATCCCTTGGACAACATGGAAAAACTCAGCATGCGTAAATAATTCTTCTAAAATAAAGACTTTTATTTTAAGTCTTTAAAGTACTTTTAATATAAAGTACTTGCACTTCAGTCTTAAAATTCTCTGCCAAATACCAGGAGGGATGTAAGGAGTCTAGCTGGACCATCTGTGGGTATCAGATTCAGCTCAAGCATATTATTTACTGGAGTCACAGAGATTTTTCTAAGACTGTTACATTTTTAGATGATAAGTATGGGTCCTCTTGCGATCAGCTGTGCACTCATGTGCCTCTTGCCCCCATGTGCTTGTCTTTACCTCATGTGGAGGTAGCTGCCCTTTCTGGGCAAGCTCATGATGTAATCACTCCCTAACACTTTTCCATCAAAATGAGGTAAGGGAGCTTGAAGCTGAGCAGCTAAGATGGATAAGAACCTAAGATATGAAGAAGCAGTGACAAGCAGTTGGGAGCTGGCATGGCAGGCTTCATAGGAGGTGGCTTAAGTCCATCCCAATTTGATTTTACCCACCTCATCTGTGAAAGCTGTGGTGATATCCTGGAATGAAATTACTGTGTAATTATGTACTGTATGCATTGTAAACATGACCGTCTTGACTATTTCTGCCCTTTCTTGTTAGCAAAGGTACGAAGACTGTATGATATCGCCAATGTTCTCACCAGCCTAGGCTTGATCAAGAAAGTTCATGTCACAGAGGAACGAGGACGCAAACCAGCCTTCAAGTGGATTGGGCCTGTGGAGTTCCCTGGAAAGACCGGTAACTTGTGTAGCTCGCATCTCTTTTTTCTTTTTGGTTTGACAGTCACTTACCAAGTGGTTAAAGGTTGTTTTCCGTGTGTAAAGAATGGCTTAGCATTCATTGTCCGCCCTGTGATTAATAACTGCTGGCCAGCTCCACATTTGCCCTTGTTAGACTTTACGTTCAAGGGCTGGAGCTGTGGACAGATGTTGAAAGATACTGTGTCTTGCTGGTATTTTTACACCGACTTACATAACCACATGAATAACTACATGAATTGTAGAACAATGGCAGATAATGCCTACATCTCCAAATCTGGGTCCACAGCTTTTCTGGGTTGCAAAATCTCAGTAATTCTGTCATAATTAGACAGTGAATTATTTTCTTTGTAAGTGGACTTACCAAGGTAGAGCAGGGCTGTTTCTTGCACGTGTCCTCTCACATAAAAGGTTTGTCTGCAGAGAAGGAGGTGGTGGGCCAAAGCATCTCTGTAAGCTGCTAATTCTGGGCTAGAAGCCAGAGCAAAAGGAAGCCCTTTGGTAATATATTTGGGTCAAGCCAGTGCCAGGACCAAGTAGAAGTGAAGGGTAGTATTAATGCCATCTTAGTACCCTTTCTCCTGGCTACGCACACTAGAGTGCAGCTGCTGCTGCAGCTGCCTTGGAATGGAAAGGAGGGAGGCCCTTATCTTGTCTACCGCTGCTTACTGAGCTTAGGTCTGCTTCAGTGTTGTGGGGTTTGAGATGACATAGAGGTTACCTCCTCTCTTATGGCCAAGTTCAGTAACATGGCAGAAGCCTAAATGATGAGCTGTGTTCCCTGAAGGACTGTTGTACAAAATTATGTTCTTACAGATGAGCCGAGAGGGCATAGCCCAACATCTGAACCTCTGCCAGGGATACAGAGAGGAGCCTGTGCCCCGTATCAGATCTGTGCTACTGGAAAACAAAGATTTACACGTCACGCTTCATTTAACGGTGCACAGCCTTGTGAAGGGACCAGAAGGAAAGTCAGTTCTGAGCCCAACAGCCCACGTCAGGAGAGGCAAGGTAACTAACTACTAATGAAGCATGTTCTTTTGTATCCCACTAGATCTGTCCAATTGTGGGCCCACCAATTTAAGGCACTTGATAGGGTGAATCAGCCTAATTAAATATGTGAATTACCCTTGGGAGGTGCCTATATTTCTACTGTCCGTGTGGGAGACATGAGACTTCTGAGAAGTCACGGGAAGTATGAGACTTCTGTTTTGTCATGTGCTTTGGCCTCCAGTCAAGCACCTAAATTTAGATGAGATGAATCTGGGTCATACTGCCTTGAACCTGCAGTTTGTTTTCTGGTAAATGTTTCTGTTCTCCACTAACTGCAACTATACTACAGTTTCTTCTGTGAAAATTTGGTATAGATAAAAGAAAGATTCTTTAGCCACAAAAGCTTGCTTTATTTTATGGTTCCTAATATAGTGGAATTTACTGTAACAATCTAATGGATAGCTGTTAAAAAAGATAAAGCAATTACAGGGCTTTTCACAGTTCCCTCTTATAGGAAATGATGATTTGGAGCACCTCTCCAGTGGGACTGAGAGTTCTGAGTGTCTTGCAGATTCTGGCTCTAGGTGATTAGTGGATGTTATAAAAATGTGCCAGGATAGAAAAATTATACCAATTATTTTATATGGCCAGTATCAAAATACGCTTGGTAAACCTACCTGTTATTAATTGAATGCTCCTTTTTTCTTTCAGCCTGTATTGTGAATTCAGATGAATATTGCTCCAAAATGATAAATCTAGCAGCTGTCTGCAGGCAGAAAATAGAGGAAGATAGTAGGTAGGTTGGTCTTAACTCTGTCCAGTTTCAGCTTTGTGCTTGTCATGTTTAGTTCAAGGCTAGATTCCATTGATGAGACTGATAGAAAAATGCTGCAGAGTCTCATTATTACTATTTTAATGCTGATAAGTCTCAGCGTGGCTTGCTTTTTTTTTTTCATGGCCAATTTATACCTACCTGTACTTGTACCACTGTTGTCCTTTAAATCATGATTCCATGGAAGAGCCTCTCTGTTGTATCAGTGGGTCTTCTCTACACCCATGCTAATTTGAATTCATTTGTGAATGATTGACTCTAGTCAAGTGCAACTGAAAGCATTATTGTTCTGCCAAAAACCTGATAAGTCTGTTTCTGTGCAATTAGAAATAATAAAAGGTGATCCTCCTTGTAAACTGTGTAAAATGAGTGGTTTGGGGGGGAGAATTTTTCCACATTTATGTCCAACAATGTACCTGTTTGCTTTTAAGCGTAAAATAGGGGGTTTGGACTAAATGTTTTTCCTCTTTTCATTACTTTTTTTTTCAGGAATAAAGCTTGTGCCACAGAAACGATATTCAATTCAGCAAGGAAGCCAAGCATAACCTCACCTCTCTCCCTTCTTCCAGTTCCGGGGGACTCTGATTTTTGTGTTAACCCTTTGCCTCAGGCAGTTTTCCCTGTGGTTCAGGCAGATGTGCCAAACCTGTCGCTGCCAAATGGGGTCAACAGCCAAGCTCTACATCCTTGCACGCCAGCAGCCTCCAAAACAGAAAATGGAAAACCTACCCTGCTCCCCAACCAACCCTTCCTGTGCTTCCCATCTTCATCCCTTTTTATGTTGTGTGGTGGTCTTCAGGAAAATAACTTGAGGGAGACCCTGCCCACCGCAGGAGACACAGGAAACAGGAGTGCAGAAGCTCAGACCGCTGTACCTCCAGCTGCCTGCCAGAAACGCAGCTCCCACAAGTGTGCATCGCCCTCTGCACCTGTAGATGATGAAGAGCCAGCTGCTAAAAAGCAGACCATGGAACAGAGTGATGTGCCCCTCTCACTTGTAGTACCCAAGGTAAAGAAGTGAATTTCATTATCACTTAGGCTTCCTGTTAGGGAGGAAAGACTTTTGCCCAAGATAGTGTTTTCAGAAGCAAAAAATTCACTACACCACTCCTGTTACAGGTGCAGATACAATGCTGCCTCCCACATATTAATAAAATTGTAAGGGTGCTGTGCCAGGAAGTATAGGCATTAACTGGGGGATGTTTTCACATTACCAGGGGAAAATGGACTGTGATTGCTTTGCATAGTGAAGTGATGGTCAGCTGTTCTTTGTAATCAGTGTCCTGATCATTGCCTTCAACAAAACAGCCTGCCAGAGGGGAAGAAATCAATGTGACCATTACTCCTCATCTTCCGCTGTTAGCTTGGGCTTCCCCTGACAGCAGCAGCATTGCTTACTCCACCAAGATACAGTAAATGTGATTTGTACTTCCCCCCTACTCTCCAGCTTGAGTCCCTCCCTCTCATGCCCAGTGTTGCCCACAGCAGGCTGGTGAGAGAGGAGATGGTGGTGAAGGTGAAGTGCATCTATATCGCAGGTTTTTTTAACTACTGAAAATGGGGGTCAGGCTCAAGGTCCTGTCAGGTGGTTTTCCTTATCAATAAAGAGAAATGAATCCCCAAACTCAGGTATTTCTTATCTAGTGTCTCCAAGTACTGAAAGTGAACTACAGCACAGGGCTTAGGCATCGCTAATATTGTTCTTCAAACCTCAAACAAAATGTTTAACTTGGTGACTTGCTAATGAGTTTTGTGCTGCCCCTTTGCATAGATGCACATTTTACTCCGTAGCTGAGGAAACTGCATGAGAGACATTGTACTGTGTTATTTCAGTTTGGACTCATCATTTCCTCTTTTTGTTTTTGCTTAGAAGCCTTTTGAGTCACCCAAGGCAGAATCTACCCCAGGAAGTGGCTGTACATCTGCTGAACATCTAGAAGATTTTCATCTTGACCACGCAAGTCCTGCTGTTCCAGAGGCTGCACACAAGGAGTCTACTAAGCCTTTAGATTCTCAGGAGCAAGAAAAATGGTCTCAGAATAAAGACCCTGATGAGCCCTCTCCAGGAAAAGAGCACATCTCTAAAGAAAATGCCAATCAACCTTTCCTACCACAGTATCTTTTTGTTCAGCCTACTGCTGGTAAGGAGAGCCATGAGATCTAGAGGCACTCAAACTTCTGCATCTGTTCACTGAGCTGTTCAAATAGGGAGACCTACAGATAGGTGAATAAGTCTATATTTGGCACAAAAACTGTCAGCAGTTCTCTGTAGTAGTTTAATAGCTCTGAACTCTCTTGACTCCAGATGAACTGTTGCTTCCATGAAAATACAGGCATTTTTCTGAGGTGCTCAAACATTAATAGAGATGAATAATGTGGTGCTTGCATGCTTGAATTATGTGCAGCAAAAAAGACACCTATCCAGCATTCAAAACTTGAAGGAGCTGGAAGTCTAGGTTTGGCAGTAAGGCAGCCAGAATAGTGCAACAGCATCCCCCTGAGTGGGTGAATTTAGTCATCTATGAACTTTGTACTGTCTTGTCACATGCATCATCGGGATAGCCCCAGAAAAACTGAGGCACTGGGAGTGTAGCCAGGCCTGCTCATACTACATGGTAGGGATGGGGAGGAAGTAGCTGAAAATACTACAAGAGGATTTCATGTCCACTGTTTTCCATGCCTGTGTTTGTGTGGAGTGGAAGAGTGTTTTGTGGGAACAGGATACATGTGGCAGATTTCCACGACTACTGCTTTAGTATTTGATTCACTTGTGGCACAGAGTGAGGTCTATGGGATTTCACTTAATAGAATGGAGACACTCAGTTTGAAAATGTTGAACCTGTTGTACTGCAAGGTCAGACAAACTGGGAACTGGAGCAGCTTCTGTTTCAAAACAGTATTTCAGCCATTTTCAGGAAAATTAGCGCCTTTGGGGTATATCTTTGTGGGTGTTTTCCTTTTTTTTTTTTTTATTTTTTTTTCTTATTAAAAGCAATGCATATGTTGTCATATAATGGAGGATGTGATTCCTGTTAGTGAAAGAATTGTTTAGCCAAGATGTTGCTTGTAACTGAAGTTAGAAACAGAAAACAGCAAGGCATGTGTTTGGTACTTAATATGAACAAAGTAAATGGATGCAGATATAGTGAACAGGCAGTAGGGGGGGAGATGGAGGAAGGTAAGGAAAGGGAGCTTGACAGAAGAGTCACAGGTTTGTGACAGTTTTCTTCTTTTTGTCACAGTTTTCCTGGGCAGCCTGTCTCTTTCTTTGGTGTCGTTTCTCTTTCCTGTTCTAGATGAAGTTATAATAGCTTAATTCCAATTTGTCAACTATATTAATGCCTTGCTTTTTCTCTCTTTGGTTTAGGATTAAGCAGTTTTAATTTCCTGCTCTCTGCAAACCAAGCCCCTGGTGCTATCAGCCTGGCTGCGAGCCAGTTACCTTCTCTGAGCGTCCCCTGTGTCGTGGTGCCGTCAGCAGCCTTGGCTTCCTTCCCTCTCGTCTGTTCTCCCACAATCACTGGTCCTCTTTCCCCCGTTCCCGATGGCTCCTTCTCAGCTGCCACCTCCATGAATTTCAGTATGTCTGGCTTGGCATCAACAACACCTGTTTTCATAGGCACCACGGCCGTGGTTACCCCCAAGGTCTCACCCGTGCCTTCGGTGGATCCCCAGCAACCAGCTCACCCCACTCTGCACCTGAGTCCTGTGCTTGCAAGGTCTTGCGGTGCTGTTAAACTGGACTCCCCCGTGTGTATGGGGCATCCAGTGACCCTTCTGAAGCTGCAGCAGGTAAGGGTCAAAGCTGGTTAAGTGACGATGAAACAGCGGTGCCAGGTCACTGGGCCTGAAGGCAGCTTGTGCTGCAGGCTAGTGCTGGTGTGTCAGAGTGGTAAGTTGGCACGCTGGGAGCTGGTGTCTTCCACTTAGTTTCCATATCCATCTGTGGTAGTGGTGGGGCTTGGGACAGTGTTAAAGATGTAGCCCAGCATAGCACATCTAGCCCTGAATGGTGAAGTGGTGAGTTTTAAAAATCTTACAAGAATTTTAAAAATCATAAAAATCTTAATCTTTAAAAATCTTATAGGAATAGAGAAAAAAATGAGTTACAGGGTTTTTTCCCTAGAAATCTGAGTCAATATTTTTTCCCCATTTGACACTATCATTGTAAGTGTGTTATGCAATGGCTACAGAAACACATTGGGTGGGCAGGAGGATGGATTGTCATAATTCAGGAGTCAAGTGGCTGCAGCACTTCTTAGGTAGTAGTGTCCTGGGTTACCTCCTCACCTCATTCTGATCTCTGTTCAGCATCAGAACTGGGGGAAAACGATTCTTGTGGGTTTTGTGGTCTTCTTTATAAAGATTTTTTTTTTTTCTAAATCTACCATAGAAACAGAATTTGTGAGTTAGAGAAAAAGAGAAATTTAGAAGTGAAGGACTCATTTTTTTGAAGTGCAATGAGTGACATGAAACAGTCATGTCACACTGCATTACCTGGGTCTTTACAACTATTAACAATGACAGTTTGGCACTGCTTTAGCTTATATTCTTAAATCTGTGATTTATTTTTCTATTGTCTAATGCAGTGACTAATAGATTGAACTTTTGGAAGCTTTATGAATGTTACTTTATATTTCTTTTGTTTGAGCTTTAGAAAAAGTCTGTAATAGAGACTGGTTGGCAGCCAATCTTATTACAGATATTAACATTAGAGGTTACGGTACAGTGACACTCACAACAGAAGTGGCCAGGGCTTAGGAGACTAATTTTAGATCTGTTTTGATGCTAACAAATAAAGAAAGCAAGTAAAACACCAAGGAAGGGAAAGAGACATTTAAGCTAAAGGACAAGATTGGCATAAGAATGAATGAGTGTGAACTAGTCATGAATACATTTAAGTTGGAAATGAGATAGAGGCCTTCAGCTTCCAGCAATGATGTACTGGCAGACAGCTCCAGAACAGAAAGGGGCAAAGCCTGTAGCTTTTCCTGTGGAGCTTCTGAAAGGATGTGTGATGTGGTTCCCGATAGTGGCAGGGTACAGGGCTTAGTGTCTACAAGCTGTCTTCTGTTTGCATGCTTGCATGTAGACTTTGAGAACACCCTACTGAATCGCTTCGGTTTTGTTTCACAAATAGCCTTCGTCAACTCCCCTCACTCCCAAGAGCATTCGTCCTGCACATCATGAGGCATTTTTCAAAACTCCCGGAAGTCTTGGAGACCCTGTTGCATGGAAGAAAAATGAAGGCAACCAGACCAGAAATGCCAGCTCTGTGCAGAGGAGACTCGAAATCTCTAGTACCAGCCCTGACTAACTCCACTCATTGCAAAGGGTGGGCAGATTGTCTTAGGCCCTCGTATCGATTACAAGAGAACAATCTCTTACATGACAAGAGGAGTACGTCAGAATGTCATCCCTTTTGGCATGCTTCCCCGCTATCTGTTCACCCACTGGTTCTGTTAACCACATTCTTCACAAATCATCCTTGATACTGAAAACCTTTTACTGAATTGTTCCTTCAGTACTGATTTGAATTCAGATGTTGTACTTCACACGGCCTTGTGGGCATCAAATTGTATTTGTGGTTTTAATTTGCAAAAGTCTCTTTATTGCTGTGAGGAGATGCAAACAGATTTTCTTGGAGTCCCCAGGGGTTCTTTTTTCATGGTTTTAAGTGAGATGTCTAGCACTTATCTGGGGTAAGCATTTTTTTTTTTTTGCATGTACTCTAGTTACCCTGAGTAAATCTGTGGTGAAAATTATAAACTTTTCCAGTTGTGAGAGCAACTGCTTTCTTGGTTCCAATCTGTCAAATCCTGCCTCTGCAGTGCAACCTTTTGCTATTTATTTTGTACGTCGGAGTGGGATTTAGTGCAAAAAAGTTTTTTTGCACCTTCAGAATAACAGATTTTCTCAGGGTAGGATTACTTGAATGTCAGTTGGTGGTTGTACAATTTGCCCAGCACTTGTTATTAGAAAAACCTAATAATAACACAGTATGATTGAATGTATACATGTGAAAAATATTAAGACCAAAATAACTGTGAATGTTAACATTTTTATAATTGTGTTAATGAACTGTATTATTTCTTGGTTTTTTTTTTTCTTTCACTCTGAGCAAAATGTACAAGTTAGATGTAAAGAATACAAAGCCTGATTCCTTAAATAAGTTTGACAAGGTAATTTGAGAGTGACAAGCCACTGAGAGGTCTGTGCTAAGACTTCATCTCCCATTTAAATATATAGTCTAGTCTTTGTGACCAAGGAATACTAGTAAGTCATTAACCACATGATTAGATTCAGTCTTACCTGAGTCTGCTTAAGTGCCTACTTAGTGGTTTACTTAAGTCTACTTAAGGGGTATGTACTTAAGTGCCTAACTCTTCACTTGCAAGGATTTCATAACTAGTTAATAGCGCATTTGAGCATACTTGGAAGACAAGGGAGATCTTATCTTTTGGCATGTTATCTATCTAAACCATAAAAAAGAAGCTGAAAAGAGCAGGAGCCATGAATTTTGGAAGTGGGAAAAAAATTAATCTGTATTCCTTAAGAGAAGATAAAGAAGAAGAAAATTCTAACGGTTAACATTCAGAGTTCTCAAATAATGCATGGTGCTATTAATAACACAGGACATAATTTTAAGAGCTAATGCTCTTACGCTTGGGTATGTTTTCACTGGTGTAGCAATCTGCAATTAAATTCGTGCCATTTCCTGTTTAAAGGACAGAAAGTGTTGCTGGTGACATCATGTTACTCTGGACTTTTAGTAAACATAAGGCCAGCATTATCAGCTCTTCTCATTGGTACTGGTACTGGTTTTCCAAGGGTAGATACACTGTCGGATGTGCTACTTCGTTGGTTGAGGGAAGCTAGGACTTTGGGGGTTGGGGATTTGATGAGGTTTTTTATTTTTATAATGAAATGTATTATGGAAATGGAGTTTAAGAAAGAATTTTAGTGAAGCTGGGAGTTTGAGTAATGTGGCCTTATCTTAGAATAGACCAATAACAGCCTTATAAGGAGGGCTGCTTAGCCCTCGTTGAAAGAAAATCTATAGTAGAATTATCATAGGAAATTTCAGGGGTGGTAAAGAGAAATCTTCAGACTGCTAAATTTTAAGTTTGGTGGTTTTTTTTTAATTACACTACAGTTGTGAAAGTTTACAGTTTTTGCTTCTGAATTATTTCTTCTTATACACCCACTTAAATTAATTTCACTTTGAAAAGCAATGTGTAATTGGCATGGTGCTGCCCCTGCACTTCCACTAGTGTGCATTTGTTGCTGTTGGGGTTGGAAACAGGCTGCTAGGGTTCAGGATGACGTGGTTGATGTTGATTCTCCAAATCTTGTCTTTTCCCCTCTAGTACAGTGCAGCCTTTTAGTGAAATGGCAGCTGGGAGCAGAGAGGAGGATCAGAGCTAGTATTGGCTCTTTGCTCCAGTTGAAGCATCATCACAAAAATTGCCTTGCTTTGTCAGTAATGTTATTCTGTGCCATAACTAACCTAACTATACTTGAAAATGCAGGGAGTGAAAATGGATCTTCAGTTTCCCATTTCTGCTTCCACTTTTGAGTTTCCATACAGCAGGTCTAGAAATGAGGATCAACTCCCTCAGGATCAAAGCAGTTCGATGGGTCACGGTTGCAAAAGCAGATTTGGGCCTGGGAGAAGAAGGGGGTTGATATTCTGTCTTGTTTTTGTCAATGCAAACTTCCCACTAAAATAGGAGTGGGACCACCGAAGCAGTCGGGCGGCAAAGGGATCAATGCTACTTGCAGTACCTGAGCTGCTGAACCAGACCGGTGAGGAGGAAGGGTTGGTTGTCAGGAGGGAATGAGTTTACCTTTCTTATCTTTGCCTTCACTGAAAGCTAAGAACTAAAATAAACTAGGAACAACTCATCAGCAAAGTAGCTTTGGAAAAGCAGAATTTGTATTTGCACTGAGGCAAAGTGCGTACCCAGGATGTTCTGCAGGGTTTGTGAAGCCTTTCTGTCCCAAGACCATTGCTGAGGAGGGTGAGCATATAACTTATACTTGAATCTACCTGCCACGTTTACATTTCTGATTGTCTTTTGTAAATTGGTGCTATTTCTGTATTTAAAAAGCTGTATTTTTAATGTAAAGCTGCTTCCAGTTTGTATCTTTGCACTGCTAGTTTAATATAGATATTAATTTTATTGCTGTTTATAACTGTTATTCAGTGATTAGACGTCCTGCTTTTCCTGCTCTCTAGCCATCTTTTTAGCTGTCTGCATATAGCTTTACTCCAATCACACTGTTTGGTTGAATATTTTTTTTTTAATATACTATCTCTTAGCAAAATATTAAACTTTTACAGAATAAAAATGGAATTAAAACCGAGGCTGAGGCTGTGATTTCAGTATGGAGAGCACCCTTGAAAAGAAATATCCATCCACCGCACATCCAGGTGAGCAGTCCCTGTTGGATCTGAGCACTGAATAAGCAGCAGAGGATGACAGCTCGCCCCAGCGGCTCTCGCCTCTGGCTGTTTTACGCAGCACGGACACATTTCCCACTCCAGCTCTTGCAGGCACGAGGACCAATGCAATACAAAGTGGCTCTTAAAAGTCCTGGAGCTGGCCAGGACAACACCCGACGGCCTTGGCCCAAAATCATGCAAGGTGATCCCCAGCCCTACCACCGTGGGGGCCTGTCCCACCACTGCTGTGGGGCTGCCCCGTGGCCCCACAGCCGTCCCTCAGCCTGGTTTTCCACAGGATGGCAGCACTGCCTGCCCAGCCGCCGGCCGCAGACACCCAAGAGCGAGGCAGGCCCTGATGCAGAGGCTGGTTTCCCACAAGCAGAAGCTGGCGTTGGCTTGTGCGCGTTTATTAACCACCAACCTCTCGTAAAAAAACAGAAGTGGAGAATGCGGCCATAGCCCCGTTTCCCTTTCTCTTCCCCTTCCCTAATCACACACACACATAAGACAGCTTGACCCAAACCCAAGTTTGCTCCCATTAAAATAAATAGCAAGTTCACTGTCGATATCAGCAGGCCCAGTATTCCCCCTTCCCCTCAATTAGAGATGCGGGTTAATGTCCCATGTCACCAACAACGGCTGCAAAATGCCTGTGAGTTGCAACTGGCTGAGTTCCTCAAAACTCATTTCTAAAAGGAAAACTCAGCAGCTCACTCAATATTGTTTTGGGGGGTTTTTTGACCTGTGACCACCAATAAAATTTTCCCTTCCAACTGACAGAGGAAGGATGACAAGTTTAATAAGATTAACTCTAGTATGAGAAGCACTATCAAGCCCTAACCCTGCTCCAGCTCCACTGGCAGGACCATGGCCATCATTTCCTTATGGAGGAGCAGGGCTGTAGCTTCTAGCAGTTCTCATCCTCACTGGTACACTTAACCCCCCCCCTTCTGAAGTAAAAAAAAATAATTAGAGGGGGATATCAAACTCCCTCTGATTTGGCTCTCTCTATAGAAAGGGAAAATTAGAAGCAGTGCCATTGTGGATGAACATCTTAGTGCTCCACAGCACTGGGCAGCCCAGAGCCAGCTGGGAGACAAAAATAACCCCCTGATGCTGGAAGGTGTTGAATTCTTCTAGCAAACCCAGTCAGAGGCAGAAGCAAGAGGGAAGTCTCGATGGGCGGCAAAGCAGAGCCTGCTCCCACCACGTCCAGGAAAGCAGGTATTCACCGGCCCTCTTGGTCAACAAGGAGGATTTCCTGAGAGGTGCTTGGGTCATGGCAATGCTTTCTCCTTCCAGCCCAGGGAGTTCCTGAGCAAGGCTCCCTGGCCTGCGTAATAATTTAAAATTTAATAGCTCAGGATGTAAAGGGGTAAAAAGAAAGGCTTCCTACACAAACGAGGCAAATTTAAGCCATGCTGTGATACTCTGAGAAGATCCACATGGGCAGTAAGCACTAACATCCAGATTCTTTCAAAATTCATTTATTGCACCAGAAATGCGATGAGAATTTAGGAAATTTTTTCAAGTGCTTTCTCCAAGGCCTCCTGGAGTGATTAAATGAATCTTAATGGTGTCACTCAGCACCAGCTTAAAGTCCGAGAGCCTGAAGCCTTCCCCGCTCCCTTTGGAGACCACGGCAACTTTGCTGGTGAGTGGGTGAAAGGCTGCATTGCTCGTTTGCAAAATGCCATGACCTTAAAGTCTGATATCGCAGGACCTCCTAGGGGACAAAAAGGCCTGCCTCAGTCAGAGCTTCTCCATTTTACTCCATTTTCCAAATAAATAAAGTTCTCAATTTTCACCCTGAACATGAGACATCAGACTTCATGCCTTTCCCCCATCTCTGGCTGGGTATTTTTCACTCTGGATGTGACAGCAGTTTGATTTCATAGATGACATACCAAATTTGGGTGGTAGGAGAGCATGAAACTTGTTTTTCCAACAGTTGCTTTCTTGTCTCAAAACTGACAGTTGTGAACCAGCAGTTTACAGACTTACCCCCTAGGTGTGGTGTGGTAGTGAAGGTGCTGCAGGGAAATCAAACAAATCTGCAATACATCTAAAATACTGCAACTTGGTATGTGCCTGTAACAACAGCTGAAACAGGTCGATTTGGAACAGTTTTAATCTTTTGGGAAGAAAAGGGAAACAATTTAAAGCCTAGAAAATAAGATGCAGGTATAAAGATTTCACTTCACAACAATAAATTGTCCAGAAGGAACCATCTCCCTTACCTTGCTAGCCAATTCTTCAATGCTGAGAAAAACACTTTGCCTCTTCACAGTCTCTGCATCTCACTGATAGCCAACCAACATGTGATTTAATGACCCTACACCCCTTTAAAATCTTGATTAACTGGTAACAATTAGTGCCGTGCCTGAAACGCACCGGGAATTTAATGAACATAAGGCAGAAGACGATGTTAGGGAGGAGGTGGCTGGAGCTCTGCTCGAAGGCTTGCCTGGAGTCGTGACAAAACCAGCCGCTGGCACCTCATCTACCTTGGGGTTCCCATCATTACTGCACTGAAACTAGGACATTTGGAAGAGGCTGCTGAAAAATGTCTCTGCAGACACTCTAGGGCTCAGTGGCAAACACTCAAACACTTCTGTTCCTATCTGCCTTTATATTAACACAATGCCAGCGGCTCCGGTGGACTCCCTTGGCTTGAAGGGGAGGAGAATCCGTCTCCTGGCTCTAGGCTTAATTCTACTCATCATCTACTGCACCACACTGAGCAACGCAGTCTTTGACTTCTCTAAAACCACAGCAATGACAGTCAAGAAGGAATTATGGCCTCACAAGAGCTGAGGATCTAGCTCGTGGAGGTGGTGTGCAGGCGAAAAGGGAGGTGGGGAGAGGGCAGGGGGCAGCCCCCTTGAGTAGGCGTTAAGAAACGGTCGGACGAGTACATTCACTGATTTGAAAATAATTTAGGGCTCTTCTGCTCAGCCTTACTTGGGACTTCACATTACTTGAGGTTGCCCCTGAGGACATGTCAGAGACTGCTAACTTGGGATAGTTACTTGCTCCTGCAGTACAAGCCTGATGGTCTTGGAGTGACCTTCTCTTGCTGTCTGACCATTGATTTTTAATGTAAGATTCTACTTCATAAGTGTGAAGCTGAAATCACATAGGTTGGAGCCCATTCCCTCTACAAGGTATTTACAAAAACACTTCAAAATGCATTAGATAAAAGATTATTTTAAGAGGCTGAGAAAGCAAAAGCTTTTTCAGTCTTCCCAGCATACACAATTAAAGACGAAAGAACATTTCAGATGCAGTCAGGGAATATATTTTGCTATAATCAGATAACTACGCAATGCCCTGCCAGAGTAGCTAGGGCTGAGCTCCAGGAGCCTCTGCAGAGGATAAAAGGATTCACTCAGGCACCAGCCTCCCTCCTCCCCCAGTTAAGAAGTCTGTCCAGATATTTCTTCAGGCTAGTGCAAGCTGCAAAGTCCTGCACGGCCCTAGTGAGTTGTTATCTCTGGGAGAAATCAGAGGACAGAAAGTACGTACCAGCCCACCAGCTTTTTCCTAGCAAAGTCCCCGCCATTTGTTATGCCAGGTAAACACGCCTGTAGCCTCCGTTTGGCTTTCTCAAGATACCCAGAATTTAATTAAGGAGAGCAAAATGAATCTCAGAGGTTCATAAATGTTTTAAGTCTGTTGAAGCCCCGGAAATCTTGGTCTGAGTTATGATTTGGCATAGAAAAATGTTATTTTTGTAATTCTAGGCAAAACCAGGTCATACTTACTTCATCTGTTTCATTTTCAAGGAGGGAATCTGCCTGGCCAAAATTAAAAAGACAACCAGAGATGCAATGACAAGAAGCAGAAATCCCTCCCTGAGATATCTCCCCGTGTGGGGCTATGGGGCAGCATCGAGATGCGTTCAAGTGCAGTGTTGGAGCCAGTCACCAGCAGGCAGCCGCTTAGCAAGGGGAGGTCTTTCCAAGCCCTACGGCAAAAAAACCCAACATTTCAGCATCTTCAGCACAACAGAGAGGAGGTGAAGAATGCCTGAATGGATTAAAGTGAAGAGGAGAGCCAGGTCAGCCCCCGGACGAGGTACGCTGACCGCCGCAGGGTTGTGAGCTCTGATGCACGACACAGCCCTGGATCCTTCCCGGTGCTGAGGCACTGCTGGGAATTCTTGCACAGCTCTTGGGGACACACAGCTCCCAAGGTCAGCTGGGGTCGGAGGGGAAAGTCCTTGGGTCCCTATCTCCAGAAGCAGGCTATCATTTTATAAGGTGTGGGCAACTGGGAACAAGCCAATTCATGTGTCTCCCACCTGGCGCGGTGCAGCCTGTCCTCTGCCTTTGGCTCTGCAAACTCCAACTGCCTGCGCTCAGCACCGTCGCCTTTTCTCTGCACCATCTCTTACCTCTGAACTCCTCCTCCGTGAAGGCAGAGGAAACAGAATACCGGCCTTTCCTAGAGGACGTCCACACCCCAGTTTCTCCTGCCGTTGCTCCTGCTACCTGCAGCTCAGGGTGCCTGCTCCTCCGATGTGCCCGATGGCGTGCTATGGTCCCTCCTCGCTCTGAGCCGCTGGGAATTCTCTCCAGCTCAAAGAACTCACCTGCAGCCTCAGCTTCTCTCTGCTACCAGTCCAGCACAGGGCTCGGAGGCTCAGGGCCATTGCAGGGTGAGGCTGCAACAGGGCATCGAGTATGTCTGACCCTCCTGGTATGCCCTGTCCTACCCAGCACAGCCCCCAACTCACAGCCTGGCTCTGGTCTCCAGAAGCGGTCAGAAGCAGCTCCTTATACCCCACGAGAGATACACGATCCAGTCCCGCTTCAGGCCCCCGTCTTGCCGAGCTCTGTCCCCCATGGGGCTTTTGTAGTTGTGAAGGAAGCAAAAGCTGCTCTGAGGGAAGCCCTTAAACCTGGGTGCCGGGTGCCTCTTACACGGGTGTGCATTTTGCACCCAGCTGGTGCTGCTCCCTGTGACCCACTCACCAACGCGGGGTTCTCCGTGCCACTCAAAATGTTTCTGGATTGGGTGAAATGGAGAGGACTTTGTTATTTCCAGCCCAGCTATAAATGACTGCGTACCGGATAGCCCACAAATGAGTGTGTTACTGGTTCGTGAACCTGGGAGGGGGTGGAGGTCTATGTTTTGGCAGGGATTCCTCCGTGCCACCTGGTCCCTGTGTTACCACAGCAGTCTGACTCGGATTAAGTGAGACCTGCAGGAGTCTGATACCAAAACCCAAACCACTGCAAAGCCTGAGCCCATCCCCGCTGCGGCATATAAACTGCAGCAAAATTGCACCAAAGTCTCTGCCTTGCATCGCAATTGTTCTGCCTTGCGAATAACATCAATCATGAAACCAGCTTCCCTGTGAGGTTTTGTGATGTTATGGGTCCCCCTCGCTGCAGCAAACCTAGGCTGTTCTTCCCACGGCTCTGCTGCTCCCTCCATGACCGGCTTCCCTGACCGTAACCTAATGCCCACCACAACTGACAGCACCGCACAAGTTTGGCAGGAATGGGGTAACGGATGCCAAACGCCCCGGGGGGATCAGTTGACAAGCAGGAGGGTAGGTGCTGTGACTCAATAAATCTTGATTTGTTGAAATGAAACACGGGGCTAAAGCCCAGAGTCTTGGGCTGTGTCAGCTTCTGGGCTTTGAGGGCTGCCCATCGCTCGGGTGAAGCTGCTTTCAGAACTGGACCATGGAGAGGAGGCATGGGGAAGATCTTCCGATTGTTTTTTGGGAGTCCCAAAAACCTGCGTTAGGGTGCAGCAAGGGCTTGCTGCTCCCCAGGAAAGGAGAGCTGGGAGCCAACTGTTGGTGGCAAGGCTGGCAGAGGCATTGGCCTCAGCAGCAGGGAGCCGGGATGCAGAGTGGCACGGGAAGGTCTGGATTGGACCCCAAGACAGCGACCAGGACCAGAAGACAACCCGGCGATCGCCCAGCTGGGCAACCAGGCTGCTGCGGGGCCGAGCCAGTGGGTCTGGGTCCAGGCCAAGATGACGGCCGGAGGTGTGAGCCCAGGCACAGCTGCTATCCAGGTGGGACCGGTGGGAAACAGCTGGAAAGCAGCTCCGGAGGGAGAGGAGAGGCAGACCCTGGCCTTTCGCTGTCTGCACCCCAGCCCTTATCAGCAAAGGAGGCAACCTTGGGCTCAGCCAGCTAAGCTCCTCAGCTTAGCCACCGAGACACCCCGAGGGGGTGGATGCTCTCCAAGGCAATGACTTTAACACGCTCTTCAAGTTCAGGTGATTGATGAAAAGGCTAAAGTCGACTTAATGCTAGAAGATCTCTGCAGAGCCACGTCCACACGGATACCAAAGCTCCGTCACTTTTTCCGAAGGAAATTGGCTTCTGTTGTGCCAGAGTAGATTCCAAGATGGGGAGGAAGGTTAAAATGACTCTATTTAATCCAACAATGTGATAATGAGACAAAGTGATTAATTACACCTCCATAATGAGAAAGACATTGTGTACAGGCTTGCATCAGCTTTAACATATCACCTCGTAAACTGACTCCATGTTCACACACTCCTACTGGCATTTCTATACTCTAATTATTAGTGTTTCTGTGTTAAACCAAAGGGTAAAGGCTGTAATTAAGAGGAAGAGAGAGCGTTCTTGTCCTGGGCCCCTCCTTGGCCAAGGGGAGCCTGGCTGAGAAGATTAGTCATAACCAGATGGGAGTAAAAAAGAACTTTCCCCTCCAGCAGTACGTCAAACAGGACATTTGGATCAACAGCTAGCAGCAGGATGAGCTGGATTAAACATCTTTCTTTCCAACCAGAGGCTCTGTGGTCACTCTCTATATCATACCCACACAGCAGCAGGCGAACGCAGCCATTCCTGGGATGGCCGCAGCGGCCACCGCTCACTGAACAGGGGTACAGGGGGAATTCTGCCCAACCACAGCTGGCTGAAGCTCTCTTCTAGCAAACAGACTCAGAGTATACCTAGCATTTGCCAGACCTGATGGATTTTTGTTCTTAGTAGCTTATCAGAAAGCTGTATTATAAGAAGTTCGCATATCCCCTCTGACAGCCCAGCACTGAAGGGTCTAATTGCCACACCAGAAGTGCAATACCTGCCTAAACGCAGCTGATGGTACTCCAGCTCTCTTCTGATGGGAACTCATTTTTTGATGTTCTTCCTGTCCTTTCAAGCTGTTTCCTGTCTGCTCACCAGCAATACAGCTTGTTTACAGCAGCTTGAAAATGTATGTGAGAGGGGGAAAAAAAAGACATTGAAAACAATCTGGAGGACAAGGTGCTAAACTAAAACCGATGCTGTGGAGGAGGAGAATAATAAAAGACATTCAGAAACCTTTGCAGTAACAACAGCCAGCCAGCTGGTCAACTACAGCTGAACCAGAATAGAAGCTAGGTCGTTTCCATTTCAACCTAGGAAAATGTGAAGCAACTGCAATCACAGCGTTGGAAACGATTCCGCAGAGAGTGAACAATGTCAGCAAATCCAAGCAGTCAGTTACTGAGTGTTGCACTGAGATGCTTTTTCACGACAGTCCCCTGAAACTGTTCACCTGGTCTTCTATGGGATGGCAATAGCTGGCACAGCTCTGCCGTTCATACAGCGCTGTACAACAGCTGGAGACGGTGCTGCCTCTGCCCATTTATAGTAACTGAGGGCGAAAGCCTTCGTGTCAAAGAGCCTGCGTTTCCAAAAGATAGCCCCTTGCATGAACATCTGCTCTCCTCCCATGTTTTCCCGTTATATCACTGCATTATGACACATCCTGATGGGTTCCATCCTTCTCCCCACTGCAAACCAGACGAACATCCTAATTAAGTCCCGTAAAATGGGAAAGATGTTCCAACTTGAGGCAAACCCATAAACGTGCTGCCTGGAAGGGGGTGCAACTGTTCAGGCACAGCCCTCTGGGGCACAACCACTCTCACCCACCCGTTTTGTTTCAGGGGTAATTTGCTCTAGGACCACCCACCCTGTACCAGCATGTTGGGGAGTGGAGAAAATTGTCTCCAATGTCCTGTTAGCATCCTTTGAGACAGGACTAAAAGGGGCACATAACTGTGTTGCTTCTATAGGGACAGTCCCTGCTTTCTTGTCCCAAGCTGACATTTAGAAATCAGCAATACTAATAAACAGAAAATGCAGAGAAGCTCCTGGAAGGGGGGAGAGCGAATTATCCTCATTGCAGCAGTTCTTGAAAAAAAGCAATAGAGAATTCATCTTAAAATGAGAGTTTTCAGTCCTGTCCTTCTGGTAACAGAGGACTGTTCTGCACAGGACTTTCTCCAGAAGAACATTTGCATGCTTTTTAAGGAATCAAATGAATCTCTGTCAGTCTGCTCTCAGGAGCTTTTCTGCTACATTTTAGTTGAGTCCTTGTTGCAGCGCGGTTGAGCTTCCATAAATAAAGGGTAACAATCCTTTTTCTTTTCTTTTTTCCTGTGTTATTGAGTCATTGATTCTACTGGAATTGCAGCATAAAACTTCTGCTAGTTTAGATGAAGTCATGAGTTCTGTCAGAAGAAATCCATAGATCAATTTGAATCCATAAAGCACATTTGTGATTTCTGTTTGAGGAGTCAAATCTTTTTGTGCTTCCTCTCAAGATAGTAAAAGTTATACCATGAGTAAAATATCTATATATAAAACACTGGAGGTAATTTTTAAACTCTCTATTTAATGGATCCATCATTCAGCCTTACCACAATCACCTCCTATTTTTATGAGCCTGTAACACAACAGTGCAATTTTGGTTTGTTGTTCAGGGATAGATTTTTTCAATGAATATCCTGTTGCGTAGTGACAGAATTCCAGGACATTTTAGGGATGAGTCACTTGTATGGGATATCCATTGTGCCATAGTGTAGACCAAAAAAAATCCCACTTGGGACCTGGATTAAATATCACTCAAAAGACATCAGAATTCATATTATGACATACTACAAGGAGAGAATTTGTTGCATAAACAGCAAAACAATAAAAGGACCTTGCTTTGATCTCCTCTTCCTAAAGCTTTCAATTTTGTGAGGCTACCACTTACACCACCCTGAAGGCATTTAAGCATCTAAGAGTGCCTAAGTCACTTCATGCCATTTTTAGACTATGAAGACAGTGGACCTCAAGGTAAGGAAGACCCAGGCTGTTGATTACGTCAGTTATATCTGATTAAACAGAATGATCTTCTCTTAAGGATTGGTGAGCAGAGCAAGCTAATCCTTGGTGAGCGTGTGCTGAAGTTAATGAAGTTGCATCAGGAACTCATGCGGTGCAGTTTGGTTAAGGAAGTGAAGTAAACAGGAGTTAACTTTGTATTTCTGGAGGAAAGGTAAGGCAAAAGAGGAGGAAAGGACTGACTAAGTAAATTCAGGTTGACGGGTTTATCTGGAGATGCTGAGAAAATTAATGCCTAAGAAAAATATCTTGGTAGCATGCTAGTTAGGCTAAGGTGTCTCATTGCAAGCCATTTTTTAATGCCTGCAGTAAGGTCTTGTGATGTAATATTTTTTTCTCACTGCATTTCTTTCAGTGAAATTCTGTCCTGTCAACAGTTTGGTCCTGGAGCCAAGTATGACTAGGGGTATCTACTTGTTCATAGCTTCTGAATTTAAACCATTGAAATGCACATCTGGAATGGGAGCCATACACATTGAAACTATTGCAGTTGATATGAAAGTGAGCAACATTTCTGCTTAGCAACAAATTGTTGTGAGCACATCACTGCCATGCCCAAACCCCTATCTGCTGTGGCCAGGAAAATCACATTAATATCCATACCAAGTATGTTATATCTGAAGAGCTGAGAAAAGTGCTAAATGGATTTTCTAGCTAACACAGACAGATGAAGTCCACTACCCTATAAAACTACTCTTTGACTATGTAGGGCTTGATGTTTTTTTCAGGAAGGGAGGCTTGGGGAGGTAGAAGTATTATGGTCTCTGGGAGCTCTTAACAGCACAGCTAGCAGTGTTCCTCATTGTCTGTTCAACACCATTCTGTCACGGTTCCTAGTGCACTTGCAGTTGGTTCCCCTTCCAAACACCTTCTTCAGACAGAACATTAAAAAGGTTTATTTTGGCCCTAAGAAACCTACAATTTCCAGAAAGTCCTAGACACAGGTGCGTCTCAATAATGGGGATCTCAGAGGACAGACAAGTGGGAGCATCCTTCACTACAGAAGTACTGACAAGCTCGAGTTCTGCAAAACTTTGTCCACATGAATACCTATGTCTAAGTAACTACCAACTGTGAGGCTGAGCAAGAAGCTTCTTAGCTCCACTTTAACCACCCACAAGTCCTCCTCAGCAGCAGCAAAACTACAGCCACTCAGTTTTGCATCACAAGAAGTCTCACCAGGTGACCTCAAACTGATGGGGGCCTTAGATAACCAAATCTGTAGCGCTGCACTCGAGACCCAAATATGCTCATGACCCAAATATACTTTAACCAAAATTGGGTTTTTTTACATGTGTATGTGACATATAGCCCCATGTAGGAGGGGTGTAGAAGAACCCTGAGCAAGTCAATGCATTGATCTGGTGTTCTGGCAAGCACTAGCACTGTCCCACGCTGAAATGAATGCAGTATCTGCTCCTAGAAACGCAGCCCTGTTGACGTTAGCTCAGCTGCAAGAATGAAACAGGCCTCTGGGTCCAGCCAACTTGCCAGTGCCTGCCCTAATTTTTCCTCTTCGTAGCCAGGTTCATGTATTTCTTCAGGTTATGGGCTACGATGCAGCGTATAACCTGTGTACTGGGCATTTATGCTGCTGGATGGGCATTTCAAACAACTGTTAAGGTGCATAACTGCTGCCTCTTCATGAAAAGCTAATAGCTACTAACCTGACAGTCTTTGGTCTCAGATGATGTCAAAGATACTGGCTGTGCCAAGGATCAAATGATGCTACTGCCTCCAGGGACAGTCTCTGTCATGTAAGACTGTTGCGGAGGATCCACAGGGGACATCACACACAGACCAATGTGATCAAGTGAAGTTCATTTACTACAACATTTGATACAGTTATATACCTTATGCGCTAGTGCACGCGCCTTATACAATACTCTAATTGGTACAATACCCCGTTTCACGCGACACTATCTTATTCTCTATTGGCTGCGCAAGCTTCTTCACGAGGTGTCCAGCAGTCACTTATCTCATTCTTCAGCATCCAGGTGTTGTTTGTCAGGCTCTTCTTATCTTCTTTTTTCCCAGCGTACAAGGACACAGTGTCCTTGTCTGCTCCAGCGTTTTGTAAATTTATGCTTTGTTCCCACCTAATGGCTGGATTGCTCACATGCCTTCGTCCAGCCAAGAAATCCTCAACATAAGACCACCTTTTCTTTTCCCCAGCATTACAGAGTGATCATATGGCACTCATATTCCAAAAAGCAGTGAGTAATCCTGGCTTTCCTTATTGAGCAAGAAACTAAATCTATGCATGATAAAAACAGAGGGGTTTTTTTCCAGTTTCTAAACAAACAGTTTAAATAACATAGATGACAGTGTCTTGGCATCTCTTTCCATTTTCCTCATGTTTATCACGGTCCTACCCAAATAGGAGCTTTTCCAAGTAGCCACAAATATTCTGAGAGTGGAAATATCTCAATGGCAGGGGTACACAGACAATGATTTCTATTTCTGCTCATAGTTTCCACCTTGGAGAGAAAGATGCTATTCCTCACATGTTCTGCAAAATTTAAAATTCTCTCTCTCTGTTTTTAAAAGCTTTCAGCTTTTGAGAATTTTCAGAGAGCATTTTCCTTGATAGCTCTTGACATTTCTTCCACAAAGCTATCAGCCTCCACACGACAGAATAAATAGTCTCAGTGTGTGTAACTTCGTGCTTCAAAACTGCGGTTCCTGCAGCATCATTCCACGACTATGCCTAACTGACATCTGCTCCACCTGTAAGTCACTGCTGGAAGCAAAATTGTCCATTCACTTATTTGCACACAAAGAACTGTTGGTGTGAGTGAGGGAGC
Source organism: Buteo buteo (assembly GCF_964188355.1). Classification (NCBI taxonomy): domain Eukaryota; kingdom Metazoa; phylum Chordata; class Aves; order Accipitriformes; family Accipitridae; genus Buteo; species Buteo buteo. Next base: position 11,974,688 of record NC_134196.1, read on the forward strand.
GAAAATCTTACAGAGAGGACATAAAAAATTCCACCTTTTCCTCCTCTGTGAAAAACAGACATTATGTTAAAAGGAATGAATAAAACACACTGAACAGTAAATGAATACTAGCAATGTGTCTTAAAAGACATAAACCCACATTTATAAGAGAGGCGGTGGTGGTTTAGGAAGCTTTGCTATTTCTTGCTTTTGGTCACTTATCAGTAGCCCATAAATCCATCACCCAGTACTGGATTTTTGTAAACCTGCATTAGCTAACTCTGTGTTGGTTGGACAAACTGTCCTTTTCTGGGCAATACCATATGCCCTCTATAAAAGGAAGGACACAACTCTCTGTCTCTAATTAGCTGCATTTGTTGCTTGCGTAAAAAGCATCCTGGGACCCTGTACTGGAAGAGAGCCCCATTACCTGACACACACATCCGAAAACATAATTCCTGACCTGAAAATGTAATTGAAGTTAAAGTATACGCAGAGGGTGACCAATAACATCCTACAGTTAAGGAGACTGTGCTGGCAGAGACATGCTCCGTTCCAATCACTAGACCAACTGTAAGTAAATTATCACAGAAAGTGCTTACAGGGCCTTGAGTTATTTAATATCAGAAGAAGCAGTAAGTGAGAATAATATAAGGAGCATGCACATAACTCTACCTTCTTTGATATGTGATTGGCACATCGTTTTACAGAGTCTTTGCTTTCAGAGGGCAGGTTTGGCTAGAAGGTATGACTCTCACTTCAAAACAACCCTAATTCACCCAGACTTGAGCTGGTGAACATAAAAGAGGAATGTTCCCTAGAGTTTCTAGGAGTTCCCAGTCCATAAAGGAAACATGCACCAAGGTGGACTTCAGAAAGACTGAAATTATTGTAAATGCACCAGTAGGTTGATGCAAAAATCAATTTATTTTAATCCGGTTTTAAATCATAATTGTGCTGCCACAATAGTGTTGTTTGGATGGCTTAAATGCACATTTCTGCAGCATGAGATAGTCTCATTTTTACAAAATACTCTATTTGATTTAACTTTATTGGATTAAAAAAATTATTTGGGTGACACTGACAACATGCTTTGAAAGCTATTTTGGCTTAAAGCTTAAGTTATTCTCTCATTTTCTCTCTTGGTTCAGGTAATTTATTTTACCTAAGCATACACGAATGTTTCCCTTCTTAATTAGGTGCAGAGACTAACCACGAAATTCAGCGAGGCTGAGCCCAGCCAGGAGCATACGCAGTCCATGTCACCGCACCAGAGGGGACGAGCTCTTCGGGGCTGAGCAGAGACACCATTCCCTTCTGGTCTACTGGGCCTGATGGCAAGAAATAGTTGAAGGAGGCTTGTGCAATAAAATTTATTAAGAATATCCGTACTGCAGAACTAAGAAAAGGCTAAGAGAAGGAGAACCCAGCACCCACAGTGAATAGGGCCCACAGCACCCAGGCTTTTCCCCCGAGCAGCCCGTGCATCCTGATGGTCCGTGATGGTTTCTTGGACACCCTCACTCCCCAGTCTGCCGTGGACGTTCACGTGGTGATGTCTATCCCCCCCCTAGCCACAGGCCCTGACCAACGGCATCCTGACGCACAGCACCCTGAGACGAGTTGTGGCTCTGGAGGTGCTGAACGTGCAAAACCAGCCTGCTCCCCTCGAAAACTTCCCCAGGTTCTGCTGGAGGGGGTCGTCCGGCTGAGAGCTCCAGCGAGGAAGGCGAGGGATGCCCCGTGCCCTTCCTCGGCCACCTGCACCTGAGCGGGAAAGAAGGTTGGTCAACATCCCCTCCCCAGGGCGTTTCTTAAACTACTTAACACATATTTGCATTCACATGACATCTAATGTAATTTAGAGACCTCGAATGTGATTTAGTGCTGAATTCATAAGCTCTGGGAAAAAGCAGCAGCCCAGAAACTCAGCAGAGTGTGGGTCTCATTGCTTCTGACGTGCTCCTCACAGACAAATGACCTTCGCCATCTTGCGATGTCCAAAAGAAAAAGAATGGGAATAAAACTTCTCACTTTAGCTTTAAAAAAAGTCAGTCTAATCTGATCTGGCAGGAAAAATGACTTACTTCCAATCATATAATGAACACTGCTACAGGGCAAACTTATCCGGGTGATTTGTCTATATATTCCTGTATCTTAACTTGTCTCTGTTTCTTTTAAAGCTTAAACTTCAGGCCAAGTGATCTGGTTAAGCCTTCGTTTGAGTCTAATTGTAACTTTCTCATAACGTTTGTTAGCCTCACAAGCACATTTCGATTACCTCAACTCAGGTTTAGCAGTTTTTTTCCTTCCCCGGAAAATATATGTGAGCTCAGTTGTTCCAGAACGTGAAACATTTCTCTTTCTGCGAATTTTTAGCTTGTGTTATGTTAGCAATTGAACTTTCCCTCAGCAACAAAACCATAATAAATGTTCAGTTTCCATTGAACAAAAGGAAAATCAGAGTAGAGTCTGCTTAGCTTCCTTTGCCTGTGAACTAATGAACACAGACCATAAATGACTGTCTGCAAGATCTAGTTATCTGTCTCCGTGAAAGGACCATACACTGCAGGAGAAAATGAGATTGCAAGAAAGAGGAAAGCTGGAGGATTAATAATTACAGGAAAGGAAACTCATTTAGGAGCCTAACATGATCATTACGTAACTAAGCTTTGTTCAAGACCGTTCAGATGATAAAGCGGTATAAACTCAGAATCAGCTAATGACTTGCTTGAAATGCTTTAGAAGCTAAAGGGGTTTTTTAGCATGAGCCTTGACCAAACCTAGATCAAGGTGACTGTTAATATTAACTGATTATTATTAAATGTGTTCTGTACCCATGAGGAGTGCTTTCCTTTCCCCAGAAAGAAAAAAGGCTCTTGTCTTGCTGTCTTTAGAGGGCATAAATGAATTCTTTTAAGTCTCCTTATTTTTGCCACACATCTCCTTCAATGTGACAGTACCGGCGGGACAGCAGCAGCCTGGTTCACTCCTCCGGTGACGTGAGTCTTGGCTAATTCTGCACTTGAGGGAGACGGCTCCAACTAGGCAAGTGAAGACAAGCAGGGAGGAATAGCAGCCTCATAACCGCTCTTCCAAAACCAAGCCACCCTTTAACAGTCAACTAGCAACATGCAGAGGCCTTGGGCCAGAACGGCCAGCTCAGACCTCAACCATAATCCGCATTATCCCCCGTCTACCTCGGGAATCTAATTTGCTTCTCTGTGGCGCTGGGTGGGTGGGTGTCAGGCTGTCTGTCTTCTGCTAGATGGCAGCAAAGCCAAAAAACCTGTTGCTTCACAGTTGGTCTGGTCATCAGGGAATATATGCTCATGGTTTTCCTGGTCTTCCTTCCTGGTAATCCTTCCTGGTAAAGGAAAATAGCCTCATCCCGGTTTTCATGGCCCACTTCGTGCCGTGCCAGACACACAGCTGTTGTTCCCCATATCTCCATGTATCCTTCCCTTCTTCACGGTGGAAATGAACTCTTTCAACCCCAATACAAAAGAACAGAAGAACTTAGGGAAATGGAGACATGGACAATAACTTATTTACATTTACACTTATTTATCATTAGTACAGGGACCATACATGAACGTATAAATGTAATGTTGAACTATTCTAAGAGTTGACAGCTCCTGCTTATTTCCATGACGCTGCAGTTCCTTTTGCCAAAAAGACCAAAAAAAATATGTTACCAACCAATGGGGGGACAAAGCCTGATTTCATTTTCATTGGTGGAAATCAGTAGTGGAGGTTCAACAATACACATGATTTCTAGTCACGCTTTTATGAGCATTCACACTTTTTCAATAGCTCTCATCAAGAATTCTATTGCTTCACTGTGCTAGAGAGATCTCCTGTAGCATATTAAAGTACAGCGTAAGAAGCAGCGGTACATCAGTTGGGTATATTCATCTGGAAGCTCAGAAAAGACACTTACAACAATACCTGCCAGTGAATTCCAGAGATTCATCACATAATAAACTTATGAATTTCAATCTTATTTCATTTTAATGGCACCCCCAGGTCCAGATAGGCCTCTGCTGTTTGCCTGGGAAATGAGGTGCTCTAGATTATATGAATAAAGGAATGACTGAAAAAAAAAATCACCCTGTATTTCCTTGGAATGAAAAATCATACCGGTACATGCAAAAAAATTTCATCTCTAGTGTACAATTTTTGTGAAAATGAATGTAATGTATTCCTTAATTGCTAACAAAGATTAGGCACTCACAGGCAGTGGACAGCCAGTGACCATGTAGAATTTTAAAGACATTTAGTAGCAGGTAACAGCTATGTGTAAAGACTGATGTGAATGATGCATTTATTTGTGGCAAGGTTACTGCAGCCCCCCAACTGGTGAGTAGGACGCAAAGGGTAAGATGCCTTCTGAGCTCATAAACTTCATAGTTGTTAAAATAATAACCATATTCCTGTCTTCAAAGCACTTTGTAAACATTAACCAATGAATCTGCACTACATATCTGTGAGGAAGACATTTTATAGATGAGGATATGCACAAAGGGATACAATGATTTATCCAAGGTCACAGGCACAGTCAACATTAACAGAGGTTAGTATACAATGTTCATTAGACCACATTCACATTGGGAACAGTGTCTTAAATATTTCATTAAAAAATACATTGCACACCCTTCTCATCCAAAGCAGAACAGTACTGCAGCTGTGACAAATGTCCCATCCAGAAACAAAATGACCTTGTGCAGGGTCATCTCCTCTACCACTTGTCAAATATGCTGCTCTGTCTGCTTGGATTATTCCCATAGTATCTAATATAAAGCAAAATTATAGTATAGTGCAATTACCTACACACTCTTCCACAAGTTGACTTATTTTTAATAAGTACTTTATATACAAAATAAGAGGATTGCTTGAGAAAAATTGCTTTCACAGATCTGGCTAGTTTCTCAGGTACACAGCTAACCATCCTAATGCAGTTCTAGCTGAAAGAGTTGGTAAAAACATTAAAAGTATATGCCTGCTCTTCGAATTCACAGTTGGAACCAGCTCCATGTTTACAGGGTGATAAATTTGCTGGGCCAAATTCACAGGAGGGGCTGATACCAAGGACAAACTCAGCTGCACCAGCTGAAGAGATGAGTTCTCTTAGCTTGCTGCAAACCACTCATCACCTCTCTCCCCTGCCCCTCAGGAGAACATCTCGTTAATCACTTCTGTTCGTCTAAACAACACCATCCGTAGGTATTGGTTAACTCAGCTCAAGTGGACTGAACCAAGGAAGGGAGTTTCATGAGTAGCCCTACTAGCAGATCTGAGCAAATAGGAGCTTTTGGCAGCCCAGCAGGAAAAAAAAAGAGCAGATAATGCCCTCTTCTGCTGTTGCATCTGTTTGCAATGCATGTTTTCTTGCACTCTGGGACAACACACCAATGTCACTTACTCCTTCAGTCATCAGGTAGAGGGGATGCTTCAGTCCCACTCCTACTTCCACTCCATCGTACCATCAGTTCCATCATGCCTATAATTCTGTAATCCCTTTGCAAAAGGGCCAGATGATGAGAAGGAAACAAGAAACATTACACAGGGTGTCCTTTCAGAGCACCTCAGTCATGGCAGTCACTCCCAGCATCAAAATATTTCATCTTAAAGGTGGGTACAGCCAGTTGGCACATTTTACTACAGCTTCAGCTCCTTGATGATCAGCGCTTGGGAAGCAGATGAAGGCCATCTAGGATGACATACAGGAGTTTGACCTGCACTTCTTCTGTCATCTGCATACTTACAGCACTGCTTAGCTTCTAATTTCCCTTGTTCAGGATCTCCATCTCAATATTGTCTTTGAAATCTATCACTGATGTATGTATCTCATTGCATCCTTGCATTGTTAATTCATTCACCCCTGAAGGAAAAGCAGAACATCCATCCTATTTTTTTACTTCATCATTTCACTTTTTGAAAACTTTCCTTCCTCTCTATAGTGGAAACTGGTTTTGTTTCGTTGTTTGATTTTCTTCTCTTGCTTTTCCTGTATGCTAGACTGTAACCTGTTTTCCTCCAACTGTAGTTAAGGTAGATAGAGCCTTGAAGGGAGAAATTAGTTTGAACATTGGCAAAATAGTACAGGGATAACTCTGAAACAAAAAAGACATCTATATGCATACCTGGAACATCTGTAAACCATAAGGTGGTTAAAACATGTCTTCCTTCTTTTCCCCTCCCAAACTATGTTCCAACCTGTTCATTTTTGGTGTTTGTTGAACTACAGCAGAAATAAAACTGGAGATTTATATATAAAAAAAAAAAAGAATTCTTGTTTCAGGCAAGAAGAATTTTATGTCTTTTCATAGTAAAGCAACATCAGCTCATTTCTTACCAGAGCAGACATCCTTTCTTTCCATTAACTTCTGCATGTTCTGCCTCAGGTGTATGATTAATAAAGGGCCAAAGTTGGATGAGTTTATTTATCGAAATAATCCTATTAAGAACAGTGGGGAGTCCAAAGGCTGGTAAGGAAAATAACCCACTTGTTGAAATGTTTGGACCAAGTAAGGGAAAATGAGTCCCATCTGTTTTTTCTATATTATGAAGGCAGAATGAATAGCTATGCAGGAAAATACATTTCTGGTGGATTTTATAATCATCACAGTAAAGTAAGAGGCCATTTTCAAACAGTAGAAAAAAAGATTTCTGGAATTGAATACTATACCAGCTGCCTAGTTTTTAACAGTAGGGCATGGAGATTCAGTTTGACAGAGCCATTACGAGCAGTAGGTGTGCTACACTTGAAAAAATTGAGTTCTCTTTTCTGTGCAGTTTTTAAGCACCTCTGTTATTATAGATACGGGCACAGTGGCAGATTGTGTCTCCTAAATATGTTGAATTATATTTGATAGTGTTTCATCGCAGACATTACAAGCTGGGAATGAAGGGAATGCCTGGGAATGAAGAGAGCTGCCAGGCTTGGAGAAGAGAGTGAGCGATGGGGAGCCGAGGAACATTTTTAATTTGGGAATTACTTCAGAATGGGATCAGTCACTGCTTGGTCTAATTGATTTATTTATTTTTTGTCCAGTTTCTGACCAATTCCATAAAGTAGAATATTATATCCTATATGTGCATTTCTACTAAGAAAAAAAAATTGGGAAAATGCCAGAAGAAGAAAACAATTGCCAAGACACCCGCCCGAACAACTGAAGCATTACAGATCCTATTACAGTTTATAGCAATTGTGATTAGAAATGCCACAAAATAGCCTTCTGCCATCCTTTTACAGACAAATCTTCCTGGCTCTTCCAAAGCAGTGACTGCCAGATTAGGCCCATAGCCCTGATTTCCAAGGAGACATTCGTTAAGACCCGGTCTTGACAGGTGGGATTCAAAGCCCCTATCACTTCGAATAGGCCTTTCAGCACTGTAAACATTTTGGATCAACATCATGGTCTAAATGGATAAGGAGGGCAGCAGAACCTATTGCTTTTTAACTGTTGGTTTGCTGCAGCTTAAACCCCCATCAGAAATTTCCAACCCTTTTTCCAGAACCAGCACGAGCGGCCGGCATGCAAACAGGAGCTTGGCTTCTTTCTCTTTTGAAGTCGATGGCCTCTAAGCTCTTCATCTGTTCCACCTTTCTGACAGCTATAAACTCCCTCTGCACCTTCTCCCACAAAACATGACCCACTAACGCCGTGGGTAGGTACCAGTAAGGCAGAGGGGCTGCCGGCCACTCGCTCCCCCTGTCCCACAGCTGCCCCGGTTGTGCCAACCTCTCCACGGGGACTGGAGCGGCGGAGGATCCCGGACCGCACCGTTTGGGAATGCTGCACCACGTGTGGGCATCACACAGAGCAGGGGTGCTAAGCTGATGCCTTCCAGGTCCCGCCAGGTCCCCTGGAAATGACCTGCAGCTGGTGAGGCTGGGCACGCTTCCCGCTCGGAGCAGACGCAGCCCCGGTCTCCAGGCGGGCTGCTGGCCATCCCTCGGACTCGGTGCCGCTGCGGCTATGGCCCCTCCGATTAATTTTCTTTGGCGTCTCGTGCACAACAAGCAAAAAGCTTGGAAATGGAAAACCTCAGCCCCGAAATATTCCTGAGTGTCAGGACATTAGCACGCTACTCACTTTATATAAGAACTTTGAGTGGCTTGCACTAAATTCCCACAAACCAGCGCAGAGCAAAAACTCCTCACCACCCCTGCTCACCTCCGCAGACGTTTCCTTCCTGCACGCAGCCACGTGGGTGTCCTTGGGAAGCAAACCGTGCTCTTGTTCTTCTTTGGGGAAACAAGATAGCTATCTCTTTGTGAAAAAAAGAAAAAAATACACTTCAAAGTCATACGGAAACACTTGCCTACACAGTCGCTGTAATCCTACCAAGCAAGGTCCCCTGTGTTAGCCCGGGCTGGATTCCCTGCTCTGGCTGCTGGAGGCTGTACGGCTGCTCCAGGTTTTCTTGTGTTGTGTGGTTGAAAGGTCAGATGCTGCAGTTACAGCCTTACCCCACAACCTGGCTGGCTGTCCGTACGGCTTGAGAGCACACAGCCTGCAGAAGAGCTCCTCTGAGTGCTGCAGCAGTTAACTATCTCTGCACAATTTAGTTCTGTCTAGATAAACTAAGAATTTCTATTTTTTTATATATATAATTTACATCCTCCAGATGATTTCCAGTGAGATGGAGCCCACTCTGCCCGTGGTCAGGCTTACACAGCCATCCGAGTCATCCCTGATAATCGGATGCCTTGAGCCCCCAGGGGCTTTGGATCCCTCAGGAACATGTGGAAAGTTTCAGGAGTGTTACACTGCAAAATGAAGTAAATGCTATCTACCGAAAGGCAAAAAATGAGTTAATTCAATTAAGCGCTTAGGATTTTTCACTTTTTCAAAATTCGCCTTTTTGTTTATACAAATGGATGATACCTCCAATAGAAGCACAATGAAAGGAAGAAGGATTTCCTACGCTTAGAGATACTTTTATACAGACATGCAGTGTATACTTTGAAACAAGGAAAGAAGGAAACTAACAGTCAGCATGTGCTTGCAACTTCAAACAAGTGGGTAGCTGTATGAAACAAAAGCCAAATGTGTATTTTGACATCTGAACAGGAAAGCCAGCATCTTTTACGGGTACCAACATCTTTATTTCATAGGAACAACTCTGGAGGCTTGGGCTGTGTTTTCCAGGCTCACAGCAGGAAAGAGGATTTGCAGGATGCAGACAACCTTCTTTAACACCTCAGGAGTCACAGCACAGTCCAGCCCTGGCCTGGGGAAGGTGGATAATAGAGAAAGATGGGGATTTTCTGATGGTACCTGAGGCAAGCTAAAAAAAAACCCAACTGCCACCTGGAATTAGCTCTATTGACTGGGTTCTTTGGCACCTCTTTCAAGCACCTGAAGACAAGAGGTAGGAACCCAGGCCACAGTTTTAAAAACTTTTCCTGATGTCAGAGCTAAAGCTTGTCTCTGCAGTCCCCCTTTCTTTTTCCCCCATCCATACCTTGGCAATAGACACTTTTCTTAAAGTACAGCAGAACTAGCGTGTCCAGAAAAGATCCTGGTGAGCGTGGTAAATGGAAGGGGGGACATCACTGCATGCCTTGGAAGGGGACTAGGCAGAAGAAAAGGCAGTGCCATCTTTCAGAAGAAGTGTCTGGAGACGTCTTACCTGGTGCTGAGAAATAACATGACTGAATCAGACCTTCTCAAACACAGCGGCTGAGGTCCAAAAGGAGTCCAGACGAGCTCCTGGTAAAGAAATATTTAGCAGGAGGCAATCCCACAGGGCTAAGGAAAGGCTAAATGCTATCCTCAACCCAGTAAACATGCAGCAGCACCTCCATGCAAAACGATGCGCTGAGGGATGTTTCCCTAATCATCTCACACCCCTTCTGGAAGAGCTCAGTGGACAGGAGGCACAGGCTCAGGGAGCAGCCCATCAGCTCATGCTTGCCTGTCCCTCCAGTGGGACTGGATCATCCAGGGGGACTGGTGGAAGGCGTAAGTAAAAGGGAGAGGTGGGGAGGCAAGAAGACCAATTAAGTGTTATCAGTTCTCTACGGCAGGTCTTCTTCCACCTGGATTTATGTTTCAGAGTTTCAAACAGCTAGCGACAGAGTCAGAGTTGTTGTACATGGCTGTACAAAGAAGCTCGTTGAAATCTTGGAAGTCTGTCTCCTCAATACGTGCAGACCAATGCAACAAACCATTCTGCTCTCACAGCAGGTCTGATGCGTCCAAGAAGGAAAGAGAAGGAAGAAAATAGAGGGAGGACAGCTGCAGCATGTTGACAGTATTTAGCTGCTGTGCTGGCTCAATTGTGGAACTATTTTTCAAGTTCAGACCTTACCCTTAGCTTATCTCTTGTCCGTCTGTCCACAGCAGAGTCACTGAGAGCAATGACTCTTTTGTTTCCTCTGTATTATCCTCTAGACTGTCTGGGTAGTGTATATCAGCAATGTGTCAGCCCCGGGCCGACTCGTCACAAGAAATTATTCAGCCAGCAGAATTAGCCACAACTTGTAAGCTTTACATAGACAAAATATCTAGATCCTGGTTTTCAAGCTGATAAACAAAAAGAAACTTTTGGAGTGCCTACATTAGTCACCCAAGGCTTCCTTAGCATCCAGAGAGACAGGCACTCTGAAAGAGTAATTCAGGTCGTAGGAAGACTAAATTGCATTCCAGAGTTCCTTGTTTACAGGAATAAGAGAGCTTAAGACAATGACACTCTTAATTTAGGTGCGTCATTAAGTGCTTATGATGTGATGGGATGAATTTGGGCAAAAGTGTTCATGCCACTGCAACAGCAGAACCCTGGGAGGGTTGCTGCTGTGTTTTTACTTGGAGAAAGGCTAGCTCATCATTTTCCCACGAGCCTTTGATCTCATCCCAGTGGCTCTGCTCAAGTCACTAATCCCCAAAAGCACAAAGCACTCCCTTTTCAATTTAGAAAGGGAGTGGGTGTATAGATTGGTGTATCAAAAGGGTTTGGGGCAACCAGAGCAAGATCGTAGAATCACAGAATCGTAGAATAGTTTGGGTTGGAAGGGACCTTTGAAGGTCATCTAGTCCAACCCTCCTGCAATGATCAGGGACGTCTTCAGCTAGGTCAGGTTGCTCAAAGCCCCATCCAACCTGACCTTGAATGTTTCCAGGAATGGGGCAAAGACAGAGAATATCATTTCAAAACCCTGACCTCAGCAAGGGATGTGCTGCTTTCTCCTCTTACGTGATTCAGAGGAAAATATCAGACTTTCTGCTATTGCTCTGAAGGCTGAGTGTTTAGCCAGACATGCTGTCCTCTTGCCTGAGGACAGCTGCAATACACAAAGTGCATTTTAAGAAATCATTGCTTTTATTAACTGCAGTTATACAGGCCAGTAACGAAAACAAGAAAGGACAATTACCCAGTCCCTCCCAGCTATCAAGCTTCATAACAACCAGCATCACTTTACTAAGCTATAAGGCAAATAGTTTTAAGCCAGCCGGAGGTAGCCAGGGTAGGAGGGTAACTGACCACACTCCCAAATTTCACACATCGCTTTCATAACCTTCTGCCCACCTTATGATTTCACGGTAAGTGTTCTTGCCCGGGGAGGGAGATGACTGTGTATGGAAAACTATACTGTCATGAGTTCACACTGATACTTACATAGATTGGTGGAGTGTTTCATGCATATTTTCTGGGGAAAAAAAAACCATTAAGTTATTCAGAGACTAAGCTGCTGTTGAGAGTGAAGTTATAGGATCACAGAAATTCAGGTTGGATTATACATTGAGAGGTCATCTACTCCAACCTCCTGCTCAAATCAGGACTGTGGCCATCCCAAGGCTCTTCCTGATGGAGAACTACATTAGGTCTTCCTAATGTAGCCCAGTGTATGGGTTGCCCTATTTGCAGTGAGAATGTCCTGCCAGCACCCATCCACCATAAACACCCAGGGCTTTTTTAGCAGGGCTACTGCTAGCCAGTCACTTCCCAGCCTGTGCTGATGCATGGGGTTATTCTACCACAGGCACAAAACTTTGCATTTCTCCTTGTTAAGCCATTCAAGCTGTTTAGGTTGGCCTAGTCCTCATGTTTAGCAAAGGTCTTTGGATTGCAGCTCTGCCACTTGTCAGCCACTTCATGTAATTAAATATCTTCTATAAATTTGCTGATGGTTCATTTGGTGTTATCAGTCACGTTGTTGATGATGATGTTAAGCAACCCTGCAGTACTCCCCTCATAAATGACCACCACCCAGATGCGAGCCACTCCTTGAGCCCAGAGGTTCAGCTGCTCTTCAGTCCACCTAGCAGTTTGTTTCTCCAGCCCATATTTCTTCAGCTTCCAAATGAGAACACTGAGGGTGATGGCAACAAAATCATTAATAAAGTCAAGGTGTGTTGCATTCATGGCTCTCACCTTTTCCATACAGACAGTCACACTGTTGTAGAAGGCAATCCACGTTGGCTACATCTGATTACCTTCTTACCCATCACATGTCTGTGAAAGGGTTGCATGAAGACACGTGCCATGATCTTTTCAGGTATGAAAATGAAGCTGGCTGGCCGTCACACAGGGAAGTTCCCCAGGTTGTCCCTTTTTCTCTTCTTAAGGACTTACTGCTAGTGGTTTTTTCCCATTGTCACAGACCTCTCCCAATCACCACGATTTGTCAGAGAGAACAGGCAGCACACTATGAAATCACATAAGCCAGTTCTTTCAGCACTCCTGGGAAAATCTTATCCAGCCCCGTAGATCTGAATACATCCAGGTTCTCCAGGCAGTACCTACTGTGTAGTTCCCCCACTGTTGCCTGTCCCTCCAATCTCCAAATTGTGTTGACATACACAGTGGTCTGAGAGCAGGTTTTGCTTGTGAAAGTCAAAGCAAAAAAAGTTATTTGAGTTTCTCAACCTTTTCATATCATCCAACACTGATTTGTCTCCTCCGAGAGACCCGCATGCACTTTTGCAACTAGTGCACCTGTAGGATTCTTGGTATCCTTAAGATCCCTCACTAAGATCAGCTCCAGGGCTTTGACCTTCCTGATTTTGTATGTACATATCAAGCAATGGTTTCATACAACTCCTTTGCTGCCTGCGCTTCTATTAGCACCTGGTATGCTCCTTTTTTGTGTTGTAGTTCATCACGAAACTCCTGTTGTGTTCACCAACAAACCCAATACAACTCCCCACTTCACCATGCTGGCCTTTTGCTGCAACACCCAGTCTTCCTGCACAGCTTGATGGTTTGTTCCTGAGCGCTCTCTATTTTTTCTTTGAAAATCGGCCTTCTTCCCATTCTTGACACCTTCCATGGGATTCTACCTAGCAAATTCCTCACTGAGCTGAAGTGCACTCTCCTAAGGTCCAGTCCTAACTCTATCACTCACGTTCCCATCTCTCTTCTGGATCCTGAACTCAACCCTTCTGTGGTCACTGCAGCTGAAACTGCAGCCCCATTTGACCCCAATTCTCCCCTTCCTGTGAACAACACATCAAGAGAGCATCACCTTGATGGACAGTTTCACAATTTACATTACAAAGTGTCACCAGCAGTCTAGGATCTGCCTGAATTGCCTGCACAATACCACATTGCCCTTCTGACAAATGTGTGGATCATTGAAATCCCCTCTGTGAGCTCACCTAGATGCTCTTCAGAAGTTCAGGAACTAGAAAAGTTTCTCAGCTTTCGTCCTGGAGGCTAAGACATGGAACCACTTTTAAAACATACCATTTTTTAATAACATAATCTGTTTGTTATCTAAACAAACACACTCTACCTCCATGGGTAGAATGGATTCAGCTCTATATTTGGCTGCTTCTGTTTTCTGATACTGTCTGAATAAACTCCTTTTTCTCCTGCTTGTATCCGGCACCTCAGGTCGGGAAAATCAGACTCCCATTACCCTTGGAAGCAGGGTCTCCCGCAGCCTTAACAGCTCTTCGTATTTTCTTCCTGCCTCTTAAATCACACCCAGTGCCTTCAACAGAGCTGTGTTTGTTGGCCTCCTTCCTTATCTTACACACACAGAGTTTCTGTCCTCCCCTTTCAAATGGACTTTTAAGGTTTTCTTCAGCACTTTGGGTATCAAGTTATCCATTAACACTCTTTGCTGTCTGAGGTCTAAGTACCCAATGGTTATACTTAGCGCTGGTACTCCAGCTTCTCTCCTTAACCAGGATGTTTATTTTCCGTAAGACTCTTACAAGTTTAATCTCCTCACTGGAATTTGCATTTGTCTAGCGAAGGTAAATTCCCTCCCACTGGCACCCGCTAGCGTCTAACAGGGTAAGCCGTTGTTACAGGGTATCTCGTTCCCAAGCAAAGCCGAAATCTCATCTTCCTGAGACCCCTTTGACTGTTGCACTCTGCTAGCTCCAGGAACACATCGATGTGGGTGCATTTTGCAGGGCCTTAAGGGTGCTCAGTTTGAAGAAATTGTCGGTACCAGTCAGCTCAGCCTCCTTGAGCCAGCTGGTGGTGATTTTTGCCAAGTGGCTGTTTAGCAAGATTTACTGCTCTTAGCAGGATTTTTATAAGGACTTATCAATAATGGGGATTAGCCCTGATTTGCGCTCTCAGAGACCAGATGCCGGTACAGGCACATCCGTGCAATCCCCAGTGCACGGGAGGAACCAGCTCCCTCTGCACCCAAAGCCTGTCCCTCTTTGAAGGTGTAACCTGCTCCACCAGTGGGAACCGGTGATTTCTGGGGCTGCGCTCAGAACGGCGGCAACAGCCACCATCCCCTGGCAGGCGTGTTGTGCCCAGTCCGGAGAGGATAACGCTGCCTCCAAGACCTCAGCTCTTCAGCTTGCACAGGAACAGCAGATGCTTCTAGTTCAATTCCCCAAGTAGATGCCAAGAGCTGGAAAGGGAGTCTCTGTTGCTGTTATACTTTGTATACGCTGCGCTGGCAAGAGCACTTTTTGTTAGCATGACTGCATCTACACTACGGCTGCTGCTGGCACGGATCTTCTGTGTTAAAACACATGCCTCTACCCCAGCCAACATTCCTGTTGCAGCCAACATTTCTAGTGTAAGCCTAGCCGGAGCTCTCAGCCGGCTGCGATCGTATGCAACCAGCAACGTCTGTCTGCTCTTTGGTGAAAGGTCTGTCCTGGAGCATGATGTTCTAGCAATGGCTCATTGGTAATACTTACCCAGGCATGGAAATGCTTCTGAGTTTTTTCACCTCTCAGCCTAAAGAAATTATCTCAGAGTAATGGTAGAGTTACACCCATTACATTGCTACCTTTCCCATGACTCCTGCCTCACTGGGAACTTTTCCTGGACCTCAGAGAGAACAGAAAGTTTGAAGGATAGTTGTTTTTAAAGCAAAACCACTCCAAAATACCCATCTTCAGCCAAACAATAGAGGTTTGGCACCATCCTTCACAGTCTAGCCAGCTTCCAGCTGCATCTGAGCATGCTTACGAGAAAGAATCATGCTGAGAGACAGCTACTGTCACATACAGCTAAGGAAAATGAAATACAGGGACAAGCTCTGCTTCTCACCTCCCACTGGTTCCCCCATGATAAAGCCTTCCAGAAAATCAGTTAAAGTTCGTTGTGTCTTGAATTCCATATTTGGCTGCAATTCTTTGCACTTACATATTCTGTAAGTGCCACAAGAAAGAAAAGTGTTATAAGTTGTTGCATGTTATGTTGCAGGAAACCTTTCTTCCCAAGGCAATAAAAATGACACTCACCTGAGCTTAATCAGGTTATCTCCTAGGGCTTGCCTTAACAGAAAACCTTCCTGAGGTTAAGCAAATGCCGTAACAAGATGAAATACGTGGTGCGGTGATGGTTATGGACAATCAGTGTGAACAAGTCCAGTTATCTCAGGTTCAAGGACACCCCTCTGAGGGGTGTCCACCTGAGAGGACAAGGACAAAGAGAGAGATCGATCAAACAACGGCAACCCCGGCACAGTCAGGCAGGCGTAGGGAAAGGTTGGGGACTACCTGTGTCAGAAGGTCTCTACCTGCTCCACTCATGCTGGGCAGACCAGGCTTCAGCGTAGGTCTTCTCCAAGTGGAGAGGGTAACTTTGGTGGCAAGGCTTTACACCCAGCGCGGGAGAGCAGTGAGAGATGCTTGGGGAGTCAGCCTGAGCTGTGATTTATGACTGCTTCGTGTCATTGCTGAAGAGCTACCACCAAGCTCACAGGCGCCAGCAGACAAACTGTTGTACAAGCCTGTAGGAAGACCTTGTGTTGAAGGGGAAGCACAGGTCCTGAATGGCAACAATGGCTAGGGAAAATGGAAGGGAACCCATCCATTTAATGCTCAGGATATAAGACAATAACGTACTTAAGGAAATTTTGCTCTACATCCTCAGGAATCCCTCAGCTTTTTCTTTTTTTGATAGCCCCTTAATCCCTGCCCAGCGATAGAATGCATAACAACGTTCACTTAATTCTGGCGGGGATTTAGCTTTTTTTCCACAAAAGCTAGACGTGCGGGCCACCGTACGTGGAGCAGAGCTGCCTTTTGAACAGGCAAACAGACCTAAAGCCACAAAGAGAGCTGCTGCAGGGGTGACCAGCGTTCAGCTGGCTGCCTCCCAGAGAGGGATTTACAGTCCTTGACTACGCCAGTGTTGAAGGGTAAGAGGCAGAAACCCGAGCTAGCCAAAAGGAAATGCTTAAAGGAAGGGTGTAATATAACCTACCCCCCTCCCCCCCGAGTCCTCCCAGGCTTGGATGTCTTCCCGCAGGCTCCCGGACTGCCAGCCTGAGCCCTCCACGGCTCACTTTTTGGGCAGGGGTGCTCACCCCTCTCCCAGACACACTGCTCGCTGTGTTCCAGGGATGTTGCCTCCGCTTTCCAAACCACGGCCGAGTAACTCGCACGCTCGGCTCTGACCTCCTTTCCATTTCTTCTGCACCTACGGCTCACGTTTGGTACCTTGTTCTTCCCCCCATGGCAGCACCCCCCAGCTGCCAGCACCCCAAGGTCTCCCTAATGCAGAGGTGCCTGTGGCTTGTTCAGCTGCCAGTAGGACCCTGGGCCACCCTGTCCTCTAGGAAAATTGGTTCTTACTCACCATTGTCTCAACAGGTTTCATGATTTCTTTCATTGTATGGGGCATGAGGCAGAGCCCCAGCCATCCGGGCATCCCCAGCGCCTGCCTCCAGCACGGTTAAGGAAAGGGACAGGAGACACAGGAGGAGACAGAGGGGTGGGAGATACCTGAAAGGTGGGAGATACCTGAAAGGAGGCAGAGGAGACGTGGGAGGACGTTGCTGGGGACGTGGCTGGAGATGCTCTTTTGGAAGGAGCTGCTCTGTGCCACAGGAGGTACCTCAGAGGGATCGTGGTCATGCGTGATCCATGCCGGGGCTTAGTGGACAGAGGAAAACAAGTAAAAAGGGTGGAGCAGTTGAAAGAAACCATCATTATGCACAGACCCACCACCCAGCGCTGCCCATCGCCTTACTGGAGGAGCTGGGAGGGACTGAGGGTGAGGGCTGGTGGAAACAAGGGAAGCTGAGGCTCAGGAGGTGTCTGGCGTAAGCTGAGTCTGGGGAATGGGGAGGAAAGGTATTATTTCCCTAAGTGTTTGTTTAGTTGTCTTCTTTTCCTCGATATCCAAATCGGAATTAAAAATCTTATGTTAATTTGCCAAAAAATTAAATGAAGGAAAATTCCCCAAGTCAAGACTGTTTTGCCAGCGACACTCATTGAAAACTGCTTCTTTTATTAAACAGTAGTTTACTACTAGCCCCATTGGGATTGCTAAGTCCTTTGAAGAGACACCATGGTCTGCAAACACCACCACCCTTCTACTAGAGATAGACTTGAAAAACAGCTACAAGCCCCTTATATGCCTCAGTTCCTCCAGAAACCCCTTTACCTCTTTCGCCTAGTTCTATTCTCTGCAGATCTTTCAGTTTCTAAGTCCATAAATACTCCTCTTGAAATGTATAGTTCATTTTCTCTGTTACTGTATACTGCCTCGATCTTGACAGCTTGATGCATATAGGCTGGAGTCAGCTACGCCAGGTTTTATTTAAGAGCAGCCTACACACACATGCTTAGTGACCGCAGTAGGAGGTCTAGTCCTATTTTTTTAAGAAAAAAAGCTACCCAGCTGTTGCCATCACCTCCAATGGACATCTTTGCACATTAAAGCTTGTTCCCTTCTCCGTGTTCACTCCTCCCATCCCCTCGCTTGGTGCGGAGCGATGGAGGTACAGCCCACCTCACCAGCCGGGGAGGTATTTTAGTGCGTACAAAGAACAGTATCGCCACGCACAGCACTGCCTCATTTTATGTAGAATACGGGGAAATTGTTGTGCAAACCACTGGTGCATATGGAAACTATCATCCCCAAACCTTGGCTAGCTTCACTGGAACACCAAAAGGCTCCGTCGCCTCTCCAAGGACTATTTTCCTATAGTGTTTCAGTCTTTTCTTGCTCCCACCCATTTCAACACCGAAGCTGTTCAAAACAGTCTATCGCTTTCTTCTTTTTTCCTTCAGATGAAGGGAGGATATTTTCCCTGTCTACAAGAATAGCTGCGCTTTTTTACTTACACATTTAAATGAAATTAATCCCGGGCAGAAACGTAGTCTGGAAAGCCTCAGCTCAGAGGCTGAAAGTTTCAGCAGTTAATTGGCATCGGAAAATAGAGCTGTTAAACAGGAACAGTTTGACTGTGATATTCCAAATATACATCCCAATGAAGAACGAGGGGAAGAAGCACTCTGTTCCAGGCCGAGCACAGGTATCTATCCCAGTGGAGAACTGGAGGGAAAGGGAGCCTCTAGTGAATAGTGCCACTTCATTACGAGTCTGAGCCTGGGGAAGGATTGTTCCTGCAATAGCTCTGGTAGTTCTTATTTGGTGAATTTTAAGTACTTTAACGCCCTTTCATGTCTATCATTGAACCACTCCTCCCTCTTCAGCATACTTAGCATATCTGAAGTAGAAAGTACCATTTTTTCCCACTTACAGATAGGGGACTCTAGGACAGGGGTACTGAGGTCGGAGCCCTCAGAGGTATTTTGGATCCTAATTCAAAGGAGAGTCAAGAACTCAAATGCACGTAAAGGTTGTTTGGGACGAACCAGCCCTCAAAGGCCGCGTACCCATTCTGTGGCTGCAAATCACAGCGGGTCTCCTGAGCCCCAGGCTCGTGTTTCAACACCTAGAGATGCTTCGCTCCCGAATTCAGTATACTTTCTTGCTGAATAAAGAAGCGGGACCACCGCACTCACGACATGGACAGACAGGCATAGGGCATCGCTCCACCGCGGGTTTCTGCCTTTGACGCTTTGGCCATCACCCTCCATCAACTCCTCGTCCAGCGCGGGGCCAAGTCTCCTTGTCTGGGCAATAGCCTGGGGGCAACACATGGCCCCACACCCTGCCTTCACCCACCCCGCTGGCAGCGCGACGTCCTTTTTGCCTGACCAGACCCTCACACCGCGCGCAAAATTTGGCATTCGCTCCCCAAACCTCCTTCTTTCTCCCCCTGAGCCCCAGGAAGAGTGGGAAGGGCTGTATTTCATGGAGAGGTATTTCTTCTCCCCTCAGCCTTCTACTAACCACAGTTAGACCCGATGGCAGCAGATTTTCAGAGAATTAGTTCAGGTGTTTGGGAGCTAGGCCCTTTGTAAATCTTCTTGAAACTCCACGGATTTATTCCTTACGTTGGTTCCTGAGAATCACACCTTCAACCTCCAAAGCACAAAAATGTCTCTTTTGTTAGAGGATTTAACTACTGCTTAGATTCATTAGCAAAGGTAATTTTGGCCTAATTAGCCTTCTAATTTCTATGTTATCCCTTGTAGGAATATGCCCTCAGAAATTAGTAAAATGGTTTATAATATATGCTAATCACCATAATCTGATTTGTCTTTAATTATACATGTAATGGGGAAACTAATTGTAAGATGAAGGGCATTCAGAAGGGCCAAAATATGTAAATCAGGAAAAGAACAGGATATTATCATTAAACAACCCCCAAAATATGCTTTTGAGTATATGGAAGAATATTTGTTTCCTATAGCAGAAGTATCAGACTGCTTCACTTCTTTTAGAGCTCCTTATTGTAGCAAAACTGATTCATAAATCTAATGACAGCTGAGGTTTTGGCCTTACAACATCTGCCTGGCCTGAAATGGAACACCTAATAGTAGGACAAAAATAAGGAAAGCTTATTTGCAGAATAGAAGGCAAAGTATAAATAAAGTTACAAATTATATTAGCGCTTTCCAAATGAAATTTTCTTGGTTTCAATATTTCCTACTTGCAGAAATCATGTCACTGAAGTTTCCTCAAGTTTCCTCTGTGTTTAAAAAACCGTTTGGGCTGGTGGATCTTTCAGCAGCTTTGCAGTGTATTTTTTCCCTTTCCATGGATTTAATGGACAATAACAGAAAAAAATAGCAATTTCCTGAGCATTTATTATTTCTGTTCTTGAAAAGTACATTTTGTATGAAGTACTGTCAAATTCTATCCATGCTTTAAATGTTGCTGTGTAATGTAACTTTGCAAAGCACAGCGAGGAAG
Source organism: Buteo buteo (assembly GCF_964188355.1). Taxonomy (NCBI): domain Eukaryota; kingdom Metazoa; phylum Chordata; class Aves; order Accipitriformes; family Accipitridae; genus Buteo; species Buteo buteo. The sequence goes on from NC_134196.1 coordinate 11,995,166, forward strand.
GCAGAAATTATAGCTCTTCCATAAAGTTGTCAGAAGGGAGTCATTTAAAAATATCTTATTCCACAAAAGGACATAAATTAGCAAAAATGAAGATACTATAGCTATCCATGTTTTTTAGCATAAATATTTGAAAAGATAAGCATTTTCTGGGTTGTTTGTTTTCTATAGGACAATTCAGATGTAGTTTTGGAATTTGTCTGGATGAAAACCAGGGTTTTGCTTAATCGTGATTTTTTTTATAGGTTTTTGTTTGGTCGGTTTTTTCCTATTATTAGACTAAAGTTGACAAATAGCAATATGTAATTGCACTTTGACCACTCCAGTTCTATAAGTACCTCAATGGCAGAGTCTACGAACAGGCTGCAACGCGAACGGGGGAAGCTGAGGCACATGCCCTGTCCCTCTCAGCCCCACAGATTTGCCAGAGCTTGTCTGACACTCCTACCTGTGCTGTCTTTACTTTGTGCCTGACCCTGGAATTGCATCTATAATGGATTGTCTCTTAAAAAAGACCAGGTGCTAACATTTGCACTAGTTTTCAAACATTCGGTCTTTAGCTTGCCTGGTCCCAGGGGTAAGCTGCACATCTTTGATCAAATATGTGGAGGGTGTCCACACCAGATTTTTTCAGGTATTTTAGGAAACTTGAGTTATCATTTAATTGAATGTTTAAGTGCACAGTGAAATCCAGCATGTCCGTCTGGTCAGAAGCTTTCAGAAATCAGAGAGACACCCTGGCTCTTCAGCTCTAGCCCACAAACCGGCTTCTGTGACTTAATGCAGAGGGAAAACTCCTGTCCTCTCTTGGTATAGCCTGCTGCTATACCTGGTCATGTTCTCATCCATAGAAAAGTTAGGTCAACACGTCCCAGCTAAGTGTCAGGGCTTTTTTGGGGTACAAGCCATTTTTTTCCATACAAAAGTTCTCGAGGAGGCTTCAGTGCATGACAAGTTATTTTTGAGCAAAAACACATCAGCACCTGACATTGCTCAGCATTTCAAATCAGAGTGCATTTAAATTATAAGAAAGAGACTCAAACATTCAAAGTTTCTCTCTGGTACTTTCAGTCTGACATATGGCTGGACAGAGTGATGGCCACACCAAAGTCACGGGGTGGAGAGGACACCTTAAAGCAGAGCACAGAAAGAAATCCCTTCCCTACATGGTTAGCAAGTACAATGTATCATGCAAAGAATCTCATTTGCACTATTTTTTGGCATTTAAACACAAAAAGATAATAGCTGATATTTTTATTTTGAAATAAGAACTCTTGTACTGAAGGCCTTTCTAGATCGTCAGAGTTAGTTGCATTTCTTTCTGTGGCTTTATGTCAGCAATGGAGTTTTGCCTAATGAATATCATGCACATCTCCCAATTAGGCAGTATCAGGACATCTCCTAATTTAGGCGACTTAAAATATCAACAATTATGTTTTTTAATGACTTGTGCGTATGTGAGGGGAGATCCCAGTCTTTCAGCAACCGGCAGCTGGGATCCCAGCACAGCTAGGACTGGGATGGCGTAACATCTTCTTAAGAGAACTAGCTATGCAGCGGGATGTGCCTTAAAGCTTGTTCTTAATTTTTTAATATATTTTATTAAATAGGGAATTGGGAAATCAGAACACATTCATACATTTGTTACTTCCTCTGTCAACAGGACAAAACCAGGCCAGGTACACAGAATAAATTAAACATAAGCCAGTTGAAATATTAATTTGAAATAATATTCTTTATAGACATAGATCTTTCATGATGACCAAATATTCAAAAGACTTTCTAATTGTCTGTGAACTTGCAATATTTGCTGAATAATTTGAACAATTAACTTTCCCACGTGGTATTACAAATTGTTTCAACCATCCGCCAGTCTTCTTGTTTGGCTGGTAACTTAAGTCTACCTCCACCGATAACCTCCTAACGCAGCGATGGACCTTGCCAGGGCACAAGCAGAATCCTGCCCGATTCCAAGCTGCACAGTCAGGGGTCGGACATCGCCTTCTCCTTCCCCAGCAGACTCACCGAGGAAGGGGTGGACGTGCCCAGCGCTGCAGACGTTGCCACAAACCATCACTGTGCGGTTCACCACCCAGCCCAAACGCTATCGCTGCCCATGACCTTGTCCCTTGCAAGAAAGTATCTGCCGCACAGATTTAAACCTTTACGTGGGAAGGGGTTTGTGCCGATGCAATCTGTCTACAAATGAAGCCACGAGCTAGAAGATAACTTTTGTACTTTTTTAAAGAAGAGTCAGATGGGAAAGGTAATCACCCACGCCTTGTGGGCTTCATTTGACCTTCATCTAATGTTTTTCCATGGACGTACAGCTGAGTGAGCCCAAATGTGGCCACACACCATAAATTCTGAAAACACGCATCGAAAAGATGCAGTGCAGTGAAGAATGATATGAACAAATCTGGATGACATTTAACATAAGAGTTAATGGTCATATTGTTCTTGGGTTTTATTGAAAATTACCAGGCGGGCTTTGGAAAATATGCGCTGTTGGGAATCTGTTCAGAGTTTTTATCAAAGCTTCTTTGCAATTAGTGGCAAATTATTGTTCATTCCTCTGGAATTCCTTGAAATAAGATCACCCTGATTTCAGCCCGATACTATTCATAGCCTCGCAATCTGCAGTTCTATGGGAAATATGTTTTAATAATAAATGTAACAGCGAGTATTTGTGTGGCAAGCAGCAGTGATAAAAAGTCAGCGCCGCTGAATAGCATTTTCACCGTCAAGGGACTTGACTTGCCAACCTTAATCTTTAGCTCCCTACGAGGAGAGTGTGTGAGCAGTTTATCTCAGTAAATGCAGTGTACGGGAGCGGCTAATCTCTCCATCCCGAGGCTCACACCCTGATAAGCACAGCACCGGCGTGGCAGGTCCTGGGGCAGAGGTAGGATGAATGGAGGTGCCGTTCAAATACGCTGCTCTTTTCTCGTTCAAGTGCGTCACAGCCCTGTGAGTTAATTATTGCTCCCTTTTTTCTGGCGGGAGTAAAGGCACATAGATGGGAGTTGCTTGCCTGAGGCCAGGGTGTTGGAGCTGAGCCGGGAGCCAGGATTTTAGGGAGCCTGTTGTCCTGGTCCTCCCAGTGCTTGCAAACACTGTGAGGACAGCAGCTTCGAGGATGGCAGGTAAAGGTGTGGAGGGAGGAGAGCAGAGACATCTGGCTGGCCTTTCTTCCTAAGGGAAGGTTTCCATCTGCGTGTCGTCCAGGGGCTGTGCCACTCTCCTCTTTCCAAGGGGACACTGCAAAGTCACTGGGGTGTGAGAGAAAATCAGAATTACGTGTTCCTCTATTGCAGAGCTGCCCAAAGTCCTGATGCAGCGACATCTACCTCATCTACAAGCATGCTGCTGATGGGCCATAAGGGTACACTAATAGAAAAATAGATTATTATTAGCTACCTCATTGAGAAAAAGGTGGCCTTAAAAGTATCACAGATAGCTGGGGTTTTTTTTTCAAAGCCATGAGGTATGAGGCAAAGAAGATTAACCATGAGGGAAATAGTTGGAGCAGTGTCACTATCATGGTTGTTCCTAACAGCATAATTGTCAGTAGCATGAACAACAGAAAAGCATTGTTAATTTAAACTGCAAAATATTTTCAAGTAATTTATGCAGCAAAAAAGCCTCTGACTTTCACAACAGCCAGAGTGAAGGCATGCAATGATTTTAAAGGCAAAGATGTTGCTAACAGTTCCTTTGAATGGATGGGATGCATGCTGTTTCTTTTCCTCAAATAACAAAAAATGTTACTAATTTGATTAATGATTAACCTTCAGAAATTAAAAAGACAGCATGGAAATCTTGATTAGCAATCATTGCTACAGAAGTTAATGATTAATTAACAATTGCTCAAATGAGTTCCTGCAGCAATTGGATGAAATTATGTAGGAAATTACTGTGCCACGATACACGAGACAAATGATTCCCCTGGTGTGTATTTATAGAAGTAAATTGCACAAAGCAAGCAGCAGAACAATTATCAAAACTAATCACTCCTGGAACTTGGGATCTTGTTTATCTTTTATCTGGGGCTGTGAAATGGACAGATAATACCCATGAAAAGCCGTATTACCGGTGGCAAACCTTAGCATCTGGTGATGGATGCTCACCCAAAGCACCAGCCTTACAACAACAATAAATGCTTTTCATGCTCCCTCCTAACCTTACAGTTTTGAAAGAAAGTATAAAAAATTGCAGAGACTCTGTTTTCTTCAGTGAACAGCGTCAGGGATCGTAATGATGGCTTTGTTTCTCTTTAAGGGCTTTATCTAGCAGAGAAACGCAGACAGGGAACTTTATGTGCAGCTGGGTGACCACTGGTTTCAAGGAGCACTACAGATCTATTCACATTCATCCCACTGCAGGATCTGTTCTCGGTCATTTATTTTACTTAGGTGTGCTTGCAACAAAGTGAAGATGGAAGCTGCTTTATGTTACATTGAAAAGAAAATGGGGGGGGGGGGGGGGCGAGGAGCAGTAAAGAGGAAAAATGATGCAATCATCAGAAAATTACTTGAAACAGCAATAAAATGTTAATAGTCTAATGAAAAGGAGAGATGGAATACAAACCTACAAAACTTGTCACATGGTTGTATTTAATAAGAGAATTTATTTTTAAGTGAATGGATGATTCACATGGAAAAATATGTTCTAAGTGTTCATCGTCTGTGGGAGAGTACTGTTACAACATGCATAATGTGGTTTCAGAGAGAACAGTTTGGCTTTGTAATAAAGATGTGGGCTTCAGCGGCAAGAAAAGTCTACGTTACTTTAAAAATCTGTCAAGGTTCCAGAAATAAAACTTTCTTTAATGGAAAAATATAGCATCATTATTCCCAAGCTGTTATTACGACTTGGTCTTGTCATGCAGAGAAATCCGTGGTTAGTTATCCATGCTACTGAATCTTTTGATAGTCTCCTTGAAAGATACCATCCCATCCATTTTATAACATTCTAGTAAAACACAGCTACGGTGTAATCATCTTCCTTTTCACAATATATGAGGGTCATAACACTGCAGTGGGGAAAAATGTCCACATCCTAAAACTTTCATTGCTCCTTCTGGGCTATAAACCCCTTACCTACATCTGCTGTTATACTTACTGTCCCTTCTCTCCTGCATTCATTTATTCAACATGGAAATCTACTGGCAAATGAGCTTCTTATTCCAGTTTCCAGAGGCAAAAGCTTGTTTCATGGATGTGAAGGGAAGCCCAACTTCATTGCCTCCTCCTAAACCAGTTCTGTGGATGATTGCATCTGATGGGAACGCTTGGACTGATGTTTATTCACCACAGGGTGTTCATACATAGCACGTGGGGAAGGTACGTATGGTCCTGGGCATATATCAACATATTAATGTGAGATAACCCCCAGTGCTTTAGGCTGAGGTGACTTGCTGAGATGGGTAGCAGAGACACAAGTAGGATCCAGCCTCTCCATAACTCAGAACTTAACCCAGATGAGTACTGAATTGAAAATAAATGTATCTAGTCTTTTTTTTAATTGCCCTCTCTGAGAAAAATTGTAAAAGGATGGCATTTATCACTTTGGTTGCTTATTTGTTTAAAACATTGCTAATGAAATGATTTGCTGTAGCAGAAGTATAATTACTGCTTGTAGAGCATAACTTGGGCCGATGCGGGTTTCCATTCCTAGCTATGATACTATCTGGAAACAGAGAACTTTTCAGTATTTGCAATTAAACCTAGTTACAACTACTTAGAGAAATGGATATATATACTTGAAACAAATAGGTGAGCTGGAAAAAGGAAAAAAGAGAGAAGGAATCTGTTACTGAAAAACAGCCATTACCACATCCATCATTCCTGCATTTCAGGTCTGCCAGAGCCCAGGACAAGAGAAAATAACTTGTTTAATTCATTAAGAAACAAAGCAAAAATGAAGCATCGTTTCTGGTTCTTGATCCTAACTTCCTGAGGAGTAATGTTTATAGGCAGAGCAAAGATGAAAATGTCCATATGCCTCTCATCCAATCTGAAAAACATAATAAGTTTCATTTCCCTACAAAAATAAGATGCTAGGAAATCTTCAAGTCGGAGAATGCATCCATTGTCAGGTACTGTAGGGCAGTAGCTATATTCCTTCAACGTTAGTTTCCTGTTAAAAGGTATAAAGAATGCACACTTGCAATCTGGCATGACTTCGACCCAGGCTGTAGCTTTGTTCAATAAACATTGCTGACCACACCGTAATATATATATACACATCCAAAAAGGCACCCTATTTAATTTGTGGTTTTTGTAAGTACTATTTAGGAAAAAAATATGAAACTGAAAACTTCAGAGCACCAGCAGCCACACTAAAGGAGAAAAATGAACCTTTTAGTAATATTTATATTAGTGACTTGTATCAGCAATCCTGATGCAGGCTGAAGTAAAATCTCAGCAGCCAGCTCTAACACATGCTCCATACAATTTGGAAAGATCAATATTTTGACACCTTTCTTTTGGCTAATCCTCAAATTAAGATCCAAATCCTATGCATTACGGAATGTTCCCATGCACTACAGAGTGCTCCCGGTGGGATGCCGTTTGCCCCTGCTCCCAGTAATTCAAAGCCCCCTTTATGGCAGATGTTTGTGAAGATCTATTTAAGATAAAAGAAACACAGCTTCCAGTTTCCTCTTGGGTACCGTTCTAGGCCTGGGGAAATTCAAGTCAGGTAGAAAACTTTTCTTCTACAGACAGGAGAAATCCCAGTTCCACAAAAGGAAGCTGCACACAAGTCCCCAGATATGGGACAGCTGCTCCAGATTTGGCGTGCAACTGGAGTGCACAAAACGAGCACTGTCCCTAATGATGAAGTTCAAGGACATGGACTTAATTGGGCCCTTTGAAAATGCTGAAGAATTGAGTAAAACTGATGAGCCAACGATGACCATGGAAACAAGCCATTACAGCCACTCAGCCAAAAACAAGCAAAGCAACGAGTTGGCCAAAACACTGAATCAAAAAGCAGCTGAGCCTTCTTGTATCCGCAATGCTCTTCTGTGTTAAAACCCGTTCTAGCTATAGAGCAACAGACCTGCTTTTCTGTCCAACTCCTCACCCCCCTTTTGCCCTTCAAATTGTTTTTTAAAGCGTATTCTTTTTTAAAGCGTATTCTTTTGTAAAGCTTTACAGCTCCCTCCCTCACTATGAGACATCAAATGCCGATGCTTTCGTTCTGTACGGACTTTGTACAGACAAACCCTCTGACATTATCAGCCTGTCGGAGCAAATAATAGTGTGAGAACTTCAGGATCTGGCCAGAAATTGGGTACATGCGGACCCCTCAACCCTCATCGATACGCTGCTTGCCAGCCTGCCCCTTGACTCCAGGATCAAGGAGTGATACCCGAGGATGGTGGAGCATGTCCTCCCTCTCAGGGCCCCCAAAAAGGGGGGAAAGTCAGGACCCCATGCCTCAGGAGAACAAGGACCTGGGGGTACTGCAGGTACCCGTGCCATGGCACTACCCACATCAGCTCCTTCAGCTGAGATTTCAGGAGACCCAGATGCCGAAGCCTCAAGCAACCACTGGTGAAGGACTACCTAGTACAGCCCTACATTTTAAGCAACACCGCAAGCTGATATTTAGCCATCTAAATTGTACAGAGCGGGCACAGGTTGGCTAAAAATTTACCTTTTGCCGAAACATATTTTAATCCACAGCAGAAATTCGGAGCTCGCGCTCTTTCTCATCCCTCTCAAAATGATTTTAAGGTTTTGTTATCAGAGCACCTGCAGCACAGGGCACCAGCGACACCCACTTGCTGCTCGCCTGAGGGCTGGAGCGGGATCCGCGTGCCGCTGGAGTGACATTTCCAAACAAATGCTGTTAAACCGTCATAAATATTTCCGACACCAGGTCTCTGTGTTCAGACTCTTCAAACACATGCTAACGCAAGCCAGAATTGTACTCAGCGAGGCTCCCTTGGGACTTAAGGCAAATTTGTGGGTTTGTGTTTGCTGAGTTGGGCCTTTTGCAGCGTAACTTGGTACTCAAGATGAATGAGGAGCCGTCTCCTGGAAAACTGGATTCCTGCAGACTTTTTCATTGATTGTTGTTTTAAAAAGTGCTTTGAGAAAATATGGAAGTGCTTCAGTTCAAGAGGCTGGGGAGGGCAAGATATTTTATGAGTCTCAAATGCATAAATGTTCTAAGTCTACCATCGCTGCTGAATTGTCTAGAAAGCATGCCATGGCAGGAGGGTACAGAAAAGCGGCACGGTGTCACTTCTGTGCTCTACATCCAAACGGGTGTTCATGTCTCCCATGAAGAATCAAAGCCTGAAACCCTCACTCAGCTCCAAGACCTGAGCCGTGGTGTGGAACACCAGCCTGTTCATCCCACCCACTCCGATGCCTGAGCGGGGGCTGCGAAATCAGGTCCTGAGGTCACAGCCCTGTTCTGCAAAGCTGCTAAGGGGAACCTACTCAAGATTCTTTCAAGCTGATGGGACTTAAGGTATGCCCTTATGTGTGCTTTTTACCAGGGAGCTTACTTCAGCCCTGACCAAACAAAAAACGTTCTTGGGAACCTCTTTGAGAAAAATACTGTAAGTAGGGAGCCTGAATCCAGCAAACTGCTCCAGACTGTCGAGGGTCTGTCCCAGCTGGGTAACAGGGTGAAAGCCTCAGCTGGGATCAAGGCAACAGACCTGGGACCAGCACGGATGCTCGGACCCCTACGGCTCGGCAGTGAAGTTGTACACACGGTGCACACAAGGTGCCTCGGTAAACTCCGAGCAGGCAGAGCCCTGCTCAGCTCACGTGCTCGGTGAGTGACTACAGAGAGGTAGAAACCAGGAGGGAGGGAAAAAGCAGCCTTCAGCCTAGTCCCTTGGGACCCCGGCTGCACCTCAGGGGCATCCCTTCCTTTTTTCCCCATGGAAGACAATTAACTCTATCCCAGCTGAAACCAGGACACCCCAACACAGGGCATTCGAGAACGGAGCGGGGTGGCTGCTTTTCTTTCAAACCACAGCTGGAAGGGATGGGTGACAGTAACTGGTCAGAGCCCAGGACTCCTAGGGTGCAAAGTCTCACTTTTCTGGTCGGTACCCGAGGAAATGGGCCAGCCCAGGCTGGGGCACTCCTGGTCCCGCAGAGCAAGTTCATGGGGGAAAGGAGATGGAGGAGCTGTCTGTCTGTCCTGCCCCATGGCCAAACACCACTGACAGGGAAACCCTGGGCTCCCTGTTTGTTGGGTAACTGTGTTCTTACAGGGAGCAGTCCCCGAGTGATGAACTAAAGCAGATCTGAGCAGAAAGAAGAGCAGGACGGATAACCCCTCGCCCCAACAGCAATCCCCCTCTTCTGCACCCACACGTGGCAGCCCCACTCTCGCGGGGCAGCTTGGAGCCTGGCGAGGGGGACAGTCCTCCGGGACCGCTGGTGTCCCCTCCGCCTGGGAAGAGTACTAAATCGGGGTTTCCCAGACTTGTCGACTGCCCTAATTGCAAGGTTATCGCTCACAATAGCACCACAAGTTGCCTTCAGGGAAGCTGGCGATGGTATTTCTGCGAGAACAATCCTGCCTGTGTACTAAGCAGGGCGATGGCTGTGGGGCGGGGACATTTTGGTTAGGTTCCCTTAGGGTCCTGGCATCCTCCATGCCCCGAGGTGACATCCATGCAAGAGCTGGGGCAGCTCTGGGTCTGCGTAAACATGCAGGTCCAGGAACCTTAAAATCGGGAACCAAGGAAGCTTTGCAGTCGGGTATAAACATGTTTCTCCTTTAACTGTCCGAGTCCTTTACTGGATTTGACTCCAAGTTGTACACAATGAGGTAACACTTACACGTGGAAAAAAATATGACTTACCTTCTCCAGGTGCTATGGTATAATATAAAAATCATATCTGACACCTAGTGAACATCAGCAACAGTGACAGCTGCTGGTCTTAGACGAATGCAGGAGTGCTGACACTGCAACCTCCACGTACAATATGGTACATTATCTGCACGTGTCCCCCTCCCACCCACCTGAAATTAAGCCTTCTGGGAAGACATCCAAGAAAGAGTACACCTAATACTCAGGCCTCTTGTCTCCTGTGACAAAACCCCATAGAATGGAGCAGATTTAAGAGCAACAGAAAACCTAAAGTAAAACAAAGAAAACCATTTTTAAGAGCTACGCTGAGTGCCAGAAGGCTAAACAAAGACTTTATCTACTCCCAAAATAACAAACTGGTCCAGTGCCACGAGTAGTCTAGCAGTTCTGGAAAGCATATCACTTAATGCCAACAATAACAGACACCTTCGGTCAAATATGACCCCTTCACAGAAATTTACCATATATGACTAATTCAGACAGACAGTAGTAAATCAAAAGTCTGTTCCTCATCTATACATGAAATTATTTATAACATAGTGAAATTCTAACATTAGAGTGGTATATTGCACAATAATTTTCTTTCGTATTTATTTATTTTTCCAACATTTCTTCCCTGAGGTATAGTTGAACTAGGGAGAAAAGAATCAAACTATGAAATACTATATAAATTCAACTGCAAACATGCTGCTAAGACAAAGTAAAACAACACTGGAACTTGACATGAGTTATCTGAAAAGGTCAGGGCAATAGATGTGAGACGATGTAAACCATGTTGTCCTCCCAGTCCACGTGAAAATAATACATTCGTGTATACATGTGTGCTTGTGTCTGCGTGTGTGTGCGCATTCTGTACCCACTTGTGGGCTGCTCTCAGGCAAGGAGGAGTGAAATAAGCCAGATAAGGCTTTGGGGTGGAGGTGGTGAAAAGGCTGTTGGGCAAAGGGGAAAATAAAGGATTAGGCAACATGGTACCTCCTGCATTTTCCATATGGTGAGAGCAGGAGGAGTGGGGAGGCAATGGGAGCAAAATGATTATTAGGAAGTATTTGTATACGCAAACAAGCAACCCCCAGAAACTACTTCCGTACACATTACTGAGACGATCAGGAAAGGATTACGTTTACACAGATTTGAATAGCATATGAAGTTCCAGAAGCTAAAATAAACAACTCCAAGGATCACTGACTTCCCTCACTCGAGCAGGACTGTGGTTGGTTGGACAAGTCTGGAGCAACAACGGTCAACACTCTCCTCTTGCAGGACTGGGCAACCCATCGTTTCCCCAATTATAAAAGTTCATTTCAAACAACAAGGGCTTAATGATGTGCTGACCCCCCCGGCCCAAACATCCACATGAAAGTGCAGGTTCTCCATCCTCAGTGGGGAAAGCCTCACTCAGCTGGCATAGAGTTTGCTTGAGCACGTACAATCCCGCTCCTGAGCTATCAGCACAATGAACGAAATGTGGGCAAACAGGCTGGAAAATGTATTGCCCAGCTGTGAACCGGTGGGCTGGAAGCAAGGAAAGAAACTGGTAGAAATTTCCGACACCTCCAAGGTGTCCAGGTACCCTACAGTTAATGGGATTTGGTGTCTCACCTGCATGACCGAAAGCTGATTTGGTGTCTAACCAGCCTGCCTGTCATCTCTCCAAACAAGAGCTGTACTTCTGAAGCACACCAGTGCTTTGAGAACATTTTCTGAAATACCAAATGGGTAAGAGCAACCCGAGTGCGGTGAGAGAGGAGGCAATCTCCCCATGAGAGGTCTTCTGCTGCGTGCCCTGAATTTGGCAAGTCCTCCCTGAAGGCAAAACAGCTGCAGGCTGGTGGAAACTACCAGCATTCATTATCCTGAACGTGTAATTATCAGCAATTGTCTCACCCAATGGTTAAATCTTCGTTTCTCAGCTGATTTCCCTATTGGTTTTGGCACCAGATTCCAAATGTGCCGCAGGCGATGGAATCACCCCATTCCCTTCTCTAACGTTTAGAGAAGACCATTGAAAGTATCATCAACAGTAAAAATTGTGCTAACTTCCAAAGCAGTTTTATTTTAGCTTACATCTCTTGCAATTTAAAAAAAAAAATCCTCTTCTGTTTTGCATAAAATGACTGCTTTTTAGAAGAGCTAATTACTTTCGATTCCTGTTAACCTTTTTGCTGGGAACATAATGTCAAACTGAAAACAGTATCTGGTTGCATGACAACAGTTACATGTAAATAAATCAAAACAAATTTTAGTTGTGAATTTCAGGCCCATGTAATTATTCTTAGGACATTAAAAGCTGGTTTTGGAGGGACGCGTACAACGTCAAGGGTCCTTTAAAAGGCCTAGTTCATACCAAATAACCACAGGCTGGAGACAAAAATGTTCTATTTGTGTTGTAAAGCAAACACAAAGGTTAGAGTTTGGTATGCAAAACTAATACAAAGGCTTTTTAATGCTGCAATACCTGCTGAAATTTTTCAGCGCACGTTGCACTTCTGCTCCGTTACTGTTTCTGTGGGGTTTGGCCCGAGTCGTGCTGAGACTTCGCTGTTGGAAATACTGACGTGGCTCGCTGCGGGAACAAGACTGAAACCACGTATGGTGAAGGAGAGACAGACAGAAGGCTGCTCGTTAAATGACATCGCATTCCCATAACAGTAACGCCTAGCATTTCTTCGTCAGACTCGCGTGTTGACCTTCAGCTGGTGAGAGGATTCACAACCAGCTGTGACGGCGATACGGCTCGCCGTAGTTAAAACTTATTGCCCCCAGCGTTGGCTGCTGTTATCCTCACTTTACAGGTGGGGGAAGAAGGCCAAGGAAAAGGAGCGAAAACCCGTCCAGACCCTACCGAAATCCATTGGCCTCTTTTAGCTGTCATTAGTGGGCTCCTGATTTGGCCTCAGCCTTGGCTAGATGAGGGGCTCACCTACTCTTAGTGTACTCTTGGTGTGTACTTGCACTGAGCTCGAATGTACAGAACAAATAATAGAGAGTAAATAATAATGTGTGTAACCAAGGATCAAAAATGACACAGACATCGCTATGGTGATATGTATACTTACATATGTACATACAGAAATATATGGCTATATACATTTCTGACTTGAAAATCAGTCCTGAAAAAAAAAGTACAAATTATTTTGAGTTAGGGGAATAGCCTTTTGGTGGTAAGGAATAATCACCATTAAATCCTAAAATTTCAATTAATATATTGTTTATTAAAGCTTTGGAACATCTGGACTGGTACAGGAAAATAAATCTTAGGACAAAAAAAAATCAAAGATAAATCTTACTGTACAAGCAGTACTATGACTTGCAAGAAATACAGAAAATACACATATTTCTGCATCTAGTAGCCAGTTTGAAGTTAATAAACTTCTGAATTTTAAAATAATTTTTTTCAACCTATTCCTAAAACCTCTCTCATGCTGATGACTGTCTGTCTCTTTTGTTCAGTCTTCATGTCTCAAACAGCATTAAATAGTGGTTCTTTGTCCTCATCCAGAGACCTTTTCCACTGGGGCCTTGCATATTATCTTCCTACTTATCTCTGTTTCAGTTTCCCTTATTACCACTCATCTTTTTTCCCCCATTTACACATTTACCTTTTTTGGTCTCTTTGCTTCCTTTTCTCACTCCGAGCTTCACGCTTTCTCTTCTGCCTGTCACGGTCTCCCCATTTCCACGTAGAAAACAACCTCCAGAATCTTTTTTTTTTTAAATTATTGTTTAATCCTTACCTTTTAGACGATAAATCTCGGCCTCCTCCCCTTCAGCCTCTGTTTGTATGTCTTCTCCAATATCAACTTTTGGGTTAAGCAGGCTGTCTTTCTGACCTCTCTATATGCTATCTCTTTTTATGGTGCAATGTATCTTTTAATTAATTGTATGGAAAAATCCGCAGCCGAAGGAAGACCAGAAATGACCCTGTGGAAGACGATGGCAATTTGCTCATTTTTAAAGTTTGTGCAGATAGCTATCTCATCTGTGCTAGAAAAGAAAACAGTTTACTATTGCCCAACAACTAGAAAGATAAACTGACTTTGAACACAAAGCAGAATGAATAAGAAGCACAACAGCCTTGTTTCATTGCCTTGCTTAATGAAGTGTGAAAAACAAACTGACAGCACAACAAAGAGAAAAGAATAATTGATTTTTAAATGTATTCCAAAGGTGATATTTGTAATCCAATTAATGAGAATAGTGTAACTCGTTTGGGCTTTTTCCTGACCATGGAATTTCACTTTTGTTAAAGCTGGATTTTCCTTTCTGAGTGATAAAATATCTGTAGGAATCTTTTTGGCTCTTGCTTTGCTTTTTTATGCCTATATTTCTCAGCAAAAGAGATCTGTGTTTTACAGGCACTGCTCTATCTTAGCAGGACAGTGCGTGTGCCGTTACAGAGTGCATGTTACGTGGCGATGGCCGTCATAATTTGAATGCAGCATTAAAGATAATGAATAAGCCAAGCGCTGAAAGCTGACCATCAGCACCACACAGAAGAGGTTCTCACACCCTGTAGCCTCCTAGTGCTGCTGTATTTGTGCCAAGAAAAAGGGATCGGTGCCAAAACTGTGTGATGTGCAATAGCTAGCCAACGTGATCTTCTCAAGCACAGCTTGTTTTCACTCGCGGTGTGTGGAAGGAGGTCATAAATCGCTATCCAAAGAAACCACAGAAAAGCAGAGTGCCTTACAATGATTTGTTGCTGCTGGTGGAGTTATACGATCAGCCGAAGCCAGCATTGCTGCTAGAAATGATTTTTGCACAGTTAGTTTTAACTGGGAACCGTTGTGCATCCTGATTAATGCTGTGGCCAACAAGAGGAACAGAGCACAGACAGGGATGAGAATAGGAGAGAGCAGTGGGGCCAAGGGACATGGGGAACACTGGTGCCAGCGCTGGCTGATGGATATTTCTGCTGATGGTGGAAGGAAGCATCCGAGATGAGCGGTTTCTGCTGGGCAGCTCACATCAGGAACTCACTGTGCACTACAATGGCTACATTTGCAAATGCAAATGCACTACAGTATTAATACAATCACAGAGACATCTACGAGCTCTCAGTCTTGACATCGTCTCCTTGCTGAAGCCCCTGCGTATAGTCAGCGTTTCCATGGTACTATTGTTATATGTTTTTACTGGTTCAAGTAATTATTGAGTGATAGAGGTAATTAAAATACTCCAACCAGTGATGATAACTGTATTAATTAATAATCAGCATTATCTGATTTAACTCATGAGGTATTCATTCCTCCTCAGATGGCACTTAGGTGAGCAGTTCAGCTTCAGTTCTTCCCCAAACACATCGGAAAATACAGACGTGAGGTGTTACTGTTGTATCACCCAGCTGCTGCCGCGAATCCTGCGCACCAGGGACAGGTCAGAGACAGGAACGGGTCCACCCAGAGCTCACGGAAACTCACGCCAGTGGCAGGAGCTAACGCTGCCTCACCTGTAGCCAGTATCCGCTGGGGAAAAAAACCACCGCACAAATGCAGTGCTGCCGCCGGTGCGTTGCAGGGGGTCAGACTGACAACTGCTGAGTGCCAAAACAGGGTGGGAAGAGCTCTCAGCCGCGGATCTTCCTCGGCAAGCTGCCTGCAGCCAGGACACCCTTGCTTTTTGGTCAGAGTCTGCTGCAGTTGCTTAGTTTCCAGGCAAAGGAAGCAGAGGTGGGTTGCAGCTTATGGCTGGCTCTTGTTGCTGCTGCCACATCCAGTCTTAGAAGCACCACTAATAGGTGCCCAGTGCCACCTATTCCCCTGCAATGGGCTGTTAATGAAGCATAATCATGTTTACGGAGAGTGCTGTCTTTCTCCCACCATGAGACTCAACGTCGGACGAGGTATACCTATCCTTCCCTTTTCTACTGCTGGAAAAAGATTTCAGAGCATGCTCAGACACTCCCCAGTGACATGTGTTTGTCATTGGCATTACAGTCAGTTGCAAAGTGGGCGTCCGATGCTCATCTTTTTTGTTCAGATGAGAACAGGAGCAATATGCAACCCCACGGAGCCCCTCTGCAGACAGTCAGGGTAATTAAAACACTGCTGGCTGCAAGGAGACATGCAGCCCAACCACACTCAGGAGCTTATTCCCCTTGAGGCTGGGTAGGTTTCCTGCCAAAACTTCCACTCCCTCTCCCTAGATCTGACGTTCCCAGCCTGGGAAAGGAGAGGCATCATTGCATCTTACCATGTTGCGCTGCCGCGGGGAGGGACACCAAAGAGACGTTTTGTAGCAACGGTTTCCAGCAGGCATCGGCGCGTTGCTGGCTTTACTGGGTTGACCAGTAGGGCTGACCACCCTCTAGCTGTTTCTGTGGAGTCTGAAATGCTTTTCCTTTGACGTGAGGATGCAGGGAACTTCATGCAACGGCAACACGATGCAACCTGGAAAGCATCCACCCTCTTCTTTCTCACAAGAGCCAGCAGGGAGCCCTGGCCCACGACTGGCAGCGGCTCTGACGAAGGTTGCTCCCAGAGTGATGTAAGGAGCCCGAAGCGGTGCCGCTTGGCAGGCGGGCAGGGAACGGCACCATCGCCGTCCTGCCCTGGCACGACTCGCCTTTGAGCTTCCTCTTATCGGGACAAGAAGCTACACGCAGGAGCGTTGGGGTGGTGGAAAAGGGTTTAGGGTCCCAACCATTACTGGGAAAGAGGCTGTTGGGGGAAAAAAAGGAATCGCAAGGGCTCTTTTTTCAGCCCAACCACTGCTTTTTGAAGTTATGGATTTAGCAAGGCTGCCGTCTGCTATCCGGGCAATGTCTTCCCAGTAACTCCCTTAGCAGCCTGGTGGAGCTGGGAAGCTTTCCGCGAACAGCAGAGTCGGACCATTTCACCTTGCTATCCCCTCTGTGCCTGCTATCTAATATTAAACACATTTCCCTGCGCTCCTCAAAAATCAGTAACGGTATTATTGGAACAAGCTGTGCGGGTCCTCGAATTTTGTCCTGTGCTAATGAAATCCTGTCAGTCAGCGACAGAGCTTCTACATGGCTGAGATTACTGAAGCTCTTGCCTGCAGGTTTTTCCATGGCACGATGCAAGGGATAATCTGGCCTTGTGAGTGAATAAATAGAGCTTTACTAAAGAAATCAATACTTTCAGCCTAAATTAATGCCTCCTGCCAGGGAGGTGACATCATAACTAGTCCAGGTATTAGTATTCTGCTGAGCTGGCATCTGAAATAGAGCTCATGTTTTGCTAGGCTTTTCAGAAACCTCCGCTCAAAACCTCAGAACGTGAATGCAGTAACTTCAATGTTTTGCTGGGTTTTTACAGTGCCGTCGCCTGATAACATCAACACCGGCCGCCTACACTGCGCTTTACCTCACTAAATGTATTTAGGATTAGATGCAAACCGTGCGTTTCCTCCATCTTTATGGGGTTTAGATAAACCTCACATCAGGCTGAATGAATGGGAGCTCTCTGCAGGAGTCCGGATCCATCTCTCTGAGCGACCAGGAACACGCCGGGTCCAGAAAACTTTCCGGACGTCGGATACGGCGGACGGCTCCCTCTCAGCCTCTCCCCGTGGCACTTTTATACTGGGAGAAATAATCTGGAGTCACAGCAAGGGGAAGGGACCGTGCGGTCGATGCCCAGCACCCTGCCTCCTCTGCACCCCACTGCCCAACAACGGAACCGGCGAGGGTGGGAAAATGGCTCAGCCGCTGTTCCCAGGCAGGACCTTTCCAGCCCTAACCTCCGGAGAAGGGGAATTCCGTCAGCATCCCAAAAAGCGAGCGGTGCCCGCCTCCGCCACCAGCCCAGACCCCCAGCACTGGGTCACGGCCATCCCCAGGGATGGAGGATGGAGCATGGCACTCGCCTGGCACGTCTGCACAACCGTGCTGCCCTGCTCAGGAGGAATTTGGGGTGATTTACTGACCTTGTATCACTACAAATCTTATTGGGGTATGTGGTAGAGCTAACCCCAGCAGTGATATATCCGGGCGATGCTCCATCTCCCTCTGCAGCCCTTTCTGTGAGTAATATTAGATGTTAAGGCGGGACCGAGAATTCCTCAGTGTGGGAAACACCTGGGATGCTGCAAAAGCCTAATACGTTTGAGGACCTGTGCTGAAGCAAATACATATCTCCCTTGGTCATGACTTAGAACAAACCAAATTGTTCAAATTAAAAGTTTAAATCTTCTTTATTTCTTTTAAAAATCTGATTGCAGAGAGCTCTTCATTATCAGTCCTTACATCTTAGGAATCAAACATCATGAGGTATAGTACTAAAAAATGAATGCTCTATAAAAAAGAAGATCTGGAGAGATTCCCAATAGGGTCACAAATCCGACTATTGTTTTCTATATTGAGAAGCATCACTGATATAAAGACATAGGTTAGAAAAGATGAAAATACTTACAGTTTTCTTAAAATTATGCTAGCTTACATCATGTTGTTTATTGGACACCCAAATAGCGGCTTCTTATAATCACTAGGCAAATGAGGATTTTATAATTAACTTTATCCAAGAATTAAAATTTCCTCGAGGTAAAATAATTTATCAATATGACTAATGATAAAGAAATCAGTGAGCTTGGAAAGCACAGCCTTCTCATACTGAATGTCTCCAAGAGCTCTACTTTGGATTTGAAGAGCTGATTAAAAAAAAATCAAAGCTCTGGTAAACTCTAGAACTGTCTGCTGTATTTTCATTAATTTGTGCAAACTCCACTGATTTATCATTGTTATAGTACCAGTAGAATAAATGTATAGCACTCTTGAGATGCATGAATGTTTAGATAAGGAAATTAGCTAAACACATATTCCCTTCTAGGCTAGGGCAAACCTGGGTAACTCTGGGCATGAATGATTTTTTCACTAGCTGATATGGCATACAGCTCACTTGAAAATTGCTTTTACTAGGGGCAAGTTTGAGGGTTGGCCAGTGAGAAATTAAGCAAGGTGCCATGGGAACCACTGCAAGGCAGCTAACCTCAATGGTTGGTAAACGATAAGCTCTAATGCTAGCTTTAAACCGTCTTTCGTAATAGGAAAATTAGCTAAATGATGCTCTTTCGAGAACATAATTAAGGGAGCTCTATCAGTAGTAGCACTATTGGGATAAAAGTAAGTCTGAGAAAAATGATGTCAGAATATGACTAAACGCCCTGCAAAGTAAAATCTGGACTATCTAGAATAAACTTTCATAAAAGAATAGCAAGGATTACCAGCAGAGCAAGCAGATTGACTCTGCCATAAGCAGACGTGTGGGACCATGCTTACAAGATCAAACGAGGGTAAGATAATCCCAGGTGAGTGGAAGGTATTTAGTGGCTGTAAAAGGCCAGAGGACACTGATGTGTGACAGGTCTTTTGAGAAGTAACTAGGTCAGACAAGCTGATGATTTACTCAGCTCCCTGAAACATGGAAAACAAATTTTACATGAAATTATGGCATAGCTAAAACCTTGGCAATTTTGTTCCGAGGTGATAAACGTGCTTTGGGTCAATTCTACAAGTGAAGGGAGAACTGGTTTTGTGTAGAGCCTGTGGGCTTTCACACGGCCAAGGAAGCAGAAGGGAACCGAGGCACAACCTCCCCGCTCGCAGAGCTCTCGAGTCAGCAGGGAAAATGAACGGGAGCTGTTAATACACTTGAATGCTGTTTCTCAAGAATAAACTGTCCTAATTATAAGCTGCTGAGCTCAAAATGGCAGAAACCAGTCACAAAGCTGGCAGGCTGCAGGAGCCCAGGTGGGAACTCCTCGCCAGGCCAGCGAGAACAAAGAGGCAACATCTGAGATTTTGGGCAAGCGAGTTGGAAAGAGGAATTGATGGCAGGTGTTAGGCAGGAACACGGGGAAGGATGGGGTGGTGTCAGGAGGATGGTGAGGAGGGTGAAGGGGCAGTGGGGCTGCTCGGGCAGTGGGAGGGATGCTCAAGGGAACAGGGTGAAGAGTGCAGGACAGCAAGGAGGAATGCGGCAGGGTCGGATGCAGGCTTTATCTTTAAAAAATTCTGAGCTATGCCCTCAGGACAGACAGAGACAGAGAAGAAGAAATCTGCTGAGGAGATAGGGTATGTATGTTTATACATAAAATAAGTGTGTATTTATAGATAATAAAGACATATATGCATAGTGATATTTATAAAATGTATTGATAGAAATAGTCCTTATCAATAGAAATGAAGTATGTGGTGAAAGTTTTCATTCTTGCTTTTGTTTTCCATCATTACAAGGTATTATTCCCGAGTGTCGCAGCAATGTATTCCTTAATATTGTTCCCATAGTAATGGACTTATTGACATTTATGTCTGTCCCTCATAGTTACTCTGCTTCGGACAGACTGACTAAATATTAGACACGAGAAAATTAATTCTTGGATGTCAGACTGTCTTCTAGCTCACTTAGCAGTACCTCACTGTTGAAGAGTGTTTTATTTCATCCCAGCATGGCCCCTTAGTCACAATGAGAATTTCCTTCCTTTGAGTACAGTCAGACCTCGCTAGAAGTGTGGTGCTCCTCTTCTCCCTTTGGGATCGCTGCTGTTTATTTATTATAGTCTGTAGGAAATGTTATCAAAAGGGAAAATCTAATAGCTTTGGAGGCTACCTGAGGAGTCTCGGTAAATAACTTAGCATCATCCCATGCAGTTCCAGCAGGGCTGGGAGCAGGACAGGTTGGACAAGAGAGCACAGGCATTTCACGCAATAAATGGAGTCAGCCTGCTCTGACTCATACACCTCTTATTTGTCTGACTTGGAGAGATCCTCTCCCTTCATGTAACCTCCAACTCGTGAAACAACAGTTGCTAATACTTCTGCTTCTTGTTGTGCTCCCTTCCCTCAAAACCTAGACTAGAATTTTTGCTATCATGCTTGAGGTCAGACTCTTGGTCTTACAGCGAAGACCACCTTGTTGCACGGGAACCCAGACTGGCTTTGCTTACGGAGCAGAGCTGTGAGATGTGCATAAATCGTGCAAAATCTGGTCATTCGCAATCCATTGCAAGTGCAAAAAAGAAATAATAAATAGGAAGGAAAAACCTCAGTGAGCTGTGGCTGCCATTGCGCTGTACAGTGCTTGTGCCGGAGGTTTTGTAAGGAGCTGCCTCCACCCTGCTGGAAAAAGTCATTCCTGTGCTGAAACAGAGCAACCTGGCACTAGTACAGGTAATGAGTGGCTGATTTGGTGTTTGATTAATGAAGAGGAGATAAACCTCCATCTCCCTCTAAGCACATGGGAGCCCTGTGCGTGATCCCGAACCGATCCAGCCAGCGCATGACGGCCCTGTGGACTGGGGAGATGGGGCTGTTTCTAAAAAGCAGCTCAAGCGCTGAGCTGTTTTCTACAGCATGGACTGGCTGGCGTGGAGAGCCCTAATTGCTGGCCTTTTGTGAAAACTTCCTAATTAGCCCACGCTGCAGCAACGGTTCAGTGGGGAGCTGTGGTGCCGATTCCTCCCCTGGGCACCTGCTAATTTATCTGAAAAAGGGCTTAAGGGCGTTATCTTCTCAGGGAACAGGAGGAAAAATGCCTTTATTTACAGCATCCCCTTGTCCTTGGGGCTTTAATCCTTTCACTGAGCCCTACACACCTTCCTTCCCTCTGCTCCTGGTGAAACGGGGACGGTGAAGCAGTTTAAAACTTAAAGAAAAATCCTAAATCTGGGTAAAAACACAGGTTGGGGTGCTGTCAGAGAGCGGAGTGGGGATCCCTCCTTTGGGATACCACCCTCGGGGTGCCTGTAGCGGGGTCACCCCCCCTTCCGTCCCCCACACTGGGTGTCCCAAAGAGTGTCACGGTGCTTCACGGATACGGGTGGGGGGGGGGCACACGGCTCCCCCCGGCCCCGGTCTTACTCCAGCAGGGATGGGGGCACGTCCCAGGGATGGAGCCGGGAACGGGGGGGGGGGAGAGAGAAGCGGTGAAAGCGCTGCTGCTGGCTGGGGCGGGGTCAGGGCGGGGCCGGGGCGTGGCCGCCATGAGCTCCGCCCACGGTTCTTTAAAAAAAAGGGTCTGCGGGGCCGCGCCGGGTGGGAGACGCGGCGGGAGGAGAGGGAGAGAGGAGGTGAGTGCGGGGGGACCGGACCGACCGACCGACCGACCGACCGACCGACCGACCGACCGACCGACCGACCAGGGGGGGTGAGCGGCGGGGAAGCAGCCGGGTCTTTTTGCTGCTTTTTTTGCCCGGTGCTGCTTTTCTTGCTGTGTCGAACCGGGCTGCAACGCGCTTGGCTTCTCTGATGGATCGCTGAAAAAAAAGCGATCCAGGATCATTGGGCAGCCTGAAATTTCCTCAGGGGGCTGTCTCGGGGCTGGTTTAGGTTTCTTGTAGTTAAACCTGCTGTTAACAAATGGGTTGGAAAGGGCTTTTGCAGTTGCTGTGGCTTGTTGATGGCGTTTCGGGGAACGCTAGGTGAGTAGCATGCTCCCCTTTTGACGGGGTACAAGCTTAGCAGAAGTCAGGATTTTCTTATTAGCTGCCAACAAACCTGCAATCGGAGTTGTTGGTGCTGGTAGTGAGATCGTCGGGATGTTTAATTGCTGCTCCTCAGCTCCCCGAAGGCCTGCCTGAACTAGCCAAAAAGTCTTGAGGGAGCAGGGAAGGCTTAACGCAGGACTGGAAGTCTGAATCGGCCGCTTGTGGAGCTCTCAAAGGAGACCCGGGCAGCACGAAGCTCCAGGGCGGCGCTGGGAGAGCGGCTGGCGGGCAGGAGTACAGGCATGTCCGCTGTCCTCCTACGCGCAGAGCTTCTTCCAGTCATCGGCCCTTTTCCCCTTGGGTGCCTCCTGGGCACCGCTGCCTCAGGGGAGCCCTTGCTGTTGGGTAACCGGAGAAATATTGCCGTTCTTCCCACGCGAGCCGTCATGAGAATGTTACGGGGAGGATAAATGGAAATATCTTCTGTGGAAGAGGCCAAGGTCACCTTGAAGTACTGACTTCAATTCCTTTTTGATTTTCCTTTAATGACTCCTCAGAGCCCTTATCAGAAGGTTTGAGTCAGCTAATGGTTGCCAGATCGTCTAATACTTTGTCTCCTTTGGGAAGGAGGAGCGTAGCTGCACCCTGTGTTGCCCAATATTCTGTGGGAAATCTGGGGCAAATCCAGATCCTCAGCTCTAGTGTGCATGGAAACTAAATAATTAACAAAATGATTAAAATAATTTAGACTCGTGTAAATGCCCAAAAGAACATGAGCGTGGGGATGGTGAGAGGAAAAGACAGAAGTAGTTCTTGTACCAAATACCGTTTATGTTTTGGAAAGCATACAAAGTGGAAAGGAATCTCTTCTCCCTTTTTTTTTTTTTTTTTTCCAGTCCATGCATTCCTTTTCCAAAGCTTTGTGCAGCCTATATTCCCTTTAACTAAGGACGCTCTTTGCCATGATTGATGTCAGCTGCTGTGCGGTAGCACAGCCAAGCACTTGAATAAAAGAAATGGAATCTTAATTTTTAGACTCTACAGTTGTGCCAAGAATGACAAAAGCAAAGTGGGAAATGTCATAAAACTAATTTTATGAGCTCGGTCAGGGTATTAGTGCTAAACCATGGAGCAGTAATGGTGCTAATCCTGTGGAAGTATTAAACAAAGGGCTATCTCAGTAATTAGTGTCAGTGTGCAAATGGCACTGCTCAGCCACTCGGAGGAAGTTTCCTAAGCTTTTGCTTAGGAATGTACCTAAGATGCCCCAATTTAGGTTAATAAACTAATCTTATTTTCCCACATGCCACGAATGGCTGGCTGCTTGTCTCGGACAAAGGTCTTGTAGCAGCCTGTCTCGGCGGCGTGTTTTACTCGGGGAACCGCACAACCTTCCCTGCATCCCTAAAACTGCTGAACTACTGGTCAGGCTGCTTGGGCAGGAGGCTTGTTCTAGCAGCGCTAGCAAGATGGGGCACTTAATTCGGGCTTAGCCAAAACTACTGCTCCGAGATGCGATTTGCGGGTCCGCTCTACCTTGCCTGGGGAGCCCGAGGCAGCAGCCGGGCGCCCGTGAGACCCCTCGCTCTGCACCAAGGGCTCTCCCCCACCTCGGTGAGAGCCCCTTGGAGAAAGGGGATCTGGAAGCAAAGTGCTCATCTCTGGTTCCCGGTGTCACGGCAGCGCTTCCAGTTCCTCTCTGTTGGCCGGGGGGACAAGTGGAGGTTGGTAGTCCTTGCTTTTGGCTCGGAGGGATGAGCGGCGAAGCTGAGGGCGGCAGGTCGTGGGTGTTGTGTGGGGATGTGTCGCATGTCCCTTCTCCCTGTCTGGCCGACGTGGGAGAGCTTCTGAGGGTAACTGAAGGTGAGTTGCGCCGAGAGAAGTCGGAAGCTCCCCGCAAATTCCTTTCTGCCATCTCTCCCCGATGGCTGGCCCGTACCGCAGCGCTGCTGTGGGGAGCCTGCTGGGAGGGAATGGTGCTGCTGGGGGGGGGTAGAGTGGCAGGAGGTGCCCTCCAGGCTTCCAGGGGGCAAACCCGTGGTCCTCAGCCAGAAAGCCTCTCTGGAATGAGGGTCAGTAAGGAGCGGGGTGGGGGGCGATGAGGCCTGAGCAGCTCCATTGGGTTAAACTCGCCGAATCGATAACCCTCGCTCTGGCTGCCGTTGGCCTCCGCGCTTACGAGGGGTGGTCTTCTGGTGATGAGCCGCGGGGGAGAAAACCAGCGTTCATGCGAGCCGAGGGCAGGTTGGTGATGACTGGGAGACTTCAACAACCCCTGCTGTGTTAGCTCGGGGTGGTGGCGGGAGGAGGAAAGCCCCAGAAGAGCCAAAGGTGGCTGGCAGCGCCCTGTTTGGTGCTTTAACCCAGGGCAGTTCATGGGAGGAGCAGGAGGAGCTCCCAGTCGAGCTGGGTGGGAACTGCTGGTGGGGACAGCGTGAGCGCTGGGGAGGAGGCAGCTCGGCTTGAGATGGGACAGTCGCTGCTTCTGGCTTAACGCAGGAGGCTGTTCCCAAGGCTGTCGTTTGGCACGGTGGGTGATGGTGCCTGTCCCTCCCCGCTAGCCTTCTGAGCATCCATTGCAAGTAATGCATAAAAGGGAGTTTTGCTTGATTTTAAAGCAGCTGCGGCTCCTCGAGCAGTTGGGTTTGGTTCATATACCTGTCTAGTTAAGGCGCAGTTCATAATAGCAGTGAGGTCCCCCCAAAATAATCCCCCTTAAACTTCTTTGAAGTGCAGGCGTGATCTCAAAGGAGCGCAGGCTGTTCCTACAGCCCTAGTAAGTGGTTCTCCGGTGAGGTGAACTTTGGCTTGTTCTGCATCCCAAATGGCAGGCCCTGCAGTAAAACAAAATGCCGTTGTTGGCACAATTGGTTTGCTTCCATCAGACGAGAGGCCCAGCGTTAATGAAGCATAGAAACTGAAATTACATCCATCTGGGGGGGTGTTCGCTCAAGGTACAGTAAAGCCCTTGTGCGTGAAACTGTAATTTGTGCATATCTAATTTATGTGACTTTCAAAACCCCGGGCAGGGAGAGGAGGACACGTCTCGTGAAGACCGTGTCTCTGTGTTTCTTGCGGTGCGGCAGCAGCGGTCTCTGTTCCCCTTGCCAGTCCATCTGCTTTTACAAATAGCCGTAGAGAGCCCGCCTAAGCCTTTAAGTCCGGTCTGGGATCTGAAGGGCTGAGAAGTTGATCCGAACACAAAAACTTCTCACGCGGCGGAAGGTCGCTTTTTTTTTTTTAACCAGTTGGCGAAACCGCCGGCTTGCTCTCCGATAGACGACCTTCGCAGACCCGGTTGAAAGGAGCCCGTAACCCCAACTCTCCTCGAGCCGGGGTGGTGGAGGACGCTGCCGTTAACGAACCTCTCCCCTCCCGCAGAACCACCATGCCCAACTGGGGAGGCGGCAACAAATGCGGTGCCTGCGGCCGCACCGTCTACCACGCCGAGGAGGTGCAGTGTGACGGGAGGAGCTTCCACCGGTGCTGCTTCCTCTGCAGTGAGTATTGCCCTCCCGCTCCCCTCCAAAACCTCTCCTGGCATAGCTGGGAGGGGGGGGTCACACCAGCAAGGTGCTGGTCCACGGGAGACGTGGACCCGGCTGGCGCCCGTGATGCACGGGGGGGGACGGCAGCGGCCGGAGATGGGTTCGTCCATCACGCGTTGGGCTTGACTCCCGCTTCCCCGCGTGATTTCTGAGCCTGGAGGTGCCGAAGGGAGAGCGTGTCCCCTGGGGGGACGTTATCCCGCGTGGGAGGGGTGGGATGTGCCTCCCAAAGCAGAGCACATCGTGCTTTTCTCCTCCGTTTGCCTTCTCCTCAGGAGTCTAAGGGGTCTTTGGGATGGAAACCTGGCTTAAGTTGCTCGTGCGGAGGAGAAAGCCGGGTGGCAGAGCCCCGTTTGCACTGATCCGAGCTCAGCCGGACCTCTCCCGGCGGTCCCGGGGCCGGCAGCGGCTGAGGGAACGGTTATCAAACCCCAGCCCCGAAGTCCCGCGTGGACCGGGACGCCGGCGTGCCTGAGCACGGCCGAGTTGCCGATGCTTTAGCACAGCCAAAAGCCTAGACTTTCTTGGCACAGGGGCCTGTGGCTTATTTCAGATGAAAGGAGTCCAAAGCATTATTTTCCAGTCCAACCAACAAGCCCAGCGAGGCATTGGAAATCGCTTTCTCTGCTGAAAAGACCTCTGCTTAGATGAAGGGAACAAAGGGTCACTGAATCGGAGGCTCCTGCTTTGCAAACAGGCAGCCTGTCTGTCTGAATCGGAGAATTTTACCTTATGACATACGTGAGGTACTGTTTTGTCCCACTTGCTGGTGTTTAGTACCTACGGGCAGAGCTCCGAAGAAGGCACGGTTACAACCGGTCCCCTCAAACTAGCTCGCTCTCAGTCTGCAGCGTAACGTGCGCTGCGCTGGCACGCGAGCCTCGGCACACCTACGCTCCTTCCCCTTAGCTCTACAGCAGTCACAAAAAAAGATTAGATGTCTCGGCTGCCTCGTTTTCAGCCTTTTATGGGAGTTTCTATTAAAAGAAACCTGGAACTTACAGTCAAACAATGGCTCTAGTGTGTCCGAGTATTTGCTTTTCCTTAGTGCATAGTTCTGTTGGGGTTAAAGCCTGTAGACTTAACAAACATGCATTGGTTGATTTACTTATTGGATATTTGTGTCTTATAAAAAGAACTTTGGAGCTAATGAATGCCATAAGCAAAGGTCACCCTGTATTTTGAAGACTTTAAAATTCTTTTTAAACAAAAAATTCATAAGGCTTATTTTTTTTTCTTTCTCCCCAAATTCTTTATCATGGGCATAATGCTGCTGCAGACGGAAAGAGCATGCCAGTTGGGATACAAAAGAAGGTTTAAGAAGGAAATAGTTCTGCCTTCTACTGTAACCTTGAGCAGCGTGCTTGTATTGTGCTGAAGGACGATGTGGGAATGCCGGAGAAGCACAGCCTCTCCGGTGACAGCTGTGAAACAGTCCCAACTCTGCCCCAAACCAGTACTGAGGCGGGGGGGGGGGGGGAAATCTTGAAGGTTTTGTGGGTTTGTTGGGGTTTTTTTCCCAGCCCCACCCTGGCCAAAAGGGCAGGACAGGGGCTCTTCTGCACCGATAGCCTTTCGCTTCATGCTGTATGGCATCTGTCAAGGGAAACTGCTGACTGCACTATCTGGGTTTCTGAGCAGCCTCATTCATCAAACCACAGCAAGTTTCCAGGCTTTAAATGTCACGGTCATGAAGAGGTGGGAGGGAATAGAGCCCTTTATAGGGCTAAGCATAATTCACTAATTCAAATGACAACTTGCTTCCTCTAATCTCTGGTGGTCCCACAGCCTAACAGGAAGAATTGTGGACAAGGAAACCCATAACATCACTTCTCACTCGATTTTTGGCTTAGTACATGTGCTGATGGGAATGGTACCTTAAGGCAATTTAACTTTTCTTTCTTCTAGTGGTCTGCCGGAAAAACTTGGACAGCACAACTGTAGCGATTCATGATGCTGAAGTTTACTGCAAATCTTGCTACGGAAAAAAGTACGGCCCGAAAGGTTACGGATACGGCCAAGGGGCAGGCACGCTGAACATGGACAGGGGAGAGAGACTCGGCATCAAGCCTGAGAGGTGAGTGAACCGAGCTGGCGGGGAGGGGGGTGACCCTTGTCCTTCAGGACTGTTTTCGGAGGAGTCTTTCAGGCTGGATTTTGGTTAGTTCGTGTTATCTGGAATAGAAATGCTGCAAAATACCCCGGTATAGCCAAACGCAGGGTATTTAACCTGCAGCGCACAAAGCTTCCACTGGTGACTGTGTGAGTCGGCACCGTATGGGCAGGAGTTAGCGCGGGGAAAGATGCCCTATGCCTGTGCGCGAGCCGTAGGGACTGGGTTAACGGAGCCGCTGGTGGCTCTGCACGAGCCTGCAGAGGTGACTGTGGGTCCCGAGTCGCTCTCCTAAATAAGCTGCAGATGCAAACGTTCGACAGGTTCTGGCAGGGATGGATTTGGAGAGCTGTGAATCTGGGCCCACAAGAAGAATGAATTTTTAACTGGGAAATGAAGAACCATTTGTGCTTAATTATAGCCAAAACCAACAGGCCTATTAAATAGCAAATGTTCCTAGTCTGATTAAGTTCTTGCTGTAAAGCAAAGCATGTGGAAAGAAGCGGAGGTACGACTCACAACTTGCTTCGTGCGAGTTCCCAAGTTATTGCTTGACAGTTATATGATGTATGCCCTCCAGCCAGGTTCAGTGATCAGTTTAGGTTCCAGATTATGATCAATGGACAGGAGTTTAACTGAATTATTTGTAGCTTACTATCTGATAAATCCATGTCCTGATACAGAATTTAGCATTTCCAGAGAAGTTAAAAGGTGAAGGCTCCTCAGAAAACTAGCTTTTACAGTAGCTTGTTTTTATCCTTTGAACCATGGCCCTTCTTTTTTTTTTTTTTTTTTTTTGTGTGTGTGTGTGTTACTGTTTTTTCTTTCCCTACTAAGTATAACTGGATAGCCTTGCTGGTAACTTCTCCAGTTTTGCAAAAGTGTTGTATTCTGTGTGGTGTGTTGGATGCTGCTCCGTTAGTGATGTTAAGAAGAGCGAGAAGTCATTCAGTAAAAAAGTAAAGACAATGAATGTCCCGTTTCTTCCAGCACACCCTCTCCCCACCGACCCACAACAAATCCAAACACTTCAAAGTTCGCTCAGAAGTTCGGAGGGGCAGAGAAATGCTCTAGGTGTGGTGATTCTGTTTATGCGGCAGAGAAAGTAATAGGAGCTGGAAAGGTAAGGAACTGCGTGTGCTGTTTAGTACCTGCTATGTGGATTTTAAAGTGAGCAAAGCATGTTATGTGGGTTCCAGTAGGGAACGAGCTGCGGGGCAGAGTTGCCTTAAAATTGCATTTCTTCGCATTGGAAATAATAGTCAAATCCATCAGCTGAATTGAACACAAAGCACTTGAAATGCAGGGTGATGAGTGCTCACCTTGGATTTCAGAGGTGAAGTTTCAATATCGTCCCATGCCAGAGACTTGAAGCGGACCACGGGAGCGCTTTGCCCCCAGAAGAGAGAACAGTCTTGCAGTGTGCGGCTTACGATAGAGGCTGAATGTTTCAGCAGAAAGGGGATGTTCTCTGAAAATACCGTGTAAAACTGTGTGTCAGTCCGCCAGCTGCCTGACTCGCTACAGAGAGCCAAGATCTGCTCTGAATTGATTAGAGCAAGCACAAACCTTTCAAAATGCTGCCCTGAGCAGAATGCTGTGTGGAATTTGGGGCTTTGGGCCATGTGCAGAAATGCAGATGCTCTCGTCTGCTACTGGTGCACTTGAACTGGTTTTTTATTGCACCAGTCATCTATAAACAATACTGATGCAGGCATCTCCAGTTAATGCATTTTTATTTTTTTTTTTACCAACTCAGGCATTCTGTGTATTTAAACTATCTTTTTTTTTTTCCTCCCCAGCCATGGCACAAAAACTGCTTCCGATGTGCCAAGTGTGGAAAAAGCCTAGAATCTACAACCCTAACTGAAAAAGAGGGAGAAATCTATTGTAAAGGTGAGGAAAGAAACAAAGATCATTTGTTTATGGTTCAAGGTAACGTGTTATGAGGATGGATGCTGAATATATTCCTAGAATAAGAAACTTTCAGGCTGCTGTTAAGATGGAAGTGCTCTGTACGTCATAGGAATAGAGGTGAGAAATGAAATAAATATTACTGAAGGTGCTGATGTAGCTTACGTCTGCATCAGGTAAAACATTACATCCTGAGAAACGCAGCAGCAGCCTGTGCCCTCTGCCTGGGTCGGATCAGAGTAAGGAAACAAGCCAGCAAGCATCCTGCCCTGAGTTCTTGCATGCTATCGTGGATGTAAACTTGAGCCACCCAGTGGTTTGGTGACAGCATGTCTTACCAGATACCTAGCCACAGAACCAACGTATGAACTGCTTTCACAGAGTAGGTTGGGAGCTGCACGGATGGAACAGCCACGGCTATTGAGTTCAGTCATGGCAGTTAGCAGCTTCACAAAAAGGTTTTAAGCATTGCTTTTTGGGGGGGTGTTCTGCTGACTAATGGGAAGGGGCTGAGGGGGCTTAGCCTAGACAGTGGTGTTCTTAATTAACGAGCCAGAAGCATCAGCTACTTACTACACGTTCATCTTTCCTGCAGGCTGTTACGCAAAGAACTTTGGCCCCAAGGGATTTGGGTATGGGCAGGGAGCAGGTGCCCTCGTTCATGCCCAGTGAGGGGGACGGATGGCTCAAAACCCCTTACGGCTCTGCTGAGATCCTGCTACAAGAAACAGGAGAGTTTCCTAAATGTTACTAACTACTGTGAAACAGACACTAGTTACTGTAGTGCTTGGGCATATGTTCAGCAGATGATTTTTTTCTTTTTCGAAAAACAAAAAGCACTGCTTTTTCCTTGCTTTGTGTATCATACTGTAACACTTTTAATACTGAATATCAATTCAATAAACCTTTGCTTGTTGATATATCCTAAAGCCAAGTGTTATATGTGCTTTGTCAGCAATAAAAGGAAGGAAGGGGAGCGGTGTTGGGGTAATTCAGGGTTGGAGAGATGATGCTATAGACTTGGTGCAGACCAAGTGTGACTAAAAGCTGGACATACACCGCACTGGCCATGGCCTTCAGAGGTGAATGACTGTCCTCCAGTATCACACCATTATATGCGAGTGCAAGGCAACTAGCTGCTCGCTGCACAGAAATAGTAAATCTTAATCCAGTGCTCTGGAAGTGACAGGTGAGAAGTAGCTGTGTGCCTAAATGGCCAGCTGCCTCTGCCCTAGGCTCTAGTGACTGGAAAACAACCCTTTTTTCCTGTAATATTTATTTTGTGGGATTGCACCTGCCGTGGTGTTGAGGGGGTGTAATGCACAGGCCTTAATCTGCAGCTGTTTTGGTAGAGTACACCTTCTGCACAGCAGTACCATCCCTACTCAGCAAGTTGACCAAGCTCTGGCCTATCAATCACATCAAACTCAGGTTTAAGAGCAGCTTTTGAGCTTTCTTGGTAGTGCAAGGACCCTTAGGTGCCTGAAGATTCTGAGGGTTTCAGCCTCTTGAGGATAGCATGTGACCAGGTAGCTGCAGTGCAACAAGAGCAGAATAAAATTCTGTCTTCAAACATGCTGGTAGAGAACGTGACCTGATCTCAAGTTGATGGGCAAGGAGTAATGGCAATTAAACACATCAAATGCAGTGTAGATCTACCAGGTGGGTGAAAGCCATAATAGTCAGGGGCCTTAAGTCTGCTGCTGTAACTCTTCAGGAACTGCTGCTAATAAAGGTCTACAATTAGGAGACAATTACTTTGGCCTGAGCCAGATCTTGAGTGGAATGCTCACAGAAGAGCTTGGCTTCTTTTGGGGGCTGGAGGAGCACCCAACACAAGCCTGCAAGGCCCAAGCTGATAGCACCTGCACTTGCACTTCTTGGGAAGCAAATGAGAGTTGTCACCTCAACATGAGAACCAGGACCAGCCCACCACAGCCTTACAGGAGAAGGAGGTACTTAAGCCTAAAACAGTTATGCAAAAATCACCCACTTTAAGGAAGCTCACCTTATTTTTCTGCAAGTAACCAGCATTTACTATGAGCAGCTTAGCATTTTTTTTTTAAATCTAGTCCTAAGTTTCTTGAGCACCTGAAGCAGACCTTCACTGGTGTGCTCAGGCTCCTCAGCCAAAATCCTTTTGCAAAGCTAATGGCTTTCTCTTGCCTCCCGTAAGGAGGCAGCACATGAGATCTGGGCATCAACACTTCTTAAAAGCACAAACCGTGCCTCAGAGGAGCACGGCTGAGCTCCAGAAGGTAACGGGGGGGTGTAGGAGCGTCTTTGCAGCGAAGGACATGCGATTGCACAGCAAGGGCTTCACTAGAGGCCAACCACAGCCGTGGGGAGGCACGAGCTTCATTCCAGCGGCTACAACCCACATGGTGTTCTGGGGTGGAGGGGGAAGTTCAGCTTCAACTCTCATTGTGCCCTTTTCTTTTTTGGGGAAAAAAAACTTCACGGAGCGAATTTATGGAGACACATTCAAGACTGGGAATGCTGCAATAAAATGGTAAGCAAGTGTGTCAGCACAGTCTAAGGCAGAGTTTCAAGCAAGATCTACGACTGCGGTCTGAGGCAGTGAAGCAGTGCAAGCCAAAAGCCTAATTAGAAAAATGCATACTAGTCAAAGTAATACACAAAGAGCATTTTGTATGGGTTACAAAGAAACAATTTGGATACGAAGAAGAACAGAGAAACGGCTCAAAATGTGAGCCAAGAGCCTGTACAGTTCACAGAGAGGGAAAGATTACAACTGAAAAAGACAACAGTAAGGCAGAAGCAGCACACATTTCAGGTGGGAGCGAGACAGAAAGCAATGGCACAGCGCAGGAAACCTGGGCAGAAACCTTTGGTCCTGCTACTCACACTGATGATCCTAGTATTTTTCTCCTAAAAAAAATAAAAACATAACCCCCCCCTTTTCTCCTTTGCCAGCTGGACAGTTGTGCAGGAAGGGTTGATCCCCTCTGACTCTTCCAACCCAAGCAAGGACAGCTCTAATTAGAAGCGGTACCCACACCCCAGCAGCTGAGGACATGAAGACAATGATAACACCCCCTTTCCATAGCCTTGTTACCTGATGGAAGTGCTTCCTCTCCTCAGGAAAGGCATTTTACAATGCCAAGTGGCACTGTTCAATAGACAAGAAACCAAAATAATGCTCTCAACACACTACCAAGCAGATGAAACCACTCCTCACTAGTTGATATAGCTACTGTAGCAGATCTAAACCCCCCACATCAGAAGAGGTGGCAGGTGAGATTTAGGCTGACAAAAACAGGCACCTAACACATTGTTCATTTACCTATTAAAAAAAAAAAAAAAAAGCTTTCAATTCTTAAAAAAATTGAACTCTAGAAATGATTTAAACTGCTAAAAATCAAGGGCTTTCCTTTCATTCCCTGGAGGGAGTCAGAGCAGTAACTCACAGCTCCATACCGCTCTACATCCCAACAACTTATTTAACAACAGAAAAACAAAGAAATGAAGGGAAAAAAGAAAACTTGTAAACACAAAGACAATATACCTTTCAAGAGAAATGAATACCCTACATTGAAGTGCTTTCAATTGGTTACTGTCAACTTTTCAGCTGCAGCAAAGCACTGATGAATAAAATCTCAGCCCAGGCTGGAGGAATGCTTTGAGTTAGTCTCAGTTTGAAGCCCTAATTCCAGGAGAGATCAGTTCTCAAAAGTACTATGACTTCATGATCTGGAGATCTGAAGGAGTGTGTAGGATTGGAGGCAATGTGAATATGGCACTAAGTTTGTAAGATACAGCACTAAGTCTGCAAGATACTGCAAATAAATTCAACCTGGAATTAGAACGTGCAGTTTTTACTGATCTCCATTCAGTAGCCTAAGGCGGATAAAATCCAAATGCAACCATTCACAAGTAGACATTGCTTTCACAGCAAAAAAATCCAATTTGACTTACAGGCAGCTCATGGGAGGTGCGAGGGAGTGAACTCTAATCAAGCCATAATGAGGGCGCAGAGGGCAGGCTTCTTCCCAAATAAAACAAACCCAGTAACCAGCTTTGAAGTCATCAGGAACCTACTCATACCTCCCAAGAGCACTGCAGGTCTCTGATGGAGATCTTCAGCACAGAATGTCTTCTTTTTTAACAAATAAAGTACCTTCCCTGATCTTCACCAGACAAGTCAAAGGGTGGTCAGCAGAGGCGAGCTTGGGCCCAGCCTCTCCAGAACCATTGCTTGGGGAAGGGGAGGGCAGCACCAACAGTTCTCAACGTCAATATTGAACCCACACCCAGCAGAAAACAGAGACTTTATCATCCCCACTACGTGTGCTCTTAAGTCCTAGCCTTATACTTTAATACATACAGCTGGTTATAAATAACCTGATTAATTTCCAACTTGGATGGTTACCTTGCTTCTACTCTAAATGGTTACCTTGCTTCTACTCTAAATCTAACCTTTAGCATGGACCAGAAGAGTCAAGGTATTCCATCTCCTGCAAGTGCCACCCAGAAGCACACATCTTGGTCATACCTACTCCTAGCCCTATGTGGATGTCTTCTTTACACTTAGAATATCTCAGATCTCATTCAATACGTACACTTGGCCACCTGAAACGTTTCCTAGAAGAAATTTTCCCTTAAGAAATGTTACTTTGCCAGCATGCTTCACTCAAAAGAAAGGAGTATCTGATTAGTGAATCCTAACTCTAATTGGTAGTACAAAGGTGTACTTTATCAAAACCCAATAGTAGTTCACAGGATCTCACATCAGCACAGAACTGGGTGCGTGCTATCTTTAAGACACCCGTAAATCTTTCTGGAAAGACTTTACTAAAATAAGGTGCAAGATAGCAGCTATTTTCTCATGGTACAGCTTCTGAAATTGGACAGAAATAACACTGTGTGAAATCACATCCCAAGTCAAGACAAACACTGCATCTAAGAGTCAATATTTATTTGATTAATAACTTACAAAATTTAACAGATTTAATTTATGTAAGGAGAGCTAATTTATTAAACATTTTACAGATTTCTTTTGTTCACAATGTAATACATCAAGATCTCAACAGTATTAAAATAATACTTGGCACAGTTATAAATAAAGAATATACAAAAAAATCCATAGCTTAAAATGTAGTGATGCTGTTTTACACATTAATTGAAAAAAATCTGGTGGACATCAAAGAATACAGAAACCTGCAAAGAAACAGCACATGTTTAGGGCCAAGACAAAATTCCCATTTATTCTACCTATGTCAGATTAAGTTGGTCTGATCTGCTGTTGGTCTGGATCAGCTTTGTTAAGTTTCAGAAGCAATGCAGTTTTGGTTCAACAAGTGAATTTTAAGTTTGATAACTTGACAGAAAAATGCTGCATAGTTGGCTCCCCCCTGCTTGATTTTATGATTTCACATCAAACAATTCAGTGTTACTCAAGACAAGTTACATTTTGCACTGGAAACTTCATACATCCCAAATCCATATATGCAAGCTAATTTTCACAACTACCTACTATTGCTCAAATTCTGCAGGTCTCCACAAAACTGTCACCAGAGAGCTATTAACAAGTAAATAGTGCAGAACTCGCTACATACTACCAAAGATCACCTCTTCTTTTGCAGATGTTTTTGACATGGACTGCATGACACAATTCATGGCAGTTAATGCTACTGGGCAACTAAACCCAAAACTTGTATCACGTACTGAACTGCTCTTCTGGTGGTAGGCGATATTTAATAAAGTGGATTGAAGTTCTTCAAGTCAACCGACCCCCAATGTGGAAAAAAACCAAAAAAACCCAAAAAACCAAAAATGAACAAATATG
This sequence comes from Buteo buteo, assembly GCF_964188355.1. Lineage (NCBI taxonomy): Eukaryota > Metazoa > Chordata > Aves > Accipitriformes > Accipitridae > Buteo > Buteo buteo. The sequence continues at coordinate 12,030,793 of NC_134196.1, forward strand.
CAGAACATTACTGGTGATTAAAATAAAAATATTGTAAAGTCTTCAAGCTTTTTTCTGATTAGAAAAAAATATGAATAACTGATATCAACTGTTTTCACTGAAATATAATGTGTCTTCGTTAGGATTACAAATTTTGTCTGACAAAAATAGCAAAAGCTTCTTGTCACCCCTACACCCAAACCTCTCCCATTAAAACTGTGTCCAAGACGATGTTGATTTTTCCAGTATTAAACATTCAAGTACTCTAATGCTGTACTTCTGTAAATCCTGATATCTGGTACTTGCAAACTGTGTGTCTTGAGATCAATGAACAACTACAGAAAAAATGTTTACTTGCAAATACTGAACATCAACTATTTACAGTTTCACTGCTCCTCTTACTAAGGCAAGGGCCGGGAATACCACTAGATTGCTTTATTACCTGTAATCTGCATATTACAGAAAACGCTAATTTTGCCAAGCATCAAACATGCAGTGAATTTGCAGGGCATAATGCCTATTAACAGCAATATTGAACATCACTAAAAGCTCATTAGATATCTTCCTACACTTTTTTTGGTTGAATAAAATGAAAATGAGCAGCTTTAAATACACTAAACACACACTCACAGAGAGAAAACTATTTGATAAATTATTTATATACAGATACACATTCTTTACACTGGTCTCAGACATCTGCTTTCAGGTCCCTCCCCAAACTCCCCTCACAGGTTTCTCGAACCACTGGGTTGCTACAGCACTTAGAAGAGAACTAACCTGATTCTCAGTCTCTCTGTAAACAATAGTTAAGGAAGCAGTGAACAATTCACTATGAGTATATGAAAACACCATAACAAAAATCAGTGCATCACATTCAAGAAAAGCCCCTTTGGAATGCAATTTCAGATCATTCCTTACCTTCCAAACATATCTGTAGCATGAGAACTTAAAAAAAGAAATTAAAAGTGATTTTCACGTGCCAATACACCATCATCTTCAGAACGCTGCGTTACATTTTCTGTGTGCACGTGCTGTTATGGGGATTTTTTAATTTTTTTTATTTTTTTTTAAATAAGTTTGGTTTCCATTATTTTACATCCAAACAAAATAAGCATTTCAGACAACTCTGGGCTCTTCTGCAGTTGCATTCAATTTAAAACTATCTTGTCTTTTTATAATTGAGATTTTTGTTTTCACATCTGTGGTTTCCCCCATGCAATTTCTCTTCCAACGTGTCTCCAATTACACTACACTGTATTGTATGAGGACCAAACCTAATGTTAAAACATTGCTAGTTTGTAAGTTGCTTATACAGTTACTTCAAAGATAATGAATTTTTTCCACGTTTTTCCCAAACATTATATGCTGTAATCTAGTTTTACAGGTCTATCATGCATTTAAGCAGGGCTTGAACTTTGACAGAAGAGCTTTCCTTATTTGTGCAATTTCAGACTACATAATCTCAGAACAGGGTTTTTACAAGTATTTAGTTGTACCACTAACCGGTGGCAAAAACAATCACCAAAAAATGTGGGCAACGTATTTTTTTCTCAACATTATCTGGCATGCCCTACTGCTATAACTTAACACGTTACAGGGGATTCCCACCACATGATGTTTATAACAGTATTGAAAAGCACATTTTTTCAATGCACATAATACTACAGAAAATCTGTATTAAAAAATCACATTACAGGAACTACAACATAGCGATCAGTGAATTTGCATCATGAAATTTAGTTTTATATTCTAGACTCTTGTTTCAGTGGAATTATTCATATTGGGAAATAAATTCTTCTGCTCAGCACAATGTAACTACTTATGTCAATACTTCAATAATCTCATGCTCCATTGTGAAAGACCTTAAATAAAAAACCCAACAACAAATACTGTGAATATGCTGTTGCGAATAATTCTCATGTTAAGAACTGTTAAAATCCCTTTTTGATCTTCCTCCTCTTCCTTATCAGGTTTGGCAGTTTATTCTGTCCATTTTTACTTTTGTTAATAAAATTCTGATGAAGAGAAGGTACCTTATGATTCATCATCAGCCCTACACATAGCATGCTACTCTTCAAGGGATGCGGATTCGAGAGAGAGAGAAAAATTTTCAGGCACCACTCAGATATGATATGCTCACAGGATGAAGGTGGTGCTACACTAGCTGGTAGCCTGATCCTGAAGTTTGGTCATATTCTATTGTATACTGCCTTGTCCAGTCCACGATAACGGGCCGAAAAAGACCACAGCATCTGAATTCAAAGAAGTCTATAATGTTCCTTATGCATCCGTGGCTAAAAACAAAACAAACACACATGTTAGTAAGTAATATCATAGCTCATCTAACAAAGTACAATATTTTTTGTCTACCTACAAATTTGATTCTTCACCCTTTAAGTTCTTAACTGTAGAAAACCAATGCAGTTAAGAATTGTCTTAGTGCTTGCTGATGAGCAAGTTCTGAAACAAGTACTAGTCATCAGCAGACCACCAGGTAGTCACCGTGGACACAAGCAAGACACTACCTTTCTTCCACTATCTACCAAAACTGTATGGAGAAACGTAACATGTTCTTGGCAGTGCACCATCATGTAGCATAGCATGGTAATTCAGATCCCTTTCTAAGAGGAAAGTTACATTGTACAGATGGATGCAAGACAAAACATCATGAAGTGAATGTCTTCCTGGAATAATTTACATTTTTATTAACATCTATTTCTGTCATACATACTTGTTCACCAGCTGCAGGTCTAGGATCAATTAAGTCCCTAGACAACACAAAATTAAGAAAGCATTATCTGAATTAAATGAACTATTCAAGTGCTTTCTGCTGCTGAATCAATTAATTGTGAAATATTTAAGATACCTACATCAAAATTCCAACAAGTTGGGTTTTTTAAACTTAATTACACGTGGGCTGAATAGATCACGGTTTTCTGGAAGAGACACTCATGTTATGATATATGCAAGAGCAGGTCTAAGGAACAAGGAGATGACAACTACTTGATGTCAATGCTTCATCTGACAGGTGATGTCAAGTCAGTTATTTTAGACATCTGGTGTTATTTTCAGGAATCACTTTTATAATAGCAGCTATTTCAGTGAAAATGGTTTGTGAACGTGTCATTAATTTAGGGATAAAACCAGTAGTTTTTTCCCTATCCTGCGCACCACCCTGCGTTCTTCAGGCAAAATAATTATCTGGTTTTGTTGCAACTCTAATCTGTAGGAAGACTGCAACCGTACAGAGACGTTTGTCTGCTTCTCACTAGAAGTTTTGTATGGAGAGATATTAAAAAAAGATCACACATATTTCTCTTCTAGCTCAAAAATCAAACTGCAACAATAACTCCTATCTCCTGTTCCCTTGGGTGTCACCTGAAAGAGCAGCAGCTCCCACAGGAGACACAGCACATGCAACAGGATGAGACATGCGGCCCTTTCTCTGCTCCTTTTTTGTAACGTGCCCTCAACCCACCAACATACCAGCCTCACGTCTTCATTTATTTCCTGCTTTGGCTCCACAAGCTGCTCCATGCCACCATATTCCCATTCCAGTGCTATTACATCCCCGAGCCCTCCTCTTTCAGCTTGCAGCCTTATCACTACAGAAACCAGAATCCCGACCTACCCTTTACATACTGATACCACCCACTTTACCTACTGCAACACCCACTTCAGTTCCTGGGACATCCTGCTCCCTTCCCCACAAGTAGCTTTGTCCACGCTCTTCCTCCCGAGCAGCAAGTGCTGCCTCTTTTCTCACAGTAAAGAGGGCAAGGGGAGCTACTGCACAGAGCAAATTGAACAGTGCATTAAATACCAATCGGGAGAAAGTGCCTGGTGTAGAAGCAAAGATCCAGGTCAACATCAGCACCATGTGATAAACAACTACCTCTGGTTTGTGCATCTGATTTATAAAAAGGATATTTATTTCCCCATAAACTCTACAGCAAAATATGACCACTGCTGGAAAGCATTCTTTTCTGTGTTTAAGCATCCCTGTCTAGAGTCACTACAAAACGTTTATCACTTTCTTTGACTGGACAGAATGTGTTACTGTAAAAATAGCTGACAGATTCAGCATTCCAAGTAGTGAAAATACTCTAAAAGCATTTAGCTATGTTCTGTTTCAACAAGCGGCACAATTCAAACATATGCAAGGCTACACAAATAGAAATAAGTTTACATTTTAAAACTTACTTGAATGGGCTTTCAATAGATGTGGTTGTAACTTTAAAGTGCTTGTATCTTCTTGCATTCATTCTTTCATTTGTCGTGATACCCAAGCAAGATATCTGAAGACAGGAAAAAGAGTAAGCCATTTAGCTCATGTAAAAACATGCAAACAAGCCCTGCATGAGCCAGACTGAAAGAAAGAGGACCAAATTTACTGTTTTATATTCCTTCTTTTGAAGAAGGAAATTTTGTCTGGGGAAATTAGCAGGTCCCAACATAAAACATCACACAACAGCTGTACCAGATTGTGCAAAAGGTTTAATTTTGAAAGTGATCAGAAATAAATCATGATCACTGAATAAACTGTGACAACTTAGCTCATAAGAAAGAGATGCCGTTACTATATTGTCAGCTGAAGTGTACTGTAAGTAATAGATTCAGGAGTTACTTTACACAGCATTTGAATGACTTTCTTCCCCTCCTGACATTCTGTTTATAGCTCCAGTAATACATTTTTCCCCCATTTATAAATTTGTTGCAGTAACGTAACTTTTCTGTCTGCAAGACAAAAAGATGACCAGAAAAAAAGGGGGTTTTTTTGTTCATGTTGCTCATGTTTTTTCTTTTTTACAGAATCATTTGGCCCAACGGCTACCATTTTCTGTAAAAGCTTTCCAACTACATTAGCCTAAAAGGGTATCTTATGTAGAACTGGAGTTTACTGTAATGTGATGTAATCAGAAACAAAAATGAGAGCTCCCTTAGCAGCCTTATACTACATTCCTAGTGAAATATAAAGTCAACTCTGCTGCACATTACAAAAGCAAGAACATTTAAAAAGGTGAGTTTGGGCTGACTTGCCCCATTTGGATGTGCTTAATATCTCAAGCATTTTCTTTGCCTCCATGAAACCCAGTGAAGTTTCACAGCTATGTATGCAAATAGGCTCACAACGGCCAATTTTTGAAGTAGGAAGTAAAGGTTTTAAATTATTTTTCTAAGATAGTAAGTAGTGATTTGACAACAACTCTGGTCAGTTCATTAAGAAGGACAAGTCCAAACTTTATGATGGAGAGGAAAAAAAAAAGCAGCAAGAGTAGGGGCTATGCAGTTGCAAACCAAAAGAAGCAATTGAGAGAATATCTTTATCAATTTCATCATTACGGCAAACTCCAAAGAGATTTGCCAAGAATAATCTTAAGTTTTCAATGCGTAAAACTCTTAGGAAACTTAGTACTATGACTGTGTGTTCAGTTTTCATTTTTCCAGGATTATTAAGGAAGTCAAATGCTAGAATTATTCTGCTTAATTACACTAATGATACAAAATACTGAGAGATGTATTTTTCCAAGTGCCATTATTCAAAGATTCATCTACACACAGATCGTATTAATAGGAATCCTCAATGGGGAACTTAGTGGAACATGATATAAGTATGATGGAAGGCTCTCTGGAAAGTCACATGCTTATTGTGCTAGAAGTCTGGTGGGTTAGACCGCTTTGAAAGCCACCTGAAAAACAAGTAGTTACCTCTGCTCATTTTTCTTGGGCAGTAAAGACCCCTGTAAGACTGAATGGCTCTCACTCACACATAAAAGATTTTGAAATTGATATAGGTTGTAAATGAATATTGTAGAGAAAGGAGGACAAAACTTGAATTTTCTGAAAAGTTTCACCTAAACCTTAGAAGATTATTTTTATTTCCAGGATCTCTGGAAAGATTAAATTGGTAAGTTTCACGGTTCTTTAATGACAAGTCATACTGAAAGACTTTCAAGTCATACTTAAAGGTTTTCAGTATGACTTGTCTTTCCTTAAAAATGAGAAAGAAAAACTTGGGTTTGGTCAGATTACAGTACAGTAATGTGATCTCAAATCACACTGAAGCAACGTAAAAAATTATTGCATCCCCTTTGAAGCTACCACCCTCTTTCTGCTAATGACACAGTGCATTACTGCAAGTTTGACCCACAGATCTTATCCTCTATTAGTCTTTATTGCCTTTCCCTAGTCTATTTTGTGGTTTTGCCATTCTAAGAATGGAAAGCAGAAAGTAGGTATTTTAACCTCTTGCAAAAAAAAAATAAAAGCACAAGTGAATGAGAAGTGAATGATGCCTAATATCCAGAGACAACAGATGCCTGCCTCCTCCAGCATGGCTGGGAGACTAAGCACTTGGTCTTGCATAATGAACATTAAATTTTAAAGTGACAGAACTATTTGATATTCTCATGTCACTCCCAAGACTCAGCATTACAAATGAAGTGCTCTTCCATACCTGATACATCTGACACATGAGCAACACAGCCACCCACATGAAGTGAAAAACACTGTTCAGAAACATCCAAAACATCCATGGAGAACAGGTAGCAATCTGTGTAATATAGGTCCAAAATCCATCCTTTGCATAACTTGTCTCACAGTGGAAACCCCAATCTAGAGAAAAAACAGTGTCAAAAACCATACAGAAGATTTAAGATGTTTACTATACATCAACATAATGCCCACATTAGAATATATTAAATTAAATAAGAAAATGACAGTGTGCTAAAGCAGTTTTACTTGCTCTCTCTTCCTTTCCCAACTCCTTGAATACATGACATATGCAGATACTTGGCTGTGATGAAAAAAAAAAATCTAGGACAAGAAAAAACATAATCTTCTAACTTAAAATACCCAATATAATCAATTAATAAAATGCAGTTCAATTCCAGATTAAAAATATCTAAAACTCAGATAAGGCAGAAATCTGTAAAAATCCATACCAGGAGATAAACAAAGTATTTACAAGCAATTAAAAAAAGCCAAACCCACACATTTACTCACAAGAGATACATCCATAAATCATCCAGCAGATCATAAAGAGCAGGAAGAACAGGTATCCCATAAAATAGCGATGGTTTCCTGCTCCTGAAGTTGCACAACAACAGGGATCAAATTACTACACTTTCAGATGACAACACTACACCAGAAAGTTTAATTGCTTGCTTAGAAGTACTGCTTATTATTGTACAGAGAAACATTATTCTCCAATATTAAGCCAATAAAACTTCAAGACAGTGAAATTAGCTGGTTTAGTATGATTTTGTTTTACTTCTCAAACTAAGCAATGTTTTATTTTCTTCAATTTCTGTCACATTACAGCTGCAATTCACACAAATGCATTTCATTTGCAACATCTTTCATGAGCTAATAAAATTATTGATAGACAATATTGAGAACAATGTTGGTGACAGCTGTTGCAGAGCCCTGAACAGCCAGGAATTACACATCAATAAATATTTTTCAAATTCCATTAAAAAATCGTCAGACTGCAGAGTTCACATTCTTAAAAGAAACAGAAATATGAATAAATATACAACCTCCCTTGATAATAAGCTAACTCGCAGCTTAGTTGTAAACCTGCTTGATGAAGCTAGCTAAAAATAAAATATCTAATAGAACTTGTAAAACAAATACATGTAACTGAACAGATGAGGACTAACAACCTGGCTAAAGTAATGAATGGGATAAAACCCATTCTGCTTAAGACAGAATTTAAATGCAAGAAAATTCAGTTACTAAAAGACTGATCTATTTTTAATATTAATTGAGCTAAAAAGATGCCTCTTATGCGAGTACATCATAATCCTGAAGTACTTGGCCTTCCTTCTGTTTGTAAAGTATGTCCACTGTTGCAACCTTCCAACAGCTCTAGGCTGTAAACTAAACCCACAGAGATGATAACAGGCTACAAAAGATTTGGCTGTCATCATCTACCAGCACAGCATTTACTTCTTCATTATGTCAAATATTTTGCCTGCTAACACAAGAGCATCCTCTGGAGGCAGAAAATAATCAAGTGCTTTTAGCAAGTGAACTGAAAACTATATAAATAAGTGATGAGGAAAAATACACATACAACACAAGCTAGACTAAACACAAGACATTTCCTTGAAAATCAAACAAGTTCCTTCAGACATAAAATAGGTTGTAACACTGCCTTCAATCACCTAAGAGCATATAAGAAACAGTGTTGGTAATGTCCCTAAGGTATCACTTTAATTTGTATTCTAAATTTCAGAATTGGTAAGTTTCAAAAAATACATTTTTTTAAAAAATGGAAGGTAAATGGTGACCTAGAGGTCCGTCTGAGAGGATCTGATGAGAAGCTTCTTTCAGCAGAATCTTCAATGATACTAAACCAAATTCTGCTTAACAGGAAATCTCTCTGTATTTAGTAAAAAACATACAGGTAGCATTTAAAACTATGACACAGGTACAATCTTGGTCACAGTTAAAAAAAGGCTTTGGAAAAAGGAAGTGGAGAAACTGCCTTTCTTCTGTATCTTAAATAAGGCTGGACAAAACACAGCACTATTTCTACAGTTTCACCCTGGACTGGCAGGAACACAGTCAGTTATCCGCCACAGTTAAAACAATGCTGTAAGAATTGTCGCTAATTTCTTTTATATGGTTGTGCTTATATTATACATAAGTAATAACATGGAGTTATATCACATGATTTAGACTATTTGTTCATTTCTTAATTTTTCCTACTGTTAGCTCCTTGGAGAAGAATCTTTATTGGGGGGAAAAAGTGATCATTATTCTAAACCATAAAATAATTTCTCATATACACAAGACCTACCTTCTGAGTCACTGCTATCAGAACAATAATTCAGTACAACGTCATCATGACCCATGTGACGTAACGGTTTAAAATTTGGCTCTAGCTCCGTTCATGCTATTAATTGAAAACTAAATTTCTCTTGCAAGTCTGCAGTTTGATTTTGAAAAGTAACTACAAGTTTCATAAAACCTGTTATTATTCATTTTCAAACTACCAACTGTAAAAACATAATGCTATTTTGATACCCCATTACAAAGATAAGCATAATCACCTTTAGAGACTCGCTCACTGTAATTTTAAATAAAATTTTGCAGGTATGATGAAAATAATTTGCCCCTATTGCCTATTTATTTATTTTCCAAGTGGTCTGCACTTTTTGTCAGCCTCTTCAGAATGGTAAAAATATTCTCTCAATCTCTTTCTGCATCAAGTTTTATCACCAAAGGATTTATTTTGGAGTGTCTGTACACACTCTTACAGTATTTCTCAGTCCTATCTTTAGTAAAAGTCTTATCCTTCTAACACATTCAAAGGAAGCCTACATAAAACATTTTCAAATTCCACCTTTTCAGAAAGGCGTGATTCATGTTTCCCTTTTTGGCAAACATACCATGAATGCTGTTTTAAGAATGGATTCTGTTTTGTAATCCTATGCTCAGTCACCACGTACCAATCTGAGAGAGACAGAGAAGCCATATAAGGTCATTTCGACCATCACTCCCTCCAGTTCAGGGCTGTTCCCATAGTGTGATTTCTAATGCTTTTCTCCCAGCACACTTTCAAGTGTCCTAACGTTTACTTTTACCTCCAGTTATCCCAGTCTGTACAAGACCACCACCACCAGGAGGAGGATTCTGCTTTTCCATCACCATTGTTTTTTAAAAACCTTTTCCTTCACCTAACTTAATCCCATTACTCACATGCTCTCTTATTACACACAAACTAAGGTCTTTCCTCCCCCATTTGTTTTTTATGCTTTTTCAGTTACTGATTAAAATACTGGATTCTTTCTGTCCCATGGACAAGTACTCCTCAGCACTCTTGCAAAACAAACTGTCACTAAACACACTCCAAAACCTGAGCCTATGCCCCCCGGCCTGTTGTAATTGAAAATGTCTTAGTTGTTCATTATAAAACATCTAAAATATAAATCAAAAGTGCCTCAGGTAGTAACATCCGTAGGAAATATAAAGTAGAATGGACTGATTTAAGTCCACCTCAGTGAGACTTCAGTGATGTTCTATTACAACTCAAATACCAGCATTCACTATTTTACTACTCCTGATCATTAGACCAAACTACTGCGACTATCTGTTATTACATATATTTGGAAGGACTACAATGAAGCATTTATTGGCTGCCAGCTGTCAATGAATCCAGGCCCTAACTGCTCGCCAAGATTAAAGTTACCTCTGCTTGTGTCCTAAAAAAATAAACCAGTGAAGCAAGCTGCACTCATTTCCTAGCTGTGAAGCCTTCAGAGCTCCCTGCATAATAATGGCTTTCAAATAAGTTTCTCAAAATGTATGACAGGGAATAGTGGCATTTAGAGACTTTATTCCTGTTCTATAGCTGTTCCTTTCATCATCACTGGGGAGAATAAATGACTACCTGGGGGGTCAAAAAGAGGAGAATACCTCAATAGGAAGTCATTCTGTATCTAACTGCTATAATAATGACATTTTTGAATCGTGTACTTTCCCATTATATTACCAAAAATTATTGGTAAAGATGAAAATTTTTGTCTTATGGAAAGGAAAAGAGTCAGCTGTGGAATTGGTACATGCCTTTTCTGCAGACTTTAAAAAGGAGTTAAGCTTTGCATCTTTTAATTACTAGAGTTTATGTTAATAAAAATAAATATATAGGAAACTGAATTAGACACAGAACAATTTTGAGGATGGTTATTTAACAGACAATACAAGTGACAATAATGCAGAGAATCACATGTAGAAAAAAATATTAAGCTCAATATTGAAAATGTTTTTCCTTCTACCAAAAGACCTTAACAGGTTTTCTCAGACTTTGGCAGAAGCCAAGTCACTTTCACCATGAAATGAGAACAGAAAAAACCCTGCAAAATACCCAGGGTCAACTTCAGAAGCTTTTCCCTTCTTTATCTGTTAAGACAACATGGTATTTTAGCAAATGACTCACCTACACAGTTACCCACCCACGGGCAGTGGTGATCAAACTTCGCTATACACCGATTGCATACACCACAGTGCTTGGACCTCACTGGCTTCCGTATCTGTAACAGTTATTAACATTTGTTTAGAAGAGCAAAAAACCATGACTTATCATAAATAGAAAAATACCCCTCAATTTACATTTAATTGATTGTGATATTGTTAACCCCTTAGAGAACTTCAAACTCGATGCTAATTTTTAAAGCAATCTTAGCTATTAAGCTTCATCTCTACACTATTTAATACAAAGTTCTATACAACCACATTGAAATCACTTTCACACTATTATGTTATATAAAGGAATTTTTTCCATACAAAGTTCTCCCATCACCTCCAGCTATTGAGCTTTATATAGTAACCAGTTTCATTTCAGCTTTTTAACAAAGAAAATAGAGAATGAGTTTGAGTTCCACAATTCTGTCAGTAACATTCATAACTGAGCTCTAACATAAACTCTTCCAGCTTATTTTCTAAAGACAAGAATAGACTCAACAAGTGGAACTCAGTGGGACTTCAAATGCTAAATTACTCCCAATGATTTTTTTTAAAAGTTTATGTTTTGAAAGAAATATAAAATGGCAATAAAGAACTGCTATTAAACTGTTCTGAGATATATGCATACACACACATAATTTTTAAGGTGCCACATCTGTACATAATTTTCCAGATTAAATTTTGGGAATATTAACATCATTTGTGTTATACATAGGTCAGAGCTTTATAGTGTAACACTGATAAACCTGATAATTTTATACTTACTAGTTAACTTTCTAAAAAAGTAATGCATTACATTTACTATGGTTACTTTTTTTTCCCCCTTAAGCAGTTATTTCCTTTTAAATTTTCTGTGGTAAAACTACGTATTAACTAGTCCAAGAAAAGTATTTGCTTGCAATTTGGCAAGCTTTATGAAAACTAAGATTTCCCCCCTGTCCTGATTACTACCAAATTGAGAAATACACTTGATTTTTGAAAGAACTTTTTTACTAGAAGCATCATGTAACTTTACTGTGAGTTACAGAGGTGGTGGGATGTCATCTGTGATTTTCATAACTTGTTAGGTATACAACCAACCATCTTGGTAGGTATATTGGATACTTGGATTTTGACACTGGCAATTTATTTCCACAGTGATCATTTTTTTCTTCCTCTTATTGTTTGCAGGGGGTTTTGTGTATAGATACATTACAGATATATTATTTATTGAAAACACTGCTTAAATTAAGGATTACAGATAAACCCTGCCCTTGAAACTGCCTTATTAAGGCCAAAAAAGTGTTCAGTATAGGAACATCTAATTTTGGCCTAGCATTAAAAAACAAAACAAAACAAAACAGTGCTGCAATTGATTAAAAAAATATACTACCAAGCAGGTACTGCAGAATATACTGAGGTCCAGACTTCCTGTCTCTGCAAGTTCTACTATCGTCTGCAGAAAAAAGAGAAAAGAAAAGAAAAGAAATTAGAATTTAGCATATAAACAAATACTGACAACCATCATAACAGCTTCTTTTCAGATCCAGGGTTGTGAACGCTATTCATCTCAGGTACTTTCTACACACAGGAACAACTTAAATTCCGCTGAAACTGATTTTAAACCTACTTTATTAAACAAATATGCACATTTACTTCTAAATTAATTCTAGCTTATACTTATTCCTAGTCTATCTAGGTTTAGAGAAAAGGCAAGCTTATATTAATTTTGATACACCTACGCAGTGATTAACATCAGTTTGACTAACCTGTTGTTAAACCTATTAAAATTAATGCAGCTGAATTTCCAAACAGGAACATAAATAAAACTAGCTAGCAGGATCAGCCAGTTTACAACCCAGACTTTCTTTCCAGAGATATCCCATCAAAACCTTTAAATCTATATTCACCTCTTTCCTCAGATGTTGAAGCTTCAAGAAAGAAAAGAAATAATGCAAACCAAACCTCCTCTTACAGATAATGCTATACTTATGGGTCAAGCGATACACAGAAGTAGGAATCTGTTAAGCATGCATTATACATTCACACTAAATGATGTATTCCCTTTTTTATTTTGTACACTCCTTCAGTACCCACTACATTGTTGGAATAGAAGGAACCTATTACTCCATTAAATGGTTTCCAACAATTTTTAAAATTCAGCAGCTGAAATCATGCCATGTGAGCCTTAAATGACATTTGCAACATATGGAAAATATCATGAAAACTTTTTTCCAGAATATTCTTCCTTGAACCAGAAGGAGCTCACTCCGCATAAATAGCCTAATGGCAAATAGATTAATCTGTTCCCTTTCAAACCACGTATATCATTCACATCAAAGTGGTTTCTAACTGCAGAAGCAATAAAATAGTCCTTACAACTATTTTCTCATCACAGTAATATAAACATAACTACCTTAATTAGACGATGACCACTAAGGTGGGCATCTTGACCGAAGCCGCAGAAGTTTTCCTCCAAAATACTACACTTAACTGGTTTGGAAAAATTTATGGAAACTTTTCCTCAAAGTAACCAGTAAAAGCTACAGTCAACAGTCCAGGGGTAAATCAGTGTCTTAATGCTTTCCCTGCTGATCTCAGGTAAACGAGGAACAGTCTTCACAGTTTTCTAACACTCCTAAGCCCTCAAAGTTGGACTATTCTTTTCTCCTTGCTTGTTGTATTTCCATTTGCTATTGGCCCAGTATTCTTGCCTCCACCACTGCAACCCTTCAGATCCCCTCTCCAACCATCCACTGCCATTCACAAGCCCTTCCGTGTCTCTCTTGCAACTTGCCAACTTCAGTACTCAACATCCCTTTCTCATCGCCCTCTGCCATCCCTCACTGCTCTAACATTTCCCACTACAGGACTTAAAATTAAAGGGCCTCCCTCACGAGAATAACTTTTGTAAATAAACCAGATGAACAGAAAGCAAAAAACCCAACAAGATGTATCCACCGTGATTTCAATGCTGCTGGTGCAGCTTCTGATACCTTAGACAATTTCATACAATACCTGTTGGACAATTTCATACATAGTTCCTCTGATTTCAGTGGGAGTACACACTACACTACAGACTAACGAAAGGGTGCACCAAGGAATGTACGTGGTGTGATGCTCAACACTGGAGTTCAGTATTGTCCACAAGCAAGATCCCAAAGCTCAGGAGAACAGAATTGAACAACAGCAGATAAATCACTTAAATATAACTCTCATCAGAGCTTATAACATAGAGACCCAGGAGTACTCAAGTTAGAGCCACATTACTGTGCTTTGTAAACCTTGGGTCTATTTTCTATGCTTTTGAACTATTTGAAAAATTTATTTATTTTCTATTTACTTATTTTAAGAGTGACTTGGGTTATTTCGTAACATAGAAGAAAGGACATGACATATCAGAAGGATAAACATCTGAAACTGTTGCTTACTACGCATTTCCAAACATACTTAACTTGGTCATCTGGAATTAAAAGAATTTTTTTGGTTGCTTATTCCAAAGCTAAAGGCTAACTCAGCATTAAACGTCTGGAGACAAATCAGGAAAATGTGAGAAAGCACTACATTGCATGAAGGTAAGACACACACCCTAAGATCGTTTATACCCCTGATAATAGATCATCTTACAGTTTGGGTAGCTGCAATGTAAGAAGTCCAAAACATTCACAGCCATATGCATCTGCCTGAAGACGTTGCATTTTATAATTCCTATCCAGTTCAGCCAGGCTTTTGTAACTATGCTTAACTACTTAAGCAAGCAGATCAAATAAATTGCATATTTGTGCAATTTGCTGAATCCAAACCAAAGTGCAGTTGCTGACTATTCTATTTCATTTAGTCCAGTTGAAGGAAGAGAATTTATTCTGGAATTTACTTTGGCAAATTTGCAATAATAGAAAGGGAATTTGCAGAGTAAATCTGCGCATTGACTAACAACTCAGTTATAACCTATTGGAGAATACAAAAATCGTTTAAGCTATTGCAACCATCCTTTCAAAGGCTATTACATGTCCATTCCTACACACGGCCATAATTCCAAGTGGTCTGATGTCAATCCATCCACAAAGGTGTTTCCACAAATGACTGTGAAGTAGAAGCGCAAGGATGTGGGCTTCTAGGAAACTTACCCAAAATGAAACAAAATGCTTCTGCTGCTTGTATAATTTTGGCAATTTTTCAATGCTCAGTTTGGCTGAGCATTGCACAGAACAATGCACTTAAGAGAAATCAGAAGTGCTAATAAAAGTGTTATAACATCTCAGAAAAGTATCATTAGATCATCCATATTTTCTCTAACATTTATACCAAAACAAAAGCCCACCCCAGACTGCCAGGGGTTTTAGTTGTTTTAGCCTCAAAAATGTTTGTCAGTCTAATACTTTTAGATGTAAAAGTAAGGAAAATTGGAGGTGCTTAAAAGTCTGAGAGGTTTTTATAAAATCAAATGAACTAACACTTTCCCCACAATGGCTTATTTGTTTCAGTAAGGCAAAACTCTGAAACTTCACATTTTCACTTTCACCCAACCGCTTTTTAAACTTTTTATCTTGAAAATTTAAGTTACAATTTTATTTTATTTATTACTCAAAAAGACCAAAATGCAACTTTGGACCAGTAAGACTTGAACATATATTCCAAATGCAAAAAAAAAAAAAAAAAAACAAACCTGGAAGACAAGACTTTTCAACATTTTCGACCTTTTGTTATACAACAATTTATTGAAATTTCACGTACTGAACAGCAAACTACTCTGACCAACTGGTGGAAGGCTGCTGAAGAACAAGTTTCACATAGCTCTTGGATTTACCTTTTTCTTTTGTTCTTCCGTGGCTTTGATGATTCCTGGATCAGACTTCCAGGATTTTCCAAAATTGTAGAAAAGTGCAATGCTATTAGCGAGGAATGGAAGATGTATAAAGAAAAAATTGAGATGTGTTTAAAGTCAAGGAATCTAAAGTTTAAAGCCAATTTTCCTCTTGAAAACACCCACTGATAATTCTGAAATAAAATTTGAATAAATTTAATTTTTAAAATGCCCTTGAGTCACTGTATTCTGAAATTAACAAAATTCAGTGCTGCTGTAAGAACTAGCTTAGTACTCAGTATTTTCTATTGCTTAAACTTGAAAATTTACTTTTTAAAATGTCATTCTCCGTGATGCATTTCTAAAGCACTTATCCTTCTAAAGAATGAGTAACGATAGTTCAGTTTTTGTAATTATTTTCCCTTTTAAATAAATAAAATTCCATGAAATTTATCTTCTTAAAAGTATTTCCTGTTTTCAAAATAAACATTTCAGAGCTCTATTTATGAGATAGACATTTGACTGCCTATGTCTTCAGTGGCTTGACATTCCCATTAGATCACAGACAGGACTGTTTCTAGCCATAGAAGGAATTATGCTGCAACAACCATTGGTGCATGGCAATCACGTCTCAACACTTATCTCCAAGAAAGGTACTGTCTGAAACCTGGTCCTATTATAAGGCAATACCCATATTTTACATCAAAGTTATTTTTAACATACTAATACATCTAATACTTACAAAACCACAGGGTTTAGTATTCTCTGGAAGTGCTTATAAAATCAATTACCATATAAAGACAGAAAGCAACCATTAGTTTTAAAATACATTTCCTGTGTTGAATGACTTGCCATATAACATGCCTAGTCTTACAACACTTGACATTTCTTCACCAAATTAGAACAATTTGAAAAACCAAATACTTCAGATAAGCCGCTTCCACAAAAAGCAGAAAATTATTTACTCTGATAAACCTACAAAAGACTTGACCAACCTGACTAAAGATACCTGTCAGCTGTCAGTCATAACTGTAAGGACATGCCATATTTGACAAAGCTGTGGTGGCAGAAGCCTCTACAGCATTATCCAGGGAAAAAGGACACCTATTACTCAAGCATAGTCATTAGAACTTCTACTGTACATAAGTTTAGTATATTGTGTGTTTACATTACAAAACCCTGAATATAAGACTTAAAAACAAGCATTATGTGGCAATCTGTAGTGAACTGGTATGTAACACTTTAAAGACAACAACAAAAAGCCATTTTTTCAATGCTTTGAAAAAATCTGATTTTGAAATTAGAACAGATGCTCAAGTATGTTCTGCTATATATCTACAAGTATATTCTATTCTGTTTGACCCTATTGGAAAAAATGTTTGTTAAAGGCATTAAGCAGTATTAAGAAAAAAATTACATAAACCATTGATAACTACCCGGTACAGCTACAAGCAAATATTTAATGAAAACACAGACAATTTCTATAGAATAACTTCTCCACTGCTCTTGTGATGTGAAAGAACCCTGAAATATAAATAAATACAAGTAAGGCCTCTTTTTGACTTCTGAAATACTATCAAAGCCTCATTGTTCATGTGAAGTATATCCTGAATAACTTTTGTTTTCCTTCTGTTGGGGGGACGAATTGGCTGTGAATTTCTAATTTAAAAATATTGGCAAGTTAAGTTAAAAATTTAATCATGTACCTTATACACTAGAATATTAGTATTAACTCACTAAAGGCTAATTAATCTTTCCTCTAACAAGCTGTTTCCAGCAAGTTTATAATAGGGAGAAAAAAACACCAGCTATACTATAACCTAAATAGTCACAGTTCTATTTGATACATTACAGATGATGAGTTCTGACTTTAATACTTAAACAATCTAATTTCTTCCTATTTTTTTTTTCTAAAACTACCTGCTGCCAAGTATAAGTTGGTTCAACTTATACAGCTACAGAGAGATAACATTTTTTTTAGAATACTAAAAGTATCACTGGGGGTTTTGACACAACAGTGAAAACTGTTTTTTCATTGAAAATACCTCAATCAGACATCTGTTACAAACAATAAAGGTACAACTGAAAAAAATCATATGACCTATTCCTAATTACTATATGTCATGTCTAGACTGTTGAAGATAGGGGGAAAGAATTTATTTTCTATCCAGTAGAAGGGGTTTTATAACCTTAAAGTTTTGGAATTTTTTTTTTACTGACTAAAATTTGGACAACCTCTGTGATAAAGAAGCCGTCCTTTTTCGGAACTTACCCTTCCCCCCATTTTACTTCACAAAATACAGAGAGAGCGTAAAAGACTTCCCACAAAGTCTAAGTTTTGCCTTTCCTTTTATCATGGTGGTGTCAGATGAGTGCAACACTGACAGTATAAACGGTGGCAGGTAAGGTACTTCTGTGCTGAGGATGGGAGATGTCAGGAGACTACATGAGAAAGTAGAGCAGTAACTATGTTAATGGAGAAAGACTAAGTCAGCAGTATTTTTCATTAGTATCTTCAAAACCCCATTTCTCATAAGTTTTAAGCAAAACTGAGGAGAAGGGATGAAAACCAACATGACTTTTAAGGAGGAAGGGAAGTTAGAATTGTCTTCTCCGGGATATTTGAGGCGTATTATGTAAACAACTCCAACTGTGGGATTCATCTCACCTACCTTAAATCACTCAGTGTGCCTTCATACACAAGAGAAAAGAAAAAGGCACATCCAATCTCTGTTCAGTATCAAGATATTTAAATTAAGGCAGAGGAGCAGTGCCCTCCAAGTGGCTTATATCTCTCCATTGGCTACAAAGAGAGCTTAAACAACTAACTTAGACATGGATGTCCACACTAGAGGTATCTCAAGTTATGTTGAACTCCCCTTTGAAGTTCACTTCCAAAGAGATCTTAGCAACTTGTATCACAGACATCTCTCAAAACTCTCCATAGGCAAGAAACCTTTGTAGGTTTGCATTAGCTACAGAGTAGGAAATCAGTGCTCCAGAGCGCCTTGTTTTGTCCTAACATCCTCCATTACAACTACGCAAGGAAAAATATGTTACCATATTATTAAAGGCTGCAAAATGCATGATATAGCAGGCATTCACCTTCTGCCCTGTCACCAACTTGCTGCCTTTTATGAAGTTTCCCCAGTTTTCATTGTGAGAGACAAAGCAGAAACACCCATGAAACACTTCCTACTTTTAGTCCTAATCAATATCCTTTAATTATTAGAAAAAGTACAACAGGCTGAAAATTATTCCAGGAAACCACTTGGAACCAAAAAGACCAACTCATTAAAAAGAAAATTAAAAGCCAACAAGCACCCCACAACCCATGAGTGAGGTAAACATGTGATGAGCTAATTTTTCATCCTGAACTGCAGACTATTTAAAAGGGTGCAAACACATGAAGCTTCCTGCTATCACAGCAATACGTCATACAAGAGTCTGAAACTAAGTAAAAAATGCACATTATATATCAAGATGCTTCCTTCCACTAATTACAAATCCAGTAATAAAGTCCTTTGCTCCTAAAGAGAAAAATCTGCAGCCACTGTAAGCTGTCAAAGATCAATACATGCTAATGAACCTGCCAATTCATAACAGCTGAACATCTGGATCCAAGAGTCCAGGTAGATAACAGCAGAGAGTTACACAAGAAGCCTCATTTGTCTAGGCATTTATTAGACAAAACTATTTTTAATCAACTGAAGCTCTGCAAAAGCTCTCTACCTCTATCTTCTAACATTAAAAAAACCCCTTAGCTTGCAAAAACAATTCATTCACTGCCATCTCCCCCACCCCAGACTTATTTTTTTTTTTTTAATTTTAACTTAGAAAAAGTATTTAGAAGTTCTGGATAGCTGGGTCTGGGGTTTGGATTTTTTGAGTCTTTGGTTCCTCTAGAAACATGGCTGCATGCAAGGAAATGAACGGCTGCATTTCTTCCTGCATGCAAGGCTTTTTGCTGTTTTCCTCAAGCTAATTTTGGTAATATGAATGGGTTGGGGTTTTTTTTGTTTTAACTGCTTAACTGTACCAGTTGGCTTGTTACAGTTTTTAAAACACTATGCTATTGTAACAGCTTTGTGAAAGCATGAAAAATCATCATGAATTCTCTTACACCCAGTTTTTAAAATGATCCCTAATTGAAAAAGTATGCAGTGTTTGTTTTCTTTCATCTAAAATCCATCAATACATGAAATATATTTGAAATAAGATAATCAATACAGTATTAGTCAAAGATAAATTATTTTAAAAATTATAAATTGGCTTATATCATCTCAGCATTGCAAGTAGTATGCTCTACCAAAGAAGTTTAATTAACGAAACTGCACACTCCCATTTGCACCAAATGGAAGTGGTAGAACCAAAAAACCTGCCTGCGAACATTTTGGGTTACAGCAAACCCTGACATCTTAGAAAAACAGAGCAGTATAAGAACCTTCTGACATAACAGACACTATTTGTTCAGCTGGAACTGAAAACACTGCGTGAACAAGTGAGATATGAACTCAGTGCATGTGCCCTGAACTTTTACAGGACACAGGAGAATGTTCTACCTCTAAGTGCTAATGAAAAAGAATGAAATGTGAAATTCTAGTCTCAAGTTATTAAAACTACTTTTAAATCCTTTTTTTTTTCCTTTTAAAAATAAAACTAAATTAAAATATAGTGATTTAGTGTGTAGGATTTTTGAGGGTTCTTTTCCCCCTACTCTGCAAACAGTAGAAGATTAGAATACGCTAACAGAGCAAGACATAACTATCCTTTGTTATGGGCAAAATACAGTTAAAGGGAAGCAGCAAAATAGCAGCAAAACAGTGGCAGGGAAGCATAGCACTATAGACTCACATGATCTGTGTATTTATGGATATAACTTCGTCATTCCCTGCAGGAATAGGATTTCTATTTTAACAAATATAGCAGACTCAGAAGCTGCTGAGAAAAATCTAATAGAACGGAAATATTTACAAAAATTCAGTACACTAGATTCATCTAAACTGTTTGAATTTACTTTCAAGATTGATCTTTTAGAAGACACATCATTAAGCCTTAGCATTTATAGGCTTGTCATGTGACCACCCTGAAATTCAAGAAAACACACTGCTAATCTTTGGTTTTGTTTGTTCTTTATGATACATTGTTTCAACTGCCCTTTCCTGTCTCATTAGGACTAAACCCAGAAGACCTAATGATCTTCCAGCACCTTCAAAATATCTACAAGTAAAGAATATTCTTACCAAACACCCAAATATTAAAGTAATAATTGCAGCAATTAAGACCTTTAAATTATTTGTAATACAAAGTTCCAGTAAGGCAATTTGTGATAGTTTAAGATTAGAACTTTTTTCCTGAGCAAAAGATGGTCAGAACTTGTGAAAACTACCAGGATAGGTTTTATCACTTGAACGTTACAGACTATAAAGTAGTACTTTGGTCTGCTGTAAGTAATCATATAAAGCTGTAAAAATACAAGAATCCTTTCTCCAACCACAATGCTGTGCCTCATGCCATAAAAGTAGAGCAGGCATGCAATTTCTTTTTTCCAATAAAGCTACAGGGCAATTTTCCAGGAGAAGAATGAATTTGGAATCTTATTACAAAGACTTCCAATTAAAAATCACCAATTAAAGGAAGATGGCCTCAAGCACTAAGTCTCTAAAACTGCTTGTCAGAGAATTGTGTCAGCTCTAATGAAAGCAATTAGGAACTGAAGTTTTTAGACTACTACTTCTGTGTACAAAAAGACTGTTGCAAAGGTTTTGAGGCACCTACCTTAAATTACAGAAGCAGTACAGTATTTTACTGACATTCTGAAGTCAGACTTTATTAGGGTAATTAATTGTCTATGGTTACTACTTCTAGTGGGCAAGGAACATTATTCCGTGACCAAAAAACCCCCAAACTTCACGTTACATTAATCAGAACGGCTAACAAATAAAAATCTAGGCAAGTTGGTACAAATATGAAGAAAATACAAACTTTAGGATAAAAATCTCACAATTTGCCAGCCTAAAGGGACAGCTTTCTACCATCATCAAGTTGTGTTGTCTGTGCAGCCATTTTAATATGGTCAAGGATTTGATTTAAAGTTGCACACATTCTTAGATTTGGTTCAAGTTGATGTTATGTTAGCACAAGAAAGCATTTCACTGTAGCTCAACATTTGCAACCCAAAATGTAGTAGCATTAGCAAACGTGAGTTTCTAAAGAAACCCTACAGGGTATGGAGAGCTGAGATTCAGAAGTGAGATGGTGTAGTTATAATTGCCTCAGAAACTTGTATTTTACTATTTGCCAAAAGTCAGGTTTTCTTAACAAGAAGAGAAAAGCAACTTCACTCTAGAGGCATGACATATTTAGACAGTTCTACTCCATTCCATAAAACCTGAAAAAGTATACCTCCATTTTTAACTACTGCTTTTTAAAATGTTTTCCATATTCATTTTGCACTTGCTTTCCTCATTCTGCAGTTACTAGTAATTTTAATTGAGTAAAACCACAGAATATCAGGCCAGAGAGACTGGTAGCAGGACCAGCATTTCTAAATAACTATTTCAAGATATAGTCATGCTAATACTGAATAGAATTACCTTTTTTTTTTTTTTTAACTTAACAGCTACTAGATTTTCATTTTTAGGTTTTTAAAACGTGAAATAGCAGTCATCTCCAGTCACATGGGACTGCTATTATTCACAGCAGCACCTTTGCAAACACTGTCAGCATAGAAACCAAGGGCAGCATGGAAGCAGGGTCTCCTCTCTGCTCCCAGCCCAAAAATGCGAGTCTCATTTAGCTAAGGTTGGAGAACATATTAACAAGATGATAAAAGGGTTGCACTGCTACTATCCTATTTCATGGTAATTCCTTTGAGGAGGAAAAGAAAACCAGTTTCTAGAAAAGCCAAGCCAACATCCATCACAAATATTAAGTTCACTTCAAGTATTTACAACTCTAAGAACTGTATTAAACATTTAATAAAACATTAAATCTCTATTTTCGTTTCTTGGTTATTCTAATTACAACACCCAAGGAAGTTGTTTAAAAGTTTGAATATATTTCCTTAAGGTGGGGAACTGACGTTCCTCAGTATACTCAATCATTTTCTACCCCTGAGAGTACAAAAAGTTCCTATCTAGGCAGACCGTAAAAAACATAAAAAGATGGGCATATGCTGAATCTGTATAATCTAGTGTTGTTAATACATACATCTTCAAAAACTGAAAATACAGTTAACAAATGTATCTAAAGTCTGTACAAAATGGAATTTGCAAAATCTTTAGGAAGAGCTAACTATAAAGCTAATTCCATTGAAATTGGTATATACCATGAAATTACCTACTGCTTTGCAGAAAAGCAGTGTGTAAAAATGCAGTCAATTACACCTTGTCACCTCACAGCCAGAGTATATTTTATAGAGTTGCTTACATTTCCCCCACTTAAGAAGCTGGTAAAGCACAGGAAGTTTTGCAGACTACTGTAAGCCAATTTTGAGGAAAATCTTTCACATACTGAAGCAAAGCAATAGAGTGCACATTTTTAAAGCGGTAAAATAATTATCATCAATATAGAAAGCAATGTTTAATAGAGATAGCCATTTTAAAATTTTAATTCATTTACTTACTCTTATATATAGGATATATCTAGGTATTAACTCATACTACTAACATGGAAAAGGATTACTTATTGCTGTACACAAAAAAGGATATCATTCCAAAACCAGAAGAACCACGTCACGTACATCCAGAATTTTGTTGCCAAGTATATTCCAAGAGGCAGTGCACTGTGCATGGAGTGATCAAAGAATGACCTGTAAAGTAGGAGCAATGTCACATGATAAGTTTCGACTTACAAAATGTAAATCCTGAGCTACTGCTTCTGAAAAACACTTCCCATTAAAATACGTACTATATGGGATATTGCAAAATAAACCATAAAAACATTTTCGTCTCTTTTACCTTCAAAGTTCATGAGAAATTCCCATCTTCAACCTGTCCAGGTGAAGGGTCATGACTGAAAATTATTTAACTAAATTTATACATTTGCTTTTGAAGTGAATGTCAAGAACTGGACAAAAAAGGTAAAATGAGTAAATACTCATGCTAAAACAACACTGTGAAAGCACTTAGAAACGTGTCAGATTCCTAGCCTACACAGATAGTGGTTGCAAACTACATTTAGTTATGAGATTTCAGTGCTAAAGATATTTTGGAAACCCATGCAACGAAAATTACACATTAAAATTACATCAGTAAGAAGAAAAAGCTTAGGAGACCTTGGTGTTATCAGCCTACATACTTGAAATATTTCAGATTCTTGAATCTTTTGCCAATAGAAAGTCGGAAGAAAACCCAGATTAATTTACTTCCAACATCACTAGATTTGCCAAGTTCTAAGATAGAATGCTGCTACTTTAATTAAAAAAAAAAAAAAAAAAAAAA
The DNA here is from genome assembly GCF_964188355.1 of Buteo buteo. Lineage (NCBI taxonomy): Eukaryota > Metazoa > Chordata > Aves > Accipitriformes > Accipitridae > Buteo > Buteo buteo. Next base: position 12,054,973 of record NC_134196.1, read on the forward strand.
GCAAGCCACCAGAGTTATTTTCACCTTCTTATACTCTTGCATTTCAAAGACTGTTCTGAATACAGTTGATCATAGTGGAGACAAACTAGGTGAGTGTCTAGGTTACTCCATATTCAAGAAAAAAATTGCTAAACATATCAAAGATCACACTGAACTGCTAAACTCCCTGAAATAAAACTTCTTCCATCATCTGCCTAAACTTCCTTACATTGATGCATTTTGCTTTTTGTCCTGGTGGTGCCCTCAGGTCTGCCACAGACAAACACGTGTGCACTGAGTAGTTTCCATTTCACTCCTTTACTCCCTTGCAGTAACTGTCTCTTCTCTAATGGAAGTTTCTTAGGCCTTTTGAGAAAATCCTATAAGGAAAATGAGCTAAGATGGTGACTAATAAGTGAATATACACTTGGACACACAGTAGTTACTCAGCAGTAATCTTTCAGTGATTTTTGTGCATTTTTTGTGTGTGTGAAAGGAGTAGGGAGGAAAATACAGCTAGGCAGATTAGCTAAAAATTCAACAGGGAAAGGAAATCCTACTAGAATAATAGCAAAAGATTCATTCAAACCTGGGCTTTGTGAAAAACACTTCAAAGTACTTATACTAAACATTAAGCAAAGGATAAGAGAAAGTAAGAATGGTAATCCTGAATACGTGTCAGGTAGGTAAAAATGTAAAACTTGACAGAACATAGATCTTGAGAAACTTGAAGAAATCTTGCCCTTGCTTCATGCAGGAGGCATGGTTGAGGATGTGCATTGCCAAATAAATTATCTGTAGGAGGAGGTCAACAAATTGCACAGCCGCAGAGATGACAAAGAGACTAAACAGATCATGTTGAAGATCCTGGAGAGATAACAGCTTGATGCCCCCTCACCCCCTTCCTGGTGTACTAAGTTCACTAAGATTCTATGAACTTGCTTTACAGAACAGATATATTTTCTTTTCCTCTTTAAAAGGAAAGGAAGAAGCAGCAACTGTTTCTAATAAGCATGACATTCAATACCAGAAAAGCAGAAAGCTCGTAAGTATGAAATAGTAAGTCCTTCTATACACGCCACACATGACAACGAAAAGCAAAGCATAGATGAAGTAGTCTACAGATCTTGAAAATCTGTTGGAGCATGCCTGTGTGTGTATATGCACATGCATTTACAGATAATTAAAGCAATCAGAATCACAACTAAAATTCTTTATGATCAGGTAACAAATTAAAAACATTATTAGAAAGCAGCCTTTTTCTTTAGTCACCCGTTTCTACAACAACAGAAGCTATAAAACCTGACTCTAACTTCATTTATCTCTAAAAATCTCTTCAGATGCCTTTGGGTATTTAAACTCTAAAAAAATTTGGTTTTAAAAGCAAACTCATACATGCATTTTTGCTATTTCTTTCTAGTAACTTTTTTCTTGACTGTTTTCTTCAAAATTCATGCTGATTACTGTAGACAGACATTCAGCACCCTCCTCTGGAGAATGACTGAACTGTTCTGCTCTTAGCTTCTATTACCTCAGTGGTATTCACCCAAGGCAATTCCATGGCTATTTGCAAGACAACAGAGCATTACAAGAGCTAAAGTTCCACATGATCTTTCCCAGAAATAGTAATAAAAAAAAAATTCCAACAAAAAATAAATGTTGCATGTCAAAAAAACCACGCAAAAAATAGAAAGTTAAGATTACTTATCCAATAAAGATGTCAGCAAAACACTTGTGCACACACTAAACAGACAGCATCCTAGTAAAACACTTACTTTGAAAGAAACTGCACCATAGCCCAAACGCCACCATACATCAGCCCTTTAATGAGCCAAGAATCAATGTCTAGGTCTGCTATAAACCCAACCAGCCAAATTACTAGGAAAGGAGTTCCCAGCATCACCTTCTGACGGAATTCCTATATAGAAACAAATATCAGTAAGTGATTCTGTTTTTAGGAACAGGTTGTATAATAATATTCTACAATAAATAGGACAGTCACAAAAACTTAAATTTTCAGGAAGCTTGGCATAGGGGGAGGAATCTTCATAAATTTTTGTTCTTTCCTATTTTTACATATCTCCAATGTATGGACAAGAAAGAATCCTCCTAAAATTTTATAACAAATCAATAATTTTATTTGTTTTAAAAAGAACTGCCTTTTAGAGACTACTGTTAATCCAGAATAAAGGCAACAGTACCTCTTTTTTAAGAATCTAAGTGTATACAATTTTTAAGAATTTAAGTGTATAAACTACTACACAGCACATGGCAATCTCAGTGAACTTTAAAGACTGAAGTTATGGAAAAAAGTCATACTGAAGTGTCTATGAAGACAGAACCTTTTTTGTCTTATACTATGTGGTTACAATTCCTGATTAAGGCACTGAATCCTTTCCAGATATTCAAAACACAGTCACAATGCACATGTACACATAACACAATGCACAAATCACTTAAAGTCAATAATCACTGCATTATTATATTACCACGAGATTAAAGCACAGTGCTTTAATCATCAAGATGCAATGTATCTTTAAATCAAGAAGTTATAAGAAATCAGTGATAGCAATACTTAATATCCAGCACAACACTCTGCATGATAAGAAAATATTAACTCTATGCAAGTTCTCAAACTATAGGCAGGTAGACAGGTCTTCATGCTAGAGCAACACGTTACCCTTTATACCCTCATTTCTTGTCTCCTCCTATCTACAGTGTTAAATAATAACCTGAGAAGAAAAAGGCCTCCACATTAGAGATTCATATACTACATCATACCGCCAAGATTGACTGCTGCTTTCATTCAACTCAAAACACTGCATAATTAGAGAGGAGATCAGAGTTCAGGATATCTAAAATGCTTCTTTCCTGAGACACTTGAGAGTCAGCTTTGTGAAAGTCTTGGCTATCCCCAACAATACCAGACCACTTGGTACTTTCCTAACATTTAGTTAGGACAAAAGCTAAAGGTAACTGTGTGGAGGCTTAGGGTTTTCTTTCCTCCTGCCTTGAACAAAGATATTTATTTTTTTCTTTTGCAATTACTTTTGTCATAACAAAAAGGCGTTTCCCAAAACTGAAACGTGGGGAAACCACAGTACTGAACTGCTTACCTTAAACAAACACACAGGCCCCCAAGCCAACAGCAGCAGTAATATTGATTTACATGTTATACTACTTCTTACCTTATCAGCTTTTAGTTTTCTCAGAAAGGATGGACTGTCATATCCCTTTGCCTGTCTTGCTTCCTGTAGGTGATTGATCATCCAAACGTTTTTCCTCTGTTTTGCTAGATCAAGTGGTGATTCTCCCTGCCAAGAGTATAAAAGTGGGAAACATCCAATTTAAAAATAAAATGCATTCAGAGCACTTTTGAAACAGAATATTAGCAGGTAAAAATAATGCATTTTAAATCCGATTAAGCTACGTTCTTGCATACTTTTTGCTCTGCAGCTTACTTGACACCAAACATCATTCATTCCTTTTGGTCTTTTTCACTCATAACTATACATGCGTGGACAAGTAGTAGAATATTAAATGTGTGATCCTGACAATATATATGTCCTGACATAGCAATAATTGTTGCCTTTGGCATAACACATCTACGTTTCACTGTTCTACACAGTCTACTAGTCTGTAAATGAAAGACTGTGCTTCCCCCTCAGCTATTGACAGGCAGCAGAAATCAAGCAAAGAATAAGAACTTGTGACCCACTGGATCATGGAAACTCTCCCAGTCTAAAGCCTGACTTGTCAGATAATCCTTTGCCTTTTTGGCAGAGTGAAGTTACTAATATCATGGAACGTTTCTATAAGGAACTTTTTCCACAAGCTTAATGTTCTTATATTCATCTCAGTTATGGAAGTCCTAGGAAGAAAACAGGAAAGAATAAACTGATTGCTCATGTCCAACTTATTCCAAAACTCTGAGCTTTTATGCTTAGCTTGTGCTTCATATACTTTGGCTGCTAAGCCAGCAACGGTCCATGCTTTCTCTTTTCCTACTTTCAGAGAGGACTGACAGACAAAGCAAAAGAGAGAGGGATACAGGGGCCAAAGGTGCCTGCCAAACTGATTTGATTTTATTGCTTTCTAAACATTTAGGAAGAGAGCTAAGTGAAAGTTATTGACTGGGTCTAAAATTATAGAGGAGGCAAGAGACAACCAATTGCAGGTACCTCCAGCTTCAGTTTTGCATTTGACTCCTCCTCTCTTCTACTGGAGTTAACTCCCCTCCTAAACAAACCATTCATGGAGGCTTGAAAAATGGCTGAATCCTCCATCGCTCGGCCCCCTCCTAAAAAAAAAGTGAGACAGGTACCAGAAGCTGAAATTACCCAGAAAGGGCAATAATTACTATAGACAGAAGAGATTTCAAAGATTAAAGAGTACAGTTAGCTACCTGTATCCCATAGAAAGACAATGGGAATTGAGTACTTAACTGTCATTTTTGCCTTTGAAATCTTGCTCCAAACCTCTTAAAGGAGACTAAATAGCACAGACTACAGATTATGAAGTGAAGCTTTTTGCCGCTTAACAGGATCTTGCGCTCCTGTGCGAGAAGTTTAACTAGCAAAATCAGTTAAAAAAAAGAATAACCTTTTGACTTAACTTGGATTCAAAATTGTTTAGCCAGATGTTTAAGAAACAGATTAAGTTAACTCCATCCTCAACAGAAACGCCTGAAATCAAACTACAGTGCCTGCTTCATCACAAATTTAATAGCACCTTGAATTGCTAATATCTGGAAAACTCCAGAGATGATGCTGTTTTAATATCACCTTATAGATCTAGACTGTAAAGATTACCTGTGGACAAGCAATCCCCTCTGGGAGTTGATCTCCCAAGTAAATCCTGAAGTTGTCTTGGGGTCCAGCTGAGCATCCCTTCCACTAGAGGGCCATGAGACACCTAGGAACTGCCTAGATAAAAAGATTGAGGGAGCTTTAAAGAAGTCTTTGACTATGCTTCTCATCATCTGGCCATTTTAATATTTTCCTTGTATTCACAGGGGTGATGGATGGCTGACTTGCTTAGAAGGAAAAAAAAATAATCAGGGAACTTAATCTAGTAACACACTTAGTTTGCCAGCAAGTAATAAGGCTTCAGTAGTATATATTTAAAGTGTTTAGATAGAAAGAATAATCTGAAGAGTAATTACCATAGGGAACTTTACATGTAGACTTCCACAGACAAGCCTACAGATACACCGCATAATCAAGAAACTACATCTAAAGTTCATTCAATGATTTGTTAACAGATTAAAAAAAAAAAACCACTTCCTTAAACCATAAAAGCTCTTTTAGGTCTCTATCACTCTAGAAAAAAGGAGCTTCTCCTTATACTTAAATAAAATTTAAAGGTTTCCCCCCCAGTCCCCCAGTGATAAGCTGACTCGCTGTGAAATCATGTCCTCATCCCTCATCTGCCCAATCTGTCTACTGGTATGGCAAGATAATTTCCTTAACAAAAAAACCCCAAACAAACAAAAAAACCACTCTATTTTGACTACTAAAAAGCAGCTTCCAACTCCAACTGTAATCCAGTTCTCAGTAAGGAAAAAGAAAGTATCTTAGTACCAAAAGAAAAGTATTATTTTCTTGTACAGCATAATATAAAGAGGACAAATAACACAAACCAGGACAAACCCCACTGCTTGTATCAAGATTTATTCTAGAATAAAAGTGCTATTGTTCATGTACTTCTCAAACTGTCATGCAAGTAAAAAGAGCACCTTACTGAGATGACTGGTTTCAATTTGTTCCAAACCTAGGCAGCCAGCAGCATGTGCATTTCTAACACAGACTGCCTAGAGCTGGTAACAACAAGGTCAAAGCTCGCACCTAATGTTTCAGCCACTTCATAATTTGAAAAAGATGAATGGCTTTCAGCCAATGTATTTCTTTAACCTGAGCTGTCTTACCACCATTCTTGGTCAATTCCATGGGCTATCTGAGAAAAGAACCTCACTAGACAGTGCTGCAGAAATCTGGAAGTAACTGCATCAAGAAAGGAGCCTTTCACGATTCCTGTTACTTCTGAAGAAACATGAGCCAGACACTTAACCACCAGGTTTTGGCTCAAAGAAAACTTTTTTGCTGAACAGTCAAAGGAGAAGCACGAAACTGAGTTTCTATATACCTATAAAAAAATCAACCAAATTCTTATGTTTCCTGTATGTTTACTATCACCCAAATCAGCATCTGCTACAAAACCACTGGCAGGATGGCAAAATTGCCACTGCTAGAATGATTTTGATCCTCTGAAGATCCTAGAAACTTGGGATGGCATACAAGAAATGTAGGCTCCACCGCAGAAGGCGGGCAGTGGTTAATGAAACCAAGCACACGTCTTCTGGCATGACTGGAAAGATATCATGATCCAGCAGGTTCAAAAACCTATTTTTCTACTGACTGCTGCTGTCTGTCAATAAAGAAGGAGAGACCATGAATTGCTTCAGGCTAGCAGATACTTTTTCATTTGGCCAAACATACGAATTTTTATTATGGATTTCATAAGAGTTCAGAAATATAGGTAAGGTGATGACTTTAAAACTCTAGTCACACTAATCAGTCTGCCAAGGGAAGCAGGGTATAAGACACTTATTTTTTTTCCACAAAAATACTTTAATTTTTAACACTAGGTGGCATAGAAAAAAGCTTTTCAACAGTTTACAACAAGCGATACTAGAAGCACAATTCATCCACACGACTGACCTTACAGACCAGGAATAATTATTATATATTCACACCAGTACATGCAAGAGGCTAATTGATTTGTTTTAAACACGTGAAAAGCCATGTGAGTTTTCTAATGAGTTTTCATTCATGATCATCAGTATTTCTGATATTCTGTTGTGGATGTAGGACCGAGAAAGCTACTAGAAAAATTTGACTGCACCCTTAAAAAGGCTGTTCCATGCTGTTCAAGAAAATGGAAGTGTATATATATATTTTTTTAGCATATTTCTATCACTTGTGGCCAAGCAAAATAGGCCCTGGCCATCTTAATCAGTAGGAAAAATGGCGAAAGGTCAAATAAATTTAATTAAGTATAAATATTTATAAAATGTAGATTTACAGCTGTATTTTCCAGTGTAACCACTCCATCTGTAACACTCATTAAGTGGAAAATACAAATATTTGCAGAGAACTCTTTTTCTAAAAGTGACGACTTCTCTGACACCACAGAAGGAACAGCTTGGGTGGTAAAGTGCATCTAATTTGATATATAGAATAGTCTGGAGGCAATAGACAAAAAAACACATTCACTAGGTGCACCTCCGACTCCTGGAGAAGCTCTTACAGACTCCAAGTCTGTGGCATAAATTCTAACAGCTGCTTGGCTGGCCTAACATATGCTAGGGAGGGGCTCTGCTACTGCTGAACCTAGCTTCATTGTTAAGAGGTTCTGGGAGAGTAATCAGGCAGTTTAAAGTTCTGATACAAAAGAGAGCCCATTTTCTTATTTTATTCCTACTGGTATTTTTAGTCCTTCAACTTCCTTACTGCCACTGGCAGATATACTAGAGCATTTATCGTCTCTCTGGAAGAGGACAGAAATGTCTCACTTCTCACTCCAACAGACAGACAGTCACTCCAGAACTTAACTAGAAGACATGCAGTCATATTTCCAATTTGCATCCAAATGCACAGGTCTTCACGCAGGCAGCCTAATTGCACACGCCACTCCCATATATTTGCACGTAACCGTTGGTAAATTATTTACATGAGTGCTTTTGAAGGTGCAGATTTAGTGGTTATGCATCACTGTTAAGAAAAACTGATTCCCGGATTAAACATTAGTGGCATGGCTTTTGCTTCATCTTCATGATCCCAACATACCCACAATAATAATCTATTCTTGAGATCTCTGTTATTTCTGCTTCAAACCACTTACAATAAAAACAGACCAAGTGTTTACCTTTATATTTTGAGCATCAACATTAGCTCCAGCTTCTAACAGAAGGCTAATAACTGTAGTATTTCCTGCTAGCACAGCCCAATGCAATGCTGTGTTTTTGTGATATTTGTCTCCAAGATTAACAGAAACATTAAATGTAAGTAGTAATCGGGTTGGATCCACACTAGAAAAGAAAATTCTTGTTAGATCTACAGAAAATGAACTCAAATACATACCAACTTAATTGTTAATGAGTTCAATTTCTACAAAGACCATTGATCAGCGACACTATGTAGTAGCAAAGTGACATTTTTTGCCCATGATTATGAATGGCTCGACTTCCTTTCGCCCCAAACAGCAACCACAATTCTGTTGACTTTTAAAGGAGCTCAGTAAGACAGCTTGTTCTGGGATGCCATGAAACATTTATTATACAATTCTATTTTCACGTTTACTAAAACCTAACAGTATTAACAGATTTGTAAAAGCATGCACATGATTATATACTTGGCAGAAAATAATCAAAGTTCAAAACATGCTATATTTCCACTTTACATTCCAAAAGATGAAAATAAAATAGGATGATAATGCTCGTAATGGTAGGTATTCGTTAAAGCTAGTCTATGTTCCTCTCAACAATCAATGGAGATAGGCTCTTCCGAGCAGGAATCTAATTCATACAAATTTGCTCTTTGGAGAAGTGTTATTTTACACCAACTTTTCCCAGTCATCCCCATAGGAAGATTCACTTTGTAAACTAAAAGTTCATATTAGTGAGTACTTCTGCATATCCTCCTCTCTCTTGAAGAAGTCATTGTACTGGTTTTGGCTGGGATCAAGTTAATCTTCTTCATAGTAGCTCCTATGGTGCTGTTTTGGATTTGTGACCAAAATGGTGTTGATAACACACCTGTGTTCTAGCTACAGCTGAGCAGTGCTTACACAGCATCAAGGCCTTTTCCATTTCTCACACTGTCCTGCAGCTGACCCCAACTGACCAAAAGGAAATTCTGCACCAGATAATGGCATGCTAGGCAATAAAAGCTGGGGGAAAGGAGGAGGAAGGGAGGGCATTTGGAGTTATGGCATCTGCCTTACCAAGTAACCGTTACAGGCGATAGAGCCCTGCTGTCCTGGAAATGGCTGAACACCTGCCTGCCGATGGGAAGCAGTGAATGAATTCCTTACTTTCCTTTGCTTGGGTGCATGGCTTTTGCTTTATCTATTAAACTGTCTTTTATCTCAACCCACGAGTTTTCTCACTTTTACTACCCTCCTGATTCTCCTCCTCCCCATCCCGCTGGGCAGGAGTGAGCAAGTGGCTGCATGGGGCTGAGCTGCTTACTGGGGTTAACGCACAACAATCATAAATGAAGAAAGATAAAGTGGCAATTGTGGAAAGAACACTGACAAGTTAAATGAGAAAAAACTTTCAAAACATCAAAACCAGTCACTACTATATGCTGCTTAGTTAACATCAACAGAAAGTCAAAACTGCAGTGAGATATTACCTATGCGTTCTGTAAGCTGCCCACATTAAAGGTGTCATTCCATTTTGATCCATCATATCTACATCCTAAAACAGGAAAAGAACAAAAAAGTTGGTGACATAAGTAATCATGCTCAAGATCTAGTAGATACAAGGTTTGCAATGAGAAGCAGTATTTTAAGACAAACCAACTGAATTGGAAAAAAGCTGGCAAGCTTTCAGTACATAATAAAGTAGTATTTAAAAAATGGAAACAGACATCAACACCGCCATTGCAAAAATATAACCATTCCAATCTATTTTGGAAACTAGGGAACAGTCATGCTGTATAAGACTAGTCATTTCTATCTTACTATTAATCTTCAACATAAAAGATATATATAGATGGTGTACTATTGCACTACAAAGCAGGAGAAAACTAAAATAATGCACCAATATTTAATAAAATACTTGATAAATTAACATAAATAACATAGCCTGAATCCTACATCCTACTGAATGCCAGCTGCATCTATTCTTCCACTTGCAAAGCAATTTGCCTTAGTTCACTCGGTTCCAAAGGTATTTACTTATCTGGATAGCAAGTTCATGGATGCCAAAAAATTTTTAAGTTTAAACAAAAGCCATTAATAAAAACAACCTACCCAGAAACAAAACTGATTTATAATCAAGTGGTGACTAAAATGATGGCTAAAAATAAAATAAATTAAAAAGTTACATTTAACAGAACATAGCCACAGAATAACAAAACAGCACCATCCAGACAATTCTCTTAGATCCATCAGAAAGGATCTAATACCCACAGAATTTTTTCATGTTATAGATCCCTGCCTCACTAACACAGAAGTTGGTAATTCCCTAATACATCGAGGCAGACTAGATTCTCAAGCACATTTGGGTAAGTTCCACAGACCACTACTAACAAAATTACTCTAAGCTAACTTAATGCAAGACCTGAACAGTTTTCCTTAGGAGGCAATAGAGCTATGTCAGTATCACCTATGCTACTCCACTCAGTCCTCACTAGGAAAATTAGGTTGAAAGTGTTTCAATATTCTTTTTGCTACAGAAACTACTGACAGAAACCCAAAAAGTGGCTGATGTTGCTTTATCACTCCCAGAACTTTCTTCTCTGCTTCAGTAGTCTGCCAAATGCCCAGCAGCCTGGGATCCACTCACAGTGGTGCTAGCCTGACCCAGGCAAAAATTTTCCAGAAAATCCAATTTAGTTCTTGCAAATAATTGCTTTTAAAGCATCTCTAGCCTGCAGATAACTTTACATTTCTGAGGTTTTACTCTGTTGTTTAATTAAAAAAAAAAAAAGCCAAAATTTAAAAAACAATTGATGGAGAGGAAAGAGAACTTTATTGTATTGTTTGTTCAGAAAAGAGTTACATGCATTGAGACCGGGATCCAAGCCTGTTTGCCCACAATACTTGTGTAGATTAGATCCTTTTGAGCCTACTAGGACTTCGCAACCATTGACACTCCTTTTAACCTCCCATTGTTGAGGTCGTGAAGGAAATTAGAACTGCAGCCTAACCTCAAGTTCATTCATCCTTGAGAAGCACGACTGATTCACAGGTCCCACTGTGTTAACAACATATTTTGAAGATTGTACAAATTACTGTAACATGAACAATCACTCTTTCATCTTTAGTTTTCATATAGAAAAGCAATTCTTCGTGACAGCAGGGACCTGATTGCCCGGACACAAGTAAAACGATTCCTTCAGTGATTCCACCTGACAAATCAAAAGTACACTTTGCACACTAAGTGACACTCAGCTAAAAAGAAAAAGGAAAAAAAAAAAAAAGGCAGCCATGAGCTCCAGACTATTCCCTGCACATAAATTACCTAGTCAGGCTACTGCTATTGCTCATATTAAGCAACATCATGGGCTGAGGCAGATCCCTTTTCAAAGGAACTTTAACGAGAGGCAAAGTAACTAAGATTGACTTATATACTGTTATACAGACCCAACAAAGATGACATAGTTGTCGATAGCAGACACATGCTCTAACAAACTTCTCATCAAAAATTCTTTGTTGTTTTGCCAGATCATTACCACAACCACACAATGAGTGGGACATTTCACAAAGGAGTATCTCTGTTGCTGCTTTTTACCAAAGGGCTGAGGCAAAAAAAGCAAACTTTCAGCAACAGGTATGTATTAGGAGACTGTTCTTCTGTTCTGTTGTGTACCAACAGGCATTTTAGCATTAATTTCTTGTTTAACATTCAGTGACAGGTCAATCCGATAATGCTCATGAAGGTGTGTACCTATGCTGTTAGGACACAGTAAGAGTACTGCAAGAACCAAAGATTTCAACAATAAGTGAACACAAGGATCAAAAATTTTACATACTGCTACTGTTGCCGAAAACCGGAATAAAACTCCTTAACAGCAATGAGAAGTTAAGAAGCAGGCACTTCTTTATTGCAGCGCTGGGCACACAGGGGATCACTCCACCTAGTGTGTGCACCTGTCTGATTCAATCATGCAGGTTAAATACACACCTGTTATACATATTCACTAGATTTCTGGGAAATGCCATACATAATCATGAATTGTCCGATAAATCATTAGCATATGTAAATGTCCTTTTACGCAGGCGTGGTGAAGTCTCTGGTGGTCTTCAGAAGCCCTCTGGTGGTCTTCCATAGTCTTCCTCACCTTGTCCGATAGTTGACCTCTCTTATGTGATTCTGCGCAGTACGATCTTGCCATCATGCATTAGATTTACATAAAGTACATTCAATGTTAATTCTTACACTTAATGTTTCTAGTGATTGGCCCTCAATCACATCACCTCATCAATATTCGTATCTTATAACATTCATTGGTTAATCTTACTTAATTCCACTAACTGGAATCTTGATCAAAGTGGGGTTTCTAAGCAACAGAACTAAGGTCCATAACGATCTCTCTTAGTTTCTTAGGACAAAACACTACAAACTAACAAATCGGTCGAAGTTTCTATGGTTAACTAATTTTAGACAATACTTATTTTCTTATGACTGTATACAGCACATTTTGTATGTTCCTAAGTTTCGATGACTACATTGCGAGCTTCAAACCCCTATATTCTACAGTCTTTACCTTTTGATCAAACCCAGCTTATATATAAAATTTTAACTTATGAGAATATTTGTAACATTTCCCCCCTTTGAAAGTTTTGAAAATTATTTCAATACTTTCACTATAATTTTTATTAATTATAAATTCTGGGATTGTTTGTCTATCTTACTGTCTTGTAACAGCTTGGATGATTATAGTTTTATGATTGATTTTCTTCTTAAAAAAAAATTAGACAAATCACACAAATTGTACCTTTTCTTTTGTTTGTTTAAATTAATCTCCTGGTCAGAAGGGATGGGCTGTTTTATCTAATTCTAAGGATCCAGCTGTGGAGACATACTGACACAATTCTTAAAAAGAATTTCTTAAAGAAATCCTAACACTCTTTTTAAAAAAACATATTTCCAAAGGTACTCAAAATACTTAAAACATAAGACTCTTATGGGTAATGTGAGTGAGGTTTCTTAACAAATTTTGCTCAACTGTTGTTTAAGGGTATATTTTTTCTCTTTTTTTTTTTTTTTTTTTTTTTTTTTCTTTGCTTGTGGTCTATATGGGGTGTGATAGTCTCAATCTATAGGTAATACTTTGCTCAACTTGTTTCATAATCTTTGTTATAAAATGAGGGCCATTGTCGGATGACATTCTTACAGGCACTCTAAATTTTGGTATCGTCTCTTTGAGTAAGACTTTAACTATTTTTCTCGTTTTGTTGGTGCAACAAGGGAAAGCCTCAGGCCACTTAATAAAATATCAACTAAAACTAGGATATATCTTTCTTTTTAAGACAATTTTATAAAATCAATTTGCTAATATTCTCTTAAAAATAATTCCTTATTTAATAATTCCAAAGATAATCTTATTACTCATTTGGGGATAATTTTATATATAAATTTTATATCCGCTTATAATTGTTTAAACAATCTTTGTCATATTTCACTTTCTGTTCATTAATATACTTTGTTATGTTCAGCTAGGGCAATTTTTCTTATTATCGTGGGTGGGACTATTATTTGACTTATCAGTGTTATAGCCTATCCTATTTTATTTTGTTAGTCTGTAATTTAATAATTAATTCTTCATCTTTTTTTCATTATTATTTGGAACTTCTTTAGACAATTTTACACTTTTCTCTGAAACTAGTGCTAGGATGTCTTTTTCTGTAGCCTCTTTAGCAGCTTTATTAGCCAATCGGTTACCTCTTTCAGGAACAGTCTTACTTAACTGATGTGTTTTACAGTATATTATAGTGACTGTTATTGGTTTTCGGATGGCTTTTAACAATTTCAGTATTTGTTCTGCATGTTGAATGGTGGCTCCTTGTGTAGATAACAGTCCTCTTCCTCTCCATATTGTTTCATGTGTATGTATTATTCCAAAAGCACTTTGCATTTGTTCAAATGTTGACTCGTTTTTCTTGACTTAGTTCCAGTGTTTAAGTAAGAGCCATCAATTCAGTCTTTTGGGCAGATATTTGAAGGCAAAGCTTATGATTCAATTACCTCCTCAGTAGTAGTTATTGCATATCTTGATAAACGCTTTCTTTCATGGATGAAACTGTTTCCATCAGTATACAGTTCCCAATCTGTTTCTTCCAGTGGTGCATCTCAGAGATCCGGTCGGCTGGAGTAAACTCCTTCGATTGTCTGCAAGCAGTCATGTTCTAGTTCTCTTTTAACTTGATTAGTTGAAAACATAGCAGGGTTAACGATGGTAGTAGTTTTAAGTAAACATCACGTTGTTCTAGTAACACCACTTGGTATTTCAGCATTCTATTGGGGATAACTAATGCCCCCTTTCTGTTTTAACACAATAGTTATCATATGGGGAACATACGCAGTAATCCTTTGTTTTCAGGTGAACTTATAAGCTTTCTGGATCAGTAGCACAGTTGCAGCAACGGCTCTCAGACAACCAGGCTATTCCAGACTCACACTGTCTAATTGTTTCAAGAAGTAGGTCACAGCTCGCCGACTTGGTCCCAGATATTGGACTAGGACACTCAGAGTTATACTTCTTCTTTCATGAGTAAAGAGTTCAAATGTCTTTGTGAGATCTGGCAGGCCTAGGGCTGGCGCCTCTATTAAAGCCTGTTTTTTAGTTGTTTAAAAGCAACTTTCCCGGCATCAGTCCAATCTATAAATCCATTGTTTGAGGTTTTGAGCTGCTCATATAAAGGTCGGACCAGCAAGCCATAATTTGCAATTCACAGGTGACACCACCCAACCATTCCCAGAAATGTTCACAATTCTTTTAGAGTCTTAGGTTCAGGGAGATGACAAATTGTCTCTTTTCTCTCAGTTTCTAATTGTCTCTGTTTTTTTTTTTTTCAGGATTTAAAAACCCAAATAAGTTACTTTTCTCTGGGTTATTTGGGCGTTTTCTTTTGACACTCGATATCTACTGATATTCAAAAAGTTCAAAAAGTTAATAGTTAACTTTGTGCATTGTTTTTCCGTCTCAGCTGTAATTAATAAATCATCTACATATTGCAACAGGATTCTTTGATTATTTTCTTTCTTCTAAATTTCTAATTCTTGTGCCAATTGATTTCCAAAAATGATAGAGCTGTTCTTAAAGTCTTGAGGCAAGACTGTCCATGTATATTGCATTTTTCCCAGTCTCAGGATTTTTTTCATTCAAAAGCAAAAGCTCTTGACTATTGGAATTCAAGGGAATACAGAAAAAGACATCTTTTAAGTTTAACACTGTGAACCATTCTTGTTTCTCTGTTAGGGTTGTTAACAAAGTATTAGGATTTGCTACTACCGGATGCATATCTTGTACTATTTGATTTATTGTTCTAAGGTCTTGAACCAGCCTGTAATCTTTTCCATTAGCCTTTTTAACAGGCAAAATTGGGGTATTATATTTGGATTCACATTCTATTAACAATTTGTACTTTAGAAATTTTTGTATTATTGGTACTAACTCTTTCCGACTTTCCAGTTTTAGGGAGTATTGTTTAATTCTTACCGGACTCGATCCTGGCTTTAAATCAATTCTCACAGGCTCTGTTCTTTTGGATTTACCAGGAACTTCCTCAGCCCAGACGACTAGAATTACAGCATTATTTACTGTGACTGGTATGATCCTCTGCTTTCGGTGACCGTCCTGCAACAACAAAGCCACTGCTTCGATATGTTTAGTTCCTGGAATTAAAATTTTAATCTCTCCATTTTAACATTTAATTTCTGCCTCTAAATTCTCAAATAAATCTCTCCTTAGCAGGAGTTTAAGAGAAATTGTCACATACAAAAACTGTTGAGTGACCCATTGCTTTTTTTAATTTCATTGTTAAAGATTTAAAAAGGGTCTAGTTTCTCATTCACTTGTTGCACCAACACCACCAATTTCTTCAGAACTTAATTCTCCCTCTAAGGTATTTAAAGCTGAAAAGGTGACTCTAGTGTCAATTCAAATTCAATTTTCTGTTCTATCAGTTTAGTTGTAACCAGAGGTTTTACTGGGAGACTCCCCTCTGGTCCTCTTCAGATACTTTCACTTGAAAAAAAATCTACATATGGCACTTTATTTCATTTACTCTCTTCTACAAAATAACATTAACTGTAATATAGTATTATAGCTTAAAGTTCCATTTGTTGGTCACTTTTCCTGATCTTCCAAAACATACAAGGGCCACCAATGATTATAATATTCAATCATTTGATTTTTATATAAGTCATTATGTAATTCACTCCAATGTGTCAACAAACATCCCAACAGAGATGTTTTTGGTATCTTTCCATCAGTGGATAAATTTCCCATACTCTTACTCTTAAATAATTTGGCTAATGTCATTATGTTTATATATCAGATACCAAATATCTATTAAATATACATATCAAATATCAAGTATCAAATGTCAATAATTAAATATCAAATGTCAAATACCAAACCAAGTATCAAGTACAAAGTTTCAAATACCAAATGCATGTATCAAATACCAGATATCAAACAAATGTAAATAACAATTGTTGCCAGGTAATGGAGTCCACCTACTTGTCCAGGGCACGGATAAAGCCGACTTCCCTAGGCAAGAGCCATAACCAATATCCCCTGGCAAAATTACTAATCAGCAAAATATACTCACACTTAAAACTTCCAACCGCAGTCGGAAGCACCACAATTGTTGCCAGGTAATGGAGTCCACCTGCTTGTCTAGGGCACGGACAGAACCGAATTCCCTAGGCAAGAGTCATAACCAATATCCCCTGGCAAGATTATTAATCAGCAAAATATACTCAGACTTAAAACTTCCAACCGCAGTCGGAGGTACTACCTTTGAGAACTCTATAGCATATAGGTTCCCTTGTTCCCCAAAATTGTCCAACCCTGCAATAGCTTTCGCTTATGACTTACGGGCAGACGCCTAGGCTACTACACAAACGGGTACCCTCTCAGCCCCAACCCTGCGAAGCTTTCGCCGCGCCTTACGGGCAGGCTATCCAAACAAGTTTCAAAGAAGAAGTGCCTTACCCTTTTTCCAGGGAACGTTGCGAGGAGCTTTATGAGTCGAGAGTGATGGTTCTCCCCGAGAATCCCTCGGTGCCGGCCGGAGCTCGATCAACACTCGATCTCGTCCAGTCTCACTCGCAAGGTCCCATCTGGGTCGCCAAAACTGTTGCCGAAAACCGGAATAAAACTCCTTAACAGCAATGAGAAGTTAAGAAGCAGGCACTTCTTTATTGCAGCGCTGGGCACACAGGGGATCACTCCACCTAGTGTGTGCACCTGTCTGATTCAATCATGCAGGTTAAATACACACCTGTTATACATATTCACTAGATTTCTGGGAAATGCCATACATAATCATGAATTGTCCGATAAATCATTAGCATATGTAAATGTCCTTTTACGCAGGCGTGGTGAAGTCTCTGGTGGTCTTCAGAAGCCCTCTGGTGGTCTTCCATAGTCTTCCTCACCTTGTCCGATAGTTGACCTCTCTTATGTGATTCTGCGCAGTACGATCTTGCCATCATGCATTAGATTTACATAAAGTACATTCAATGTTAATTCTTACACTTAATGTTTCTAGTGATTGGCCCTCAATCACATCACCTCATCAATATTCGTATCTTATAACATTCATTGGTTAATCTTACTTAATTCCACTAACTGGAATCTTGATCAAAGTGGGGTTTCTAAGCAACAGAACTAAGGTCCATAACGATCTCTCTTAGTTTCTTAGGACAAAACACTACAAACTAACAAATCGGTCGAAGTTTCTATGGTTAACTAATTTTAGACAATACTTATTTTCTTATGACTGTATACAGCACATTTTGTATGTTCCTAAGTTTCGATGACTACATTGCGAGCTTCAAACCCCTATATTCTACAGTCTTTACCTTTTGATCAAACCCAGCTTATATATAAAATTTTAACTTATGAGAATATTTGTAACACTACCCTCTGTATGTATTCGAGTGTGAACTCTGTGGATTACAACAGGCAAATTTTTCACTTGTTTCTGAAATAGAACAACTCTGGTTCCAAAAGAGAACAACTTTGCGTATGCAAAGATAACCAGACTTAATCCCAAGACACTAATATAAGATTCCACAAAAAGCTTTTGGAAAGGCAAAAATATAGGGGAGAAAGAGCTTCCTGCATGTAAAGGAGATGTAGCAACTATTCTGCTACTTAACAGTACTTTCTGAAAGCAATATAGCTGACAAGGTAGGACTCTGAATAGCGGCTAAAGATCAGTACAGCATTTAGGTTTACCAGGACATTTAACAAGCAATGGCCAAACCAGTACTGTGATACAATACGGCCTTTTCAAAAGCACAAAAAGCGTCAAGAGATTCCACTTAGAAGTGCATTAAATTGCACAGAAAGGGACCAGGAATTTGATCCTCTTTAGAACCATTACTGGTTGTTTTGCAAAACACAGACCTTCATAGAAAGACTCATCACACCGTTGTTCAGAATTCTGTTCTCCATAAGGAAAAGATCTCTTTCACATGGACTGCTGCCCAGGGAAAGGGAAACGGGCTTCTAAAGAGATGACATATTTAAAAGCATATAGTAAAAAAGATTTATCAGGAAGGGAGATGTAAGGCTGAAAACATTTCCTAATTTAGGACATGTGCTAGTTATCCACTGGAAGCAGAAATTTTGTAGGATTCTTCTGGAATGAAGCAAGTGCGGATTGACAGGCAGCTCATCAAGCAAGGTAACACACAGAACTGATCCTACCTTGTTCTTTCAAACAAGAAAAACTCTATTCTGAAATACTCTAGTCCATCAAATGCAGAACCAGTTCTGACAATCATGAGGAAGAAACACAACCAGACTTATAATTCTGTAAGTAATGTGCTGCAGGTTGAGTCTAGGAAATAAAGACTTGGTTCAGTGTCTTACACTGACCTGAGCCCAGTAGAGAATATGATCCACAGCACCAGCGGTAACGGTGCTTAGGAGCACTGCTCACGGGCTGCAGCACCAAAGCAACCAAGGCTGCTGGTACCACAGTGGCATCTCTCAACCTAGACACCAACTACTCCTAGACCATAGCTCAGAAGAAGGCCCTATATAGCTTGGGACATTAGTTGACACATAAAATTACAACTCTTGAGAATAAAAAAAAAAAAAAATACATACTTGATGAATAAGTGATAGTTAAACTATGAAAGTGATAGTTAAACTACAAGTATGAAATAGTTAAACTATGATTTTAGCTCCAGAATATTTCTTACAATGTGATTTTACCCTACTAGCAACTTTATAGTCACTCATTACCTGTGACTGAAGTAAGTTCTCACACATGCCACAGGATGAGAACACATTATTCAACCATCCAATATACCGTATCCGTATCTTATTACGGGGTGACATGTTTGTGTATACTAGGCCCTGATATGCCTTTGGCATTTCAAGTAGCGTAAGCACAGCATCAAGCAGTCAAGTAGTACGTGTATCAATTTTGAACATTAAGTGCCTTCAAGCTCTTTTCAGGTTTGGTTTTTTTCTTGCATTTTTTTTATAATAACGATCTTACCTAAATTTGAACTGTGCTACAGATTCTGTTACTTGCTATCTGATTATATTTAGATTGTGTGCTTGTCCCAGGCTTGATTTTGACCCAGGCAACCTACTGACACAAACAACACGAGCAAGTTATGATACAGTCAGGTATTAATCTCTCAAAACTCAGTAAGAGACATGACTAAATAAAAAGCAACAGCTATCAGCCACTGCTGCCTCTTGGCCGAGTAGCACTTGCTGGCATGAAAGTGGGTTCACTTCCAACCAAGGTCAGAGGGCATCTGGCCAAGAGTTCTTCCCCTACACTACACTCCAGTAGCTAGAGGACTGGACTCGAGCCTCAAATTAGAAATTTTGCCGTTGGCTGCTGCAGCCCAGGAAGAGAGTGAAGCAGCAACACTGAAGTTAGGTTCCAGCTCTGTCTCAAAAAGAGACAAGAAGCAATCAGGAGCAACTTCTTAATCTGTCAGTTCTCTAGACAGTTTTGAAAGCTAGCTCTCCTCCGATCATGCAGGTCCACAATGGCATCAGGATCAGAACTAACAAAGCACAACAGCCTACTGACCTGTATTTTGACATTTATTTAGTTGTCATTTACCACACATACTACAATTAGGTTCAGAACAAGGGTAAGCCTACTCTTTGGCTATAAGAGAACCTCATCTGTGTAAAGACAATAGGCAAAAACAATTTGCAAGTAGTATATAGGCTAAGCCCACATAAGCAAAAGCAGTTCAAGTTTCCAAACCAAAATCATGGCATCACAAAGGAGGTACAAAGTAAAAAAGGGATTAATGACCTCATATGTACTCATTAAAGGAGAATAAAAAGTAGAATCATGTATTTCCCATAGATTCTACAGAAACCATGTAGCTTCTGTAGTTGTACATAGTATGGCTAGAGAACTATAAGTTTAGGGATTGTTATTACAATGCTATTGATATTACTGTATTTTAAACATACTATATTTTAAACGTACAAATCAGTACATAATTTTCTAGTTGAACTTTAAGTGCTTCCAAAAATTACTGTTAAAAGTAATTTGAACTTACAGCACAGAACGGATGCCAAAAGCACACTTGGTAACATTTAGGTGATTTAATAAGAATCAACCTTTTAAAAAGCTATTGATAAGCAGAGCTGTTTCCAAGATAATAAGTTTTAAATTTTAAAGCAAGTTTTGTGCATTTATGTATGTACACATGTAAAGATGCACAGCTTCTTTTGGACTGAAGTATTACATGCTCAGATAAATAGGACAAGTCTGTGTATATAAACATGAAGACAAACAAACATTTACAAGAAGATTTCATACTCATAGTAGAACATTTTAAAGGCCATTTATACTTCATTAATGCTATGCTTTAAACAAGTTCACACTTGTGTAACATCTGCAAGATTTTTCTAGTAACATAAAATCCACATACAATTACACATAATTTGTGAACAAAATACAAAACTTGTTCCTGATGAAAAGGTATTTCTCTTCAATCATTCTCTCTTACGAAATCGCAATTATATATGATCAGCCTCTTCTTGTCCCTAGCTTACTCTTTCATGCACCAAATACTGCTTTACCAAACAGTTCTCAGATAAAAACAGAATACTGCATGGAGCAGTAGTTTATTTTTTTACATGTATAGGCACAAACCGTTTTCTGCAGTAAATTTAGTATTTGTTTTACACAGACCAAACCCACTGATTTCGTAGTCATATTCTACCTGACCATTGATTGGATCATATCCCACTTGCTATTTGAAAGAATAAGCAGAATACAGAAGCATGAACAGCATTAGCAAGACTGTAAAAATGAGAAGTGGGCTTTGACTTGTCTATATGGTTTACAAAGTCAGTCAAATTTGTGCTTCAGGCACATATCTGTGGCTGAGTAAATCTACAAATTATAATGCAGGGTGAGTAGCAAAAAGGTGAACACGTTATTGATCATACAGAATGAAGATGGGAGACAATGAGAACAGTAATGAATACACATGCTATATATACACTTTACAGATCCAGTAGTAATGCAAGAGGCTAGCAAGAAGGTTTTGGGTTGGTTTGGGTTTTTTTATTTACACATGTATGCAATTAGTAACAGCAATAAATAAAAGTTGTGGACTGAGGTGTAAAAAAGAGATGATCTATGACAGCTCCTTGTCATTAGATTCTTTACCCATGTATAACCTGATGATTCTGTGAAGAATTTTAAATATTTGCTATCATTGTCACTCTTAACATTTAAAGATTAAGTTCATTAGAAATAAAGAATGGTAAAAGAATAACTCCTGGAATTTCCATATACTACACTAGACAGGTATGAATTAAAGCCAAAGTATTCAGACTACTGTTAGAGAAAATTAAGTTAGCAGGTGGCACATCAATACTGTAATCTACAATAAAAGAATATGAATTATTTTTATGTTTAGTCAGGCAAATATTCTGCATTTCCCAAATGATAGGTATAGGTTTCAATTGTTTTCCTACTCTGATTTTGAGTAGATTATATTTAAATATGACATTACTTAAAATTTACCTGTCCCTTTGCTATCAGGTAAGCAACAATCGAAGTATGTCCAAACTGGGCAGCCAAATGAATACAGCTACATCCTTCTCCATCAATTAGCGACGGATCTGCCCCATATTTCATCAGCTGTACAACCATGGATAAGTGACCCTGTCTAAATGTAAAAAAACACAAAAAACAAACTGAATAACTATATACAGAAAAAATATTAAAATGTGAATATTTGAATACAACAAATATATTTAGCAGTTAATCACACTACCAGAGCTTCCACACTTTGACTCATACTTTGAAAACAACAATTGTCATGACCTGATTCTGCAACTGAGTAAGCAAACTCATTCATATGAGCAAATTCTGCACAGCCAATGCACTCATCCCATGCAATTCGCTTAAGCATGTCGTATAGCAAAAAGCCAGTCAACAACAAAACCCAAGTTACTAGTTTAGAAATCTAGTCTACTGTGATTTCTTCCAATCCACATATGAAACCTGCTATTTTAAGAAATGCCAGACTGGCTATATACTCTCACTTTTTGTGGGGCATATGGTTTATCTTTCTACTATTAAAAACAGCAGTGAAATAAAAATAGAAAAAAAAAGGAAAACTGAAGGTCTACACTTCCTCTACATTAAAAGCTTAAGCATCTTTTTGGCATAATGAGCATAGGCACATCCTTCTTGTAGACAGGGTGCCTAACTGTCAGTACACAGTTTCTAACATGAGCAAAAAGACCTTCTCAATCTGCCAGAAGCAGCTTCAGACAATGCTTCACAGAACAACAGATTACAGCTATCAATACCAGGAAATTCTATCAAGCTTTTGTGCTATTAACACAGAACTTAGAGTGTGATCTGTTACAAAAAGAAATAATACAAGCTACAAATCTTAAAGGGAGGCTAACAAGCAACTCCTCATCTTCAGTAAACAAATTATTTTGATACATTAAATGTTCTAAAAGCTGATTTTCTAAGTCTCCTTTTGCAGTCTACAGTTTAAAACATTAATATGGACAGTGTTCCATTCATGCCTATTTCTAGGCGGTTGTCTGAAGGAGCAGCTACTTCTCAAAGGCTCTCTTCAATTTTCCCAGCCATTCACCATTCTCGGAGCATCTTCCACAGCATAAATCTGATTTTAAGTGCATCTTTAAAAAAATCCACACATGTAATAGAACACTGCAAGGACAATGTCACACAAAATCATCCCAAGCCCCATCTGCACAAATGTTGTTGAACTTCAGAAGACTGACAAAAATAAGATCTTCAAAGTAAGAGTAAACCAAGGTGACTATAGACTCTAATTTTACTTTACTCCTTTTCCTATCATAGCAATCATCTTCCTCTACATCAGAAAGAGGTAAGACAGAAACTGAACTATATGCTGAAAGCTCCTGTAGCTCAAACATACCACATTCACAGTGTGCCCAGTTACCAATGACTGAATTAATTCTTGTACAAAGTATTGCCATAAAATACAGCAATTTCATAAATCAGTCAGTAGCAGATTCCAAGTTAAGCAAAAAAAACCAGGAAAAGAAAATTCCAGAAGACTTTTCCCCACCTTGTTGCCCAGTGAAGTGGAGTAGAATTTAAATCTCCTCCAAGCTGATCAACAATAGCACCTTTTGATATATAGTATCTGGAATAACAGAAATAGTAAACATTATTGCTTGCCTTGGTTAAATACAAAGGACACACAGTAAGCATGTTTGATGTTATGCAAAACAGGCAGTTACAGACCAGAAGACCAGAACCTTTCCTTGCCTTCCTTTTTAGAGGTCATACATATACATTCAATTTTTTGCCTTTCTGGTGTGGGCTGGGAGAGTAGGGATGCGTCCTACTGTGTTTTAAACATGCCGCTATTTCCTAGTTTGGTTCTAAGGTAAAACAGAATAATTGCTATATATATTAGTACAAATTGTGCTACCTCAGAAGTATTTAATCAAATGGATTCTTCTGAAATATTTAGGGGTTGCTGCATTAAAAAGAATGCAGAATTAATGGTAAAATAATATGCTGCTAGAAGACCAGCATATTTAGAGAATTTTGGCTAAATGGCAAAATTATATACAATTCAACTTGCAGCATGTATTATCACTGGAATGGCCCTGCTGAAGTCACTGTTCCAAGAGCTCATGCTTAAGTTATGCATTTAGCCAAGTACTAAGATTTTTACATACTTCTCAATTGTTACTAATCAAAGGACAAACACATCCGAGTATTTTAAAAAAAAATTCTAAATGATGGGCTAGAAATTAGTTTTCCCTCAAGAACAGTTATAAAAAGACAAGCTACCTGTAGGAACAAAACAAGTTACCCTTATTTAATCGCAGCAATTCATATTCATAGTCATTTGTACAGTTTCTGTGAACTGTTTGCCTTGCTGTTTTATATGGGATACTGAACTGGCAATATTACTTTTCCTTTGTGAAAGAAAATGCACACCTTACAAAGAAATTAATGTTTTTAAAAAAACAGGCCTTCCCAGAAGTCTTCTAGTTCTTCATTCGCTAGTGTGCAAGCCAATAAAAAAACTTATTCCTGACAGACCTTTGAAAAGTACTATCTAGCTATAGATTCCTAAGTGCTTGCACGTTTCGAGTACCTGTGCCTGAAGACTTTTTGCTTTCGAAATACTTGTCAGGTATATATGAATGCTGCTCTCCCACCCACACAAACTGTCCTTCAAATCCTCAGCACTGAGTTTCTGGCACCTCAATTTCCTTTAAGTGTTTCATGACATGGCAAGAAGAAGGGCAACACACAGAACAATTCGAAATACATTACTGTAACTAACTACCTTCTATTTCTTTAGTGCTTATTGATTCAGAGTGAAACTTCAAAAACAGCCCAAAAGTTACCATTAGGAACAGAAACTGAAAAATGCATTAGCTGTACATGTCCACACTAAAAACATCTAAAGGAAAAGTCCTTTTATACAGTTGCTTTAGAGCCATCAGACACAATGAAGTATTTCAGCAGACTTTCCAAAGTCATACAAACTCTGGTTTGTATGACAAACAAGATCTGCTCTGATTGATGTGGGACAGTCCACTCCACTGGTCTCCAACACCAAAGGAACAGAAATGCAACATCTCTGCCACAGTTAAGCTTTGGGATTTCTCAATGGAAAAACCAAAGAGATTTTGTGAAAGTCTTGGTCCCATGTAGGTGAAAAGACAAGATGTATATAAGGTAAAGGGACGACAACAATTTTTTTATTGTGAAGCAAAGTATCAGCTACCAAAGAACAAATTTGAAAAAGACACTGAGAAGCTATTTGGTCCCCCTTGGGAAGGAGTTCAAAAGGAAATCTTGTCTAGATAAAAGACAGCACAGAGAAATTCACAGTCAAAGCTTGGATCCATCTCACTGATGTGACAGCCACTCATGGGGAGGTGAACATTAAACAGATTGTCTTCGTTCAAACACTGGTCCCCGCAGAAACACAATATATTCAGATTCTACTGAGCAGCAGCACTGCTTACTGGTTAGTACATTTTATTTAGAAGGAAGAACTTGCAGTTTGACAACTCAGAAAAGACAAGGCGGCGATATCCTGCCAGATGGCGTATTGAAATATAATGTTTTATGTTTCCTTAAGCGTGTTCTTAGGCTAAGTTGAGAATTATCACTGCATTTCAGTTTCAGTACTCGTAAATGGTGAGATTTCTCTGCAAAACCAGACTGAGAACTTAATATCCTTGCCTAGGTAGACCTTGCAGAAGGAATTTTGTGCATGTTGAGAACATCCCTGGAAAAAGGACAAACTGGGTGATTCTACTCTCAGTGAGTCATCTAAGCTTCCACGCTAGAAGGTGCCTGGTATGCAAGTCCTATGTGAGCAATCTACTTATATTCAAAGCAAGCCGATCTGATAAGAGGTTGCCTTAGGAAGAAAATACTTCCACTCTTCTCCACATTAGGATCACTAAGTCTTTGCCAGGCATTTGAAAACTGCCCCAGCTAGCATTCAGTGCTTGTGGGATCGAAGTGCACACAGTCACTGTTTCTAGAAGGAGGAAAAGTAGAAGAGAAATCCTTGTCTGGAGAAAGTTCGACACAGGGAATGGGGAAATGCTGGCAGTAGGTAACTGTAGAGATATGGCAAATTTTTGCATTTTTACAAAATTGAGTTGGAGAGACCAATAGATCAGTGTCATGATGAAAAAAGAATTACATTGTGGATGTCTAACACTTATCCCTGATCCTATAGAAATAATAAACAGTTCCGTAGTTTTCCTTATAAAATATCAATGGGTTTCACTGTTATCTACACTGAATCTCAAGTCTCACAATAGACAGGATGAGGAAATACTAAAAATAAAAGTAGTCTAATTATAAGCCTGCACTCTTCACAGATGAGCTGCTAACCTACTTCATTGGGAAGACCTTATATAGTCAATACCCAGTAAGCATGACACCGAGATCTGGTATCATGGGAGCAGACCACTTACACTTAGAGTTTGTGACATCAAGCTTACTAGCTAACATATTTAATGAAATTATCCATTGCACAGAATGGGCATGAACAGCAGAGACTTGGGGAAAGACATGCCCATCAAACAAAGAAAAAACATAGAACAATCTCATTCTAAGGAAATAGAATAAACCAGTGTCTCACAAAAGAGAGAGTGAGAGAGCACACAATATGCTGGGTGATATAAAGTAAAATAAATCAAGACCCCCTAAAGACAGAGGAACTTGAAGTATAAGAACTGCATCAGGAGGAATGGATTTTAAATACAGTTAAACACATTAGTAGTCACATGCACTCTAGTAGACAGCAGGAAAAAAATGCAATGCAGTATGTCACAGTGGTAGAGATGCATCAAGAAGGGACAAGACCTTTGACATACTGTTGAGGGAAAAGGAAGAATTAGACAGATTTAAGAACATTAAATTGTCAGGGCTCACACTAAAATAACTTGAAAGAAATATGGCTGATACAATTGAAGTTATATTGATTTAAAATTCTCAGAACAAGTTTCCAGCACTCAAATATAGGTGGAGAGATCTCCCTGATATATAATAAAGAACTAACTGGAAATTCAGATAGAGATTTAAGCACAGACTTCCATCTATCTGAATCTGACATTTTGATTTTGAACCACCTCTATGTCCAATATAATTGCTATAGCAGGAAATTGTTAGCAACACACTTGGAGGATGAAAATAAAGGGTAAAATACACCACAAAATACTCACATGTTAAAGTACTTCTTTCACAAATTTAGCTTCAAAAGAGGACTCATGGGGAATTTAAAATTTGGTCCAGTTTTACTCTGTGAATGGCAGAAGGTCCCCAAACAGATATTCTGGGGCAGTGGTTTTTTTTGTTTGTTTTGGTTTTGTTGTTTTAGGGGTTTCTTAAGAAAAAGCTGTAGAATATATAAAATGCTAGTGAACTAAAGCATTAAGTCATAATCAAGTATCACACAGGTAGATTCACTGCACTGAGAAGCTAATACAGGAACTATACATAAGTTAATAAAGAAACATCCATAATATAGGCCTATGTTTTCAAATGCCTCATGACATACTGATGTTTTTAAATGATGATAGTTGTCTCAATGCCACTCACTTTTCAGACCTTATAAAGACCTACCAAATGAGATGGAATGTCTGAAATACAAATATGTCTTCCAACAGCTCAAAAGATGAACAATTCATTGCACATAATTTATTATGCATTCAAGATGGATAAAAAGTGAGCTCAAAATACAACAACTGCTTTTAGATGCTGTACTTTTCTTAAAGAAAAACAGCTATCTGAAAAATTTTATGCATTTCAGCTGTTTCACAGCAAGCTGTAAGATGCTAGCCATAAAGACTCAGCACAACCCAGAGGGAAAATGGAATGAAAAGGAAGAAAACAATAGAGTCTAAAATGTACTCTCACAAAAAACATTATTTAGGTAAACCAGGGTCCTGCATCACTTTTGCAAGAGGCTCTCTTTCAGTGTGCCGGAAAGCACATTGGTTACCTATCTTATAATGAAAGGAAGATACCAAATGTACAATTATGATTTCCATGAGAAACTTCTACCCACAACAAAGACATAAAACCTGTTGTACTATTTACTACATATAATAAAAATTTCTTTCAGAAACACTGAATTACTTCACAGAATTGTTTAGTTTGGAAGGGACTTTTGGAGATATATCTAGTCTAACCATCCCCGATCAAAGCATCTAGATCATGTTGCCTAGGATCATGTACAGTGGGGTTTTGAGTGTCTTCATGGGTGGAGAGTTCACAACCTTTCTGAGCAACCTGTGCCAGTGCTCAGTCACCCACACAGTAAAATAAGTGTTTCCTGATGTTCAGATGGAATTTCATGTGTGTTTTAATTTGTGCCCTCTGCACTACTGAGAAAAGTCTGGCTCTGTCTCCTTTACTCGATCCCATCAGGTATTTACATACATTGATAAGATTCCAGGTATTATCTATTACCAGGTATCTCAGGTACTTAGACACATTGATAAGATCCTCAAGGAGAATCTTATATACATTGACAAGATAAGCCTACTCTTCTGTAGGCTAAGAAGTCCAAGCTCTCCCCTCCTCATGTCAGATGTTCCAGTCCCTTAATCATCTTTGTGACGCTGTACTGGACTCTCCCCAGTAAGTTCATACCTTTCTTGCAAAGGGGAACCCACAACTTCACACAGATGTCCAGCTGCAACAGTTGAGTAGAGAGGAAGGATCACCTCCATTAACATGCTGGCAATACTTTTCTTAATGAGGCCCAGTATACCATTGACCTTTTTTGCCGCAAGCCTGCATTGCTGCTTCACAGTCCGCTTCCTGTCCACCAGGACCCCAAAGTCCTTCTCATCAGATCTAAATCTTTATCTATATACCTATCTTTATCTATTTAACCTTCTTTTAAGAGAACTGCATCAGAACTCAAAGACTTTTAAATACAGGATGAGAAACATGAACCTGAGATCTTCTAGAAACTCAAAATCTGGTCCAAGGAAGGTGCTGGTAATGGACATACATGGGGAGAATGTGCTTAAAGATGTTTTGCATTTGTTTTTGTGTGTAAGTACACACATTAAAAAGAATGGGTTTGAAAAGTGGACTGATTGAAGACGTGCAGTTTATGTCAAATGTTCTAGAAACCTGCTGATTCAATAATATTTTGTGTATTTAGATTTGATTGCATGTACTTAATTCATTGTTTTGTTACTGGTAGAGAAAAAAAACATGTTCCATACACACTCGTGTTTGAGAACAGCAAGTACTAAGAATTATCCCTTCAGGATTTAAGCTATCTGTGTGCTGGAAGATTATAATAGGTTTTAAAACCTAGTCCCAAGTATTATGCTCCAGATTTTATAAACTGAAAAGCAAAAAAACCCACAGGTCCCACTATTAAAGATTTTTTATTACTTGCAAGGAGAGGTGCTGCAGTGTTACCTTTCGTAACAGCTGTGTTTTTAAAATACAAAGAAGTTATTTAAGTTAGAACTCCTTGAAATGCTGAATGAAGTAGGAATTGCCCCTTGCAACATATTAATCTTGCTTATTCAAAAACATTCACTACCATCTAGCATCAAACTTGCCCCCCCTCAAAAAAGAAACTTGGTATTTCAACAAGTACACCATAGTATAAAGAAATTGCATGCACAGCTGAATGGCTGTTCTGCAGGTTTATCTCATCTGAGGAGAGTCTGAGCTTGACTTCTGGACATATAGCGGGTTTTATTTCTGTTAACTGTCACCAAAACATTGCTGCCAAAATGCAAATTAGGTCTTCTAACTTTTCCTTTTCCCCCCTTCTCCCAAATTTCAAGACCAAAAATTGAGATTTTTAAGAGACTTAAGAATATTTAACACCTTAAAAAAAAAGAAATCAACATTTTTAAGGACATGATTAGTTTATGTTTAACAAAGTGTATGTAATACATACTTC
Organism: Buteo buteo; assembly: GCF_964188355.1. NCBI lineage: Eukaryota > Metazoa > Chordata > Aves > Accipitriformes > Accipitridae > Buteo > Buteo buteo. Next base: position 12,084,875 of record NC_134196.1, read on the forward strand.
ACCAGATCTATCCTGTTGTTGATTGCAGCCCAGTGGAGAAGCGTTACATTTTCTTTGTCTGGTTGTCGTACATCATAACCTGCTTCCACCAACTCTCTACATCGTTCGTATATTCCATACCTTGAAGAAGAAAACAAGATTTTTTCAAAGCTGTTACCTTAGATAAAAATGCATTTGGCAAACACCTGACTTACAGTCACAATACAAAAGTTTAAACAGAAGAGAAATTAAGAAGAAACTTTACTTTCTGTTTCTGTATGATTACAGATCTCTTGCAACAAGTTTCCACTGGCAGAAGTCATATTAATCAATTCAAGATTTTACGGAAAATTTGTCTCCGCAGCAAACCATAGAGCAGAGCAAGGCAAAATATCAATCAGTAGTATACCAAGTATAAATAAAACTCTTCCCAGGAACTCCACTACATTTGTTTCTCGCACCTCTGTTCTCCTTCCTTTCTGTCTCTTGATAACCAAAAGAGCTTAGCCAACTGATTTGACAGTATCTTCAATATGAAATTAATTCTTTCATTAAAGATGACTATTAAACGTGAGCTATCTTCATTTGAAAAAAAGTATCTACATATATTTTGAAAGTTGAAACAAATCAGGAGGCATAAACATCACTTAGGCATCTAATGTAGGACTAACTCCACCATTAAATAATGTTTGTCTTGATGCTTACGCTGGTTTACCACCTATTTTTAGTGGCAATAAAAGCAATGCAGAAAGGCAAGTAAAGATTACATCTCAATATCTGTACAACCCATAGAGATTTCTCAAGTCTCAAGAGGAGATTGATATGCGGGCACACCTTGAAATCAAGATCAATGCCTTGTGACATCCAACTTCTGCTAGAGCAGAATTTTAACAGTCTCTCAAAGTTGGACTCTAAGTTTACCTTATGCTGCTTCTATGTTCTACTTTCTGCAGAAGAGACAGCCTTAGACAACTTAAGGCGCTTTTGCTCCACTTGATCAGCTTACGTAACTGATGCAGAGACCTTTTTTCTGGGGTAGTTACCATTCTTACTTTTTCTTTCATATATTTCAATGGATCCTCAATCTGGACAGTGCTCCCATAGTGAAGCCTCAAATGATTCAAGTCAACAAACCTCAGGAATTATCTCCCAGCCTACCACAGGTTTGAAGCACATAAATTAGTTGGACACTATTAAAAAAGAAGTACTAGACACAAAAGCCTACTTACATTATGTTGTTGTCAATTTCCTGGGAAAGTTGCGCTTTTCATAGAAATTATGAAAAATGCTAGAAATTGCTGTCATACCTATAATCTTCACAAAAGATCAGAACAAAGACTATTGCATGCAATACATACCAATTTGCAACAAGCCTGTAGAATTTGGTCCCTCAGACTGAGTAAAAAAGCAGCAGTCATGAACAATCTTGATGACAAAGCTTTGTTTTTAATCAGCTGGGGGCATTGGGGGAGAAAAGCAGTTTGGTTTATGAAGACTTAAAAACACGCAACCAGCTAGACAAGAGAGACATACTCAGACACACATAACTGCCAGGAAAACTGATAAGATTCTGAGTCTGGCCAGTCTTGAGGCACACTATCTCCAAGTCCCAGTCTAGATCAGCAGTGCGGCCTGACGAGTGCTCGCTCAAATGGCTAAATACCATTCCTGACTTTCCACCACCCCAGCTGAAAGGGCCACTGAAACAGGTTACAACTACTAAAGGCAGGTCAGCCAAGAACAAGGAGTGAGAAGAGACAGTAGAAGAGATGGGGGAAAGAAAGACTTCTGAAAGCAAGACAGCAAATTCTAATCTTGCTGCAGTACAAAATCACACTAGCATATTACAACATCTAGAGGCAACCTGGAAAGTGATTCATATAGAATAGCAAAAACACCCTTTTGTTGACAAGCTGTTCTACTCCAGTCAGGTGTTATGACAACCCTTCCTAACCTGCTGCCTTCATTTAAACAACTAACTGAAGCCATAATGCAAGAAATTCACCTAAAGCCCCGCTATTAGGTATAACTATCACCAGCTAAAAAAGTTGTACTGCCTATGGCTGAGTTTAGCTGACTCTCATCCTGCTTAAATAAGTAGTACTACACAACAAGCAGGAATTATATTAATAAAATATTCTAAATTATTAGAAGGATACAAAGAACACAAGAACGCTAACTTCTATGAAGTGTAAGAGGCAATCATGTAAACCTTTTGTGCAATGGATTAGAATTTTTCCTTACATGTACTGGTTTTGGCTGGGATTAAGTTAATTTTCTCCATAGTAGCTCCTATGAGGCTACGTTTTGGATTTGTGAGCAAAACACTTTTGATAACACACCAATATTTTAGCTATTGCTGAGCAGTGCTTACACAGCATCAAGGCCTTTTCTGTTTCTCACGCTGCCCCACCAGCAAGTAGGCTGGGAGTGCGGAAGAAGCTGAGAGTGGACTCAACTGGGACAGCTGACCCCAACTGATCAAAAGAGATATCCTATTTCACATAACACTGTGCTCAGCAATAAAAGCTGGAGGATGGAGGAGGAAATTTGGCATTATGGCATTTGTCTTTCCAAGTCACCATTACACATGATGGTGCCTTGCTGCCCTGGAGATGGCTGAACACCTGCCTGCTGATGGGAAGCAGTGAATGAATTCCTTGTTTTGCTTTGCTTGTATGTGCGGCAGCTTTTGCTTTCCCTATTAAACTATCTTTATCTCAACCCATGAGTTCTCACTTTTACCCTTCTGATTCATTTCCCCATCACACTGGAAGGGAACAAGCAAGCAGCTGCATGGGGCTCAGCTGCCTACCAGAGTTAAACCACAACATTACTGTTGGTCACCTATGGTAAAGTGTACAAATGATTTAGATGAGTGTCCTATCAAGTTAAATACACAATACAGAATGAACCTCCTTGAAAGTAAACTCTGATATCTCGCCAAGTTTTTGTTAGATCATGCTACCAAGAGAGGTATAACCAAGCAGCACTGTCACAGTCTTTGGTGGGGGTGTGGCAGGGGGGTGCTTGTTCTTTGAGGTTTTGGTGGTTGTTTTTATTTTATTTAAAGCAAATCTCTAGTCTTACAGAAAATGTGACACTGCTTTCTGAAGAACTTTGCTCAAGAGATATGAAAATGAAGGAGAGCTGTGGCAAGCATGTGAATCAATTCCGCAGCCTGTTGAGGCAGAATGCTGTCACCAATACCCCTGCAGAAGCCCTGATAGGATGCTCTAATTACACTCCACTGATGTCTACAAATACCACCCTCTAGAATCTGACCATACACTACTGTGAGGCCTTGGGCAAAGACTACTGTATGGGTTCAGATAAACAAGGAGTAGTAGGAATGGATTCCTCCTCCAGGCTGTGCATCATAGACTTCCCCTCCTCCCCACTGGAGGGCAAACTGCAAGTCACGGGTACTTCCTACCACTTCACCACAAAACAAATCATGAAATTCTGCAATACATCAGAAGAGCCTTCCCAGGAAAACAAAACACATTCCAAAAACTACACTGAGAATGAGGTATATAGCAATTTATTTAAGTCACCATCAGTTTGTCTGTTCCTAGCAACTTATTTTGGTATCTTAAACTCAATCATAACTGATTATAAAAGATGTAACACACAAGGTATAATTTAATAACGCTTCCATTTATTAAATTGTCACAAGAGGACCTAAGGATCTAGACAGACAAAATCTGCCTGGCAAAAAAGGTTACAAATTTACAACAATTTGCTCCTCTTCCTGGAAAACAGCAGGCTCTCTACTATTAAATAAAACACTGAATCTGATGCAGTCATGGTTTCTTGAGCTCTGTCCTAGAAATGCAGCATTCTTCTCTCACATACTACCTACAGTCTTCTTCCATCAATTTGCTGCAGCTGACTTCACCTTGCCTTCTCCGAAGGTCCATGACACAGTTCGATTACAAAATGAGGAAGTCACCTATTTCAGACACTCAGCATAAATGTACTTATAATATTGTTATAAAGGGCTCTATGCCCTTCAGGAAAGAGGAATGGAGGAAAAGATTCAAATCCTCAGAAGAGACTGAGGTATTAACCTAACAAATTTTCAGCATGTGGGTCAATTCTAGAGGGTGATGCTGTAAACATCAATATGGAGTACAATTAAAGCATACTATTGAGCTTGCCTTGTCCTGAAAGAAACAGGACTGGTTATTCCAGGGCAAAAAGACCATTGTGCAAGCTCATTTCACTATCACAGTCTCTAAGGCATTTTGGTAACTAACATGTAACATTTTATTTGTCATCGCAGCTTAAAGTTATTCTGAATTTAATACTTTTGAAAAGAGTATCCTAGAAGCCTTTTGCATTTTAAATATGTAGTCCATTTTTTAATCTTTTGTCTGCAAGCACATCGACTCTTGGAAATAGACACTGCCAGCTTTGCTGCATGATTAACACAAAATTTGGCCACAATGCTAGGAAGGAATCTCTCTTCAGTGAGCACATCGCCATGCCAACAAACAGTAGGTAAGCCAGGAGCTCATTCCCTCATCTTGCTATCATTGTAACTCCAATCAAAGCTGTTTTAACTGGAAATGCAATTAGTAGAAAAACAATCTTTTTTAGCTTTTGAAGACTCATTCCCATGAATGATGGTGGTTAAATAGTAACAAAGCCTTTCATACATACGTTCTCATGTTTTTTGTGTTAAACAGCTAGTTTTGTTTTCAAGAGCAAAGGGATAACTCAAGAGCTGCTTAATGAATCGTTAACAGTGATGTTGAGAGACAACAGAAATTCAGCTCTTGCATATGTTCCAAAGCCTCAAATTGTCTAGACATTTGTAGCTATATTACTAGTGTGGTTAAAAAAATCCCACCCTTCCATGTGAATTTCAGATACATTCCACTTTCAGCAATATAATCAAACTCCATGGGCACAAACAACCAGGCATAAAGAATGTGTACCTGTGTCACCGTCTGCCCATCCTCTCCTGCAAATAAGCCAGGAGTAATTGTCACTTTGGCCAACCCTCACCAATTTGAATTATTCCATATGTACCCTATTTTTTTTCTTATCAGTCACCCTATGAAAGATGAGAAATAGTGAGGAAAAAAGCATAGTCTCAAATGTATCCAATAATTTTTTTCCTGAGCAAGACTCAGCATATTTCATATTTCATGCTTCAATACTTCACAACACACATGACTTCATTTTGAATTATCTCAGTGAATAAAACTAACAGAAAAGTTAATCTTGCGATAATGAAAGAGTAACATTTGAGAACAAGGAATCAATCTTCCAGATGTCACAAAAGCACTTGTTAATATCATTAACATTTAATACCCATGTTCATAATGGTTATTTAAGATACTTTCAGCATAGCTGGAATTTGCTCAAGTTCACTACAAGCAGAAGGTGCCTATTCACTCTCCACAGAACTGAAAAACATGACACAAGGATTAATGTCTCAGATTTTGTCCTCCTAGCCATAACCCATCATATGCTTCTCTACCTGTGAACAGTAGCTGCTTTCCCTTAGTTTCATGGCTTAAAAGATTTAAAACAAAACAAAGTCAGCAACTTGAAGTTATTATGTTAACACAGTACCCTTCCCAAGAGATCATATTCAAAGTTATAACTCAGCCTTGGATGACACAGGGCTACTGGTGCCAGAAGAGATAGAAATAAGCATACCCAACATATCTCCATTAAATTTCACTTTTAAATCACAACTTTTTTTCCAAGACTCCATTCCTTTGCAGCTCCAATGAGAGCACTGCATGATATCACATAGGAACAAAAACAGTTCACAGCCCACCCTCTGATTCTACAGAGGCAGAAGAAATTCAAAGACTTTCTATGCAGTTACAAGTGAAGTACTTCTATAGTATGCAATGTTCTGCCCTTGCAATAGCAAAGGCAAGAATAGATGATTTTTTTACTACGGCTTTGACAACAGATTTTCCAATATATGAGTGGCCTGCTTCTGCTTTCAGAAACATAGTGGAAACCTTTTATGAACCAAACAATTTTGCTATAACTGAATACAAGATGCCAAGAGATTACATACATATTTTAACACCTGCAAAATGAAGGGCTAAGACGCTACGGCTTTTAACACTACCTAGATGCCCTTGGATATGTTTATAACAAAGACAGTGAAAAGTGTCCTTTATAACAATAGATATTAAACCCAAACACTATCATTTTCAGTCCAGCACAAGTTTCTGCAAAATAAACACAGAGAGAGACTATTTTTGGTATAAAGCATGCCTAGGCCCCCATGTCTGTGGGAGAATTTATCAGGAACATAACAGGGAAAAAATACAAATACTGATAAACTCTTTGCAATGAGAACATCAGCTGAACTGCTCTTTTCTATACAAAGTCTTAACTTGATTGCAAGAGGTTATTAGATTTGTAGCTCACAGTGTATGAACATCTTAATTTAATAAGTGTTCAATCTACAGACTAAGATGATAAAGCACACAAACAGTTCAACAAGATATGAAACAATGAACAAATACTTCTGGAAAAATGTGTGGAGCTTGCAAGCTCTTATTTTCCCTTGCTGAAAAACATAAAAGCAAATGCATTATTTTACTGACATTGTTTTATTTCTCTGTAATCAAGTGCCAATAAACTCAACATCTTAAAATAGAATTCTACAGTCAAACAGCATATATGAAATATAGATGAGTTTGAAACCTCTTCATCCCATTTTTCATCATCATCTTCAAATTTTAAGGAATTATGTTCCCCATTTTCATGTATGTTGCAACAATAATATAACTAGTTACTTTCACAGGAGAAACTTTTAATAATGCAGCACATCAAATACTGTAAGAATAACAATCATCATGAAAAAAATTAAATGACTGACTAGCTACTTATATGATGTGACTAACCGATTCCTGCTTGCATTATCGCAAATTTAACAGCAAACAGTTCTATGCTATTGCAAAATGCACCTTCTACTTGTCAAGAAGCCTGCAATTTAAGTGGTCTTACATGAAATGCCAAACCATTTTGGATGACAGATCAGTTTGACACTTTTTTTTTTTTTAAACAGAGGAAGATACACAACTTTATTATTATGATTAGCTATCAGACCTTTCTCAAGACCAACAGAATTTCATTTAACTAATGGTAAGCACTCAGCTACCATTTGACTGTATCACACTAAAAAAACTTATATTCTCTTGGGGAAGTTTTGAAGTGTTCTGAAAAAAACCTGTGCTGCCAATGACATGCTGAATGCTACATGTCTGGTCTTGGAAAAAAACACCCAAACTAAGAGACTGAAAATAATTCTTATTCTATTTTGTAATGTTTTGCTTGAACTTACTGAACTGCTTGGGGAGGGGAATGCTAGGAGACAGAGGGGCCCTTTTTTACAGAACTTTTTGTGGCATCTTATATTAGCACTGAACTAAAAAGTAACCAAAGTCAGCAGATATTTTAATCTAAGTGAATACTGATTTTTGAGGACAAGTAGTAGAGGATAAGATCACCTATTTTTCTTATATATAAAAGGCTATGTTTCTACAAAAGCGAATAACCACATCATTTTAATAGGAACTGTGTATCTTTTTAACAACACCAAATTAATATATTAGCAGCATTATTTATTTTATTGCAAGCCTTATGATATTGGGTGGTTTATTTTCTGCCTTAAAGGGAAAAATCTCTGAAAATTAAGACAGCTGTTTTATATAACATGGCCTTCAAATCCTAGTAAATACTTAAAATAAAGGTGAGTTCTCCCTCTAGTCAGGGAGGTGCTACCTGGATACCACAACTTGATCATATACCCACACTGAAAGTCCCCCCTCCCTGTGATATTAACCATTAGGGCTATGATATGAAACTGCAGTCCTCTCTGGTGAGATGCCATCCTCTCTGTAAGTCACATCTCACCATGACTGGGAAGGAACACAACAGATAACCCACAGCCTTGTCGATTCTTATTTGAGGAGACCAGAAGGGAATTATAACAACTCAGCTGAAAGCATAGATCAGCCTAAATTTGAGGGCTAACAGGAACAAATGTGTTTTAGGGCTTCAAACATGCAATAAGCGTCTAAGAATGGAAGCAGATAACTTGTAAAACCACTTCTGTCATATTTCCGTGCTTTTAAGCAGCAGCTAGTTTGATGCTATGCCAATATTTTCATTTCTAAAAATGCCCTAATATGAGGATTATAGGTTTTAGTATTACTATTAAAGTATTTAGGGCAACAATTGCAGAGTCAGTCAACATCTATTTCAGGAAGTTAAACTCCTCAGAACCTAAAACAAGAAGTGAAGGGAAGTACATACTTCCTAAACCTAAATGGGGCCTGTGTCACATGCAGAGCCGCAAAGCTGCTTTCAGCTGGAGGAGATGCCTTTTAGGAAAAAAAATGGCAATAGCTCAGCAAGATACATAATAGCTTAAGCATTCAAATTAACAATACAAAAAAAAATTCTTACAAAACTATCATCTCAGCTCACTGAAGAAGGAGGAGATGCCTTTTAGGAAAAAAAATGGCAATAGCTCAGCAAGATACATAATAGCTTAAGCATTCAAATTAACAATACAAAAAAAAATTCTTACAAAACTATCATCTCAGCTCACTGAAGAAGAGTGGCAGTGGTCGTGGTTTCTGAATGGTAAAAAATAGCAAGCTAAAAAGTAGTGTTATGACAATTCTTCAGAAAGTCTTGTGAGTTAGTATGTGCTATAGGACTGTGTGGAAGACAAATTTATGTAATTCATCTGCATTAAGAATGCAATTATTAAATTTGCACAGTTTACTCCTACAGTCCTTTCTCAGCAATAAACTCCATTTCATAGCAGCACTGAAACTGCAGAATCAGGGACAATAAAGGAAGTTACACAGAGACACATTGCTTCTAACCTATAAATTATGTCAACAAATCAAGGAAACCCTCATGTTTGCGTATCAGTGTTGCCCACTTACCTCTTAATCATCACCTACAGAAAATAAACATCAGTACCAGCTGGAAGAAAACTGTACCTTCTCTTCCAACAATCTGTCCAGCAACCACCTATATTTACAACTTAGCATAATTCCTCCCACATATTTTCATACAATGGTCAAAAATTTGTCTTAACAGTAATTTTTCAGAGTTCACTTCTGAAATCTTCCACTGCTGTATCTACAGATACAGTTCACCTTCCTCTTTATGCAAATAAAAAAAAAAAAATCAATTTTACTGGTTTTTAACTAATACAGACACAGACAAATCTAACACTCAAAAATAAACTTACTGTGTGGCTTTCACAATGTCCCAAGTGCTGTAATCATCAATGTGGCTTTTCCGTCCAAGAGATTCACTGTATCCATGGTTGTAATGGCTTTGAGGCTTTATTTCCTAAAAAAGACAAACTTGCTATTAGGACACCAGAATCAGCATTACTAAAGTTTCTCAGAAAAAAAAATTCTATAAGCAAAACTAAAAACAGTACCCAGTTCAATATACTATAAAGCTACCTAAATCTGAGGGTGGTAAGCTGACTGGCCCCATTTCTACATTTTGCAAAGCAGACCACTGTATTCCCTGGTATAGATTCCAAACACCTTCCAAAAAAACACCACTTATAATAACAGAGTTCTGCCAAATCCTACACTGGGGTATTTTTATAAAATATTAACAAAAAGTAATGGCATTTCTTTTTGTTGTTTTTTTGTTTTGTTTTTATAAATGCAACATGGCATAGCTAAAAAAAGCTATTGGCCATAAACTGACAAAGTCTCACTCTGCTACTACAAATAAATGTTATACTTCAAATAGCATAGTCAAATACCTGCTAGAAAAAAAAATAATTGGGAATGATTAATACCAATTATTAGAACCTACTGACACTTTATTGATTCTTCAACTCCAGTCCCATCTTCAGAGGTGATTCTGTATGTTTAACCAATGGGTCTCAGAAACAAATGGCATGACCATGATATGCTCTTCACCAGATACACCTCCCTACAAACTTAATTCTTTTGATGAAGGGCAACACTTCAACCCTTAATGCTTTTCTTGGTGGAATTTATATTAAAACACTGTATTGACAGATCACTAGCTCAGCAACATACCATTTTTCTTTTCAAACTGAATGCATGTGAAAGTCAGCTCAGCAAGCTGAAATTGAACGATGTATTTAATACAACTTCCAGACAATATTCCATTTGTTACAAGTACTGTAGCTGATTGCCTCTGTGTATCAACCATGCAATTCAGCACAGCCGCATAAAAAAGCGAGAACTGCAACAGTGAAACACAGAAAGAAGCTCTCTGACAATACTCAAAATGCATTTCAATTGATTTTATTAAAATGCGTTTTTCACTTTTACTCAGTTTTCCCCAACAAAGTTTCATGAGTAGAAACTTTGTTTCTTTAATCCGTACCTGGAAACACTTTTAAACACCTTATGAAAGGTGTTTAATTAAGATTCTAACTTCCACTCAGTTATTAAAATGAGTGATCAACCTTGTCATTAATATACTAGAGATTTATTTTTTTTTTGAATAAAGACATCCTGAGTCAAGACAACCATGATAATACACCTAACTTTAACAAGGATAACACCTAACCCCACCACCTTCTCTCCCAAGAGGCACATGTTGCCCTGCCAGCTCAAGCGACTAAGAGACATGCTAGGGCCAGGGAGACTTCCTATTGCCGAGATGAGCAGGTCTCCCCATTTCTCATGTTCTCCCAGCTGTGCAATAATTTCTGCAAAAGGAGCTGTTGGTCACAATGAGAAGTAACTTCTTACTGTGTCCAGTTGTGGCTAGTCAGCCAAAGTGTTTTCTAGCTTCCTGCAACATTAACAAGCTCTCTGTTGACTGCAAGGGGAGTTTAAATACTGAGCTTGCAGGCAGATAAGTAAACTGCCCTTTGACTCTCTTAATCTGGGGCTTACTCATCTCAGCTGTATAAACACAATGCCTTCCCCAATAACTGGACGCTAGTAATCAAATCAGTCATTACAAATTTTTCTCATTAAAGTTATTTTAAATGTGTTTCTACCCTAAAATTATTACATGCATTTTTATCTCTCTAAAAGAGATAAAGACAACTTAAGTCTGAAAACCACATCTTAAATATCTATTTCCAGATTTCAACATACTGAAGTGCCACTTAAGCAGAAGTCTAAAAGCTTATACCAGTTATAACCTCAGAGTAAACTATCAAGAAGGTAGTCCAGTTGCAAATACCAAAACTCTCAATGTTAATTTCAAAACCAAGTAACTTCAGTTGAGCATGTTTGTATTTGTTACATACAATGTACTTATTTCAGACAGGAAAAAAAATCAAATTAGGAGAAATTCTATTGCATTAAGTACATGTTGTAGTACTAAATTAATATAGTCATTTATATAGTTAGAACATTTATGATATTTTGTACATTTAAAAAAAAATCTGTCTTAGAAGTCAGGTATTTATAGCTTTAAAACCAGAACATAGTAACGCTGAGAACTAGTGCAGCAAAAGTCTTCATTTTCAAAATAGATTTGCTCTTGTGCATAGACTGTTCTTCAGAAAAATAAATTTTTTCATTTCACACAGTACCCAAATGATCAGCAGAGTACATCTTTTCTTGACCACAACGTTATTTTGTGGCATTCAATTTTTCTTTCTAAGCCTGAAAAACTAACTAGATTAACCAATTAAGCATTGCCAGCCCAACAGAAAAATTGCTCTCTTGCCACCTCTACAGGAGAGACAACCTAAAAGCGTAACAGGGCATCTGCTGTCATCCAAATCACGTTACAACCAATTCTCTTACTATCCAGAAACACAGCTTCACTTTGTACTTGAAGGTGGCAACAGCTTAACCAAACCTTTTCTCTCCCCAGCTACTAGATAAGCCAGACTGTTATCTGGAATTAAGATGCTGAAAAAGATACCACAACATTACAATTTCAAGTAAAGTAAAAATACAAGAGAAAGCTAAATTCATTATTTTGTCCCACATGATTTTCTCTTTTCCATCATATTAGAAAAAAAGCAGGATTTATACCATCTCTGTTCACCTATTATTACACCACACAATTGCAGCAGGATTTTACATATCAAATCGTAATGTTCAGACCCTGAAAAGCTAAAGGATAAATCAAGTAGGCAGAGGCCAGAATTAAAGAAATTCACTGTCCTGGAGCAGCTTGATGGTGTGCCTTCCACAGCTGCTAGAAGGAGAAAAAGTTTCTCTTCTTCTTATCTAACAATTATTAAAAACAAACTGAGCAACCTGGGTTATTTTTCAGGCAGATGTTAACTTTACCAGGGAATACTATTTCTCTTAAGCTGCATTTTCCCCGACCACTTCAAGCACACAAACCAGGCTTCTGTTCCCTTGAGCTCACACTGGCCAGTCAAGAGAGCTGCCCATTTACAAGCAGTGTAAATTTATGTCAGCCTAAAGTGACCATGAAACCTCAGCCTCATGACACTAATGCTTTCATAAAAAGGTTTATGGGAATACAGCAAATTCTTAGGCATTAACTATTAACCATGTAAATTGAAAAAAGTGAGAGATTATATTCCTTAGCCCCTCTTACAGCTTATCTACTACTTTAACTAAGGACTTGAAGGTAATAACAGGACCCTTAAATTTTAAAAAATATATAATTTTTAATCTCCTTTTGTACTGATAGTGTCTCTGAACTACTCTTTTTATGATGACACTTCCAAATTTTGTTATATTAACGCAAAAATAGCCAAAGCGATTAAGAAGTTAGATTTGAGGTGATGTCAAGTATGACTGCCTGACACAAAATGAGTTAACGAGAAACAGTTCTCTCTCTCTTTTCCCCCAGTACCTACATCAGCAGTTACAATCCATTTGTTTAATATAAAGACTCACAACAAACATAAACTTAAAGTGAACCCTATGTTTCCCAATTTACTAAGAGAGCTGAGTTTATATTTTACATTTAAGAACAGTTGAAACAAGCCCTAAAATCCTGAAAGGTATATGAACATCACAGCCTCCATCATCATACAACAGTCTTCTAACCACAGTGCAAACTGTGGGAAAAGGATGACTTTGTATTTGCCTGAAAAGAAGATGCAAATACCACCCATTTTGGAAGTAAATCATTTAAGACAAATGCCAGGAAAGCACATCAAATCTGAATCCTCACCCAATACAGTCAGTTCTCTGCAGCCTAGACGCAGATTCCCAAGCTTAGAGTCAAAATTTATCACTTAGCATTATCTATGCAACTTGACAGTTGCCTGTTGGCTCATAGTAGCATGCTGGCTACTATCGGTGCCATAACTCTTACCTGGCATTGTAAGTGCCTGGTTTATGACTGATCTGCAGAGTAACTTTTGGGTTCCTAAGTCAACAAGCTGCCAGGAATCAAGATAAAAGAGAACCTGGATTTTGTGAGTTACAGTAATACTCGTTTCAGCTGGTCATAGGCAATTTGGACCAAGTCACTGCAAACAATGCTGTTACACACTATGCTTGGCTGACAAGGCAAAATTTAAGAGAGGCAACGCAGCAGCTAGGAACAGAAAAGAGCCTCTTCATTCCTAAAGAATTTTTTTCAGGGTTCTGAAAATTCTGTGCGGGGCTAGGGCACAGCCCTATAAATGCAGAAAAGTAATTTCTCCTAGCTATGCTAGAAAGAATGATTTAGAAAGAAATAATGAAAGACTAACAGTAAGGGAATCTATATATGTATGGGTCTACACCATTCTAGCTGGGCAACTTAACAGTAAACAGGAAATCAGCTGATAGCCTGAAGTAAGAGACCATTATAAGATCTACAAAACAGATATCTGCTCAAGGTGTTATCTCAGAGTCTACTGAACACAGCTAACAAACACCTTCCTTGAAACTTCAGCTTTTGATTTTGCAGTCCCGATCAGCCCTATGCATTTCAGAGAACAATTTGGTTATTTATGTCTCTGCTTACAAAGCCTACTAGTTCGATTAAACATCGACTTTGCAGGAAACTAAAATTGTTGTATTCAACACAATTAACCTTCACAGATGTCCTGGCTTGTGATATACCGTATCTAGTCAACACAACTCAACTGCTAACTACCTCTGCTTTTACAGAGGCAAGATATACACCAATGGAAAAAAATAGAAATTATCATTTCAAATTACTTCAGCCAAACTAGTACAACCTCACACCTGACATGTATTTGGTCCTATCAATACAGTCACTTCAAACTGAATGGCAAAGCTCTCCTTAGTTATTCAATGCACAGCACTGAAACCCAAAAGCACATTCTTAAAACTCACCAAGTTCAAATTATGTCCCTTTTAAAGGAAAAAAAAAACTTTAATTAAAAACCATAATTTCTAATACTGCAGTACAGACAAATAAATGTTTTCTGAAGCATCTGTTGCTCAAATGAGAAAAGAGTAAACAAATTCTTTTTTATATCTATCCAGCCAGTGCTCAAGTTCTGTCATGTGTCTCTAGTTGGAAAGTAAAAATCAGAAAAACAGAGTAGGGTGATTGTTTCACTTGACTACACTACATTGTTGCAAACATAACCTGAAAGTAGACAAGATATTCAAATACCATTATGGTAAGTAATTCTTCTGTCTCAAGGACTGCAACAGTATACTTAAACTATTCAGTTTGCAACAAGGACTCAGTAGTAAGACAACCCAACCTTTAAAAGTGAAAAAGCCAAGCCTAAATCTGCAAGGATTTTAAGCCAGTCACTTAATAAAACTTGTATAGACACCAAAACTCCTCATGAGCCGATGCATGCTTGCATATAACTCACCCATTATAAGCTATGTAAAAGACGTGGCTTTAAACAAAACCATGCCAAAGCTTAAGAACTAGCAAACTCTTAACCTTTCCACCACCTTCTTTGGCAAGTTTTATATTTTTAAATGTTTAGCATAGCAATTTAAAAGACTGCTATTTAAAAAGCTGTGGATATTAAACTCAATTTCTCTATATAAGCATTGCTACCAAATATAATGGTTTCAACACAGCCACAACCATCAAATGCTGCCATAATATGTGCAGGCATGGCTCCAAGTCAGCAGCACAAACTACCTGAACAAAGCTGCCTGCGCTCTGGGATCACACGTCCTGCTCAGCCCCGGGAGGACCAACTACACTGGTGTTAATCAGGGGTGGTTTGCCCAATGGTAGTCATTCTGCATCAGCAGCTAAGCTAGAAAGAAATCCCACGATGATATTCAGGCAGCATCTATTTTTGGAGTTTAACAGAAGATTAAAACACACAAAATACAGATTACTTCCTCCAACCTGTTGGACAGAAGAGAAAGCTCTGCTTAAAAATCCTATAGTGATCTAGATTACTTGCCCACCACTATTAAGGGAACAGGAATAAGCATAAAAAAAAGTGAAAAATAATGATTTATCATGTTTACATCATGCCTTTCACAGAACTTTGTGTATTACCAGGTTTCACTGTCACCTTTTGGCTTTTAAGTTCTCACCTAAAATAGGAAAGAATCCATCTCCCCTAAATTCACATACCCTCACACAAACTGTAGGAAAATAGTTAAAATTCTTGAAACTACTATGATTTTTTTAAACATACAACTGATTGACAATAAAGCAACAACATAACTTTTTGAGCCTAGAACATGTACCACATTCACAAATGGCTTCAACAACATTCCTAAGTGTTAAAAATATTTTTCCTTTTATGATGAAAATATTTATTCCAGGAAAATTTAATTTTACAATGATGATCCACTGTTGAAAATCACTAATAGCTAATTCAAAGATGAAAAAGTAACTGAAATCCTAACACATTTATTTTTTGATATTTTGATCTCTACTGACAATGGTTCCTCCCCAGCTGAAAGTCAGGAAAACTAAATAGAAGGTAGTAGAGCAGAGGCCTGATTTCACTGATTTACAATAAGCAGGTTGCAAACACTAAACCTCTACCTCATCACATTTCAAGGAGCCATTTCCAAGCATGACTTGAGCCAAATTAGCAGTTTACCATTGCTAAAAGAGAAAGGTCATTTCCCTGCCCACTCTCCCCCACTGCTCTTGGCTCCATGCTCCTGCTCTCTAACTCAAGCTAGCTTTGGTACTCAGAGCTGTGGTCACAGTGAGCCCACTGAATTCAGCAGAGGGGGGGAAAAAATTAAACAAGAAACAGAAAAACCTGATTCTTTTACTAGGACAGCAAGTTGAATCTGTTTCTCCTGTGAAAAGACAGGCTCCAGAGCCACTGGTAGATGGAATAGCAGGTAAAGAGAAGGTAGCAGGAACATTTTGGCAGCTGCCAATTGTTAATTTGACTAAGTAATCATGGAACAACACACTCCAGCTTTTAAATATTCAAGAAAGTTAGGCTGACAGAATGAAGAAAATTATGCTACTTCTAGAAACTGGTAGAGTTGGTTGGCTTAAAAGGTTGCAAGAGAGATGGATTTTACTGGTTTTTTCTAAATCAAATTTGGTTCCCCAATTACTGCCAGGGGTAGTAACTCTTTCTAGATGAGCTTCCCACTTCAGTGACTACCCTTTGACAGTGCCCTAATCACTCATATGCATCTGTGACTAGTTCGTCATTACTCATTAGTCACAAAACATGCAGATTGCTTGCACAGATGCACAAGTAATGCAGCATAGGAAAAAACTCACAAGTGTGAGAATAAGGCTAAAAAAAAAAAAGTGTTTTGGAAAAAAGAAACAACACAGTAGAGGAGAAAAGGGAACCTCCTCTGGAAAACAGGACCAATGAGACAGGGAAATGGAAGATAAAGCAAAATATGAAAAATAACTCCAAAGGAAAAAGGAAGAAGTACAGAGAAGAGGGGAAAAAAGCAAGCACAGCTCCCAAGATTGAGCACTAACAATACCAGCATTCCCAATCAGTTCTCATAACCAAATGCACAAGTTATGCTCATTTCCCCTCAGTACTCAAATCTTTTAATCTTTTCCAATAAAAAAGCCAAAATGAAATAAGCTTAAGATTTCTGAGAACAGTATTAATGGAAAAAAAAAATTAAGAAGTTATGCATGAAAGAGTAAGATGACCAAGACTGAATTCTTCCGAGATAGCAATTTCATAATTCGCAATTATATATAGCAGGAGGATATGAGTAGGTCAATATGCCTGCTTGGACATAAGGAAGGGAGGAAAATACTGCTGCTTACAGCTGCTACACATGGCTCTGGTAGGCATTAACAGATGGCTAGGACTGCTTTTCCTTTAACGTTATGCAATATTGCTGCAAGGAAACAATACCATGATGAAAGTCAGACACTCAAATTCTGAATGGTGACCAAGATAATTGACACTTAATGAGAAAATACTAACAAGTTCTAAAATAAAAATGTAGAAATAAAAGCATTACCTTCCATAAAATATTGCATACTATTGCCTTTGTCTCTTAATGAAAACAGAAGAAATCATAATACTCTTCTTTTATTGATGACTATACTATTTCCATATCTGGCTGCAGTTGAAAGAATCATGATAAAATTGGAAGTGACTGCAACTATTTAAGGGAAGCTAAATAATAAAACAATCCTCACGTATGTGTGCTATATTTAACAGGGACCATTGGAGGTTAATATTAAAGAATTCCTTCCCCTGTATTTGTGTTCAATTTCTCTCTTCTTCATTTGTTAGAATATGGTGCTTTTTAGTAAGCTTTCCCAGTTTTCCTCCTACTTTTTTAAAAGTGCAAGAATCTATACAGACAAATTTATTTATAGTAGTTTGCATATTAGAAACACCCACATTAGTTTATATACACATAAAAACTAGCCACTCATGCACTAGCATTAATAGAAAAAAGTTCACAAAATAAGTACAAGCAAATCAACTTATTGCATTCCTAAAATAAATACCAGCAGTATTTAACATTTTTAATGCAAGTTCCTCTTTTAAAGTTTATAGTAACTTTCCTGTCCCTACTCCTTCACCTAATTCTGCAACACAGAAAGTCACAGAAACAGAGGCTAAAGTGATCATGTCTTCACTTCAGAAAGAATTGCATTTAATTCTTTACAAAAGTCATAAGAGCAACAGCTTTTTTCTTCTCTAGAAACAGCAGCAAAATTTAGGGGGAAACAAGTAACAGCTAATATGACTAACTGTTGACTGTCATCAAGTAGGAGCAGTCTGATCCTTCTCATATTCACATGAAGTCCCAGACAGAAAAAAAAGAAAAAAAAAAAAAAGAATTCTGCAGGGCTGGATAGGTTCATCAGTTTGAGGAGCCAGAGCCTTCAGCAGCCTACGAGCTGTTAGATTGTCTGAACCAGGATGATGGATATACACCTTCAGTTTAACTAACAAATGCTAGAAAACTTCCACTGAAACCAGATTACATTCTTCACAAAAAAAACCATGTGCAATACCCACTTCCAGCCCCCCCAAACTTAGCTGGTCATATTACATATAAAAAAAACCAGTTCAGTGCTTGGCTTGCAAATATATACTATCAGCCTCGCCTTACTTGGACCCTTACAATTTATGCCGGGATTCTCCCTGACCCCTACTATGGCATTAAATTACACAAAATGATTATGACATGACAAAAAAACCCTTCCACTCAATGCCAATCCTGTCACTAGTTTCCATTACTTTTCATATTTGACAGCATCCTCTGAAGTTTGTTTGGTTTCCCTCCTAAATTTTTGGCCTATTTGCAGTTTCTTGACACACCAATAGAAAAGATGCATTTATGAAAACCCTTGGAGAAGCTAATGATAGAATGCACACACAATGAGAAAAAAACCCCATACCTAATACTCTATTGTGTTTTTTTAAAGGAAGTTACAGTTTAAGTTGACAATGTAGCGAAACAGATTGAGAAAAGCCTCATCTCAAACACAATAAAGTAGTCCTTTTGCTGATATAGAGTTCCACCCACAAGCAAGTCAGCCATCACACACAGAGAATAATCCCGTATACTCTCCAATGTAGATCTGATTTTTTACGTAACAACAAGTTAGAGATGCTCAACTAGAGCCTTTAATCCAACCACTCTATGCAGAGGTCAAACATCATGTGATTTAGGGCACAGCTGGTAAGGAGCAAGTTTTGTTTCTTCAAAGCAAGTGTCCATAACCAATTGACTGCTTTCTAGTCATTTACTTACAGATGCTCCTAAATTGAACAGTGTTATGCTTTAGGAAGTAATAGCTTCACAAGGCAGCTTTTTAGAAGGCCTTGTATTTGCACACATAGCATCGCTAGCAAGTGTTATTTAAAACAGCTGTGTTTACTAGCATTTGTAAAGGTTAAAAAATTTAAAAGCTTAAAATACTATGGTTTAGAGCTTACTTTAAAGTTTTGGTTTAGTCAGCAACTTACATTAACGTATACATACATCTTTTTTGGCTTTCTTTTCAAGGAGTGTTGCATTGTGTTCTCAGCCAAAATCTCTCATTTCAACAGAAATAAAACTATTTTTTCCCCCAAGTGATTTAAACTGGTCTAGGTCTCTGAGTATATGAGCTTCCAGACCTCCCAACACAAAAAAAAAAAATCCCTGAGAACTAGCATTAGTAGTCAGTCATCATGAGAGTAACTTAAAACCAGTTACGCATTTCACTCTTTTAAAGTGCTAAACATCAAAAATGCACCTAAGTATGTATCTAGCTCAATCCTGATCCTCAACTACATGGAGAAAAAACTACTACTCTTTTTTTAAAATTCCCAGAAAAGGATAGTCTGAAAATTCTTTTTCAAAGATCAAGATTCTTCATTCAATTTTTAAGCCTGGTAACATCACATATTAAAAAAAAAAAAAAAAAGCATACTGAAGGTTCTGCTTTATTCAGCAAGTATTTGCCAAAGCCACACTCAAATGTAAATTATGCTGCTTAGTGAGTTTATAGCTAACTCGTCTCTGAGGAACAGTGAAAAAATTAAATCAAGAATTGGAGCACTGGCAAGTGCACATGGCAGAATTAGCAGTCAGTCTAGCTATGGACCCTCTTTTCTCCTTGGCACATACCGAAAAAAAAGTTAGTACAAGTTGCGCTCAGTCCTTGTGGAAAACTTCAATTCACCATTCCCACCACAATCTTGAACCAGCAAACAGAGCTTCAAATCAATAGTCAACTAAGCAAACTCATTCCCACTTATGATAAACACAGGCTGGTTCATCTACCACAACGAGGAAATGCATGAAACATGCTTCTAGTCATGCCAAAAGTCAATTTTCTGCGGCATATGAGAGACAGCTTAGTAAATCTGTGGTCTGACAGTTAAGAGGAGTCACACTCTATCCAACTCCTAACCTTCCAGAGTGGTCACACTAGCTCACTCTCTACCTTCTGTCAGTACTGTAGTACAATTGATCCTACAATGAGTAGGTTTAGTGAACTGGCATAAAGTTATTCACAATAGTCACAATTATTTTTGTGGGAGACGAATTTTCTACTGATTTACTTCCCTGAACTGGCTCATCCTGGGACCAAGCATCACTGGCAGATGCGTGCAGCTGGAAGTGTTTAAAGGTAGGTTTCACAATCAACTTACTCAAGCTAAAATTGCCCTGCCATCAGAAGGCATGGCTGCACTAAAAGTCCTGGCTTCACATTCACCACTACCTCTTACCAGTTCTCACAACAGAGCAGTAATGTTTTCAGTTAGATCAGGTCACACACTCAGAAAGAAGTATCCCAATTCACCTACTTGCCACTCAATTGCAAGAGCTAACCCCTGGGAGGGTAAGGGACTGTGTCTGGGTTCCACCAGAACAAGCTTAAACTTAAGCTTAAAACGCACTTAAACTCAGTTGCAAAACCACATCCTTCAAAGCCAGCAATACAAGTGCAAATACAAATACAAAGCACACTTTGATGTCCTCCCTTCTCTTGCTACTGTGCTCCATCACTATTGAGTCCTCTTCATCTTCCCCTGGTCTTGAGCAGCCTTCCAAGCTCTGACCACAGCATTCCCACTACCCTCCATTTTTGGTACCTCCCCCCTCACAGAGACAATCAAGGAAACACTTCTAAGGACCTCAGGGCATCCTACAAGCGTAGGAAGAAATTACTAGATTTCAAAATTGCACAAGACAAATTGTAGTCTAATGTTACACCATATACTGGGCATGACAGGCCTGAGGGTTCAATTCAGACTCCCTCTGACTTCAGAAAAAGCTTTCAACTTTGTTCTACAGTCTCATTTGTAACAGAGCTCAGTGTTTCTCTCAACTTCAGGGATGCTACAAAAGTCAAATCTTTATCTCCTATTGTCTTTGAAAAGCAGCAGAGAACAGTATGCATGCCGGAATACCAATTACTGAGGCTGCTCCCATCTAAACATGTCAGTATCAATGACAATACTACCAACTTTTCAAGCAAACAGCAAACAAACATTTTCCTCTAATTCCATGAACTGGATTCTGCAAAGTTAAAGCGTAACCCTCTTCCACATTTATAATGTCTCATTACTTTCCTGAGCAAACAAGTAAACACAGTGAAACAAGTGGTGTTCAAAGACTAAAGTTCTGTGAAATCTGAGAGAAATAAAGTCTGTGCTTAACAAGTAAAGGCAAACTGAGTCAACACAAATTTAGGTCAAATCAGACATTTATCACTGATGCTTTAAGAGGGCCTGTTCCAGAAAGTTAAAAATCAGTTACTGTCCAAATCAGAAGAAAATATGTAGAATAAAAACTGTAAGTAGTTGAAATCTATTTTTAAGTGTTTTACTAGATGCCCGAGAAGCCACAAAGTTACCACTGAGAAAAGTCCAGAGTGGTGAAAAACCGTATAGTTTACAAGGGAAGTGAGAACAACTGTAAAAAAAAAAAAATCTTGTAAAAATGGCAAGAGAAGCATTGACAACGAGCGTGACAAATCAGAAAAATATGGAAGATTGAAAGGCAAGCAAAACGATACAAGACATCCCTATCCATAGAAGGGCAAGCAGCATCCTAACAACACAAGAAATAGACAAAAGTTGTCAAGATTACAAAGTAAGAATGATAGAACTGTCAATAAAAACACAAACCCACAAAATCTGAAGATGTTCAATAAGCACAGAACCAAAACAGGGAAGGAAAAAGCCAGAAAATTTGAATCACATCCTGTTGCCATGATAAAATGCTTTCTAATATAACAACAAGTTTAATGAAACTTCTTTAAAGTACAGGTTGTTTAGGTCAACCATATAGATCAAAAGATGTAAATACTGTTTACCATTTTAAGTTATTGCTGGCTTTTCTAGGCTTGATATAGAATTAACAAAAAAGCAAAGACTAGCAATGCTTAGTACCATGGCTTCACAGAAAAATAAACCCAGTCGATAAAGAAGTAATGGTCAAACACAGTTAATGTCCAAAGTGTTTGATGATTTAGTATTGTCTGATATTTTCATTAAGAAATTAGAATATAAAGAAAGTTAATGTGGTCTGTCTTGCACACATTAAAAACTAGAGATGAACAAGCTTTATTCTTATGATTCATTTTATGACTATTATACATACTGTCCTAATTAAGGACTAGGCTGGCCAAAAAAAGGCTCTTGCTCTTTTCAGTAGTTCACATTTTTAAAACCTCAGGGGAGTGTTAATATGAAAATACTACTGAGGACACTAAGCATCCTACAGAGCTTGTATTTTGACCCCACCCTGTTTCATGGTTGTCTGCAACCTAGGAGTAAACAACAGTAAGTTGTAAGTTGAGGGAAGTTATATAGTGGGGGGAGAAAGAGGGATAAATAATACTCCATTTCTGATACAGTGTAGCTTATATTACTTGGGAAGGTTGGGACAGGCCAGAATAAGGTTTTTTAAATCCCAGCAAAACAAAGTCATATCTAAAATGAAGACCCATCCTGGCAACTATCCAGAAAGCACTGAAAAGACTTGGAGGTGGGTAGGCACCTGGGCACAAGCTTCCAGTGAGATACAGTTCCCAACAAGACCAGTACAATAGGGAATGCCAAGTAAGAACGTGGAAGTTGCTTTACTACCCCAACTGGCCCTGGTGTGACTACTAGAATAGTGCTCTGTTCTCATGTTCACTACTACAACAGCTATTGCACGCAGAGCAATGGCATGAAAACACTGAAAGAATGAAAGAACACATCTTAATGAGAGACTCAAAAGGGTCAGTAAGACTGCAGACCATAACACCAGTGTAGGGATCTGATAATCACCAGCATATCAAATAAATGCCAAACAGATGGGTATTTGGATAGGTCTCTCTCAAGATGTAATGAACAGAAACAAATTAAATTCAGACTAGAAACAGGTTTAAGTCTTAAACAGACTATTTAAATTTGGGGGCAACTTTCCCAGCTATACAACATTATCTGTTACTGTAGGACTTTATTTTCTTTTTTACAAGTAGTATCCTGGCTATAAAAAGAGCTAGTTCATTAAAAAACCCTCAACGCCTGCATTAGAACGTTGGATTAGATCTGCAGTCCCCTCTGGCTTCAAACTATGAAGCTAACCATGATACATGAAGCAAGACTCAAACCTTCAATATCAAGCATGCTAATTTGTCTGAGACTTCATGGTTCCGTCCTCCTTTTTAAGTAATACAGTAAACAATAACTGATCTTTGAATGAGCTCACAAATATAAGCTTAGCCCCTGGAGTGATCCCAACTAAACTACAGAGTAAGTCCTATACCTTTACAGGACAATTAAGAACAATCTGCATGCCAATACAACCCCAACAATATCAACAGAATCCCACAGG
Source organism: Buteo buteo (assembly GCF_964188355.1). Classification (NCBI taxonomy): domain Eukaryota; kingdom Metazoa; phylum Chordata; class Aves; order Accipitriformes; family Accipitridae; genus Buteo; species Buteo buteo. Next base: position 12,108,502 of record NC_134196.1, read on the forward strand.
GAATAGAGTCAGACTGTAAAATCAGGCCTTTCACTGATACTTTAAAAAGAAGAAATTAGAGTCAAAGCTATCTACGATAAGTTTACCTATTTTCTTCATACCGCCACCAAGGAATACAAGGAGATATTGTGCTTCTAACTTCCCAGGTAGTTACAAATTGAACCACAGGGAAAGAAATAAAGATAAAAATGAAGGCTTCCAGCTGGGATAATTCCTGCCAGAGCCTGTAACTCTCTAAAATTTTCTTCCAACTTTGCAGGAAGATTTTTCTGACTTCAGAGTAAGCCAAAAATAAAGACACCCCATCTTTCGCAGCCGAGACTTTTCTAATACCAAAAGAGATCTGCAATAACCAATAACTTCCATCTCTCTCAAACATATCCCCCAAAACCTAATGACACTGGTGAACGCACTACATGGCAGTAACGAAACAGATCTTCCTCCCCAGTAATAGTTCTTACAATTTAGGAAGAGATGCAGCCCTGAAGAGCTGAAATACCTTCAGCAGTTCAGGCCATATTAGGCCACACACCAAGAATATTTTCCAAACAAAAAGGAGCAATACAAACAAAATCCATTTCTTACAGCTTCCCTCCCCTTCCGTTCGTGGATTTCAGAATAAATATCCAAGCCTACCACCACCTACCACAGAAGAGCCAGGAAGTTGTTCTTGTTTAGAAGATCCAAGGAATTTAAAGCCAGAAGGCCTATTAAAATCATTTAGTCAGAGGATAACAAGTACAAACAGTATGAGTAGCATTCCCACACTAGGGTTACACTGTACAAATGGAAGCAGAGCTTGCCATTGTAACTGTCACCAGAAACCTGAAGGTTGCAAGAAGGAAATAAACAAGCAGGGACTACTCAGCCCAGTGTTACTGTGCCATCCCAGGGTGCTCTGCATCTCTTATAATGGAGCTACCATACCACACACTGTAGGGCAGCCAACGCCACATCCACTCCGAGATCTACACCCACAGAACTCCCTTTCTTTGGTCATCCATGCAATTCACAATCCCGCTGAAAAATTCATGTATATGAAAGAGGTGGTATATCACTCACAGAATCAGAGTCACACCAACACAGTCTACTTTCCTCTGTATTCACCAGTGTGAAACGCCACCCAGTTATCCATGCGCAGAATTCAAAAGCTTGCATTTGCTCTCTAGAAAGACATCCAAACTCAAGCTGAAGACATCAAGAGCTGGATAATCCACCATTGCCCTCCTTCCTTTGTTACAATGATTACTCACCCTCACCATTTACCACTTGTACCTTTCAATTTGATCCCATTCAGCTTCACTTTCCAGCCACTGTATCTTGTTAAGTATGAACTGAATCATAACTGAAGCACCGCATCTCAGTAAGAAAGTATTTACATGGGGAAAAAAAGGCACTTCTCACTATTTCTGGTAATGTGAACAGCGTTATTTCCAGCTTTTCACTGTAAGGCATTATTAAAATAATTCTTAACTCTTTTCCAGTCTTCATTGTTTAACAATGACTTTTAAAGACAAAATTTCATCAGTAGTATTACCACATGCTCAGCCAAAAATCATCTCCTTGTTCCTAATCAGTAAGCCACCTTTAAAAAAAAAAAAAATCAAGGAATATATTAATTTTTTTTTTTATCAAACCATTATATTGGGAGCTTCTGCTTGTTCATATTCATATCCTACCAGTCAATAAATTTCAGGATACAATCCCATGCCTATGTTCCTTATCATCAATGCATTACTTCGAATATGGCTGCACTAAGGTGCACTTTGTTTTACTAGCATAATTTCACATGAATTCTGGATGGTTTTGTACAGTTGTTCTGTCCTCCCTGCTGAGTACCTATCCATCTTGTTCATCTGCAAGTTTTATTAATGACAATTTTGTTACTACTTCCAAATCATTCATGAAAAAAGTCTCAAGTCTAGTAGATTAACTGCTCTTAAGACTTTCAGGAACAATGACATTCAGGAATAATTCTCTCTAGCAGCTATTCCCAAGGTATATCAGTTAGCCAGCAGTTCTTCATCCATTTATCATATACTATAAGATAATTCTATGAGTATTACATGAGCAATTGATGTTATTTGATGTACTTCACCACTAAAATGATATTTATATGCTTTGCTGTTCCACTAGTGATCTTACAACAATCCTAGTAGAAAACGGTGGGTTCTACACTGTTATACTAAACTGAACTTGTGTTAAGAAGAATAAATATCCTTTGAAACAAGAATCAATTATATGTTTGGCTTGCTTTCACATGGGAGGGAGGGAGGCTCATGAACTCAGACAGCAAGATACCACACAAAACCCACCAAAAGCAGTCCCATCATCAATTTCCTAGAGCATTCACATTTTCAGCAGTGTTTCTACCTCTTCTTACCAAAATTACATGAATCACTTTAAGTTGAGCCTTTCACAAATGAATAGATCTTCCAGCACTCCAGTATTTAACCAATTTTTCGCTATTCCCAAGACCATCTTTCCTACAACTTTAATACTGTGTTCATAATATCTCATGGCAAAATGCAAAGCCATAGAGCCCATATAAAAACAAACACTCCCCTTCCAAAAAGCCCCTCAAAAAAATTTGAAAGTAATCCAAATTAGTCAAAAAAAAACCACCAAAACCCAGCAAGAAGCAAAAGTCTCATTTTTTTAAAAAAAAGGCACAGAAAAAAATATCTAAAAAAGATGCATGACAGATAACAGTAGCATGAAACATAAACTGGGAAAGATTTTGACAGTCCTATAAAAAGCATCAGTTTCATATGTATACAAATGTAAGAACTGATTATATGCTCCAACATCACTATTTACATAAGGACATGGTGCTATTTTCTTAAAAAGTGGAAATCACCAAGTATTAAGGCCCCTGACCTTCAAAAATTACTGAACACAGATGCACTACATTGTTCAGTGGGCAGGTCTGTGACAATACAGACAGCTCTGCTACAGTACGGAATCCTCAAGCTTTTAACAGACACTCCAGAAATGCTCTTTTAAACTGCCAGTCTCACCACCAACATTAAAGACATCCTTCTCTTTTAAAGCTTGTCTGCACAAAGGGATTTTATGGACTAAGGGAACACCCACTGAAATCCATGTAAATACTACCCTGTGAATAAGACATAGTCAGATACTCAGCATTTTCAGAGAAATCAAATAACATACCCTCAAGACTAGTTAGACAAGTGATATTTATTGCATATGAAAAGATTCAGGTTGGTGTTACAGCACACAAATTAACTTCCTTCCTTTTGTACACATGCTCAACTTCATACACCAAAGGACCAGTATAAAATTCTACCAGATTGCTTAACTAGTGAAAATCACCAATTTAAATTAAGATATTTTTGTTCACTATATAGTAATTACCCAAAGTTGATTTAACAAATACTAATTTTCAATCTTTAAAACACAATGGTTTTCTAACAGCCTGTAGATGCTTTTTATTCCGCTTTATAGTTTTAGACTGCCCATCTAAAGTTTCCACAAGTTAAGAACATTTTCTTTCAAAGAACATCAACATCCAACAGTCTGGATCGTTACTGAAAACTTCTGTCACTTCTGAAAAAACATCAGACACTGCAAATGAGGGTACTTCTCCAGTTAGTCTGAATTAACATGTAGCATCAGTCTTTGCACATCACTTAGAAAAACAATAACAAAACAAAAAAATCAAGACACTTGTATGGGGTGCATTGCTTCACTACTTAACCTTCAGAAAAGACAGGTCTATTTTAAAGTCATAAGTGAGCACAGTTTGGAGAGGTGGAGAAGAGTGGGTAGCATACACAATCTCATATAGAGGCCTATAGAGCCTCTTCAGTCACCAAGAAGACTAAAAGTGTCTTTAAGATGTTGTTTAAGGAAAAAGAGTGCCATCTGTTTAGCAAAAACTGGAGCCTGGCATATGCACTAGTCTTTTTCGTAGGCTGCAAAATCAATTCTCACAACCCTTCATGTATCAGGTGACAAGTCCGCATGTAAAAGGTTTTCTAAACTGCTTTAAAATACATTTCAAAACAATCACACTAGTCCTCGAGAACGCACGCATGCTGTTGACGGAGGCGGGTGGCACACCAGAAAAGTAAAAATACGACACCGATCGACCTCTACGTGTTACCTGTAAACACTCCTCCCACCGCCCGGCCCACCCCGCGGGACACACGGACCTTCTCCCTTCCAAAATAAAACCCCACGCCACCCAGGCGATCGGACCAGGCCCGACCTGCGGGCCAGCACCACCAAAACGCAAGAGGAAAACATTTATTCTTCCTCCTCCTCCTCCTCCCGAACCGCTTCCACCCCCTGGGGCTGCCGGGCCGCAGCCGCCCCCCCCCCCGCCTGCCTCAGCCCCCGACCCGGTGCCGGGCGGGACCACCACCACCACCGGGAAGAAGGACACGGGAAGGCCACCCGAGGCCCCTGCCCTCCTCCTCGCCGCCGCCGCCGCCTCGCACACCCAGGCCGGCAGCGGGGGGGCGGCGGCGCACCTCCCGCCCTCCGCGCACCCCGCCCGCTCGCTCTCCTCCACACACACTCACACACACACCCACCACCCCGCCCTCCCCCGGCAGGGCACCGTCTTGACCGCGCCCCACCACCGCCACCGCCGCCGCCCGGCGAGTTAACCCTCACCTCCGGGTGCAGGATGGGGACGCAACCCGCTTCTTTCTCGTACTCCTCCAGAGGCGCCGCCATCTTGGTTGCGAGCCCGCCGCCCGCTGCATGCCGGGTAATGCGCGCGGGCGCCCCCCCTCCCTTCCTTCCCCCTTCTCCCTCTCCCCTCACGCCCCGCTCTGGCGCGCGCACCGCGCCCTGGCGTCGTCCCCCCCACCGCGCGACGGTGGGGCGGCTGAGGGGAGGTGGGCGGGGCGAGGCGGCTGAGGGGCGGGGCCAGGCTCCTCCGCCCTCCGGCCGTCCCCTCAGCGCCTCAGGGCGGTGGAGCCCCGCTCGGTTCCCGGCGGGCTTCGGTAGGAGCGATGCCGGGGAGCCGCGGTATAACGGGCTCTGACGGGTCCGCCGGCGGGTTTGAAAGCAGCGGGGCCGCAGCTGGCCTGGCGAGGGGCTCTTTTGCCTCATCTCGGGGGGAGAGCGTCCTGATTCCTCGCCCGTTTGCCTCCCCCCCCCCCCCCCCCGGGTTCCCTCAGCCGGCCTGTGCCCGCCTCAGCCGGGTAGCCCGGCCCCACACGGCCCCGGCCCCTTCCTGAGGGAGCCGCCGGCTTCTCGGGGCCCGGAGGGCCGCTCCGAGGCGGGCAGGCGCCCCCCGAGGGGAACGCACATTATTTTGCCTGCAGGTTAGGTGTCTGGAGGAGCATGTCGCTTTTTGGAGGTACCAGCACTGCTGAGAGGAGTGTTTAGTACAATTGAGGTTTCGGGAAGAGCATGTCGCTTTTTGGAGTTACCAGCGTTCCTGAGAGGAGTGTTTAGTACAATTGAGGTTTCAGGAGGTACTTTGGCTTAATAAAGTTCACGATAATTTGGAATGAGAGCAAAAGGAGAGCTCCCCCGTACGTTTATTGTTGATTTGCTTCCCGGCTACGTAATGTCTGTCCAGTTTTCTCTGGAAGTTACCTTCATGCCTACTTAAAAACTATGGGAAGAAACCAAGAGCATCTTTACAAGGTTTTTGCTCTCAGCTGCGAGGGTGTTTGAAACCCCCTAACAGTTGTGAGGACGCCTGGAAGGGATTCCTTCCAACCGTTCGTACCCAGCTGAACGGGTGATTTCTTGCATCCCGTCACACACACTGTCCAGATGGCCAAGCGACCTGCTGCGGGTTCGGGGGTCACGTTGCATCGTGCGGGATAATAGGTTTGGTTCTGTTTGGTTTGTCATTTCTGTTCTTACAAGCTGTGTAATATGCATACAGCCAAGATTAGGAGTCCTAAAGCTCTTTATTTCAAACTTTTTTTTTATAAATTACATTTTTATAAAAAAATGTTTCTGCAATTACAGAATGTTATCACTGGCTTGACTGCTGCTTTATGTTGTCATATCTATGGTGCTCTCATTTGCCTTTGTGAGAAAGGGACCTTTAGGTAATACATTTTGTTGTAGCATAATACATTAAGCCCATAAGCCTAAAACCCCAGAATGATATTCTCTTCATTACTCTCTCCTATCTCATACAAAATGTAACAGAGAAGCACTAATAAAATCTGACTACAGCATTATTAAAATGTTAAACCATAGATATCTTTTTGCTGTATAAATATATTTAATTTTTAAATTGTCAAGAAGAATGACATAGGGTTTAGAAACTGGGGGTGTGAAACAGGTCTAAAAGCGCAGACCTGAAACCATGAGGTACTGAAGTGCTAAAAGAGCAGAACAAGACACAGAGTATACAGGAGAAGATCTTTTTTTAACTCTGTATATTATTAAATGTACCAGGGCTTAGATGTAATTTGCAATCCGATTTGCCTGAAGAAGAGGGTTTTCAACCCCCTGCAAACCCCAGAAATAGAAATCCTATCAGTCACGACAGTTCTTCACTCGTATCTATAATAAAAGTAAGGGAGATAAAATAACCCAAAATCTTTATAGTATTTTTACTATGCAGATTATTTTTCCTTGCAAGTCTGAAGAATCTATGCTTTGTCCCCTGGCTCTGAACTGGATTGTAAACGCATACCCTGACATCTGTCTGGGTATTTATACCCCGTTCTTCACAGGTCTACACATTTTGAAACCAGTTCTGTTCTCAGAGACATCCGTACAGAGAATTTTTGCCATTAAACTTGAGGCCCCATCTGTGTATATAGTTCATGTGCCGCCTATTATATCCTTCTTCAGAACCAAGTGTCCCTTTTACCACCAAGTAACAGCAGAACTAGAATACAGAAATGAGCTAAGATGTCTCTGAATTAGAGCTCTTCCTTCAAAAGCTAGTGGTGAAAGTGGTGATTCAGAAGTTAAAAAAATCTTCCACACTTCAATCATTCCCTGTCCTCCTCTAATCTGTAACACGATGGCTTGGAAACATGGTTCTTCACTGTTTTATATTGTCATTACAGGCAGGTTAACATCTGTGCAGAGTAAGTGAACAGCAGATACAAACCTAACAATCTGCTTCAGTAGCAAAGTTTACACCTATTTTCCACAGATCTAAAAGGCTGTAAGGTTAGATGTTTTTCTGGACTCTGCCAAAAATTCACTATCTGACCTTGAACAGTTATCTTACTCCTCTACGTTTTACTTTGCTCGTTTGTAAATCAAATCCTGTCAGCTAATTCAGAGGGGTATTCTGAGAATTTATTATCGTTGCAGAGCAATTTAAGGCTTTCAGATTAAAGATGCTTCGTAAATGCCAGGAATTATCGTTGATCAATGGCAGAAAATGCTCTTCTGCATGGTTGCACTGAATGGTCAATAGTTGATGTGTGAAGTGTTTTCCATATTGACCAAAGAGGTTTTATCCAGTGCTACTTACTAGGCACGCAATAGGGACAGGTCTGTAATATTGACTAAACATGGCGTGCACTGGAAAATGATTTTAGATTCTAGTCTGACTTAAGGAAAACACAATTCACCAGCACCACAGATGAACAGATTTTCTTCCCTTTGTTTTGCTTTACATTAATCACTGAAAATGGACACAAGGTCTAGACACCTTTTAATTTGCAAGTGAGCTAAAATACAGCTTAACTGGGAACTAAGTAGCACGAAGTCTTATGATTCCTTATTCTGCAGCATGAATTTTACCTTTTTTAATGAAAAAAAACACCTTTGGCAGAGACAAGGCATATTTATAGAATACACATCCATACACACAGTTCAGTACTAGGGATGACTGTGCAGCTATTTTAGCTTCTGTCTTCCACCAAACTGTGAAATGTGACAGTGAAATAAAAAAGGTTTAACATACATGTCTTAGTAGTAGTTTTGTATTATGGTGTCATCACTTAACTAAAAATGCAATTAAACAAAAAATGTTTACCTTTGCAATGAAAAGGTTGCAAAGGTAAAGTATTAAAATACTGTAATTAAAACTAAGTATTTGCACTCATGGTAGGCCAAAACTTAAGGTGAAAATACTGGAATGTCTTAGTACAAAAATAGGTGCTAAGTAAAAAATACCCTACTCAAGCCTACAAGGGTGAATATCTTTAGAGGAGCTGTGTTTGTCCTTCACTTTTCATGCATACTTTTCATACATCCTATTCTAATTAATACATCATGAGATGGATTTGCCACCATACTGAGGCCTCTCTGAAATTTTCCTTTGCACAGTCACTCAAAAAAACAGCTTCACTGTCAGGGGCTAAAATATCTGGGGAAGCCATATCATGTTCCTGTTCTCTGAATATGTCTGCAGACAGGCTATGATCAGAATGAGTAATTATCTTTATTATTCACTATCTACACTGTATTTTCTAATCGCATTACTGTTTGAGCCTTGCATTTTCTGTATTGGAAATGACATCCATCCATCTAGATGTGTATACAAAAACGAACATATATTCTGTTTGGGTTTATCCAAGTCTATGCTTTCTCTCTGCACTCACTCCTAGATGGAGAGCACCCGGTTCTCACACAGTTTGGACCAGTTTGGGTGACTGAAAGCCTGTGGGTACAGCCCCCCGGGTGGCCTCCCCTCCAGTCTGTTCCTGCTTCTGGTTCTTGGCAGCATTTCCATAACATGGTTCTGCAGGGCAAAGGACTGCAGCTTTACCATATTCCTGAGTGTTTAAGTATGTGCTGGGCTCAGAAACATACACTTCTTTACAGGCTGTGTAGGTTTTTCTTCTCTGTGAGGGCCAGCATCTTTTCACTGTCCTAACATCTGCCTGGTTGAAGCTCACTCCCTAAGCTACGACAGCACAACCTCATGTACTGCACTTCCATCAATGTCTCTCATTTCTGGTTTGGCTGTTGGAGGGCAAGCCTAGCAGCAACAGTGAAACTTGCTTCAGTAATTTCATTTTAATGAAATTAATGAAATTAAATTTAATTCAATCCCATGCTGTATGCCCTCAGCATTTTTAGGACCTTACTCACTAGGTCTTGTCTCAGCATAACAGGAAACAACCAGAGGGAGAATTCAGGTGAAACTAGTGAGCCACTTTCAATAACAGGGAGAGGTTCACAAATGACCTTTTTCCATCCAATGTGAACAAAACTGTGGAGAAAAAAACTATGCTGGTATGACCATTTTTCTTTTTGAAGAGAGGTGTCTCTATCGTTTATGACTATAGCTGAGACGGGATCATGACACCATTACGGGGTTTCCTTTCATACCTTCTTATGGTTAAGATAGGCTGTGATGCCCCAAGATGCACAGTATAACAACTCAGAGCAAAATCTTTAAATTGATGACAAACAGCTCCTCCCCTACGCTGGGCAGGGGATGATACATAAAGTCAAACTAGAACTAGTTTTTATAAGGACAATCCAAGTCATTTATCCTCAGTGAAAGCCACAGTTGGTGGGAAAATGAGGATAGTTTATTTTGTGTCATTCTGCCCAAACAGCTCCATGGAATTTGTCTTTAAAAATATAATCCAGCTGAAAATGCTCTCAAAGCAAACGCATTGGGAGAATATTAAATATGCAGGACTGATACCAGAAAACAAAGAGAGTGAATTTGGTCAATACAGTGCCTCCTGTAGCTGCAGTCACTGCTTCTGTGATAATATTTCAGGGCTCTGACAGTTGTGTGGATATGAATAAAACCCAAGGGACTAAACCTGGGTTTGCTCCCAACCATTGGCCTAGTGCTCTTGAGAGCCATCGGATCTCATGAGAACTGTGGGTCAGATCCAGAACCACGGCAGGCTTCAGCCCACTCTTCTAACGTAACGTGAGTCTTCAGCGTCCTGGGCTGGAAGCCGTAGACGTTCAGGAGAGGATTCCCGAGGGGATCGGGTGTCCTTACTCGGAGGAGTTGGAGGTTCAGGAGAGGATTCACGAGGGGATCGGGTGTCCTTACTCAGAGGTGGCAGCATCTGTCAGCCAGAATGGCTGGGGACAGGAGCAACTTGACTGTGTGACAGTGTAATGTGCCACCGCACGTCAGTCAGCGCTGGCGGTACCAGGGAGCAGTGGGTGACGTGATTTCCCTCACTCCTGAGCACGGTCAGGCTCCTCTTCTTGCACAGCCGATGAAGAGGAATAGCCACAGTAGCTACATTAGGCAGTCTGCTTCTGTGGGTGGTGTCAGAGAGCCTGACAGTGCTCTTACACCAGTTTTATGGTGATGTGTTTCTGAATTTCAGTGGTGGTCATCTTGATTTACATTGTTGTGAAAAGAAGAAAGTCAGACACAGTGTCTATTTAGACCATCCCTTACTATTTCTCAAATACTGCTATATATCATACCAGGCAGTTTTAGATGCCATACAGTGTCAGTGATCCTCCTAGAACAGGGAAAAAAATGGTGGAGAAATCCCAGCTGAACTATTATCTGATGTCTAGGTGCTCCCTCAACCACTGTCATTTGGAGTGTACGCAGCATGGACAGGGGTACTAAAAGGGAAAACCACCTTCTTCCCCATTCCTCCTGAGTAAATTGGGGGGACAAGCTTCTTTTGATGGGTTAGCAATCCATAATATTGTCTACTGGTCTACAGATGACAGGTGTTTTGCAGGACTATTAGTATGGAACAGGATGAATCTGCCCAAGGAATTCTGCTCTTTCCCTACACAACCTATTGCTCCCGTGGAAACACTTCAGGAGGCTGCAAGTCTTAAAAGAGGCCCAATGATGATATTTGATAGGAAGCATCAGAAAAATAATATATTTGTGCTATTTCACCCTCACTTTCCTAGGGTGAACAAACTCTCCATTTGGCCATTGGAAGCTGGAAATGCCCTTGCAGTGGTGAAAGATGTCACCTATTTAATTCAAAGGGAGCCTTTTCTACAGGTAGTTTTCCACAGGGTAATTGGACCCCAAATCTTTACATTAAATTAAGTGCAGGGAGCTTTTCCCATAAAGTTATTAAAATATAATGCTGATGAAATAAATGTATATAGAAAACAGTGACAAACTGCAAGATGCTAAACATGTATTAAAAAAAAAAAAGTTGTACTTGTGGAATCCTAAATGGCTTAATTAATATTGGGATTTCAAAAGCTCTGGAGCCCTCAACCATAAAAGGACATGGACCTGTTGGAGCGAGTCCAGAGGAGGGTCACGAAGATGATCAGAGGGCTGGAGCACCTCTCCTATGAGGACAGGCTGAGAGAGTTGGGGTTGTTCAGCCTGGAGAAGAGAAGGCTCCAGGGACACCTTATAGCAGCCTGCCAGTACCTGAAGGGGGGCTATGAGAAAGCTGGAGAGGGACTTTTTACAAGGGCATGTAGTGATAGCACAAGGGGTGATGGCTTTAAACTGAAAGAGGGTAGATTTAGATTAGATATTAGGAAGAAATTCTTCACTGTGAGGGTGGTGAGACACTGGAACAGGTTGCCCCAAGAAGTTGTGGCTGCCCCATCCCTGGAAGTGTTCAAGGCCAGGTTGGATGGGGCTTGGAGCAACCTGGTCTAGTGGAAGGTGTCCCTGCTCATGAGGGGGGGGGGACTACATGATTTTTAATGTTCCTTCCAGCCCAAACCATTCTATGAATCTATGATTCTATGATATTATTTCCCTAGGTGATTACCTTTCCTGATGCAATTCCACATGCTGACAAATATCCGCGTTGTTTCGTAGAGTTAAAGGTACAGAAAATGAATGGATTTATCTAACTTGACTTTTTGTGCCCACTTTTGTCCCTTTAAGATGATGCATTTCTATTTCCCACTCATCGTGTTCTGAATATCTGATCTTGATACCATATCATACTCATGGATGGCTTTGCTGCTGTCTTTAATGTCAAAGCACCATCTCTTCTTTCTTTGTTCATTAGAGTCAAACTTGCTATTACTTAGTGTTGTCACTACTTAGACTGAATATATCTAATAGGTCTGCTAAAACATTTTTTAACTTACCTGAGTCTGTTAGTCCCCTTTGAGTTTCCCCCTAGAGCTCTTTCATTAGCACATCCAGGAACATGCCACACGTACCAGTTTGTTCTGCTAACACGTCTGCCTGTGCTCATTTTGGGGGGAAACCTGGGACTACTGTGGTGCAGCCCTGTACCACAGCTGATACTAGATTATGGTCATATTTGTAAGGGAAGATGAACAGACTTGAAACTGAAGACTGGATTACACTTTATGAACTTTTTTTTTTTCTATTTTTGTTTTCATTGTCCATTTGTTCTCCCAGACCTCTCTTTGCATCCATTGGGCTGATTATTCCAGCTGCCTTTGGAGAAGATGCAGATCATGTCCAAAAATGGATTTTTGAAACATAGGCAGCTGCTGAGTTAGAAACTCACTGCCAAAATGAAAACCAATAAAATAAAATTAATAGTCATTCCACTACTTTAAAAAGATATTGATGAGAATGAAGCAATAAATATTCATCTGTGGTGTCCTTTTATGGAAATAATGCCTCCTCAGAATTGAGGTTGAAGCGGGTTGAATGATAAAATAAGGAAAAAAATCACAGTTAGGAGTTTAAGTTACCATCTTTGGATGAAAGCCAATAAATGAATTTTTTTTCGTACTTTATATCAAATGATGTAAATATTTTCCCTGCTCAGTTCTATATCAAGCTCAGAGGAGCATGATAGACTAACACCCTTCCCCATTATAAACAAAAATTTGCTAGCTGAATTCAAATAATTTTCAGTAATTAAGGTGATGTCCAAACATACAATAAGAAGACACTCTCATAAATAGCATGATCATAGAATACTTTTGTATTATAACCCTCTTCAGGAACTGTAGTTACTATGGTCATGCTAGTGGACATTTAGGGACCATTGTCCCGGGCAGCATATTGCCAGAGATGGACCTGCTCGTTCATTGAGCATGAAAGGTTGTTTGCACTCATGTAAGAGGAAAAAAAAAGGAATAGCGCAGGAACAAAATATAAAACAAGGAAACTTTTATCAAAAGTGGTAAGAAAGAAAATAAAATATTAAACCAGAAAGCTTCTGATATTGAGAAGAGAAGAGAAGAGAAGAGAAGAGAAGAGAAGAGAAGAGAAGAGAAGAGAAGAGAAGAGAAGAGAAGAGAAGAGAAGAGAAAAGAGTTGGAAGGGACCTACAACGATCATCCAGTCCAACTGCCTGACCACTTTGGGGCTGGCCATTTGCTTTTCATGGGAGATGTTTTATTTCTCTATGGGGTTTTTTTGGTAGAAAACAATTAATTGACTGTTTGAAGTACTTAAAGCATGCCATGCAGGTCTTAGATTTATTATATTATTAGAATTAAGGACAGGCAAAATAAGCCAACATCACTCATGATAAGCTTCAAAATTGTGGAGGAAAACGTTGCATGAATTACCATCTTATTTAGGTTTTTGCTGAATTTATGATGAATTAATAATGGTTACACACAGGCAAGTACTCTATCCATAGGTTCTGATATAAACTAGGCTGTGCTTCAACAGGAAAGAGTGGTAGCACCAACGGTTATCTGCCCTTGACTAAGCAAGGATACGTTGGAAGCAGCAATCTCTTTTACTGACCCACTGATAGAGCTGGCATGGTTTTTGGATTGGATTTCCTTTGTTAGATTCATATAATGACTGCCAGAACACTGAAGCTACTAAATGAAGAAATGATCCCCACAATTAGGCTTTAAAATAATAAAGTAAGTAAAATATAGCAAACAGTCAGGAGGCTTGGGTGAAAATGGCCAGTCTGAACTGCAAACTCAAACATGCCTCACTAATATTCAGTACAAGATGTTAAACATTATGCTGCATGATGAAATTTTAATCCTTTTAAAAAAGAAAACTGGGGTTCAGAAGGTTGTGTGTTTAGATGGTGTGCTTGAGAATCACTAACGACATTGAAATATATAGAAGGTGTATAGCCAGTATAATCAAGTCTAGGAGCTGTAGGAAATGAACCAGTGGCACAGTTTTTAGAATAAATGCAGGAGAACTGAGCTGTCACATTAAAGCTGACAGCCCTGTTATGCAGCTCTAATCTGCTGTGCAAAGATCTGGGTTAGGAGAGGATGGAAATCTACAGATGCACTATTCCAAGTCTGCCCTTCTGAGCTTGCAGGTGAAAATCAAAAAACCAAGCCTGATCAGAAACATCACAAAACACGGGCGACGTAGAGAATTCCAGAAGCAGGTGGATGATTTAACCCTCCTTCGTGATTCTGTTCTGAAAAAAAAACGTCTCTAGATGCTAAGGCATTTTCAATGCACCGACTGTTATCTCCCTTCATATGCTGAGGTTAACACATTCAAAATAGCGTTGATGATTCCTACAGCATGATGAGGCAGACTTCCCTTGAATTGCTGCAAAGTTTAAGACTCTTTCAGCCCCTGTTCTCAAAAGTGCCACCACTTGAGAGATTTCAGAGCGCTCTAACTGCACGTCTTGAAGGTAATGGGAAGTGGCAACCCTTGGGAACTTGCAGGATCAGGACCTTGGTCATCTTGGGCTTCATTTACTGCTGATGCTTTTAGCAGTCCTAAAAAAAAAGAAAAAAGGCTCACTTGCACTTTAATACAGTGGAACTAAAAGGTTTGGCACACAGAATGGTATTTAATAGACAAGTATATAGCTGGGCTCTGAAGCTGTTACAAATGGTCACATAGTATATGGTAACAAAAAAGTAAGCAGTTTATTATACTATAACCTGCTGCTGCTAATTTATAAGCTATTTCTCTTAGGTTTCAGCATTTGCTAGAAGCACACACATGCTTCCAGCATGTCTAGGAAACAAATGACAAAACACGTCCGTAGGGAATGTTGCACCACAAAATTGAATTTTAATAGAGCAGGAGGGGGCTGACAGCAAAAATAACCAATTTCATCTGTGAAGTTGCAGGTCGGCATATTGCAACTGAGAATATTCTGGCTGTGGCGTAGATGTGAGCTCCCCTGTGTAACACTAACCCAGTCCCTGTCAGTCTCCGAGGGAGAGGGGGTAATGCCATGAAGGTGAAATGAAACGTAATACAGACCTAGTAGCCATATGCTTAGTTTCTTATGAACATCTCCATTTTTCCTAACAGCCCATGTCTGGCGTTGTCAGTTTTTAACCCAGTGGTCCTTCCGAGCACCGTGCCCCACAGCTCCCACAGCTCCCAGTGAAGGAGCAAAGCTGCTGCTGCCTGGGCACCCGGGGGGACCAGGGCAGGGGGGCAGCCGGGGGGCACCGGGATAGCCTAGCCCCGGCATCGCGGACCACCCTGGGGTTGGGACCAGGATGGACAGGGCAGGGCTGTGAGGAGCTGGAGCCCGGACCTGCCGCAGCATCGCTGGGGCAGGGGCTGACGGCCCTGGGGGGCTGCCGTGGGGTGGGCAGGGTGAGCCGAGCCCCCGGAGGGTGGGCAGGGATGGTGATGGCTGGTGGTGCCCGTGGGCTCCTCACTTACTGAATAGATCTATTAAATCCTCTCTCGTCCCTTCATGGTTCCTTTTCCCTCACCGTTGTATGGCAAGTATTGTCCTACCGTTCCTGCCCAAGGTAGTCTACTGAAGCACAGCAAAAAACAGACACACGCGGTCTAAATGATAATCTGCACCTTCCGCAGACAATTATCAGTTATCACAAGGTTGGTTCTGCCCCTCGCACAATATTAAAAGATAAAAAAAAGAGAACCAAACCCAACAAAACCACCTAAAAGCCTCTCTGTCTGTTACTGTGGCGAGAAGGCATGGGATGTGCTCTGCAGGATGGAGCAGAGCACAGAGAGCCCCGGCAAAAAAAAACCCAGTGAATTTGAAACATGAAATATTTTACTATTGACTGTGAATATTTATCTCCTTCTCAAATTTGTTACCTGGCAAGAATGAAGCCTCTCGGTGGTTTACTGGGGAGAAAGGTGGTTAACGGAGGAGCTGGCCCAACTTTTCCCATGCACCCTAAAAGTAGCTAAAGTAGCTAAAAGCCGCTTTCTATGGCTGGTGGGAAAGACTCTGCATCCTGCCTGTGAAAGGTTTTGCACTGTGCAGACATCGGCTCAACGGACACCGCGTTGGGATGGGAGAGGATGGGAGTGACCCCAACTGCCCATGGCGTTCCCCTGGAGAGGGATATCACTCCACCCTCTCATTCCTCTGAGGCCCATTTTTAAAAATTGCCTTGGCTCCAAAATAACCTAGGTGCTTCTGAAGATAATACATTTGTGCAAAAGGGTGCTGGCTTGAATTCGTGTGCATTTCTTTTGTAGTGGTATTTCAAGTGCGTGTCAAATGCATGGGGAAGAAGGCATTCAGAAGGACAGAATCAATAAATGAAATAAACTTGGTAGCAATAGCCTCAAATTGTGGGACTTTTGCAGACAGAAACCCAACATGTTTTCACCAAAATAAAAGAAACCCCAAACATTGTAGTGATTAACCTTTTAGTAAAAAACCTAACGCTACTCTCTTACATGCTTGAGTAAGGACCCACTGGAATTATGTTAAGAAAGTCTGTTGTGATAGTCTTGCCATTTAATTTCTCAAACTGTTGTTGTCTTCCAGGTTCTCCATCTTCTCCTTTGATCCCAAAGTGTGTCAGCAGTCTGTAGTCTTGGCAAGTTGGCTACTTCATAGCAGCCAGCTGGTAGGACATCTCCCAAACACTGAAACTGAGAAATCTAGCCCAATTCCTTCACATGCTGTCCATTTAATTCATTAATACATGTATCCCTTAAAATATCTATTTGAAAATGCCCACTATATGAATGAAATACGTGCAATGGTTCTAAGAAGTCTCATCATATATCTGTGACACTGCTACTGAGATGACTGGAGGAAAGACAATTTTTTCCTGCCATATTTTCAGGATCCCCATTTTCAAGTACAGTCTTAAGAAGAATAGAAAGTGAAGGCTGAAATGGAAGGTTAGACTTAATATTAATTAGAAAGATAATTAATGAATCTGAGACCTTTATCTGACAGCTGGGAATATATTCCTGTGTTCTTTTGCTGCGGAAAATGCAGAGCACAACAGACAGATCTGAAGTATCATATTCTGGGGACAGCATTAACATGATTTTTCATTCGTGATCTTTTGGGTGGTTAAGACCACCTATGGTGGGTGAAGTCTTTCAGTATATGAAGAGGACAATGTAATAGGCATGGGCAGAAAAAACAGCCAAAATATGAAAGCTTGCAAAACTATCTCCCGTCCCGTAGCCTGTAACTCTGCAGTAAAGAGGCTGTATAAGAGATGAGCCTGGCCTCTCTGATGCATCATAACAGAGGAAAAAAGAGAGAGATGTTCTGTTTATCTGCCATGAATCAACAAGAAGGAGGTCAGCAGGAACATGAAATGAATTTTTATGAGAATATTGGACATCAAAACCTGCTGTCTTTCTTGCCTGGATTATCACTCCAGCTTTTCTTTCTATATTTATGTTTTTGACTTCTAGTGGGAACAATTAAGAAGAAACAATGAGCCTCTGCTGTCCTGACATAAAATCTGCAATAAAATCTAGCCTCTGGAAGAAAAGCTTAGAATCCATCAGGGAGAAAATACATCCTCCTGATAATTGTTTAGCAATGGCAGAACACTGAGGACACTCTGAGGATATGAGGCATGAGATTATAGATCTAATAAAAATGTCTGTAAAATAGAAAGTAATTGAGATGTTTTAGAATACATTCAGCAACCATGAACTGACACAATAGGACAAAAAACTATCAGTCTGCTTGAAAGAACAGAACCAGCAGCCTTGCAGTGTTCCCTTCAAGGACAATAGCGGGTTTTATTTTTTCTATGCTATACCTTGGAGGAGTTTCCAGTTTTTAAAGCACAATAGTGCCAGAGCAGATTCTGTCAAACATGAATAATTGAATTTGAACGGAAATGCAGAGACTTTCAAAATACAACTGAAGACTTTGGAAAGCACTCAGAGAAAATACATGAGCTAGGTTCACTACTCCTGGTCTCATTTAAATGACTAAACTTGGCCTATCTCCACTGAGATCAGTGAAGTTCCGCTGGTAAAAAACTTTAGCAAAAATAGCTGTGAATCAGGTCCAATATTTGCAGGGGTCATCTCTTAAGAGAAAGGAGCAGTGGGTATCTTTGCAAGCACCGATGCAGACAGTATGATTCCATGAATATCAATGGAATCACTTAAGACTTCCATCAGTCAATGCTCCGAGATCAGAATCTGTTCTTCCCGTTTGCTCCAGTGACACGTTATCACTCTGTGTTTGTGCTTATTGCATTAGACACTAATGAACCTCAGCACTGGCTCCAAGGGCATAGTGCAGATTACTGAAGCCTAATGACTTCTCAAATTGTTCGTTCCTTGAAGAGCTCATCTCAAGCGAAAACGAGCGAAGCCAGGTCCTGCTCTCTGCCAGTAGCCTTGTCTTAAGTTGGCAGCAGTCTCAATAAATAGGTAGAGAAATAAAAAGAGCAACAGACTAAGACAAGATGCAAAATGAAGGGGTGGACTACAGGGGGTGGGGGGCATATGAGGAACCAGAAGAAGACCCTTGAGTAGAAAGGAAATAATATGAGTCCCTAAAGCGTTGGAGAAAAGAGAGAAAACAACAAAGAAACCATTAAAACAGGCAGTAAAAGATTGAGAAAGGAGGGTACTAAAGAAGCAAAAGAAGGATCACTGGGGAAAGAATAGGGGCATTTCTTACTCATCACCTCTTGAAACAAATTTTCCTTTTTCATCAAGTGTTTGTTAATCATAAGGGCACTGCTCTTTAATTTTTGCATTGTCCTAAATCTTCTCCCATGGGATGTACACAGCCTACGGGCTGGGGCAAGGGAACAAGGAAGCCATGGGGTCTCATGCATCCGGAGTGGAATACTAGCCATAATCCTTACTTTCTCTGTGATTAAGCAGTATTTGACTTTTAGCTTAGCTGACACTGAAATGTCATGAATAACATCAAGGCTTTGGCCTGTTTCTAGTGTTCACAAATCCAGGCACTCAAAAATGGCACAGAATTTACTTTGTTCCCCAGGGCTTTGCACAGAAAGGATATTTCCCAAAACAATGCATACAGAATTAGAAAATCAGGCAACAGAACCTCCTTTTTACCCAAGCAGCTGCTATTAAAACCGAAAACTGTGCACAGTGTGCCATTAGTGCCATCGCCCGAGAAGTGCATGTTTAAGAGCAGCTTTACACTCCCCATGTAAGCCTTTGAAAAGAAAGCCTCATGCAGACAATTCCTCTTATATAGCTATGTCTGCATTTCTTACTCTCCCACACCAGGAGAACAAAAACTATTTAAAGTTCTGTTTACTCCTGCTGGCTAGTCCTTATTTCACCAGGGCTGGATGTTATTCAGTAAGTGGTTCAAGACACTTGAGATGCAGAAAACATCCTGTCCTGTCCAGAAAAAGGCCTGTGTGTTTGCCCGATTTGAAAAGCCATTGACTATTGATGCCTCAGGATCACCAAGAACCGAAATCCATGCTGCATGCCACTAGAAGGCTAATCATCCAGTCCAGCCTTGCAAAGATGTACAGCAGTTTGTTTCCTAGGCTCAGT
This sequence comes from Buteo buteo, assembly GCF_964188355.1. Classification (NCBI taxonomy): domain Eukaryota; kingdom Metazoa; phylum Chordata; class Aves; order Accipitriformes; family Accipitridae; genus Buteo; species Buteo buteo. The sequence goes on from NC_134196.1 coordinate 12,127,997, forward strand.
GATTCATGAGATTTTGAAGATAAAAATCACATTACTTTCACTAACATCCTCTCTGCTTGCATTGAGTCACTGGTTCTGACCCAATTTAAATGGCTGCTGCCTTCAAGTGATTTATGTTTGCAACAATGCCATGTTTCATCTGAAAACATATAATCCCAGCTTCCAAGCAATATGAAGCACTCATCTCCAACTCTGGCACTTTATGGAAATATTGGCTCCAAAGCTAGTGTGGGAATTGAAAGATATAGGTGAGAATTATCAGAATAGTATAGTTTCAAAGGATGGTATTTTTTAACCGTATTCAATTATTTTGGAAATGTTCTGTTTAGACTGTTAGGTAGTCTCATAAGCAGACAGAAAAGCGTATCTCTAAAGAAGAGAAAATTAAGACCAGCAGATAAACAGGAAAATGCAACAGAAAAGGGGACACATGATCTCTCTGAGCTTGCAGGGCACCATGGGACTGGAAAGGAGCCTCAGGGTCATTGAATTCAACTCCCTGCAATCACACTGTGATGGCATCGACATTAGGCTCAGATGGATCCTCGGAGTATCTGCTCCCCCACCTAAATCTCATACCATAAAGCAGTCTCTGAGACCATGTAACAGTTGCAAGACCATTAGCACAAAAGGCAAAAAGCCTCAAAAATTACACCATGGCATCACTTTAGAGAGAACAGAAGAGATGCACAGCACTGCCATTAGCTGAAACATCCCCGGAGAATTTGTAGCAGATGGACCCTGCACCATGCCCTGCAGGAAAGCTAAAGCTGCTCAGCCTCTGCCAATCTGATGTGAAGGAAAAACTTAATCCTCAAATAAACCCCAAATCTGGCAATTAGTTTAGCCCTGGGAATGTGAGCAAGATATGGCAGCCAACAACCTGAGAAGTTCATCAGATTGTGGTCCTGACCTAGCTCTAATTGTAGCCAATCTATTACATGTCGGAGAAAGCAGATGCACAGACCTTTCTCTCTCCCCATCCCTGGCAGTGCACTTACCAAATATCCCCTAGAATAGAGGACATCAGGAATAAGGAGCTCAAATTTTGTGACATATACAAGATATTGCTTTCCCTGCTGAAGGTCAGACCCGAGAGCTGCAGCACTCCCAGAAGCACCATCCCTACGCCTGACCCAGCGCCTGTATCCCTTCCCCCATCACCTAAGTGGCCATTTTGGGGCAGGGAAACTTCCTGCGAGAGCCCTCTGCAACCTATATTTCAACAATAAAGCACGCCAACTCTGCCCAGGAGTTTTCTAATGCCAGGTATCAAAACCTACCTTGCATACGAACCCCAGGCAACCGAGGCAGGGCTGTACAGAAACCCAGCGAAATGAAGCCAGCCCAGACCTTGTTTACCTTCTCCTTCGATGTACAGCCGCAGCCTTTGGCCTTCATCGTCTAACTCTGAATTATAAACTGAACCCCTATCCTCACCTTAGCCACCACACCTTGTCAGTCTGGGTCTCAAATCCACCCAAGTCGCCCATCCTGGTGTTCACCCAAAACCAGCCCAAAGACCATCTGGCTCAAAGGCTACTCTCCTCTCTTACTGGCAACACCCCTCCTCCAACAGCTCTAGCGCCAACTCCAGCCAAATTCTAGGCAGATAACCTTCGACAGTAGCTAAAAAGGCCAGAGTCCCTTCCCAGTTCCCTAAATTTGAAAACACGAAAGTTTAAGACTCAGAGAGTCCAGCCTGATTCTAGGCTCCTTTCTGCTTCCCTAACCGGCGGTGTTCGAACAAGGCCAGGAGAGATGAGGTCATTGGTCATAAGTATAAAGAGAAACAGGAGCAGGGCACAAACAATCCATTTTTCCAACTGCACCTCCAGTGAAATGGCAGCCCTCTTCAATGGAGCCAATATTTTCACTTGTAAGGAATAGCTCAAGCAAGTCTATCTTAGACTTACATTGCGGTCACAACCGAAGGTGAAGTATTACTCCGGTAACTGAACCACAGGCAAGGATAATGCTGTAGAAGAGGTTGGGTTTACTATAAAGTCTTGAGAAGTTCATTTTTTATCTCAAAAATGTCACAGAATGTCAAGATATAATTTCATTTAACTTTGTGTGTTCAGTTTTGAACAATTTCACCATCCTTTCTCCAAGTCACTTGCTTGTCATTAAATGAAAGTACTTGGTCTCTTTTCATCGTTTGCTTCATCAAATTCACCAAGTAAATTTACTGAGTAGTCCTGACATAGCCATAGGGGAGTCAGTACTGTGTTATCCCATTGGGGAGCAGTATATAACACAGCAGATATTTAGTACCAGTTGTGAATCTAATAAATCTCATAGTCCCAGTTGGAGGTAGCCCAGTTCTACCAGTTCTGAGTTTTAAAGAGACATGTATGTTTGCTTAGGGGAAGGGGAATAAGGGGTAATTGATGGGACGGACAAAGAAGCCGATGCCACACTTCCTCAAGGACTTTTGTGCGTGACTCCCCCCAGACAATGACTTTACTCAGAAGAACCAGAGAAAGAAATCTACATTGAAAAGCCGGCTAGATGTACTGCCGTGTCGCTGAATGAAGAAGAAAATCTTAGCAGTACAACAGGAAAAGAATGGGGCTGAATATGAAAGGAGTAAGTTGTAGCCTGAAAGTGAAACTCTCCATCTTAATACACTCTGGAGGACTAGAATAAGTGCTTTCTAATTAGCTTGCATTTCACTCGGCATATTTATGGCTGTCACTGCACAAGTAGACCAATATACGAGGCTTTTTATTAAAGGATCTCCAGAGAGAAGCATCCAAACTTGCCAGCTACCATGTTTCAGAGGTTTAACCTCTCTAACCTTTATGGTTCAGTTAAAGTTCTTCCTCCACACGTGCCGAATACATCATTCTGCCGAGCGAACTGTAAGCTCGACTTAGGCAAATACCTGCTCTATTTAACATGCAATTGCCTTACTTTTTATCTGTGGTTACTTTTTATCTGATTTGCTCATAGAAGTTGCCTAACTATTTAAAGACATGGGTAACAGAAGTGCTAAACCTAGCTATTGGGTTACAGAAACCAGATGCAGCAACCAGGTGCCGTGTTCATGACCACAAGACGGTTGTACCTTGAGGTGTGAGTGATCCAGGCAGCAGCTAACCCGAGCGGGCGCGCTGCACCACGGCGTGGTCTCCTGACGGGTGCTGTGCCGCACAGGTCCCTCGGCCGACGGGTGAACTTAGGTGATGGATTGCAACGGAGGAGCCTGCCGGCAGCTCCCGCTCGGTACCCGCGATTCCACCGCTCGCGCGTCCTTGCCTCGATCTAAAACTGCAGCAACAAGTTCTCCGGTGAACATCCTTCCTATCTGGCAGTACTAATGATGTACAGAGTTGTTTTCTTTAAAGAAAACCCTGAAAGAGCTCAAATTAACAAAAATAAAGTGGTGTAACTCCTCTGCGGATGGGATCTGGAGGCCTGTCTGAAGCCACACAATTCTGTGTTACCAGCATCTGAAGGGACATAAGGTTATATATACTACCATCTCTTTCTCTATACAGTTGGTGCTAATAAACAGCATTTAAACAGTACTTGTCAGAGTCTGAGTGCCTTTCTTACCGGGATCAAAACAAGCCAGCACCTCCTGGTGCAAATCAGCAGTTAAGCAAGCAGTATCCGAGTCTCTTCTTTACGTACAGGACTGGTGTCATTGTTCCGTTAGGTTTCCTCTCAAAGGGTGCTTAATCAGACTGGAAAAGCTATACCTCACTTGAAATGCTTCTTTCTCGTCAACTGGGAGAACCACCCATTTTGACTTCCATACTCCTAATTTTGGTGGCTTTTGTTTGCCTTATTCCCTCCAATACAGATGATTGAGACTGCCAATACAACCCTATCAATCTCTTTTTTTTTTTTTTCCCTTAAGGTTTAGTGTCACTTGAGTCTAACAAAGAATTTTCAGGTCACAAACGTCCATGTCACCGACCTCCCGGCCACCCAGCCCAGCGCTTTCCTGACGGACCCTCGCTTCTCCGTGGATGTTCATCTCGGTCACTCAAAAGCTTCTTGAGCATTGGCCAGCTGCTAAGCAAATGAGCCAGCTGCATGTTTTACCCTCAGAGTGAACACTTTTCAGCCTGTCTCTCCTCCTATTCTCCACTGAACTGGAATACGCAGATGTTAGATATTTGTATCTGGCACTAATTAACAATTACCACCCACCAGAGTTGCTAAACATAACCTTGTTTTTACCCTGTGGAGGGACTCAGTGATTTTGTTCCAGGTAGGTGCTGTGCCTTCATTCCAGATTGTTCCTTCACTTTCTCCTTTGGCAGAGCATCATCTTTTTTTATCATTTGCTTTCAGCCAGAGATCCCCTAAGGGAATCCCTCAGATGTTTCTCCAGACGTCTCCCTCGTGTCTGTAAAGCACAATGGAGCGTGATGTACCGGTGCTGACTTGGCATCAGCTGAACGGAGCACAGCTCCCTTCCTGACGGTGCTCGCTCGGCTAATTAGCTCTGCTGAGAAACCAGAAACACTGAATCCCAGGCCAACGGCACAGTGATGCCGCTACCTTGTTTCCAACACCTAAACTGTGCATTTTTTTTTCCCTGGGCTCCTACCCTTTTTCTGCTTGCACATCCAGTTTGAGCAACTGTGTATGAAAGCATGTTTTGGATATTGTCATTATGCTAATTATTCCCAAATCTGTCTCTCTGCATTGGACATCTCTTGCTTTTTTCTTGGTTTGGGTTGTGGTTTTTTTCTCTGTATCTCTTCATGGACTGTCCACAGTAAAACCTTACCCAAAGCAGAATACACTCTTCCTCTCTTGCATGTCCTCATGATGAACATCCTGAGTTATCTGACAAGAAAATTAAGAAAGATCATTAACTTTGTTTCCACTGCATACGTTCAAGCAAAGGGGAAATGAAAATGCTATAACATTAACATAAACCATAAACTCAACAGATAGCTTTGTTCAGTGGTGACTCAATAAAAAAGAAATTATAATAGATGTATGATATGTAGATAAGAAAAAAAATATCCTTAAGCTGCAGAAGAAAATTAATGTCATCAAAATGAGCATGCTCAGAATCCATATGTAATTAATATACCACTATTTGTACAGGGTAAATATTTTTCACTTAAACAAGAAGTTTCAGCATTTCATTGCGAGAATTGGGCAAAATCCAAATTGCTTATTGACAAGCTGTAGTAACTGTGTACAAACAAGAGATGAAAGATTTTAGCTTGTCATTCATGATATATTCTGAAAACATACCATGAATCATTCTCAAGTAAGCCCTACACTGACTAAAGCAAAAAGGAGAATCTAGCCTGAATTTCCATAAAATAATAATAAAAAAAAAATGTTAGACTTTTCTCTTTTGCACTGGTTTAGTGCTTAATACTAGTTCTGGAGGTCTCAGAGATTAAGGGTTGCTTCTCTGCAACAAGGAATAATTAGGGGAGCATGAAGATTATTTGGGGGGGGGGGGGGAAGGACGGGAAATAGCTTTACCAAATAATTTACTTTTTTCTTTCTTAAATGAGATAGAACACAGGGATTTGGCCATGCTGTTGCACATATAAGCCTGGTGTGATTGTGTGCATACACACACACACACACATACATACATAAGTCCGTGCACACACACTTCACACACACACACACACACGGACTTCTCTGTATTTTGATAATGCTCTGGCTACTGTAGTAAGGATGAGCCAGAGACACCCGGGCATATTAAAGGTAGCAGCTGTATCAATTCTAGCCTTCCACTCCTCCACTTTACTAATTATGATCTTCTAAATTGCACATTTGAGGTGAATTGCCTTAAAAGTACTTACTGGAGGTTGGGAAGAAAAAAAAAGAAATGTTCCATTAAAGCTATTATCTCAAGTCTTGGAGTAATATTTTTTTTTTTTGTAAAATGTTTCATTATAACTCAGAAGCAATTGTCTACCCCAGTTATGGTAATTATGTTGATTGTCATTAACCACGCAATACAGAACTGTATTGCAGACATAGGGCATGAATACCGTATACTTAACTGGGGTCTTGCTTTGAGATTTTCCCCAGCTGACAGTCAAAGATGGACAATGTTATCGTAGATGTAATCCCACTGAAGTAATGTACCACAAAGATCTTACTCTTTCATGTATTTAAGGAAATTGGAAATAGTTTACTGAAACTGATATAAAGAATATGCAAGTCCAAAAAACTGACAGGCTTTCAAAGCTGAGCCATTGATTCTTATAATGGTCTTGAACTCCAAATAATTTTCAGTGTATGCTCTAAAGCATTTCCAGTTTGACTACTGTTGTTAAAATGCCAAGAATTTCTTCAGAAACTCATTTCTTGTTTTACTTGTTGTGTTAGACTAGGACATAAACACTTGCAAGCCCTGGTAAAGAGAAAATTGGAAAAGCTAGCACCATCCTGCAGAGGATCTGCAACACAGTGTTCAAATTAAACAATATATACGGGTGCTGTTTCTCAGACACCTCTGTCAGCTCCTCAGTGGGGCCAGACGAAATAGATAGGTTGTTGAGAGTTACAGTTACAAGAAACCAACTGTATTTCCAAGAAATAAGGCAATAGAAGCATCTTTCATTAGCTATGTACAAATAACCTAAACCTCTATATATGTTCAAGATGACCTACTAGAGAGGGACTTTCTGCCAACATCATAAAATCATAGAATAATAATTCAAGCTAGAAGGGATTTCTGGAGGTCACCTAGTCCAGTCGCCTGCTCAGAGAAGGTATGGCTGGAGCAGATTGCTCAGAGTCCCACCAAGTGGAGCTGGTTTGATCCTGCACCGCCTGCCTCAGCAGACCTCCAGCTGCTGGCGTAGCACTGGGAGGCTCGGGGTAGCTGCTGTAGTTTAAGTTAGTGGCAGAGACTATTCCCAAGGAAGGCAGATGCAGATACAATGCAAACCCACCTTTGTTCCCACACCGACGTTTTTGCTAACAAAATTAAGAATATAAAAGTGAAGCCAGACATTTTTAATGGAGATTTTAAAAAAAGAAAGCTTTAAGAAAAACATCGCTTTGCAACCGTCTTTGTAGCACAAAAACCTATCTGTATAAGCTTTGGAAATGGCTCAATATTTACATTTATGCAGTGCCTTAATACTAAAATACAAACACAGGGTTTATAAATACATAAATACAAATGCAATATGAAAAATATAAAGATATAAATACAGTGTTCAATACTTATATGGTGTTTTTCATTCTCAAGACTTTCAGCTTGGCTCTTTTGCCTTAGTACATGCAGACAAGGCAAACCTTAGTAAAGTGAATCGAACTCCTAACCAATCATTTTGGCTAAGGATGTGAGTTTGTGGGCACTCATTTCCATGTGGGCGTCATGAAAATCTCAAGACTTATCATGGCCCTTTACAGCTGACGAATCCTTTCTGTTCTGGTACACATTTCATCAGGGACATGGCAGACACTGATCGTGCAGGGGCAGAGGACCTGCAGAAGGGCTTCCAGAGACTTCACTCCTCTCTGCCTACAGCAAACCCGTTGACCCCAAAATTGCTTTTCAGCAGCTGATAAGAGTCAATCTTTGCATGGCTTCACATAGCAGCCCTTTTCCTCTTGGGCCTGGGTGTGCACAAGAAAATTCACTGATTCTGGAGAGTAACTCGGCTCTTGGCACAAGGACTTGAACATGGTTCTCGCTATTCTCGCATGGTTATCCCATGTGGCTGAAGGACGTGGTCTCACCAGCTGATATCGGTCTCCCAGTCCCAAACCCTCCTCTTGACCAGACCGCCTGCATTACGGCTTAAATCTGGGGAACGGGAGTGGTGCAAACAATCTCACGCTTTCCCTCTGTATTAAGCAACTCCATCCATCCCTCGGGATGGTTGGTACCCAGCACGGATCTATCTGGCTCCACCTCGGGGGATGCAGACGGACTGTGGCAGGTCTCGATATCGTCCCTGCTGAGCAACGGCATGAACTGTAGCGGCAGCTGAGCATCGAGCAGTCACTGCCCTGGGCACTCACCTCGTTCCCTACGCGGCGTGTGCTGCTCCGACGGCGCGATGTGCGCCAGGCAGGCAAGACACGAGCGCGGCACTTGCTGAAGAGGCCAAGGGCTGTGGACACGTATTTCGCTCACGGTCACCAGAGCATTCCAGATGCCTTTAGAAGGCCTTGAACAGAATAAACAAGAAGTCAAAAAAAGAAAGATGCCAATTAGAAGAACACAGGTGCGCATTCCACGGTAAAGGGAACTTGGCACAAAGAACCTCAATTCGGCAGTTTATCTTGACCAATTAGACTGAGACAAGTTTTGCATGTTTTAGTTAGTATAACCAATTATCTCCTATGTTTATGCGCATGTACAGTGTTGATATAACCAATCATTAAGTGTAACCAGGCGCGTGGACAGCGTGTGAATAATGTGTGTAACCAGTAGTAAAATAGCTAAGTGCATGTACAGATGTAACCAATGTATAAAATGATGTCTGATGCTCTAGTAAAGGGTCTTCAACTATGATCATGTTGATCTGTCGTTGAGTCCATGATTATGCTCCCGCAACGGGCAAGAAAGGGCAAAGGGCTACAGCAAATTATTGCATTGCGGCAGCGGTGGGGAACTGCGCCCAGCAGGAACGGGCAGCCTGTCCCACGCAGATCCCAAACCCCGGCCTCGCAGTGTGCGGGCACAAGCCAGTCCACACCACCTGGCTCAGGAATGAAGGCTTGCTCGTTGGCGTGGGTACCAAAACCTATCCAGACAAGAATTTAGTTGCCTTGATTCTTTCTTTCCTTCTGCTACCCTGCGCTGTTCTATTATTGCATCCCACCGCCCTGCTAGACTTTTCCAAATGGCTGCTCTTCTGCTGTGCTGCACCAGCACCACTAACAGCCTCGTGTCGGTCCCTCCGAAAAAGCTGCTCTCCTGCCTGCCCAGTCAGGACAGACGGCGGGAGGGAAGACAGCAAAGAAGTTAATGAGACTGGGGAGCAGAGGGAGGACAAAATACCCAGTGGCTTAAAAAACATCCAATTATTAAGAAAGGAAAACAGTGTTTGTGAATTGGAGAGGGCTATTTCACTTGCAGAGATACCTTTGACGGGCATGTCTCTGTTCCAAGCAGCCGGAGGGGGCTGGCAGAGAAGTTCTCCTGATGTGTACAGCACTGTCATACTCCTGCTGGCATCGGTCTCTTGAGCATCTCTTCCCTAATTGCCCATGACTTTTGCCTTTTCCTTCCTTTATTGTCTCACCTGCAGTCATACATGGAGCTCAGCAGCTAGCTGGAGAGGGGTCCCCCAGCCTGCCGGCATTCTCAGCCACAGTGAGCATTTCTCGGCTTTTATCCACCCAAGAAAGTTCTTCAGTTGATATCATATCAACTCTGGAAGGAGCAATAACGCTTGGCAGGTTACTGACAAAACTAAGCCCTGCAGTTCCCGTAGGGTGAGATTTAAACGAGTTCAGCGATCCATTTTATCGCTGGTCGCTTGTTTCATTTCTTGGGGGACAGTGGTAAAAATCCCCCATCCCTTGCTCTCATTCCCCACATTTCTTCCTGGGTCCAAGTTTGTTTAAGAAACCAGCTACTTACTCCAGGATTACCTGCTTCTCTGGGACCCTGGCTACTGTTCTCACAGAGATTTCCAGGAGGAGATAAATGCTACTTAAGAGCAGTTAAGCCAAGTTTTAAACCCAGCACAGTCGTTTTTTGAGCGTGCAGGTTGCAATACCGAGAGAAAGGAAGCATCACCTTCCGCATCAGAATTTGCCGTCTCCTGGTGACCGCCTGCCCGGTGCGTGCAGGGCTCCCTACCTCGTCTGCCACCTCCGTCTCACCCCTCCGTAGAAAAGAAGGGAAGAGAACGAGAGAGGTTACAACCACCACAAAACAAGGTCGCCTCACCCGAGTCCGTCCTGGCACAAACCTGATCTGGGAGAACTTCTCACGCTCTTCCCCTGCTTCCACACCAGGCTCCGGGCAGACCCCTCTCCCCTCCGCGTACCCCACGTAACCCCTTTTCTGCCCGGGGGGCTTTTTTCCTGGGGTCTCCCACCACAACCTCTCCCTTTGGTACCTTCTTTTTCCTGCTGCCGGAGGCTGACGTGGCCCCTGGTAGGGAGCAGGGAACACGGCCCTCCGCTTACAAGCACAACGAGCCGTTTTCATCCCGCTGGTCCTGCGGGATAACGACCCTGCATTTTCCTCTGCTCTTTGGCACAAGTGGACATCTGGCCCTTTTCTGTAAGTGATGCTTGCCAGAAAGTTAGAGAAACTTTTCTTGCACAGATCTAGAGGCCAAAGGGCTGGAAGGGGCAGCCGAAATGCGGCACGGGAACATCCCCAGGTGAAAAGAAGTGCCTACGGGCGCTCTGTTTAAAGCTGCGTTTTAATTGACTGAGTTATCAGATTGTGCTTAACAGCAACAGTGACATTGGTGGTAGACGGGAGGTTTTTGAGCAGATACTGTTAGAGTAGAACAATTTGCATGCGATACTGTGTGAATAAATACGAAGTCTACATTCAGCTCTCCACCAGTTTAAAGAGTGGATCAAGACCAAAAGCCATCACTATTAAGACCGCTGTGTCCCAGGCTGTCTTTAGAAATATTCCAGCAAGAGGCCCAGGAGTCACCTCATACGGTGTGACTTCTCTGCTAGGTTAGCCACCTAATATTTCATTAACGGCTTTTCCTTCTCCAGTCTCTTTGTCTTCTCTTCCTATTTGTTTAATACTAATTCAATTTCTCCACTTTCACCTTCATCACAGCTTTGCTCCTTTAGGAAGAAGGGGTCACCATGAGGTTCTTAACAAATAACAGTGATCTGGCATTTTGTTTGAGATCAATAGTTACTTCTGTGAACTGTTCTCCATGGGATTTCTATGGTGCTAAGGATGTCCTGTCTGCCAAATGGTCTACTTGTAACATAGGCCAAGAAGCATCCCAAATAAGCCAAAATTATCCATTTATTAAGAATTAATCAATAATGAAATATTTGACAGCACAAATTTAAAGTTGCCTAAATAGTATTTTGTACCCTTCCAGAAAGATAAAGCAAACCTCAAACTTTCAGGAATTCAAGAACTAAACATGAGGCCCTAAATCTGATAACTCACCCAGACTCCTGCTTCAACATAGGAGGAATACTAGAAAAATACAGAGGCCCCAATTCTTTATATAGTTACATCGATAGCTTATACTAGCTCCCTTCAAACAGCAGCATCATGCTGCCATAAAACCAGCATCACGTTGGTCGGCTTGATAAATATCCTTTGTTTCCAGTAAATTTGCAATTCAGCTTTACTGTATATAATCTTCGCTAGGTAAATACCATTAAGTTTTGCTCTTTGTTGAGCACAAACTTGATTTTACCTGTTGAACTACCAACTGGCCCAGCTGAGCCCCAGCTCGCAATGGCCAGCAAACTGGACTTGACGCTCCCATCAAAGCCATAGGCTGCCATAGGAGATCCTGCCAAGCTCCCATTATCTCTCTGTGTAATTACAGCTTTGTAGTTCAGTGGGGTGTGATTAGCTCAAGCTGTAACTCATTTAGTGCACTATAATTACAGCGCACTCAGCTTCACAGTTGGTTTTGACCTAGAAAGGGTGTGTTCCTGGGGTTATTTTTAACAATCTGTTGGCAGCGCTTATAGGTATTACCAAGCCTCACAACAAAAACAGCTGAAATTCGACAGGCACTTGACAGTCTCGTTAGTGGCTGCCAGTGTCAAACGTGCCTAGATATTCCTGAGTATTCTGTGTGTTGCTCTCATTTGTGTGCCTTTACATGTCATTTCAAGACTGTCTCTTCTTTTAGCAACAGACACCCAGTGAAATGAATCTTGGGTAAGTGGTCTGACGGACCAAAGTGACTGGAAAGGTTTGTGCTTTAAAAAAAAAAAAGACAGAAAAAAAATGGGTTATTTATTAACTATAAGATTGCTAGTTTCTTAATTTCTGATTAGAATTATAAAAAAGATAAACATGCAGTAAGTGCTGGAGATATGAAAGGCAGTAAAAAATACAAGCTGTGCACAGGAAAAGCCTCATTTTATGATGAGGAATTATACCTTAGCACAGTTAGGGCAGTAGATGCTTAATGACTGGCCTAAAAAAAAAAAATACAGCTTCCACTAAAAATCTTTTATGACAATTTACCATCACAGATATTTATAAAAGAAAGAGCGGTAGTAAAGCCACCCTCAAAGGATTGTCCTCCATTTTTTTGCATGTTCTTTTTAAAAACAGTTTATTTGAATTAACGCTACTAGGTATTATTGCATCAATTTTACCATCCCTGTGTAGCAAAGCTGCCAATTCATTTATGTTATGGTGGTGGCTCAGTGACGCAAAACCTTGCCTGCCGGTCACATAGAATAATCTCTCTTTCCTCTGTGTTACAAAGAGTCTTCCTGAAATCTCTCTCCTCTGTGTTACTTTCACCAGGTATTTCTGGACATATGAATGCTGATAAATGACTTCTGCAGGACCAGAATTGCTTTTCACCTACTAGGAAGGAGGAATTGGTTACATGAACTATAGAGGAAAAACAAAACTAAATTGGATATTTCTTTGATCAGTAGGGAAGGAGTAGTCTCCTGTCAAAATAGTCTGGAGGACTGGCCAATGTTTTTAAATCGCACATAAATAAGCACAATGGCCTGCAATATTGTGAAAGCTTGGTAAAACCTCCTCTTGGTATTTTATACCTTCAGGTGGCAGAGAGGGATGCAGAAAAGCAGCGCTGGTACAGATGTAACTGGGAACAGCCTGTAGCATAGTGTATAATAGATAGATTATACTATTGTTGCGGAAAACAAACTCTTCAATCTCGATGACATCAAAAATATCCTTGCTCTGCAAGAACTGATGCTGATAATCAGCTTTATTAAGGGTCACCCTGAAAGGACAGGGTGCTCCTATCACGGAGTAGTAGGGGAAGATCTCAGAAGTACGCCCGCTTGCCAGGAGAAGCGGCTGCCACGGCCGCAACAGCCAGATTTTTCTCAACAGCGAGTTAACTTCAGGCTTTTATGTGCAAGGCTGATCTCTCTGAATCGCTCTGAAGTTCCCCCGTCACTTACGCCTTGCCGATCTGGTCTTTTCGTCCTCCGAGGCACCCCCAACCAAAGCACGAAGAAACGTCCTCCCCGCTGGATGACGAAGGTGTCCCGGCGCGTTGGCAGAGCTCTGCCTGCGGCAGGCGGTATCTGCGGGAGCCGCGGGTTACAGAGCCAACCCACGGCACTTTCTCGCACGGAGGAATTGAAAGAAAACTATTGGGCAGGCCTGCCGAGGGAAGCTGAAAGAGATGAGACCCAAGGACCTTCAAGAACTCCTTTTCTTTAGGCTCTGCATGCCCATGCGTGTTGTACAGCCTCTGCGGCTAACGAACATAAACGATGCTGGTTAAAAGCGACAGGAAACTAATGAAATCCTTCTAAAGTGACATTATTATAGATGGCGACTGTGGGAAAGAGATTCATTTACCATCCATGATAAATACAGTGGCTACTCTTTACACATAATGACGCTATTCTTCCATGTCCCAAAGGGTTGCGGAATTGTAACAGAAGCTTCTGTTGCTGTAGCCCAGGGCGGTTGGGATTTGAGAAAGTTTTCCCAAGGCCTCTTGTGGTTTCATGTGCATATTAATAAAAGCCCAAGTCTGCCACTGTTTGCCATGCTGAGAATTGTTGTGGGCAGTCAGAACAACGGAAAATGGTAATGGAACCCTTATAACTTGACAGATTTGACTCAAAGTAAAAATATATTAGCCCCTTTTTTTTTGTCCTCTCTGCATACTGGGTGCCTTTCATTTTTCCCCTGTTACTTTTCTAAGCCATTATTTCACAAATTCAATTTCTACAACCAGGACAGAAAACTCTGATTATAGAAGCAGTTATTTCTTCATGAAACATTGCCCAGCTGATTTTATTACTAGGGGTCCTGCTAAAATAAATAAATAGTTGTACAGAGGGGGAGTGTTTCCTTCCAAGCAGAGGGTAGAAGTATGTTATAAGGTACTTATTAAAACAACAATGTGCATTAATACAGACAGATTCACCCATTAGGTGACATTTTGATGATGGTGGCATTTCAATGACTTTATTAAAACTTAATTATTTTTTTTTAATTTTGTAGTGGTATTTCAACTGTTCCAGCTACTGCATTAAAAAAGAAAAATTGATCTTTTGTATTAGAATTCCAAAGATGTACTCTTTAAAGAAAACTGATTCAAATACGAGTTGTATCTTTGTATTAGGTGGTGCACTAAAGTCAGCAGAAGTTTTGCTAGAGTGAGGTCAGCTTCCCAAATGTTTAGGGCATTTCTAGAGAAGTGGTTTCTGCAGTTCAGCTGCCGGGGTAGCAGAGTAGGATGTATGTAACTTGACTCAACTCTCTATTTTGGACAAGTTGTCCAGAGTAAATAGCCCTTCTTCTCTAGCAGTGTTCACATACCTGTCTATCAGGACACTGACAGCAAAGAAGGCAAGAAGAAAAAGGATACTTCAGTCTGCCCGTTGAAGCTGGACCAGCATGCAGCAAAAACGAACATTTCCAGGGCAGGGAAACCAGAGAACAAGAGACAACATGAACCTGCAGCCCAGTGAAAAGAGGACTTGATTTGACTGGGAATTTCCCACCCTGCCTTTCTCTTCTCACCAGGCTGTGTGCGAGCTCTTCCTTGTCCCCAAAAGGTTGAATTTCCTTCTGGGCTGTGCCCCTCTAAAAGGCGGAGTGGGGAAGGGGGGTACCAAAAGTCAGGCTAGATGCCTAATTAAAAAGGGAGTCTGCCCTGGCATTAGGAGAGAGCTGGCGTTCAGGAACACCTCCTGCAGTATTCTTTCTTCGTGGCTGTGTTCCCCTCAGCCCATTTTATCAGCACACAGGCTTGTTTTCATCCCATTTCTGACTCATCCCACAGAAAGAAGAGGTTCCTAACTCCTGGGTATGGATTTGAGGATCTGGCTCCAGCAATAAAGTTTTGTGGATCCAAATCAGTAAGAAGGAGTACATCAAAGATGACGTGCTGCTTAGTTACCGGGGTATGAGGAGCAATTTTCATGCCCTTTGGCCATCTGCCATATGTAACACTACATCAAGGCCCCCTTAACATACAGCAATTACTGACAGCAACTCTTGCCCACCTGAGAACAGAGAATCATCTCAGACCATCCCAGTCTGTTCTATTTCCCACATTTCTTTTTCTTCGTGTGAATATATATATATGTATTGTGCTTTGGAGGGAGGCAGGAGCCTGGCACATCTGCTCTCATGCTCGTTCCTTTGTCACTCTCCTGGAATACATTCCAGCTCCTCACCCCGCTTGAACTGACTGGAGTAATGAGCAGCCTTATTCAACATCTCGGCTGTTCTCTGCCTTGCGTTTTGCTTCTTAATGAGCTGAAAGGGTGAAATTATTAGCATGAACTTGCTCCAGTAGCTGGTCTGACTATCTGTACTCAAGCATTGCTACTTTACCGGTGCCAATTACAGACATTATCCTAATTTGCTTTTCCTTGCCAGTCAGTGTCCCGCTGCCTGATGGCTTCTTACACCGTTTCCATGAATATTTCCCTCTCCAGCAGTTCTGACCCAAATATGCCCTCCTCTTTAGGAGGATTCAGACATCTTCACTACATCACCCTGATCATTCTCTGGCTTCCCTCGGTGTGTAATGTAGTCAGTCTTTTTTCCCGTCACACAGAGGAGAGAGCATGAACCGAGGGACTTTGCTCTTCCCTTGGTTTAGGGAAGCGCAGGTTCCGATGGCACAGTTCAGATACACGTTTGCTGACTGCAGGGCTCAGAAAATTAACTCTGCATCACAGTGAGAGAACAGGACCTGATAACCTCCCCTCCCAATTAAGAATCACAAATGTAAGGCAATGAAAAGTATAGGTCCTTTTGTTAGACTGCAATTTGTTATACTACAATTTAAAGATGACTTCCCATCTTTAAATCCTTGGTCTGTCTATGGAAACACCAAAAATTCAGAGACACACATTTGTAGACCATAATGAAGTCATTCCTTGATTTTCTGTACTTATATTACACTCTCCTGTGCATCTCAATTTCAGTCGTGTGACTGTAAGTGAATGAACACACATGATATTCCTCTTTACCTGTGTCAGCAGGGTAGCAGCTATCCATCAGAGTCACATTTGTTTATTGTTCTGGTTATCACCCACCCAAACTTGTGCCATACAGAGGTATCCTTTTGAGAGATGTGGCTTTTCTTTACTGACTAGTCCTTGCAGACAATTGCTGCTAATTTAGAAATAATTGTTCTTTTCAGGCATGTATGCCTCTTACTTTTCCAAGGCATTACCTTTTTCCTACTCCTTGGAAACCTAAAAGACCAAAGGCACCCTCTCTATTTGGAGAGTAGCGTAACAACATCAACCAGTGGATTCTGATGATTTTAACTGATTTCTGTGGCGTTACATCCACAGTAGATGCTATAATTGATGCAAAACATTTAGTGCCAAGTGAAAAGATATGGTCATAATAGAACCCAAACAAATAAGCACTTTTTTAAAAAGCAAACAAACGAACAAAGGCAAGCATTTTCATATAGTTCTACATCTGAAATGAGATTTTGATTGGGGGGGGGGGGCTAGACAGGGAAGGACTAGGAATATTAAACAGATACAACTTCCTCTGCTTGGGTAACTTGGGCTTTGGTTTCCAGTGAAGGAGAAAATATTAACAGAAAGTGGTGCTGCTTAAGCATAACAAACCTGGATATATCATTTGTTAAAGCCTAGAAAGGTCATTTAGGGATCTGTGGAGAACTCTACATTGCTCTTTATTAAACTGGATAACGCACAGAAATTCTAGTCCCATCTGTACCGGACATCCAGAGATTAATATAGGATTGCAGCATTATAGCTGTCATTGCAAAGCCTTTCCTCCAAAGATGAAAGAGCTTCAGAGTCATTAATAAATGAGACCATACGGTATTCCTCTGAAACAAGCTTTGTAAGGATGAAGCACAGAAGCAGCAGCAAAAAGGACCCCTCCGAGTTCCTCGGGAGCTGCGGTGGGGCTGCCTGGCCCTTTGTGGTTTCTCACAGAGGCCTTTTATCAGCAGGAAACCAAACACAATGGCTGCAGAAAAAGGTGCTGTACTCTGATATCTTTTCACAACAGCAACGCGACTACTTTTGAAACCTCGCTCTTGACCTTGGGCTATACGGAGAGCTCTGGGCATCTCTGTTCTCCTCAGTGCCAGGCAATGCTGTGCTCCGTGAGTCCTGCAGCACACATCTTCGGCCGAAGAGTTGGGCTTGACACGAAGGACAAAGTCTGTGCCGGCTTCAGGGCAGCAGGGGGGAATTGGTTTTTGTTTGCTGGGTCAGCTACCGAGACCAGCAAGTAGATCAAAATGGAATCAAGGCTCTGCCGTCTGCCCAGCTACACACGGTGAGGGGAATCATATTAACAGCTCTGAACATTCAGGTGTCAGGTCCCGGTAGCATCCTTGAGGTTGTACATGAGCTTCTCCTTTCCCAGGACAAGTATATGGCTTTGACCACGGTCTAACTCTGAGTCTAACCCTAAAATCTGCAGGGCTCTGAAGCCGTTAATTCCTGCTGCCTGCCTGCCAGCTCCCAGCAGCACCAGCACACAGCAGAAGGTTCCAAATGTTGCTCTTGCTGTCAGTGAAAGCAGCAAAATCTTCTGGGGCATATTAGTGCTGCTGTAGGTGAGAAGGCAACAGATGGAAAATAGGTTTAGAAGCTCAGGGGACGTCCGTGATGCTCCAGGGACCGCAGATGGCTGGGAACGATCACAGTAAAAGCAGCAGTAAAATTATTCAGGGCCTCTTACCTTACTAGAGCCAAAGGAGCGACTTGGCCACCTTGTAAACAGTGCCCATGACAGATGGTTGAATATCTATCTATTCAGAAGTTGCTAATACAGGGAAGTATTATGGCAAACCCTGAATTCTGCTAATCCACAAATTCTAAACCCGCACAAAAGATATACTGTAAGGTTCACTCAGAAACCAAAGAGCAGGAATAAAACCTACACATCTGTAGAGATTAATTAGTACTTCCTTACCCTTATCTAATCTGGCTCATTAGAAGAACAAGAAAAGTATGGGAGCTGATTTTTTAAGTGACTTTCTCTCTGTTTCTCTGACCTTGATTTTGAAAAGAATGCATGAATTTATGCAGAACCACACCGCGTTCAATCCTCTCCATCTACCTTCTTGAGGAAGGGGGAAGAAGTTCTTGAATCTCCATCTATTTTAAATTCTGCTTGTATAATGAGAACACAGACAGAAGCATTACCTTTCCTTGCAGGGTTTCACAGCTGGGCTACAATTTGAGGAAGACACAGAAGCTGGCAGGAGAGCAGGGGACAGCACTCTACTTGCTGAGTTATCCCATCAATTCTAATGGGTTGACTTGAGGAAAAGGACACCGTATAAGAAAGGTGCAAGAACTAGACCCTGGAAAAAAGTATTTGACCACATATTTCTGTAGTTGGGAAACATTTTATTTATTTATCATAAAAGTCAAGCAACACAGAAAGAGACAGCTTTGGCACAAGTTACGTGAGTGCCTGGTAGCTAGTTGTGGTTCCCAGTGGCTCAGAAAACCCTTCCAACCTGGGCTATTCTATGATTCTGTGAAGTTTCTAAACCCTCAAACAACAAATTCAGCAACAAAATGGAAATTACAGACAAAAGCCTCATATCATGAAGGAGAGTGGTTCTTACTTTGCAGCACTTCACCTCTTCAGACCCAGATGTGTTCGGTGGTCCTATCGCTCCTGCTTTTGCGAGCGGAGGTGAAAAAACTCCACTCAGGGACTGAGTGTAATGGTTTTAGTAGTTAAATCAGAACAAAATAAGAATTTAAACATGCAAATCCACCTAATACAGTAGGAATATGTTAGAAAAAATAAAGATCTGTCCTATTTCTACAGGTTACTCCCGCACATAGTTGTTTACAAGGAAGATAGTAGGCCTAAGTCTATTTTGCAACTTTAGATTGGTACCAGTACAGTTATAGTGGCTGAACACCTTAAGATAAATAAATAAAAATGAAAAAAATCAAACCTACCTAATCTACCATTTTAACAAGACTGAGTGGCTATCGTTAGCAAACCTGAATTGCAGCATTTGGTAGAAGATACGATCTCAGGAGTTGTTTCAAAGTTTGGCTAAAAGGACGAGTTTAGATAAAGAGTTCATGCTTACAGTCCATCTTCCTAGCCATCATTCTAACTCTTCTCTATTGTATCTGAGCACCTAATAAAGACAAAGTCATCCAAAGAATATATCCTTATCTCTTGAGGGCACTGTACCCAATTTGCAGGTAGGAAGCTGAAAAACTGACTGCTGAGTGACTTGCCAAAAAACATACAGAGAATATCCATATCAATGCCTGGAGTTTAAACCTTGCCGCCTTACCTACCAGCTCCTTCACCACATATGGTGGTGAATAAGGACTCAAACAACACCTGTAGCAAAATTTTATTTCCTCATTACTAGAGTAAGTAACATAGCAAAGCATCATAAGAGCAGCCATACAGGGTCAGATCAAAGGTCTGTCTAGCCCAGTGTCCCACCACCAGCAGTGGCTGAAAATAGATGTCGAGAAGTGTCGGACCCACAAGGGTTCAGATCATTGGAAAAGCTCAGACTCAAGAGCTGAAATATCATTCTACTCGGCACATTTTCTTATCTGATCTCCCTAACCTGCATGTCAAAGCTATGTGGAAAAACGCTGTCTGTGGGCTTTCATACATTTTATGGACAAGCTGTGACAATTCAGCTGTAGTTTAAACCTGAGCTACACGGACTACTGCTAGCAGTCCTGCCAGGTAACTTCCAAATCTCTTCCAGCAGCTTTTGTTATCTACAGAACTCCTAACTCCAGCAGATTTTTTAGGAATCTGCAAGTCAAAAAAGGCTGGAGATTGCTTCCGTAGAGATTAGGTTTAGGTGATTCTTCTTGCTGTTGCCTGTTTGTAGCTGAGAAAATCCTACCATCTGGTGGAGAGAAGAAAATCTGCTCTGGTTCCTGCAGCTGTAACTATTCATCTTCCTGCACTTCATGTGCTCTTGTCTCATTTTTGTTTCAGTACTTTTTTTTGTTTTGTTTTAAGATGGTTTAATTATTGTGTGTGCACAACGATTCGGCTAAGTCATTATGTGTGTGTACACATGCGGATATCTTGGATGTTCACTCTATTCTTTACTCCCACTGCTGTTTCGCAGTGAGGCAAACAGAGCCTCACTTCATTCATAGTAATTAGAAGCTTCATGTGGAGAAAGAAAAGCTTACTTCAGCATATTTTTATTACTTCTTGAGGTATAAGGTGACTTGATCCCGTATGTTTCTGAAAAGCAGGCTTTTCATGCTGACTGGAACAGAATATAAAAAAATTAACCCAATCGTAGCGCTCCAATCCAGTACAGCTCTTTACTTATCACTTCGGAATTTCCCACTAGGTTACTCCGAGGAAGCAAGACCAACAATCCTACCCATGCCTTTGTCTGGGAACAGAACGGGCTCGAGTCAGCTCTTCAAATCCTGGTCTGTATTGCAGAGAGACTGAGCTGCTTGAGCAAAGCACTGGTCACAGCAGATACTTTTCCATACTTCAGAGGCCATCTAAGCATGAAAACAAAAAGCGAAGCCACTGCACTCCATTACCTGCTGTGAGGTTTGCCCACCATTTCTTCTTAAAGCACACAGCAAATGCGGCGCCGACCCACGCACGACCTGTCCCTTGCAGCGAAAGGAATGCTGTGGAAGACTAACGTAGTCTGACTGCTTCTGGGGAACAAGGTATCTCACCAAAGATTTTCAAAGAAACCAGCTCTTTGGGACCCTTTTCACAGCCAGCTTTCTTCAAGACCCCAACCCAGTATAGAGCATGTGCCCATTACATATTTAAAGCATGGTAACAGTTTCTCTTTGTCTGTCCCACCAGCCCGGTATTCTGTTTCAACATCGTTCAGGTTATCTGAAAAAAGAACACATAACGGTGACCCCCTTGTCTACATTAATGCATTAGATTCCACCTTTATTAAAGAAAACAGAAGGCTGGCATCTTTGCCATCCCTAGCGCATGGTGTTTACACCCTACTTTAAACACAGGACACCGGTTCTTACATGCAAGCGTACCATACATGCCTACGAGCTTGTTCGTGCATCCTGGCTCCAGCTGCCGGGGGTTCGATGGATGCATTGGTAGGAGCCAGAGCAATAGTTGTGGCCCTCTTAGACTTCTGCACTAGCACCATCCTGACTCCTACAGCAAGCCCAAGAGCAAAGACACCGGGAATGCATGGGTCCGCTGCGGTCACTTGGAGCTTGGCTGTATCACAGACGGTCCTTGCAATTGTATCTTACCCTTTTACCCATGTAAATCCTGTTGGTGTTTTCTTTTCCAGCGAGCCCTAGCTTTTGTGCTATGATGCAGCATAACAAAAACCAGCAGGAAGCCAGGCAGACAGAGAAGTTTTCTACGCCACTCTCTCTCAGTTTCACTACTTAGGCCCAAAATGAAACCCCAAAGTCCTACACATATCTATTTAGGCTCCCAGTTTTCAAACAATATTTATAATGACATACTGTCTAAGACTCCAACTCTTCCATAACTCTGCAAGTCACAGGTTTAAAAAATATTATTCTTTCTACCGTGTGTAAAGCAAGGAAACCAAAAGCAAAGTGACCCATATTTTGAACACCATTACTCTGCTTTGGGTGTCTGCAGTAACACCATCAAAAGAAACAGAATGATTTATGGTATATAGCTGTATGCATTATGAAACAGTAAAACAAAAAGGAACACATAAAAATCCAGGAAGGTAGCAAAAGTATCTTTGATCTCATATATTATTTGTCTCTTCAAGTACATAAAACATTACATTTTGCTCTGCATTCTGTGCATCTTACACCTAGAATAATAATCTAAATCATGTAAAAGGACCCTTGTCTAACAATCCAAAATCCTTTCTATGAAAAGGTGAAAATCCCCCCAGCCCACAGCTTGTTCCTTCCTGGGTAGTCGGGGAAAAATGAAAAAGATGCGTTCTGCAGTGTATCCAAAGATTGAATAATCTAACTCTGGCAGATCATTGAGTTCCCAGGGAATTTTCTACATAAAGGAAGTCAAGTACGAGCTGACGGGGAATGAGGGCTCTGGGAGATTTTATTACAAAGCTACGGCCTGGAGTGGTAGTTACAAGATGCTCCTCCACCGATTTCTGTTCCGTGCATTTGCAGCAATCCAGCAGTTATCATAAACTTCAGCCTGACTAAAACGTGTTGGGCGTTAGGCAGGACATTTTTCTTGTTATAAACTTGTTCCCGCTGTTGTAGATTATAATTTCCTTTCATCATACAACTAGAAAGGAATAGAATGCTGGAATCTTTTGATGCTTTACGTTCTAATGGAAATAGGTTCTTCTGTTCTAAAGCCAGATACAGAGTTGAAAAAAAAAGCTAGAGAAATATTGTTTGCACCAAAGTCAGTCCCTTGGTGTGCATAAGGTAGGCTAAACAAGAACACCACAGATTTTCTCAGGGAGTGTCAGAGAGTGACATTGTAAATAATTTAAATTGCATATAGCTAGTTACGAGATGCTACTGTATTCCAAGGTGATGCAGGAAAGATACAGAAATAAAAAACCTGGAAGAATTAGAACAGCTAATTCTTATGATGTTTGAGAAACAAAGAGTAAGGATAGAAAATACACACCAGGATCTTGCCTGCAGGCATACCTCTATTACTTCAGTTAAATTATGACTTAAATTGGTTTATCTAATGTAACACCACTATACAGATACCTGCGTTATTTTATCAGTTATTTGTTTGAATAACCCACTTGAGAAAAATCAACATTAAACAACTCAGGGCTACCTATATATTGGCCTGCTCTGGTATAATGAAAAAATTCCTAAAAATGTCATTAAATTCTGTGTACGGATAAGACTTGAAATATCTCACTGGATAGTGCTTGATCAAAGTAGCAAAAAATACTTCTGGGGAATTCACCGATATCAGTTCCATCATTCTGGAAATGAAGATTAGAGAAAAATGCATTTTTTTCTCATAGGCCTGGGAGTGAATTGACTGTAAGCAGACCCCTGTTTTATAGCTGTTTGAGAGCTCTTGCTCCTTGAGACACCTAGGAATCTCAACACCACTCGGGTTTATGCATGCAGGGCCACACATCCCCCCAAAACTGGCATTAGAACATCAGTGTTGAAGAAATGCAGTAAGAGCCAGGCGATGACCAAGAGAAGGGTGCCTGTGTTGATGAGTTTCATCACGTGCGTGTGGCAGGATGAAGTCTTCACCCAGTACAGTTACTCTTTTGGATTAGGAATCCTGCCTGACAAGGGGAAGAGGACAGAGGACGTGCCTGCCCTGGGGATAAGCAAACAGTGAGCAACAGTAAGTAAACAATAGGTGTCTTCAGAGATCAAAACCGGGGCATTTTTAAAGGTACATGTGCTAGGAATAACATCCAGGCACTGGAAACGTTCATTCAGTTTCCAAATCGTGTTCAAAAGGTCACCACCATTAAAAATTTGTAAAGCTTTTTAAGTAGGAAAAAACCACGCCCGTCAGTAGAAACGAGAATTCCACCTGGCCCTGCCCTTACCAAATCATCAAGTTAGAGTCGCCATCTCTCACAGCCGCTCCGCTTAGCCTTGCTCCATCTATAGATGTCTTCCCCTCACCCACAAGCTCTTTTCCTCCCAAACCCTAAGGGTTTCTGTTCACCCTATTTTTTTTCCCATAGCCTTTTCTCTCTCAGAATGTACCATCCCATATTGCTTGCTCTCTGCAGCTAAGACAAGTTTAGGTTCTTCCTTCACCTGGTGCCTTGCACCCCCCCCAAGTAAAAATTTCCCTGAATAAAACTCAACATGTAGCACAACCAACCTGCACTTTATGTCATTTATTCTAGACATGACTGTAGAAAGCCAAGCTTAACAAGCAGCATGCAAATAGCTTCCTATTGCCAGCATCAGAGTAAGAAGCTGTGAATTCTTTTTTTTCTGACAGCATGTTATTTATAGTAAGCAGACAAGGCCAGGGGTGGCTGCAAGTGACTCCAGGCCAAACAGAATGACGGTGAAATCTGTCAGGATATGAGCTCGTCATCACTCCCTCTCACTGTAAAGCACAGAAAAACAGGGAATGAGGATTTCCTGCCTGATACCACTGGCTTCCAAATAGCCTGTTCTCTACCTTGATAAGAGTACAAAACAAAGCAGGCATTTCTTCCTGCAGTGGAGTGACCAGCAAAATGCTGAGGCATGGGTTTTTCTGAGGGTTAAAGTTCAGTGTCTTGTGCTTTTTGGCAAAACCCTTGCAGTTTGGGGTGGGTTTCCCTGCCTATAACCTGCTAATGAGTTATAATGCCCAAGATGCTGAAAGAAATAGCAGGCAGATGGAGCTAGTGATTTATGCATCATTGGCAACAGAGGCTAAGTGAGAGTGTTTATAGGAGCCATCTGCAGCTTTATACACTGATCCTGCAGTCCACTTATTATGTTTGGGCTCGACACCGGCAAGAGGATCCTTCAGTACGCAAGCGGCAGTGAACTATAGGGAAAGTCTAATAAGATCAGTTGTAATGGACTTTTTGAGCTCCCTGAGAAGGGTAGCTTACGTCAGTCTTTTGCTGAAGAAGGAAGCTCCTGCTGAAGGTACCCCAACGTATCACTGACAGACATACTAGTCTTTTCAGGGTAAAGTTTTCCTATGTTTGAGAAACAAAGTTATAAATCCTGGCATGCTTATCCTCTGTAACTTGGGTCAAATCCTTTGACTTTCTTCTTCAATGTTTCCATCTACGAAAAAAGAGGATACTTTATTTACCTCATATAGATATTGTGAGGACATTTTTATATTTCTATATCGCTTTTAACATGCAAATACATTCCACAGTGGAACACAGTGCATATCACTTTGAAAGGCCACCAGCCCACGTTTTAGAACATATGAAGCATGTGTTTCAAAACTTTTTCTTATGCACAGTAGAGATGGGTCCAAATTGTAGTAATTCAGACAAGGCTCACGCTGTACCAAAACACTGTGTTATTTAGACTTGAGTTCAGGGTCAGGTCTACCTCCTATGAACAGACACTGTTCACGCTTTAGAAAATACTCAGTGAAAGGTGAAATTAGAAAAAGATATAAACATTACTTTTAATATAACAGAGTGCTGATGTATCAGAACTGGAAAATAATAATCAGATGAGATCTTCTGGGGGTTCACAAGCGTTTTAAGATTCTTTCTGTCCAACCACACAACGAAATTTGTCAAGACCTTCTTCCCCAAAAGTAGTATCCTAATAACTACCTTTTTACATAGGAAAAATAGAAAGGGTAAAAAGAGTAGAAAGGAGAAATCCCATGGCAGCCAGATAAGGGTAAAATCCTGGTCCCACTGAATTTAATCAGAAGTTTGACAGGGCTTCTATTTTAGCACTTTGGGATGGAAAGTTTTGGCTGCGTAAGCAATATTATGTTCCCGACTTAAAATAGAAAGAGGACTATTGCAGTGCATCCCTACAGCTCTCCAAAACTACGGGCTAGAAAGCGCTGAAACAAATGCGAAAATTTATCAGAGAGACATTTTGCCCCATAATTCAATACACAAAGGGAGGCCCCAGAGCTAAAGCATCTCTTCACTGATGTAGACAAATCTTCAGTGACATCTTAAAAAATCCTGAGCAAGCTGGGACAGTCTTGACATTGAGGAAATGAGTTCCAGGAAATTTTGTTTAAATCTAGACATTGTGGCATTGAGATGCCAACTCAGCAAGAAAAAAAAAAAAATCTGCTTTTAGTGCTAATGGCAAACTGATTTCTGAGATTGTCCTTCACCTAAGGTTTCTGCAAGTAAAGCAACAGAAGGAAAAAGCTTTGTGCCTCTGGGGCTTTAGATTAAGATCACTTAAGAAGGCAAGGTATTTTTGCAACCGGTCACCACCCTCACACATTGGTATCACAACTAATGTTTTCTGTAGTACAGGATTTGCAGAGATAGAAGAAAGCAGGTCAAGCAAGAACTTCCTCTCTTTTTCAAGAAAAAAACTTAGACTTCTGGGGACAAAAATAAACTTAGCTACCACTTGATTACACTATTTTTTCTAATGCTGTATTTAAATGACAAGTGAGTGCTCTAACAGGGGCAGAGTACCTGGAAGTATTTTACCTTGATTTTGGCTTGCTCCTCATTAAGCCATACATTGCAGAAAGGTTTAGTAAGAGGCAGTCTCTACGCCATCATCAAAAGGCTGATGTCTGCTTTTAGCTGACACAGGAATGGTACCTGATGGAAGACAGAAGAGGGTATTTAGAGGAGGAAACATGCAATTACGCCTGGATTTGGTTTGAATGTAATTTGTAGTCTTTCAGAATTTGTCAGTTTAAAAATTTTAAAAGCAACATTATTTTTTTAATTTTTTTTCATATATATATATATATATGAATGTAATGATCACTCCACTGACTTAACAGAATCCTACCAAAGAAGGCAGGATTGTATTCAGGACCACTACAATTTATTAGAAGTAATCATTAGGTTCAGATTCAGCCAATTTTAGTGATGAGAAGCATTACTTAATGGAGCTATTTATTAAGTGAAAACTTTCACGGAAAAATCAGGGAAATTCTGTTTTTCAGCCTTCTGAATGCGATAAACTTGAATCTGCACCCACCCCCACTGGTGCAACTCAGCTGGAAGAGGTAAGTTCATTTCTGTGGTATAGAAGTATCATGGAGCAGAATCAGGTCAGAAATACACGCTGGAGAATAACGTAATGAATTGTCCAACTGCAGTAGGTTTTTTAATCTTATGTTTTCATGGCTATTGAAGACAACTGAAACTGTGCAAATGCTTTCCTTTAGCAAATAAACACTGTGCACAGGCTGGACTTCATGAAGTTGCCTTCACAGAAGCAAGAAATGATTAATGAATGGTTTTTAACATTTCTATTGAATATAGTCCAGTTTGTTCAAAACAAGGAACACTGTGCTGACATTCTATGTTGGATTTTGTAGCTCCACCTGCCAGGCAGATATTCCCAGTCTTCCTCTGTATTTTTTCCATTCCTCCCTCTCTTGGAAAATTTTTATTATGAGAAATTTGCTTCAGTTATGTTAGCAGAAGTTCTTAATTCAACAAAATATTTAAGCAGATTCCAGCCTTCTTCCATCTTAATTACATAGGGCTACATTAAGATTGGTGGATTCCTATGTGTCTTTCTGTTTTCCATTGGACTTTGTTGTGGAGAAATTATTAAACACTCTGAACTGTTATAAAGACTTAATAATTTGCATTTACTTGCATCAGGGACATGTAATTCTCTCTGATTTTATATTAAGCTTTTACTAATTTATTGCACCACATGACACAAAACTAAGTTGAGAAAAAAAATTAAAAAAAAAATCTTTCATTCCAACTAGAGGAAAAGCCTCCAGTGAACTACATGATTAACACCATTTTTAGTTCCCCTAAAATCTTAAGCCAGTCCTATCCATTGCCAAACAAAGGTTGCTTCACCTAAACATGACCAAAACAACTGCTGTAAAAGTCACTAGGGACTAGAGAGACTTATATGCACAGAATTTGGAATAGAGCACAACTATGCAATGATTTCTTCTTTAAATCATTTAAAGACATTTCCTAACCAACTGAACATTGACTAGTGGTCACCTGAAAAGTAATTGCTGGATACAATTCTGAAAGCAATTGGTCCTATTAGTCACCGACACTCTCTGAGTAGAATAACACCTTTAATATCAAACACATTTAAAAGCAGTAGAAAAAAAAATACTAGAATCTAGCATTCCTGTTTCCTCAAAAGAAGAATTACCCATATAGGCAAGCTGGTTACCAAACAATATGGAGACTGATACTGCTGATTAACACAGTAAAAATATTACCCATTAGACATACTACTATAATTAGCAATAATAACAACTCAGCTAAGAAAGGTCAGTTTGGAACCATGACTGAGGGATTAAACACTAACATGTTCCTGAATGCCTGATTTCCAGATATCACCCTGACCTGCACGGATACTGAAATACCATTCATGAAGTAGCAGTTGCTTTCAGGAGGGAGCAGCATTTTCTGTCCTGTCAATAAACTTCATGGACCACCTTAGCAGCAAGAGCATTTACCAGCTTCACTAGATTTTTGTATACTATTGGAAACTTTCAAAAGATTTTTGGTTTTAATCTGCTAGTTAGATGATTTAACTATGAATCTCACTGCATTATGCTTTTTGGAAGGACTCTCTATTCAAGCGAAACAACCATTTCAATTTACGGCCTATTCCTGGACTGTAACTTGTTCAAAAGTCTGTTTTTCACAGCAGCATCTGCCCAATGTGCTAGTTGTGCAAGACTAATTTCAATTCAGTTTGGATTGCTGCTTTCCATACTTTAAATTTAGAGGAAAATTAAAGCCAGCATAATTATGACTACTAAAAAGCTTTCATGTTAGTTTCAGTAGAAAACATGGAATTAAAGATACTATCAGGTCTCCTTTAGCCCTTTCCTAAAACCCGCAGGAACCGCAGGCAAGTTTCATGAGAACTGTACTCACACAGATGAAACCTAAAAGGAAATGACAGTTCGGATATTTCATGAGACAGAAATGCAGAACCATCTAGGCAACTTCCAATTAGATTTGCAGACTGCAAGGTTGCAGCAGAGAGGAATGACAAGAAGTTTCCTGTAGCTGGGGCAATGATGAGTATATACATCATATTTCATTTGTGATGTTTATAGCTATTAAACATATGCCAAAATGAAGGGCATAGCTCTCAACTTATCAAGATCACCTGTCAAGGTCCAGATGTGAGATACTGGCCTTTAACATATTAAGAAGGTAACAAGAACATGGTGAAGAGTGAAAAATAGCATTGCATAACGTGGAAAGGACCTAAAAACACATGGCATGAGTTGCTTTTACATAGTTTTCTACACATCAGGCTTTCTTATGACAGAAGTGTCAGATAACACAGGAGCTGCATGGTACAAGACCTAAAATAGAGAAAATTGCCTGAGTTGCCTTTCCCTGATCAGAAGATGTTTCATAAGCTTCTGACAGGCTGGAGACCACATAATCACAACACACATTTGCAGAGGTGGATGGAGTCTTGATTCAATTGCCCTACTGCTAAATAAAAATCTTAACAAGACTCCGAGAGATGCCTGTGCTTTGCGCTGAATTAATGAATGCTTGTCTGTGAGAAGAAAATCAAATGTGACAGTTGACTTTTTTTGAAAAAAATCCCCCAAGCATTGACTAGATAACCCCCCTGAATAGTGAATATGTAAGTTTTGTTTTCAGTAATGATGTGCTTGGCATTTACAAGCTAAGTGAACTTAGCATTCTACCAAGAAAATGAAGGAACTGAGACATGGTCAACCCTGCTTAAGGTTAAGATAAGGCCTGGAAACAGAATATGCTTTGAGGATTATGCACTAAGGACATACAATATAAGGACATAAAACCTACATACATTAAGGGTATGAATCAAGCTAGCAATCAAGGGTCAGGAGGGAGGCTTACAACAAGATACAAGCTTTAATTTGCAATCTGCTAAGAAGCAATTGCAGTTGCTGCTTCAACTAAAGCACTGATCTCAACAGCTCGTCACAAGGGAACCATGCTCACCGCTGTCATGGTCGAGCTGAATGGGCTTGCTTAGCCAGCAAGTGATAATAGGTCTGAGAGAAGGAAGGGCCTGGACTCACTGAGTTAAAAGCACTCACTTTTGTCTAAATTTAGGCCATAGAATGGTATTGCATCCAATATAGTAGACAGCTGTTGAAAAAGTAGGAGAAAGAATCATCCCAGGGAACAAAAAGAACCATAAAAGGAGACTGAGAAGAGAGCCTTGATAAAAAGCCTATTATGGAGGGACCAGCAGATATTGCCTACTGACTCGACAAGGGATCAGAAAGGAGCCTCACAGCTATGGAGGTCCCTTCCTCCCCCCACAAGCAGGTTATCTCCTTTTGGAAGACAGGCTTATGACTTTGAGTATGTTTTCTTCCACTCTGTATGAGAGTCCACAATAAGAAGGAAAACACAAAGAATGTGTCAGCAAGAAGTTCTGGAAAAGAAGGTTCAACCCTGAGCACCTTGATCTTAATGTGCACATGTCTTCCTTCCTACAAAATTGACACGTGGTGGAGGAATTGTGCCAATGGGTTAGCTCCAGCCAGCAGCTCAGCACCACACAGCCGCTCAGTCACTCACCCTACGATGGGATGGGAGAAAGAACCAAAAGGGTAACACTGAGAAAACTTGTGGGCTGAGCTAAAGACAGTTTAATAGGTAAAGCAAAAGCTGCGCACACGAGCAAAGCAAAATGAGGAATTCATTCCCCACCTCCCATGGGCAGGCGGGTGTTCAGCCATCTCCAGGACAGCAGGGCTCCATCACACCTAACAGTGACTTGGGAAGACAAACGCCATCGCTCCCAACGTCCCCCCTTTCCTTCTTCTTCCCCCAGCTTTATGTGCTGAGCATGACGTCCTATGGGCTGGAATGTCCCTTGGGTCAGTTGGGGTCAGCTGTCCCAGCTCTGTCCCCTCCCAACTTCTTGTGCCCCCCCCAGCCTGCTCGCTGGTGGGGTGGGGGGAGAAGCAGAAAAGACTTCAACACTGAGTAAGCACAGTTCAGCAACAGCTAAAACATGGTGTGTTATCAACACTGTTTTGGTCACGAATCCAAAACTTAGCACTATCAGAGGTACTATGAAGAAAATTAACTCTCTCCCAACCAAAACCAGTACACAATGGTACTCCAGCAATCCCACAGATCTCTGTAAAAGCTGCTGCTTTGCGCTCTTGACAAGCCATGCAAGTATGGAGTAAGTGCTGGACCACTTACATTCCTTCCAGTCTAACATCCCAGCACTTGGAGTCAGGGGGTGGCAGATAAATGAGGGGCTTAATGGCAAGCTTTCAAAGGACAAGTGTTAGGATCAGATGGGAGTCCCTGATCACAGTATGCATCTGAAAACAGAACACGTGGATGACAGCAGTCAGGCAGGTGGGATAGCCTGTGCAGAAGACTACCACCATGTAGTCCCCCAGGTGTGGTCCTGGCCACCAGCTTTGTGGCCTTTAGCCACGGCTCCTTTACAATGAATTAGTGCTTCTGCAGTCAATGTTCTGTGAAGAAATCCAGCTGTGATGGCCCAGTCACTGTGATGTGCCTGGACAAAGAAAAGACTGGCACCACAAAGCCTTGACATAAAATTACCCTTGGAAGCAGTGGACTTGACTTTGACCAAACACTCCAGAGCCATATACAGCACCCGCAAGAATCCCATCCTGTCAGCATTGGCTAACAGCCTGAGAAGAACTTAAATTGATCTCAACCTTACAGTGGTCCAGTTCAGCAACTCACTTTGGTTTTCTGTGATACCATTACAAGGACTAGAAGTTCCTCCCTCTGCAGTGAGTGTCTTATATTTTCACTTTTTTAGGTGGGGGGTGATATTAATCATTTAAGTATTTTTAGGCAGAGGAAGAATTATCCCCATTTCCACCTAGGAACAACTGGCAATTACATGTGATGGTGCAGAACCAGCCCTATACTCTTCAACTGTGAAGTTCAGATCTGGATTCATTAATAACTGTGTATTCTTGGCCCGAACAGGTTTTGGTCAATATTGCTGTCAATCAGATACAACTGTACGCTAAGAAGTGCACTGGGGCCTTTCACCTTCTCCCCTCCTCCCCTCCAAGACCCTGGCCAATCTGAACTTCCCCAAACAAAAAGTAATGTTTCAAACCTTGGGAAGAGCAAGTCTGATGGTGTCACGTAAGCCTGATGCATCTGGTATTGGCAGAGAGCCTTACAATGAAGAGTTATGAAATTCATTATTGGCAAGGGTTATTTCAGACCCAGAAGAGAGCTGACATTCTGTATGACATGTGAATGTCTTACATCCTTTATGTACGTTTACCCTTTCGTGCAAGAGTCGGTGCATTTTTGTTTTCTATTTCCTCACAATACCAAATACTAACAACAAAAAGTTCTGAGAAAACTGACTGCAAAGGTATGCAAGCTAAGTAGCAGGTGAAACAGGTGCATTAGGTGTCCTTGCTGCCACGAACTTCCTCTCAGCAGGATTACTGGATTAAAATCCTACTGATACAGCTAAATATAATCTTATCAAGCTCAGTTCACTGTACATGAGAAATGTGAGGTTCTTTACATGAAAGTTGGAGGCTAAAAAGAGACACATGGGGAGAAGGAGTTTTTCCAAGACAGCAGAGGAGCTGATACAGCAGATATTTAAAGAGGACTTGTCAGACAAGAGCATACTGAAAACTGCAAAAATGACAAACCAGATCAGGGCTAAGAATACTTGAACATTGGGGATGCAAAAGAATAAAAATATGCTGGCACTTGAAAAATGCCTGAGTTGAATTAAAAATCCTGTAACATCATGTCCTAAATAACTAAATATAATGCAGATGAGCAGGACTGACATTTTATAGAGACAAGCTTAGATCTAAGGCAAGGAGGAACATACATAATGGCATTCTGGAGTGCAAATGCCTGTGACAGAATGAGTAGTTCCAGTATCTTAAAAAATAAAAATGTGATCTAACTGTGGAAAATAAGTTTTAATTTTTTTTATGTTAGTCCCATGAATGACTGCAGTAAATTATGGATGACTGTTGACAAAAGTCATTTCATAATGATAGTATTTGTAACTGTGAACAGACTGAAGACAATGAGAATTACTGTAAGGTAAATTAGAAATACTTCAGATACCTGCAACACAGCTTTTAGAATCCAAGTTGAAATATTGTCATCTTATTTTTAATTTTTATTAGTACAACCATACTGAGTTCAAGTCAGAAACTCAAACCAGTATTAGTAATGACTGTAGTTTTAAAGCTTCAAAACATTTATTCTAATAGCCATGCATTACCAAACTCCATGATAAAAAGGCTACTGCTAAACGTTGTCTTCCATCATGAACAATCTACTTAGAACCAAGTAATAGTCCTTTTTAATTTCAATTAAAATTTTAATTTTACTAATGTCACAATGCAGGTAATTTTTCCAAAACAGAACAGAGCAACACACTGAAGCAAGAAGTGTTGAGTGGCTGCAGAGCTGACGGCTCTGCAAGCAGTGCTGAGGCTCTCCCGCAGAGGGCAACGGAGGACCTCTGAAACTGGTTTTCTTTTCAGAAGAAGAGGCTAAAACCATTTTAGGTGAACATTTAGCTAAAAAGTCTTTTGCTGTTCTGCCCAACCCCAGTTGCTTTTTAATTATAACCAAGCTTTGTTAATTATGAATAAGTGCCCAATTTTAACTTTTATTTAAAATGTGGGGTTTTTTTCTAAGCTGAGAACAAAAGCCTCAGTTCTCTTTGAGAGATGTGGGAAGCTGAAACTTCCAGGAAGAGCAAGCAAAGGACAACTTCCCTGAAAATATAAACCTGCTGTATCTTTCATAGTAATGTTTTTAATACAATGTTTCTAGTTTATTTCTGGTTTGGCAGGGAGTTTTTTTCCAATTTTCAGAGCTGTTTGCACCTACAGATGTAGCAGGAAGCTATAGTATCCACTTCAGAGAAACCAAAAAAAAAAGAAGGGGTGCAGAAACTCCCTTGCCAGGACTGCAGAATTCTCACCTTACTTTAGACTCTGCTGTTGCTTTTAATCTTTCTCTGTTTTCTTTTACCAGTAAAGCCCCATGTGGTATGTGTTACCACTAGATAATAAGATAACGCCTAGCAGGATTACAATGAGTAATCCTTTAGTGACTCTGCAAGTATGTTATCTGAGAACAATGCAAATTTTCTTATCTTCTTTTCTGAGCAGAGGTAGTTTGTATTCCTCTAGCATCTACCAGCTCTGAACATAGCCCACAAAGATACGCACAACCACAAAACAAAACGCTCTGCCTTTTTGTTGTACACCTTCATCTCTAAAGTACTTTATCTTGTTTTCTGAACACGCAGTAGAGAACACACGAACTTGGAAGGAGCTGTGAGATGGTGGCACTGTCATAAGCTCCCACGCTCCAGGTGGAAGTTGTTCGTGCCCACGGCTGAGCCTCATGTCTATCACACAGATCTTCTGCTCACCATTTCACCCTTCCTTTTTGCAAGAGTTGAGTCAGGAAGGAGCAGCTGTAGGTAACTGAGATGAAAGGCTTGCTTCAATACATTATTGCAAATTTTACCCTATAAGGAAGAAAGGGACTAGATGAACTCTCTGTGGGTCCTGAGTGCACTAATGAGCCTTAATGGCTCCGAGCAGCCTCACCTGTAGCTTCTACTCACACCCACGGGCCCAGGAGCTCTATTTAAGCTCAGCCCTGGGCCTTCAATCCTCACCTGAGCTGTGTTAGAAGAGTACTGTTTTCAGTGCAGTTGTCTGTGCTGTAGTAATTCTTGATCCAGCTCTCAATCTGTGGACTGACTTCAGCCTCGTCTCTCTGCCTTGGTGGTTGCTGGACCTGATCCTAACCACAACTGAGGGATTTTGCTCCTGGCTTCACCTTGGACCTCTCTTTTCATCCTGATGTTGCCTTATGATCTGGACTCTTGGCTTCACCTTGGACCTCTCTCTTCATCCTGATGTTGCCTTATGATCTGGACTCTTGGCTGAATGTGACCTCTGTCTCCAGGTCTGTCCTGCTTAGGTGCTGTGAGAGGGGGTCCTGGGCAGCGAGGCCCCTGCCCTGCCAGTAAGGTTATTTACTTTGGCTCTGAGATCACCTGTGCCTTGGGGAACAGTCCTGTTCTTGCTGCTCCCTGACAACCTCAAACATCAGGTCCATCCTTAAGTTACCTGAATTCCTGCTACTTTAAAGGGGATAGAAATATGCCCTAGTTAAAAGCATAGTTCAAAGATGGAACAGAGCCTCCTCCTTTCACACAGCAGCTTCCACATCCTTTTCCTGATCCCCATGTTAACAGGGGTTGGGAGCTGTGGCCTTCCTGCAGGAAAAATAGATCAGTCTTCCCCCGCTACCTGTGGGCCTCCTGTTGTTCTATACGTGGTCACAGATGCACACAATGCAGGGAAATGCTTTCTCCAGTCCATGTGTTTATGGTGACAGTGAAGTATTTCTTCCACCTGACAGCCCTGATGAGTGAGGTACAAACTCCCACTACTCGTCAGTGCTCTGTGTCCTCAAATCTGAAAATGTGATGCTTTGTGGTCATTTCCCCCTATTTTTGCTATAAGAGGTCCTTTAACACAGAATTTCTGTGACATGATGCGGCTTTGTGCCACCTACGAAAACATCAGTTTAAGCTGCCTGAGCTTCTCCATCAGCTATTGCTGCTTTGGTGTGCTGCCAGCCTTCCCCCTCTATTGCAGACAGGAATACAAGAACTCTATAAAGCCAGGAAAGCACTGCAAGGAATGAGTAACGGTTTCCTGGTGACCTCCAGGAGAAAAAAAGGCATAGTATGGATTCATCTGGCATACTCACCAAGTGAACCAATTCCCAGCTGTGCACCACTGCCTGGTGCCATATACTTTGCACATCTGGAACTGTGAACCCCTCCACGGGTGTTGAGCATGACTTGAAGAACTCCACGTTTTTTATGGAGCTCTCAAAGTGTGAAATACGGTGTCCTTGAAAATAGCTTTAAAAGAATTGCTCTGTCACAAGGCAAGACGTGTGCACACAGGAGCAGGACTGCTTCCCAAAGCGAGACTCGGCCCATTCGCTGGACCACGACCAGCCTTCTGAATGAAAGCTCTACAGCGAGAAAGCCCACGTGTGTAACTCGTGGATAATTTGAGATAATTCAAAGGGAATTATCTCATTCCAGGGCCCTCCTTTGGGGAGAAGTATTGTTTAATTATAGAAAGCCTTGTACAAAGAAGCTTCGTATCTAATGATGAAAACAAAATTGTTCTCCGTGTTTTTCAACGTTTTATATTTCATCGCTGAGAAGAAAAACCAATCTTCCACAGTCAGGAATATATACTTATCTTTCTACAGAAGTATTAAAAAGAAAAAAATTACTGGGGAAAGAATACTCAGCCTTTTAATTAACTCAGATTATTGAAGGAACAAAATGAAAAGAATGTGAGTGGAACATTAGCCCAAGATAATGGACTCCTAGCGACACTGCTACATAAATGAGGTACAGCAGATAATTCTATGAAAAATAGATTGAGCTAGAAGGCTTATTTTCAGAGCTGGAAATATTAATCCTCTGACAACTTTTCTGCGTCATTAGTTAGCAGGTCAGTGCTGAAGGTGCCAGGCATTTTCTGAATGTACTGACAGTACTTTCCTTTGAAATAAGTGACAAGAAGATGCTTAGCATTTCCAAAAGTTATTCAGCATTTTGCAACTGTTTTCAGTTAGCTCAACTGGCAGGTGATGAAAACCCGAGGTACACAACTGATTTTATTTTAAATACAGTAACACGCGCAAGCTGCTCACAGTGGTTTTACATTAGTGTGGAGATGTTTAAAACTGCTAGTAGGGGACACATTTTGAGATGGAAAAAAAAAAAAATCCAGAGCGGGGTTCCTGTTGGTGTGTTAACTGGCGACCGCATCTCTTGCTGATTTATGGGTATTGTTCAGAGCATCTTTTATTTCCGTTGTTGCTACTTTTTGGCTGCCTAGGTTATTACTTAAAACCACACTTGATGATTAATACAATGCTGCTGTGCTATTTATGACTGTACTTTTTCCAGCACAGTTCACAGTTTGTACTTGAAGGAATAGTGCCGCTGGACAGAAAAGGGTTTTTCTCTCCTAAGACACAAGTGCAGTCCCCACACTGCGAACTTCAGCAGCTCCCTCACAGCTAGGCCTCCCTCCGGGCGTCCCCCAAAGCGTTTTGGGCTCGCCCTTCGGATTAGATTCTGCCTTTTGTCCCCTGTGGAACGACCTCTGGACCCTCTTCCCCCCCCCCCCCTTCCCCAGCCGCTTCACAGAGCCAGACCCGTCCCGCTTCCCGCCGCCGCCTCCACCACCCCATCGACCTTCCTCCTTCAGCGGCTGCCAGCCCCCCCACCCCGCCACTAAACCCCGTCCTCGCCCCGGGGTCGTCGATCGCTCCGTCCTTCCAGCGCCCCCGCCATTTTCTAGGGGCCGCCTCAGGCTCCCGCCCGGAAGCCGCCCGCCCGCTTCGCTGAGGCGGGAGTGGGCGGGGAGACCAGCGCCCACGTGACCCCCGCCGCCGAGGGGGCGGGGCGCGCCGCCGCGGCGGATGAGGGGATCAAGCGGCGACCGCGCGCCGCGTGAAGGCGGGAGGCGGGATCCGGGAGCGCGCGTACGCGCGGGTGTGAGGGAAGGAGCCGTCGGTGCCGCGCGCGGC
The DNA here is from genome assembly GCF_964188355.1 of Buteo buteo. Taxonomy (NCBI): domain Eukaryota; kingdom Metazoa; phylum Chordata; class Aves; order Accipitriformes; family Accipitridae; genus Buteo; species Buteo buteo. The sequence continues at coordinate 12,165,316 of NC_134196.1, forward strand.
AGGCGGAGCCCGGGGAGGGGAGGGGTCCCGGCCGCCGCACACCCCCCCCCCCTCCCCGTACCCGTACCCGTACCCGTACCCGTACCCGTACCCGCACCGGCCGTGCCTCCCGCCGGACCCGGCTGAGGGGAGAGGTGAGAGAGCGGGAGCGCGGGGGTCCGCCGCCGCCGGGCCCTGGGCCGTGCCGCAGCGGTGGGTCCGGGGCGCGGGGCAGCGCCGCAGCCTTCGCGGCGGAGGGGGGTGTGTGTGAGGAGAGTGTGTGTGGGGGGGGTGTTGCCGCTGAGGTACCCGGCCAGGTCCCCGCCGGTGCTGCGCTGCCGAGGGGGTGTGTGTGTGGGGGGGGGATTTTGGGACCCCCCCCGGGGTCTCCGGTAGCGCCTGGGCCTGGCGCCTGGGTTGGGGGGCGGCCGCGTTAGGGCTCGGGTTTGTTTGGGACCGGTAGCCCCCGCCGCCGGGACGATCGCCCGGGTTTTACTTGACCGGCTTGTGCGCACCTTGGGCCGGCGGGGACCCGCAAGCCGCGGTCTGAAAGCGGTCGGGTTAAGTACCGAACGCGGGTAAAATTTAGCTCCTTTGATTGTCGGTAACCTCCTTCCCCTCGCCCCGGGGAAATAATCTTCTGATTGAGCAACGCCCCGGGGAACGAAACCTAAATCCCTGTTATTGTCCCTAGTCCCTCGTTGCTGCCAGCCGCTCTTCTGTATCTTTATTAGCAGGCCTTATAAATGGCTCGCTTCCAAAAGAGTGCGTTCTCGTGTTGTCTGAAGGCGTTTTGCTTAAACGCACTCGGTGATAATTCGGACGAGCTTCAGACCTTCGCTTGAAATAATAGTCTTCATAAACTGTATGTTATAGAAAAGCTGTAGAGAATGCCTTTTCTGAGAGGAATCAGTCCTGAGGTTTTCTGAAAGCCATCAATTCCTGTGTGTCACTGAAGGTGTTTCTAACATGAGATGTCGCTGCTTGTGAGCTACTTACTGTCCGAACAAAACAGAGTTTTTCAGGCTGAGGACAGGAAACCTTCTAAACCTGCTGATTTTCATCTGGAAGTTTTCTTGACTTCACTTAATCACAGGTAGTATGAATCTGTTTGAGCCATCAAGCGTTACACAGTTAGGGCCCTGCTGATGCTTGTTTAATATCAACCTGATTTGCAAAGTTTTGAAAAGACAGTAGTTGATACCGAGTTGTTAGTCCATGGCAGGTGTGGGAGACGTGTGTATGGGTGTTGCTCCCTGCTTGTCTTTGTGAGGTCTGTTCTCCAGCTAGTGACAGTTCAGAGTTGATGTAGTACTGGCCTTAAATGAAGGGGAAAGAAGGCCAACAACACGATTTCACTTGTTGGCTATCGAGTAGCTGTAGAAGAGACTGGTGAAATTCTCTGTGTGCTGTTTCACTTTAGAGTTCCGTGCAAACTTCTGAGGGTGTTTCTTGTTTCAGCCATGCGCTATTTTTCATCAAAACTCCTGAGCTTTCAAGTAATTTGTTTTGTGAGCATGTAACTCCTGAGCTTTGAAGTAATTTGTTTTGTGAACATGTAACATGTGAGCATGTGAGCATGCTGTAGAGCCCTCCTTTCCAGATGCTGATTTAACGCAGTCTGCTTCAAAATTGAAACTAGTTGCAAAAAGAGAGATGCACAATTGTGGTCACTTGTGGGCTCTTTGGCTTAATTTTTCTATTGTTGTGGAGTTATGAAGGTGTTGTAAGTAAAGTAAATTTGTTGAGACATCTAACTTGGATCTAGTGATGAATAGATCTTTCTTTTTTCCTACTTTAATCATGGAGCAGGGAAAGAGCTCCTTTAAAACATGCTGTTCTGTAAAATTAGTTAATAACTGACTTTTCAGAAAAGGGTCATCTAGCTCACATTTTTTTTGCCCACAAATGTGAACTTCTGGGGTACTTCAAACTCTGTTCTATAAATGCTTGTTAAAGCTTGTTAACTTTTACAACGTAAGGAGGAATTTTCTGATGTTGCAGGAAAAAATGTTGGACTTGTACGCTTTTTACGGGGATTTGAATCACGACAGAAAGTCAGACTGATGTGCTGCTGTTCTTTCATTAGTGCTTACTGTATTATCTCAGGGTTTTACTTCAAAGGGAAATAAAATCCTGAAATTAATAGAAAGTAATCTTGGGGGGGGAAAAAGTTTATTGAAGATTGCTTTCTTTTAGATTGCCTTTTTTTTTTTTTTTTAAATTATGTTGAAGTGATCAAGGCATGTCTTGGGTGCTGCAGTACTTACTCTTTTCATTTTGTCTGCTCTTACGCTTTCAAAGGAATGTTTGTGCAATTACCTAGTAGGAGAAACTATGCATGTTTTGTATTCTGTGAAGTTGTGTTCCAGCCTACTCTCCCTCCAGTAAATCTTTGCATAGAGCACCTAGCCAAGTTTTGATAAACTCTGCCAAGTCAGTTATTAGGCTTTCACCTCTTCGCTGACTACTGTTTTACCATCTGCCCCCCCACTGCATTTTGCACAACTTCTGGTACCTGAAGTGTACAGGGGAGATTTCTAAGGTGTTTTTGTCCCTTCTCCCTCCCCATGCTGTGAAATTGCTGTCACTTCAGGCTATCTGTCAAATAATTTATCTGTTAGTCTCTTGGGCTTCTCTTTTGGAACAGAAAATACATTTGTTGCAGAAATCACATGCCATCATATAGTTAAAGGGGCCAAGCAGTATGGTTTGTTTGTTTGTTTTTTGTTTGGTTGGGTTTTTTTTAATGAACCTGCATTGAGCTCTGGGTTATTTAAATTTATGATTAAACACAGAACAACTTCTAGTGTTCGACAAACCAGAGGATTGTGAAGGAAGGCAGAAAAAGACCTTCAGTGAAGAAATAGTGACAGTTGTTTTCTGGGAAACGGGATAATCTTGCTACCTAGAAGTGTGGCTTTTTCTTCAGTACGTGCAATATGATAGAAGCAGCGCAAGCACAGAAGTTGATCTTATTCCCCAAACTGTAATGTGGAAATGTTGGTGAGGTAAACTGTGGATCATAATACAGTATGCTGTTAATGAAGATCTTGCTTGTATGGCAGGTGTATTGTATTGTTGGGGAGGAGGGGAGCAGTAGCTGAAAGCTCTTTAAGGCAAGTATTTATACAGTCCCTGTTTTCACAGGAAATGAAACAGCATAGTTCTTCACCTAAGCTGTTTCGGTGAATTGGTGAGGAAGTAAAAAATACTACCACTAAATGTCAAACAATTCTTTACCAAGTGAACTGTCTCTCCCCCTCCCGGCCCCCCATTCTGATGTGGTTGTAATGATATTGAATTAATAAAGCTTTTCTTTTTTGTTAGACAGCCTTTTCAATTAACTTTTATTATAACAGGTAGTTGATGGTAATATAGTTCAGAAATACATCTGTTTTAAGATAAAAGAGGTGATGGGCAGAGTCTTGGTGGTTTTTTTAAACAAGCAAACAAAAACCCCACAACAACAAAAAAAAGTTTTTGCCAAAGGCTTTGATTCATTTTAGAGGACTGTTTCTGGATTTTGAGTGATTTTTTTTTTTTTTTTTTCTTCTGTTGTCTTTGTGTTTTGGGTAAAGTTGATAACCTCTCTGTTTAACTTCAGCCTCTCAATAGTTTCCTTCCTTCCCTCTGCTGCTTACAGCTCTTCCACTAATACAAAGTGGAGAGTCATTCTCGGAGTTTACAGCTGGAGCAATGTAAAGGGTTTTGTAAGCCTCTTGCTTCCATTGAAAACATATGAGCAAATATTGAGACTAATGTGACTTTCACAAGTTCTCGACATGTTGGAAGGTCTAATTGTAACCAGAAAGTAGAAAAAAATAAGTTATTTACTTTGAAAAATTAACATTCACTTTCATGATACTGGAAATTAGTAGAGGACGTGCATTGTTTCTGCTTTGTGGACTTCCTTTGACCCTGGATTTGCAGAATCTGCATAATTTTGGCAATGTTTTTGTAAACTAACTTCTGATCAAGGAGGTGGTTTCTGTGCCTAAGAAACTCTCATCAGTTTAGACACAGCAGAAGCAGCTCTGTGTAGCTTTATCTTAAAACAAACACTTGGCCAGCTCATGGGAACAGCAAGTTCCATGCTTTTCCAGTAATTTGTCTCAATTAAATCATTTTTGTGATTTCACACCATAGTAGAGAGACTTGGTGGAGCTTGATGTTTTGAGAACTGACATTGACTTTTAAAGGGAAGATGTATGTGCAATGTTGAACTCCATAAACTGAGCGAGTGATGTTTAGGAAACGATGCTTGTAATAGGGCGCTGATTAGCAGCAGATACATTAGTCAGAAGTGTTTTATTCAGAGTAACTGGTTCTGGATTGTACACAGTTGAAATCTGGTGCAGTATTTTGCTATGTTTGTTATAAAACAATGTTTTATTCCATCTGTACAACAAGAAAATCTGTTGCAGATGTAATGTATATAGTAGCATAAGAAGCCTCTTGAGAGCAGCTAAAAGTGTTTGACAGATGGTAAGAGGCATTTGGGAAGTGAGATTTTCATTTTGGGGAAATAGCTTGGACTTCTGGTGTTAGGAATAAATAAACCTCATTTTCTTCACACTCTTAATTGTGGATATGAGGTTTTATCTCAGCTTGTTGCCTCAGCACAGGGTGCAGCACTGATCCTTCATCCACTAAAAATGCTACATCTGTCTCTTTGGAAGTTTTCAAGGTTCCAGTGACTTTGAAGCAATACAGGAGTGTGTGTATCTGATCTTCCTCTTTTTTCATTCATCCGTTTGAAAGTGTTCTCACTGCATCTAAGCTTGGGCTGGCTCATATGCTATCTGTATGTTCATATGTTTTTCAGTGCAATAATCCTGTCACCCAGTCTTTGTGTTTTAGTACTGCAGAAGCTGTTAATATGACTATTCAGTTGAGATAAGGGTAAACAGCTTGTTTCTTCCAGAGTTATCTTCTGCTTGCCTGCAAACTGAAGCCATAGTATTTTGAAGGTTATTTTAAAGACCAACAGGTTGCTTTTTAAAAGGCTTGGACTTGGGAGTGCAGCTATATTACTGGTCATTTAAACATGTGAAAAAATATTTTTATTGAATTTGGTGTTCTTGCACAACTTAGGGTAGCATACATATTGTATGTGACTTTTTTTGCTTGACAGTTTTGGCTGTTTAGGGAATTATACGTCAGAAGAAAATAGGTTGGTTTTAATATTCATGTGTTTAAAGCTGATATGAAGTGGGTGGCCCAGTAAACTGAGTGGGGTATTTGACTGTGGCTTGGGCTTTACTTATCTTAGGAATGCTTTATTTATCTTAGGAATAGCTTTAATAAATTAAAGGATGCTTTTCATGGCTTCTTTCCCCTCCAAAGTAACGAATAAAGCCTTCAAATGATTTACTTGCCTCTTCAAATGGCAGAAGCATCATTCCAAACCTGGCTTCGTCTCATATATAGTAGGTCTTTTTTTAAGTACCTACAGAGGGCCTCATCTCAGCAGTTGGCATATATTTCCTCAAAAATATGTTCTTCAGATGTTGTATTTCTTATAGATGATTTGGAGAGTTAAGACAAACAGCTTACTACTTATAACTAGATGATGCTACTTAGAGTGTTACATTGTTGAGATGAAATTTGTGTGGTAAATTATAGGTTCAGTTGGTGTCTAGTTCATGAATTATAAAAGATTCCTGGCTGCATTCTAAAGGAGAAATGTGACATTTTATGATTCATGAAACACTTGTTGCCAGGTACACAGCAAATTCCTTTGCTTGAAATTTCATGTGGATTTTTTTTTCCTAATTACTGGTAAGGCATGTGGTAAAAAAGGGTGCTTGTACAGGCAAAGTGAGTACTTTTCTAGGTAAAACATGGGCATTTGCCTAAATATTGCATTGACTGATCTCATTTTTTAGTTAATATATTCAGATTTTACAGTCTTGCAGTCTTTGCAAGGTTAGAAAAAAGTATGATGCTGCTGTAAATCTGCAATGAGGTACTCCTCAAGTGGCACTGAATTAAGAAACACATTTACTTGAGAGCTTAGCTTCCCTTGTCTAGTTATGGTATAGTGGAAAAGATCACTCAGTATGAACATACATGATGGCAGATATAAGCCCCTTTCAGTACTAAATAGCATATTTTTTCTTTATTCTTGTACGTTAAATTCTGATGTAAATACCTGCTTGAGAGCCACTGTGTTTTCTTTGAAACAGGCCACAGCATGAGAGGTCCTCCATGGTCTGTTCCTGCAGGTAATAACTAATACTGTAGAGTGGATGCCTGGAGTTGGAGAAAAATACTGCTCTCAGTCACACAAAGCTTTTGGAATAAATCTGCACAAGTTTGTCAACCCCTGCACAAGCTGTTCCTTCCAGACCCGTCTCAGCAGTGGCTGCCTGAGGGACCTGCTGCGGCGTGCTCCTCCGTGCCTGGGGACATGTGGTAGAAAGGAACAGGGTAGGAGTCTTGTTCCTCACGTGGTGGGACACCAGTGCTGCCAAGAAGAGGAGGAGGCAGTTTGTTCGCAGTGGAGGTTTTAATGCAACTCGTGAACCTTTATGTTGCATAAAGTAAATACTGTTCTTAAACACAGAAGTGATAGCTAAGGATATTGTTTAGACATTAAACCAGTGAGTCTGCATAAACTGCAGTTCGTTGTTTTGCAACTGTGGGAGTCGAATCCTGCAGCGCCATACTGTACCAGGACAGTGGGTTTACCATTGTTTGTCACTGGAGGACTAGTCTAAGAGAAGGACTACAGCCTGAAAACAAATATTTAACATGGCTCTAGAAGATCATCAGTCTCCTTCCTTGCATGACTTTACCTTTGTCCGATAAGAGCTCCATTATAAGGTTTTTGATGTGAGCAGTTTCTTTTGCATAATTGAGAGCTCTCATGATGTTTTCTTTCAGTATTTTTTCCAGTGGAAAGCAATCGCAAGAACAAGTTTATTTGTATCTCTGAAGTGAACTGAGCCGGTTTAGATATCCATTTAGAGTAGTGCAATTGACCGCATAATGCATGGAAAATGTTTTGGTTGAAACAAATGTATTATGACTTAATGTGTATAACGCAGTCTATGTTACTTGGGCCTGACTCTGAGTATGAACTATTTAACTTTCTCTTCCTCCTCATCCCCACCATCACATGTATAGTGTGAAAATGAAGCAGCTCATTTGCTTGATGGATTGATTTATTTGTCCTTTCTTAGGCAGTTTACCATTGGTGTATCTCCCACCTTGTAGACAGGCACAGATAATTTTTGTACTTCTTGTATAGCAAGATGGCAGTAGTGCTGACTCCTTGTCTGTACTGCCGCCCACACCCTGGCTGCTGAATGTGAACCTGCATTTGTTCCTGTGTTTTACTGAATGCTGGCTCTGTGGAGTTACAATTGGGAGCTCAACTAAATGTAATTGCTAGGAGTGGTGCTGGGTGGAGGTGGTGTGGATGACCAGGGAAGCTTTGTTTCAGGCTTTGGCCATTTCCAGGTGAAGAGAGTCAAGCAAGCACGTGAGAAAGTGGACCTCTTTTCCCCTGAATAGGTGGATGTCTATTTAATGTTTTTGGAAGAAGTCACCTGCTCTATGCTCTAATATGACTAGTGCCAGTATTACCCTGTTTTTTCCACTAGTCCTGGAAGCTGCTGCACTGCTCTTTTTGAAGCATATTGGACACTCAAGAGTACTGATTTTTTTTTTTTAAAACAATCTAGAAGACTGAGTAACTTCAGAAAAAGAATATGTACTTTAAATACTTAAAACACGCTGATCTTATTAATACGTAGTCCATGTATAAATACAGAATACAGTATCCACAGACATTAGGATGATGTGTATAGGATGGTAACTAAGGGAAACTTTAACTTTTTCTAATATACTAGTTCTAGAAATAAGGGGGTGGTCCTGAGTTGAAATATTAACAAGATGAAAATGACAAGAATTGAAGAAAAATAGCACAGCTATTGTTCCTTTTAGCAAACAATCTTTGAATAATCACTAATAGGTTTAATCCAAGTCTGGAGGAAACAAGGTTTGCATAGAAGCCGAAGTAGAGTTAAAAATTTTAAAAAAAGCTTTAAAATGATTTGTTGAAGACCTCAAATAACAGCTAGTGTTATAGGGAGGAAAAACCGCAAAGGAAAAGTTCCGTAGACTTGGGTCAGAAACAGGCATCAACTCGGTGTGAATACTTTGTACCTAATAGCTCAGTCTCTTTGCAGCCAACATTGACACGTGGAGGTACAGTACCTCAGCTAGCCTTTGTTAACAGTCTTTGCACTGTAAACCTGGGGCAAATGCAGTGATAATTTGGCTTTGACTAGTCTCTGTGGGCTTGTTACATGCACTATACAGCCAACATACATTTATTCTGAGTATAGTATAATGGGTTCTGTCTAATTTTGGATAATACATTAAATTTTGCTAGTATGAGCTGTACAGTTGAGTAACTGGTTATGCTGCAGCAGAAGTTAATGCAGAAATGCTCTCTTCCCTTAATGGTCATTCTTCTTAATGCTCTCTTCCCCCTTTGGGACAGGAAGAGAGAGGTCTGTGCATCAGAAGGACAAGTCATTTAGGTCTTGTATTGGGGAGCCAAGATTCAAAGTCTACAAGAAGAAATTTCAGGATGAATAATAGTGTTTAGACTTGTGTGATTTCCAGCTCTCCAGATGCTAGACCATGAGTAATTCTCTGAATAAGATATGTGCTTTTCTGCTATTTCCATTGCTTATGGGGAGAGCTTACAATGCTCTGTGCTTCTCTATTATTGACTTCTGTTTTTTTTCCCCTGATCATACTCTTTTCCAATTCAGGCAATGTCATGAAAGTTATGGTAATATAGAAGGAGCAGGGCAGAAAGAGGATTGAGGAAGGCAGTTAAATTCTTACCTGAAGCAGCAGATAGGGTTAATTTAATGTGACTGAAAATCTGGCCACGCTGATGTGTAACATACTTAAGGTGGATGTAATGTGCACATCGCTGATGGAGGAGTATCTTTTGTGAGTGAAGACGACTTGCATCACTTTCCTAACCTAATGGCATCTCTTCTCTGCCATATTGAGGTGGCCTTTTTGCTTCTTTTCCATCCATTCTTCTGCCTATGTAGGAGGACGAGGGCCTTCTGCTTGTTAGTTTTGTTGTGGAAAAGGCATCTGGGATTACTGGTTTTCCCTGTGATATATGACCTGTGTACTTTCTCCTGCAACTCCAGCTACACTGCCTGTTCCTATTTCCTTGGTTGCTTACCATCTTTCTCCTGCCTTGGTCTCCTACACAGGTCACGGTTAAATTGCTGCAGGGAATTTTCTGTCTCATTTCTCGTAACTCTAGGTACCATCTGACTAAGCATGGCTTTAGCTGTTTTCAGAAGATTATAGTTTTAGAAGAGGCCATGATCATAACCTTGTATTCCCTCCAGATAGCTGAGATGCTGTGGAAGACTACTAGCTGGGGGAGGGGACTGGGTTTTTTGGTTTTTTTGAAGCAATATGCTTTCCCGTGTTAGATAGACGGTGGTATGTGCTGTCTGTATGTGATGCAGACAGTGCCTGTGTAGTATCTGCTTTACTGCAAGGACTTGCTTAACCCATAGAACATAATTTGCCTGTGTGCATGTATATATTTGTGTGTATAAAAGAAGTGTGCTAGTAATATGTTAGAAGCAGATAACCTCCTGTAAACTGCTAGATGGCAATCCTCAGTCTTCAGGCTAAGGCAACAGTAGGGGTAGCTGTGACCTGAAGTCCTTCATGTTATTTGCAGTGTCCTTTAGAAAAAGAGGCTTTTTGTATGGATAAGAAAAGCAACTTTGATTAATCTGCATGATGCAAATTGTAGACTCTGAAGGTACCTCTTTGCTTTGATTAGCGTCTTTTAAAAAAAATTCTAAGTTGAGTCTGCATGATACATGAGAAGTTGCAATTCTAAGCTAGTAGTTCTAGCTTCAAAATTTACACTAAAGATTTTGTTAAGCTGTCCATTATGACCTGTTGGAGGCTGAAAGATTCACATAGCGGTGCATATTTCCTGTACCAAAATTACAATTTTGTAATGTTTCTTTTGTGATCAAATGAAATTCTTATCAGTAATTAAAATGTAGTCTTTGTGACTGTAGAGAGAAGCCAATAAGCTGACATTTGAATCTTGTTTTGTATGCAGAATTAAGGACTCCACACTAGCCTACCTATAAAGTTTTACTCTTTGCTGTTTTTAAAAACAGTACCTTGATTCTAGCTTGCAAACAGGATTGTAGTTATACTTAACTGTCACTAACCTGTGCTGCAGTGAAAAGGGGCTGGATAAACCTTAATGCAAACAACTACATTAAAATACCAGTGATAGAAAATCATCAGGGGATAACAGGAGCTTAAGGTCTGTGATATTTACAAGCAAAAAGAAACCTCCTCTACACAAATGCCGATTCTACCTATTTGAATAACGCACAAAATTACTGACTCTAAGGAGGGGTTTTAAGATGGATTGTTGAAATCATCAACAAGAATAAATGTTTTCCCTTGATTGAAAAAGGTTCTCCTTTCATCAAAAAAGAAAGCCTGCTGAGGCAAAGCAGCACCGAGCAGAAAGCTTATACATGCTAATCAAGGTAGAAAACAGAATGGAGAGCAATGAGCTGCCTTATAAAATGAGGGAAAAACCGGTGAAAAATAAACCTGAGAGAGTGTACAGATGGGTCTGTACCATGTCAGCTACTTGAATTAAATATTAACTATACACGCTTACTGTCAGTACTTTAAAGAACAGTGCTCGATATTCCTCTCTCTGTGTAACAAGAATATTTTCTTTTAAGCTTAATAATCAGTTCCTTTCAGTGTCATCAGCTCTGTTTGGTTCTCAGCTTGGAATAGGAAAACATGCTTTCTTTTTATGTAAACTAAGAACCGGTGTAAGGAAATGAGGCCTGTGGTGTGAGAGGGTTTGGTTTTTGGTAGTTTTGCTTTGTTTTGTTTTTTAAATTTGTAGAAGACCTCTGTTCTGGTCACTGTCACATCACAGGTTACAAATCGGTTACAAATCGTGCTGCTTTGGTTTTCAGAGGCATGTTTGTGTTGAATTAAAACAAGCTTTAGTGCTTTTTTCTCTGATTTTGGCATATAAACTATATCTGTCTGCAGTGAACTTGGAAAAGTTGTCCTTGCATATCTTATTGTGATTTCTACTTTCCTCCCAAACAGAGCTTGATTTATATCAAAAAGAAGATTAAAGATCTGGTAGGTGGTTGCTATTTTCAAGTATAATAAATCAGTGAGCATGTGTTGTAGCATTCACTGAGTATAAATATATATTTTTTGTTAATAAAAAGTGACCAGAACAGATTTTTATGCATAATTTTTGACTATGTATTTTATTAATTATCAAAATTTATTTAATCCCTCTTATGAAATGAACTGGTTGGTTCTCACTTATCATAAGCCACTTTCCTTTGTGACTGACATTGTTTTTGTAAATACAACCCACTTATGAACAGGGCTTGTGTTATCCTCTAATGTAAATATACTGAAAGAACCTCTGTTTTATTAATTGTCATAGAAGCAGCATAGAGAATCAGGGCATGAATAGAATAAGGCAAATGTCAACATTCAGCTGTACTGTTTCCTTTGCTCTATTCTGTGAATGCTTCCCAGTATCACCTGTAGGCTTTCATTCAAAAAGAGAAGAAATTACTGATCTTTAAATCTTGTATAGATTAAATATTTGCCAATAGGAAGCTCAGAAAAATACATTGCAGATGTTGCTCTGCTTATCTTTCTGCATTGTAGTTCTTCTTTGTTCCCTTATGTGGATTTATTTCTGAACTCTGTTCCTTAATTATTGTCTATAATAAATTGTGGAGTCCTCCTTCCTCTTATTATCGGTACAAGAATTCATTATGCCTCTGAAATTCTTAACCACCATGACAATTCTCATGCTGCGAACAGTTAAAAATCATATCTTTGTCTAGTACATTTGTTCTTCTTCAGCAGAACTTGCAACAATACCTTATGCATCAGGTTATTGAAGATCCAGCAGAAAAATTACACTACTGCATGGCTTAGCTTTCAGAAAAAGAGACCAGTAACACCGTGGTCACTCAGTATTGCTGACTAATAATGGGAGGCTCAAGCCTTTCAAACCTCTGGCTCTTTTGTTTTTTATTTTAAACTTCAGGAAGCTAAGGCCTGTTGCATCTGAAGTAAATAATGTAAAAGGTAACTTGATTGTGTGTTGCTCGTGAGAACTATAGACTAAAGACAATGAGTTTTTCATTTTTGCTTAAAATTCTGAATACAGAATATTGTCTGGCAGTTGACCTTTTGTGAAGATAGTGTGTACAAAAGCATTTGTGCTGTCAGGCTTGGTAGAGGAAAGGGAAACTAGAGTGGCAGAGATCTGACGTTACTCTCAATGCAGTGTCCAGAAGTGATAGCTGAAATATGTCTGAGATATTGCACGTAGGTCTGGACTATTATTCATTGTAGGCATTTTTGTAGACATTTTTGTGGGTTTAAAAAAATGCTTAAGTTTCCAGTGCTAACAATCAATTTCATCAGGGTTTTTTTTACTGTTAGTTTCTCATAGGTGATTAAAATGTAAACTGCTTGCCTAGCAGATATTTCTATCTTAAAAATGCAGACTTAAGAAGCTTGGGTTGTTTTTCTTGCAAGATGAGTAGCATCTGTTGTGATTCATATGGCTTTAAGGTGTTGGGGGAAGTGTTGTAGAAGCAAGCACTTGACTTGTAGAATGATTTTCTGAATATAGTTTAGTGCCTTGATAAAGATGTTTGAGCCTATGTCTGTGAATTCTTGGGTGAAGGGAAGGAAGGGAGGTGTTTTTTTTGGTGTTGTAGGGGTTTTGGGGGGGAGTTTTTTGTTTGTTTGTTTTTGTCAGGGAGCAGCTGGTGTTTTCATGACTTGGAACTTCCTATAGCTGACCTTCTGCAGCCTGCACCGTGTGTTCTGCGGCAGGGCAGCCCAGACAGCAGAAAATCTAGAGTAGTGGAAAGTAATTGCTAAATAAGTTTCATGTCGGTGAAAACTTGGAAAAAGACCTGAGTGAAGGAAGGTGTGTGTATGTTATCGGGGTTTTAACTTGTAATCTGATAAGCCCTCATTGAATCCTCACCCCTTCTCTGGTGTGGAGGGTCCCAAGAATTGAGTCTTGTGGGAGGAGAGCACAGACTATGGGGCTTGTCTATTACCACTTAAGGGTGTAGTAGATAGTTTTCCAACTTCATTCAGCATCTGCTCTCATCTTGTGACACAATGTTGCTGTTGCCAGCCATACAGAATGAAAGCCTACTTTAGCTCTGGTGGGCTTATTCTCCTTCCTGTTAGGATCATGTTTGCTTGAAATTTATTCTATGTTTTTAAAAGAAATGGATTATTTTTATTTCCATGTTTGTCCTGTTGTAGCCATCTTTTAGATGATTGCTCTGTCATTTAACTGTTTGTTACACTTGTCTGACAAGTACTTTTACATGCCTTTTCTCCACCCCAGCTCTATCATTGGGTTTCTGCTTGGATAATGAAGTTGCTCAGCATCATACACAACTACCTTGCCTTACCATCTCCTTCCATGTCCATAATAGTTTTCTCCTTAGCCCCATGCATCTCTCTTTTTTTCCGTTCACTTAAGCATATAGTAGCATATTTGTTTTCCTTCTTGGCTGCTGTCCTACCTTTCTTAGCAACTCAGAAACCCAGTAGTGTTCTTCGCTGTTCTTCTGCCTTTCTTGACTTTCACTGGAGAAAAATACAGGTGTTCACTGATTGGAGCTTGCCAACATACATGCATATTTTGCTGCTGTGAATTTTTAAAGGTCTCTGCTTGAATCCTGTGCATGGCAATCTTTGCTGCTTCACTTGCAAACATCGTGCTATTGTAACAGTGTGGGAGAAGCTGCAGTGGAGGTGCTTATGTCAGCAAGTGTATCCTCCCTTCCCCAAGCAAATTACTACAAGCATAAGCTGTACAAGCAAAAATAGTAACGCTCCGCTCCTCCCAGTACTGTGTCCAGGGAGGTTGTTATCAGCAGAAATTTATTTGCTAGGACCAATACTTGTAGGAGCCCTACTGCTGATACTCTGGTGGAATGCAGTGACACCAGTCTGCTCTCCATTGCAGCCTTGGACTTTGTTGTGTTCACAGACTTAACAAAGATGCCATGTTATTGTGTCTTGGTTTGGGCTCCTCCTTCATCACTGTTTCTGATGTCTTATGCTTCTTGTAGTTTCTAGCGAATGTTTTGCTGAGTAGCAGTGACAGTAATTTTGATCTTAAGAGAAGCAGGCTGTCCTTTCTTATAGGAAGTGGAAATGCTGGTCTTTTATGAATTCTGAGTTGTGAGCATTATGATGAGAAGCTCTCATGCTTGGTGTCCTGGGAAAACCTGTTTGAACTAACATTTATGTACTTCACTTGAGATGCATAATGAGGCTGACAGCTAGGAGAGAGTTTTTAGTTGGGGGAGCATTGAAATTGCTGTTGAGGTGGTTCCTAAAACTATTGTTTTTGCTAGTGATTGAGCCATTTTTCTACCCATTATTAAATAAATATGAACCCACCATGATGGCAGTGTGGGGTTTTCATAGTTGTTCTCTTAATTCAATCTGTGCAGCAGTATCTGTAAGATTTGTGGCAGTGGGATATAGCATAGTTTCTTTTTATCAAAGAACTCCACTTAAGATTTTACGAAGAAAGGGAATTACAGGTCAAGGCAGTATATACCTGAATGCATCTCACTTGGGTTTTCCCAGAGTGAGCAGTGGTTCATTTTTGTGAAGCTCATGCCATGTGTTTCATGAAGTGGGCAAAGTCACTTTTCAGAGAAGAGTGACTGCTTCTGGGAGGTTCTGCATGGAAAGCTTGTTGCCAACAGACTAGAGCCACCTTAAAGGAGTTGGAGAGATTAGTGTGAAACTCGAGTGTTTGCTGTGCAGGTCAGTATTTTCTGGAAAGTCTGTACCCTGATTCCAGACAAATTGGAAGCCCAGAGGGTCCAGATGTAACCTCCTATAGCAGAATGGCACTTTCTAGTCAGGAATTTGAGGCTACTGCAGAAAACTTATTTTTATTTTGGTCAGCTGAAGTACAATGTCTTGAGTGTGCTCAAATCCCATACACAGGAACAGTTTATTGTGGGTCTCTGTTTTAAGGATGTTACCTCACCCTGCAGTAACTTAAAATTTTTATGTTTAATTGGCATTATGGTACATGTCTTTAGTCGGCTGAGAAAGGACCAAGATTTTGTTTTTCAAATTAATACATCTTGCATACTTTCTTACTACATACAGTATGTTCTGCAAATGCTGAAGCTGAAGGTTCTTGCAGCAACTTTACCGTATATTCTGTATATTGCACTGCCTAACCCCAGGTTAAGGTAGAGAGCTAAACTGTGTAAAATACTGCCATCTACAGCACAACTATGTGCAATAGCTGTCAAGGGTGACTTGACAGCAATCGAGATAACTCATTGTCAAGTTAAGACCTATTTCAAGCATTTAACTCTGATGTGAAGATGATTCTGACTTTTAGCCACCTCATAAAGGGGCTGCTTTCAAAATGAATAGCTAATTCAAGCTTGTATAAATACCTGAACAGATGCTTGTTAAGAAGATATATTGTGTATATTTGAAAAGAAATTAAGCCACTCTGAACTCCAGTAGTGAATGAATGAATTTATACTAAGATATAACACGCAGGTCACTGGAAACAAAGTTCTGATGTTAAAACTGCGTAGTAACTATAAAATGGTGATAATCAGCTCAGATTCACTAGAGAATCAGAAATCACTTTACTTACTTATCCTTCTGTTGAAAAAGTGATGCTTCTACCTAGTGTTTTAACTGGAAAAAAACACCCCATGAATTTACTTGCTCTGACACTAAAAACTAATAATGATGATTAATGTGAAGGACTAGATGCAAGAAGAAACTATAAAGAGATGCAGATTCTTCTGTTGGCATGATGTGACAGCCTCCTATACAGAATAGCATGGAAAAATTGTAATGCTATTAAAAGAGCAGAGTTTCATACCTGGCTTAAAATCTTTTATTATAATATGAATTTCAAGCTCAAATGGGAAAGTGTGGAAACCAGGAATGATAGTAATTTACTTTTAGGCAAAGCTACGGGGTGCTTTTGGTCTGCACCTGTGACAGTATTTGTCATGCAAAATGGCTCTTGTTCAGAGTCTGGATACTTTGAAAGGCTTTTGTAAGTGGCTGGACATTGGTCTACTATAATCTTTTGTTCCTTTCATTATTTAGGGGTGTGACTATAATCTTCCATTCCCTTCATTATTCAGGGGTGTGGTAACAGAATAACATAGTGATTGCTTCAGCTGCAACAAAACCAAGGGGTTGAGAAGAAACCTGATCATCAGCTAGAGATCCACATCCATCTGAATTTCATGGCAGGTCAACATGATTTTTTTCTTTTGTAAGAGGAAATACAATACCCATTGTAAAGTTGCTAAAAATGTTTTTGTCTCAAGAAGGAAGAAAAATTTAATATTCAATGAACTGTTTTAAAAGATCAGAACCACTTTTGATCAGTTTTATAGCACTTTGTGTGTCTAAACTGGAATGATGCCACTCTTAGAGATATTGAAAATGGGCAATTGCTTGTAGTTTTGTGATGTTTCTTATTATTTTAAAGCCACTTGGATTCACAGAGGTGATCTCCAAGGACACTCACTCTACCACTCTTAAATGTGCTTTTATATTTTTAATGAAGCTTTCAATGTGTAGGCTTTTAGTTGGCTGTGAAGTCTGTCTGAAGCCTTACCTTGCAATTAAGTACTGTAGCGTGGGATTTTCCATGCTTTTCACATCTAGGAAAGAAGCAGTTAGAAAAATGAGAATTCCAGGTCCATCTGCCTATCTAGTCATTCTGCTAATTAAAAAATGGCAGCCATAGAAAATGCAGGTTTGGCAACATAAATTTTAAGTAGCTTTCTTTGCCAAAACTCAATCCAAAAGGCAGAAGGAATAAGGTTACCTTACTAGGGGAGAATGAAGTTAAGGTCTGTGAATGTGAACTGTGCTGTGCAAGCTGAGAATGAGTTCTGGCCCGTATTGATATGCTTAATATCTATTCTTATAGATAAGCATGAAAAGGCAAAATCAAAACTTCATAGCCCACCTAGCTCATCTTTATCCTTTGTTTCTATGCCTACTTTTTTTTCTGTTAAACCTTCAGCTTTGCTAGGATCAAAGAGTTCCCTTCATCAACCTTAAATGTTTCAGGGTTTTCATGGAGAATTGAAGAATTTTTTCAGTTCTTGTTAAAATGTGATTTATTTATGAGTTACAATTTTTAGTAAAACAACTAACAGATACTTGAAGGTGTCTAAGGAGACAATTGTGCTTTGCTGCCTTTTTTTTTTTACATTGAATGCAGTATGCCATTCTCCGGTCCCAAAGTGGATAGACTGCTTAGCATTTTAATTGGTTTTCAAGCTGAATTCAGCTTTAATGTTCAAGGCCATAGACAGGGTTGTGAAGGTTAATTATACTTATCAACATTTGGAAACAGTCGATTCTCATTGTATGTGAAAGTGCTTTTCTCCTTGGTGGGGGGAGAGTGGCTTATTACTTCATGATGCAACTGGAATGCTTATGTGCTTATCTTGGTTAGGTGATTTCAATGGATAAGCTTCTAGTTATTTTACAGTTTGGTGCTTATAAATGGCATTGAAATATCCAAGTGGCCATTCATGTAAAATCTAGATTTTATGAAGTTAATAGTGCTCCTGGAGTTACTAGATCTTAATTTCATATTCCATGTGTGTCGCAGACAATCTGGGTATGAAAAAGCTTAAGTTATGAATGTCACAGACTTTCTAAAAGCTATCAAGGGAGTGTAAAATGTGCCATTGCATTAAGAACTACTGGTTTATAGTATTCTCAAGTTGTGATCATCAGGAGGAGAGGGCAGCTCATCCTCTGAATTCTGTTGAGGGCTGCAAAATGAAGGAAAGAAATACTTATGGGAAAGATTTTGCATACCTAAGTAGTTTTGAGAATAAAGGGCTCTGCACACTTAAAAAAACTGATTTCAATGAAAGCAACATGTGCCTTTGCTTTACAATTTTGGAAGAAAGCCCCAGCAAACCTTTATTCTCTTACATGTTCATCACAAGACTTCTTGAAGAAATCAGAGGTTTTAAAAGTTAAAGCTTCTAGTTGTAAGTACGGTGTACCTGCTGAAGTTCACTGCTTTGTATCCATGCCCACTGGTTTTGGATATTCAGTCTGGGCACTCAGTCAATAATGGATTGAAAACACAGGACACTAGATTTCTCTAGTCATCCCTTTTAGCGTAGCTCATGCTTGAAAACATGTGGTGCCAGTTTTTCTTACAGCTACTCCTGCAGGAAATATAAATGGGTACATTCAGTTTTATTCTTCCTTCTGACGTCTCGATGTGGTGTGTGAAAGTGAGCATCAGAGATGGGATATGCCCCAGGAAGTGGATGCTTGGCTACGAGTAAGTTGGTACATACATTTCTGTTCAGTTATAGCTCTGAGACCTGAGCTATTGCTGCCTAGCTCCATTTACATTGTGAAGCATGGAAATTAGTCTTTTATTCTTTTCCTAAATGAATAGAGTTTGAAATACATGCGTAAACTGCCTTCAAGGGAATAAAATGTGTAACATGGTACTTAGAGGTGTAGTTAACTGCTGTGGCAGAGATACAGGGTATTGAATTGCTTTATGCTAATATTATCTTGGTAGTTAAGCTAGTGTTATCTTGGTATTGTGTGTGATTTTTAAATGTGAAAGTAAACTATCAAATGCTGTTAAACTGATAACTCTTGTCAGTTTTGGTGACAGTATCAGAATGACATAATGCCTTGAAGGGAAGGATCTAGCTTTTATCTTTTAAAAATAAATTCTCTCTTAGAATATTCTCTCTTAGAAGTATTCTTTATTGTAAAAACACAAACTAGATTTGCTGGAGCTCACAAGGATTGCATCCTTCCTTCCAGGCATTTGTGTCTGTCTTCTGTCTGTCCCTGGGCTCCCAAACTGTGGCATGTCTCTTGCAACCTGCACCATGCTGCTCTGACTTCCCTTAACTAGCTGTCTATTGAGGGGATGGATAGAGGATGGTGGGGAAGCAGAATTCAAAACTTCCTATCACAGTCCTGTGGGATTGCACAGCTGAGAGGGTAGCATTCACCTTAAATCACATGCTCAGGCTATCTGTTGGCCCCGTTAACCCATTTAATTCCCAGTACTTGAGTAGACTGGGTGGAACGGCAGGAGAGGGTGTCTTGTCCATTCAATATTTGTTTGGCCCTGAATGGAATACGTCTTTGTCCAGGATGCTAGTTTTTTTTCCTCTCTTTATTTTCTGCTCTGAAGCATTTCAAAGCACTTCCAAGGAAGTGTCAAGACTTTGCTTTCCTGGCTGTGCTATATGAAGTGACCTTACAGCCACTCCCTGGTTGTCAAGAAACAGAATCCTATTATCCCAACCATGACACATACTTTCTTTCCTGCTTGAATGAATTTAGTGTCTTTAATATTGGTCCCTGAAGCAGAACTGCTCTTCAGAAATGGGATAGTTTTGGGAACAAATGTGTTTAACTCCTGTGCTTGAGAGCTGGCTTTGAGCTGTGAAAGGCTTGGCTTCTATTTTCAGCTCTGGAAAAAATTATTTTTATGTAAGTTGCTTGTTTATCGTTGCAAATAGGGTGAGCAGTTGCCTAACCTATGTTAGGCAGCGATATTGAGCTGATTTCTGAGGGCTGTGGGTTGCAGGTAAGTTGTCACTTGGTGATGGTTATATCTGTTCCATAGCTGCTTGCTGTGGCAGGCTAGGTGCTTCTCATTGCCCAAAGAAATGTCATGAAGGAACATGTAACTTGTTGAATAGAAATAGGTGGGGAAACAAGAGGTCTAGTGCTAGGTCACTTGCCAAGTCTGCAATGCGACAGTATTTTACAGTTCTTGTGGATCAGGTTATATTGTTTAAATGCTATTGGTTCATTGTGTTAAACTAAAAGCTATGTGAGATTCTTGCAGCAGTTCCAAATCAAAGTTGGTCAGTTACTCGGTTTCAGAAAGACAAGCTTGGATGTTTGTTGCTAAAAGCACTAGTCCTTGTTAAGCCTGTACAAAGGCTATTTGACATATTTGTTTGTGACTTAAAAAAACCCCACAAAACAATGAAGAAAACACACCCACAAAAAAAACTACTTCCCCCCCCCAATACCACCCAAAAAACTCCCAAACCAAAACCGACCAAAAAAAACAAACAAAAAACCAATCCCCCCAAAACCTATGAAAGATCCTGAATTGCAAACATGTAGAATAGCACTGACACCTAAAAACCCCAGAAATTAGGTTCATCGGCTCATTTTAATTAGGTAAGCAGTAAAGTAAAAAAACCCTAAACTTGGCATAAACAATGGAAATCTAAATTAGACTTTCTAAATCTTTTTAATAAACCATGATGTGTAAGCCAGATACTATCGCTGCCTGTTTGAACCTTCTGCTACTTTAAGTTAGAATTTCTAGGGTTTTTCCTATTGCAGTAGGCTTCTCTGACCTTTTGTTCTTAAATTCTCGTACAGATATCCTGTATCTTGAAATTGTGGAAACTACCTTCTAGTGCTAGCCAAAAGAAATCCACATAAATGCCATCTCTTATGTCATCAACTCTATTTTAATATCAAGAAGAGGCACTGCTGTCAAGACAATAAAACTAAATTGTACATGAGAATAAACATTAGGTTCCTGTTTGAAATATCCACAGTGTTTAATCCTGCAGAAATTCCATTTCATAAAAACCTCTCAAACACGATATAACTATTGCAGCTAAGCACAGCTCGACTGAGACTTCTCTGTGTTAAGTCTTCTTTTATGCTTTTAATCTTAGAACTTGCATTGATTTTTCTATTTTATGTATTTCAGGTTAGAGCAGAAATTAGGATTGCAGTTACTCTCTTACCTGAGCCCCTGTGAAGTGTGTTCATGGTACTTATTAGCAGGACCCAGTGAGGTAATCTCAGTTCTTCGGTGAAACTAAGCCATTGGGCTATAGGAAAGTGATTCTGTACTGGTAGGTCTTTGGGAGCTCTGGATGAGCAAGGATGGTCTATTTTATTCACTTCACATTAGTGCTATTTCTCAACAGTGCTTGCTAACAAAAAACTATTACCACTGTTAGACCTTTGGAAGCCTGTAATCCGGTGTTATTTCTAAATGAATGCAGTTAAATGGCATCACACTCAGAATTTGAATCATTGTATTCTTCTTGGGAAGGTCTTAGTGAGTCACTTAAGTAATATTTTGAGATTGGTCTTTTTTTCAGTGCACAGAACCAACTGCCTCCCCATCCACTTTATGAAACTTGAGGTGTCCTTTCAACAGGTATGAAAACTTAAGACCTCTTAAGGTATATTCCATCTCTAAAATGAGTTACCCATCCTTTTCAGTTCTGAGAAACAGCAAAATGCACAGTGCAAAAGAAAGATTAAAAACCTAGTAGAATTGCCACTTGGAAAATTGTTCCTTTGCACTGACTCAGTTTTGGACGTATATTATTCATTTGAATTTCGTTTTCTTCTTTTTGCTGTAGATGTGCATTAGGATGATTCTCTTCCCCTTCAACTCTTTGTTTATTCAACAGTAGCTGTTTATATTGCTTTGAACTTGAGAACCCTCATCACATTTGGATCAAATGGAACTTGGTAGCATACAGATATGGAACAAAAGGACACTTTGTACTCGAGGGAGCTTCTAGTCAAACACTGACAGTTACTGGTTAAGAGATACAGTAAGAAAAGTAAAGATTGGTATCTGCTTTGGTTAGTTATCGTAATTTCTGGGAAGACTGTGGTGGAACCTTATGTGATACCAAAAATCTGATACAGTATGTCACTTGTAGTCACCTTCTTACACGTTTCTGCTCTTTTGAAGGTGTGTGGGTTTGGGGGTTTTTGGGGGGTTGGTTTTTTAGTATGGTTTGTCCTGCATATTCTAAGCTTTGACCTTTAAAACTGGGTGATGCAGAGGGTATATGTAGCCATTAATGTGATATTAATTGGAATTTGCTTTAGTTACTTTGGATCTGTGTCCATTGTCAAGGAATGTACTGAGAAAGATTTGGTCACTCTTGAGGAGGACAGTCATCCTATTCCTCCAGGTGTCTGTAACTCCTGCAAATGTGAGAGAGAGACCATAGGTGAGAAAAGCGGGTGGCTCTCCTTAAGCAGAGGATTGTGTAGTCTTTTGGACACAGTCTTGGAAAAATGTTCTTATCCACCCCCCCAGCAACAGACATTTTTAAGCATAAATGGTATTGTAATGTAACTAATACATGCTCTAATGCCTGAGATAGTTGCTTAGTGTTCATATTAAAACTGCAAATTGTTTGTAAACTCTTGGTAAGCGAAATGTTTTACAGCGACTGTCTGACCAGGTACATATTCTGAAATTGTGGCAAGCTGGAATCTTGCTTGTGTTTGCTTAAGTCAGCTTGGAGAGAAGCAATGTAGGAAATCAACTGCAATAGCTTTTGATGTAGGAATGAACTGTGTGCATCATGGTGCCTATCTCTCCAAGCAAAGTCACCGAGATACAGAAACTTTACAGCAGTTTAAGGTAACTTTTTACTTTATTTGCAACAGGTAAAGAGCACTCATCTAGTCACATATAGTTCATCTGGCAGCTGGTAACTCATTTATCTGCAATAGTATGATTACTTGCCATCATGTATATATAACCTCAGAATAGCTCTCTGAAACTTTATTCTTTATGAAGTTGACTGTATTCTTGACCTGTATGTGAGACTTTTAAAATATTTCTGTATCTGTGATTGCATTATAACGAAGATGTTTAGAGGGTTTCATCACTGAAGGTAGTATTCTGCATCATTCGAAGTATTAAAGTAGACTTTCAGCATCCCCTTATTGAGGCTTTTTCAGCACAATGAATTAGTTCTTATGTGCTTAAAGTGTTTTTCATAGGCTTGAAATAGTAAGTGTCCCTTTTTTTTTTTCTCCTTTTTAATGCTTTGACTCTATTTGACAGTAACATTTGTCAAGGGGAAAAGAGAAAAATTTTCCTTTTAGAAAAAGCAAGGTTGGATTTTTGCTTTGGAAAGTTCCATGCAGAGGAAATCCAGATCTATCTTGTGTCTCAGGATGGCAACTGATTCCACTTTGGCATCAGAAACAGAATGACTTGTTCTGCCACCTGCCCATCTTGTCTGTGGAAACATCTCTGCTGACTTATCTTACTTTTTCATTTCAGAAAAACGTTTAACAACAACATTGCTTTTCCTTTTGCCTTGGCTTGACTCCATTTCCCGCAGTAGTTTCCAGTCAGTGTTGGGTGAGTCTGTAGCTGTAGACATAGTCCATTCTTGCACAGGCTGTTATGGTTGGAATGGAGGTGGGTGAAGAGGTGGCCTTCAGCTGTTCTTTACCGCTGCCATGCCAGACCTGCAAGCAGAAAGGCAGGTGCAAAGTCCCAAGGCTTAGCTCAGTTTAAATGATCTGTGTTTTGAGAGTGTCTGTTTAAAATAATTTGCAATAATGGGTGTCCTTCTGACAGAAGAGGGTTAGGGAGCAGCTGCACAGACAGGCCTGTGGGCAGGTCTGAAAGGCAGCAGCCGTAGTGGGGAAGGCAGAGGACCAGGTGTGGAGGACTACTCTTAAACCCTTTCAGCTGTGTCTAGAAGAGTGTGTCATGCTGCAACTTCATAGGCTGCCAACATGACAGCTGAGAAACCATAGGGAGTACTAGCTGGCCTCTCATCATTACTCTGAGATATCAATAGGAGCGTTTTGGCTTCTAAGGCAAACCTCTAGATGAACAGGAGTTGACTAGGTAGATGGGGGTGTGTGTGTGGGGGGCTATTAGTAGTACCTTCACAGTTGTGAAAGAAAACTTCTAACACTGTTAGAAGAAAGGCAGGATTCCCTGACTTAAAATGATTACATTTGTCATCATGTTCCTTTCTTAAACCTTTTTAGTTTGTCATCTTTGGGCAGGATAAACACAAGGCACAAATAGCAAATGTGCCTTTGTGTCTGGGGTGGAGTTCTGAAATGAAAACAGTTTGCAGTGTGTCTAACCATTTAGTCTGACTGCATCTTTTTTTTTTTCCTTCAAAGACTGTTGTTGACCAATTTAACCTTGTTTAAAATTGATACAAGTATATCTGCTGTAAAATTGGTTTGACATCCACTTGGTTATTTTGCTGCTTGGTATTGCAGCATCTTGAAATGTAAAAATAAAATGCTAGATTTGGCTATGTAAGGTTTGATTGAACCTTCATTTTCTACATCATCACAACAAAGCAGAAAAAATCTTTTGAATATTTGAGGCTTCATAGGTGCTCTCTGGTTCAAGCTTAAGTGCAAAGAATTTTGTAGCGTTCGCCGCATATCAAGGTGCCACGATTAGATCACTGATCAACCCCCAGACCAGGGAAAGAGACAGATAACACACACAGTGTGAGCGCCAACTTCCCCCTTTTATTGCGTAGTTAATTCCTTTTATACTAACAAGGGGAGGCGGGATTACAGGTACATCACAAGGCTGCGACTAACCCTCCTAACTTTCTGTGACATCGCAAGATCTTCCGAACGCCGAACCCTACAAATTTAATAATTTAATGCCTCTCTTGTTCTTATCCTCAAAAGTTAGGCTGAACCCTAGGTAAAACTAGCCTGTAGAGGCAAAGTGAATAATGGTCTAGGTAACCAGACACCCTTATGTGAAGAAATAACCATTTTTAGTATTGAGACTTACAGCTCCTTTGGATTGTGGGAGCAGTCTTAGAAAATATGTATCATGAAGACTGCGACAGGTTGGGGAGCTTTGAAGTGCATTTAATGGCCAAAGGTCTCCAGAACACTTGGGACTTGAGCTTTGAGAGGATGCTGGGTCTTAGTATCTGGAGGTGACTCTTACCACCTCTTCTGTACTCCTTCATTTTTATCAGGACAAGTTTATCTGTGGGACACCTGTTTAAGGTAGTAATTTATTAAAGTTGCAGTGGCTGTTCAGAAGTTTTCTATCCTTTTTGTTCACTGCCATCTATCACTCTCAAAAGATAGCTATCTGAACTATGCTTCTGCTTTCCAAGGCTCTTTCTAGATGAGACATGTTTTCAAGTCTTGTTCTTAAATGCTTCAAATTTACTGGGTTTTTTTTTTTATACATGGGGGTTGGGTGTGGTTGTTGTGGGGTGGTTTTTTTTTTTTTTCCCCCCCTTCTGAAAACAGCAATACAGAAACAGAGGAAACAGCTTTCTTTGCATGTGGATTGTTTATTCAGGAAGTGAGAAGGCAGGTGATGAAACTCAGGGTGGAAGGAAGCATTTCATAAGGGTGTACTTACTGGCTGATAGCATTAAGTGATCACAGTATACTTGGGGGACATATGTGAGGCAGTTGTTGAGTCTGGTGTGGTTATAGCTGTAGCGGACTTTTGAGCATTCAAATGTTGCAGTTCAGAGTTAACATAACCATGCAGTTAGTTGTCTGCGAATTCCCCTATATCATTACTGGTTTTGTCAAGCTCTCCTATTTGGCCTGACTTCACAGCAGAAGGAATTGAACCTAGAGATTTCCTCAGCTCTCAAATTTCTCTTCTAGAATTGGAGAATAAAACCTGTTCCTAGTTCTTCCAAGTTCTTGTTAGCGTGTGTAAGATGCTTAATTTGAAAGTTGAAGAAAAATTTGTGATTTCTTTGTTTACCAGATCTTTTGCTGAATCTTTTGACCCTGTTGGCCTCATTCCATTTTTACTAGTAACTCAGCTTCAGTTCCTGCTTTCTCGGAACTGTTCTCAACAAACACAGGGTCCTTGGCATGCAGTGACATTGGGTCATGTGCAAAAAGCTGGCCTGATCTGTAGGTTGTTAATGAAGTGTACTTGGTGTGTGGACTCGTGAACTGAGATACACGATCTGTGGCCTCGCACTACAGCCAGGGGGCTGTACGTCCTCTGATGCACTGGATTCAAAGAGCCTTGAAAGTAAGACATGTGCCTTTATTGTCTACCTGGACTTCAGCAAGGCCTTTGGCCCTGGCTCTCATGCCATATTCCTTGAGAAGCTGGCGTCTCGTGGCTTAGGCAAGTGTACTCTTTGCTGGGTAAAAACCTGGCTGGATGGACGAGTCCAGAGGGTTGTGGTGAATGGAGTTAAATCCAGTTGGTGGCCGGTCACAAGTGGTGTTCCCCAGGACTCAGTATTGGGACCAGTTCCGTTTAATATCTTTATCGATGATTTGGACGAGGGGATTGAGTGCACCCTCAGAGAGTTTGCAGAGGACACCAGTTTGGGCGGGAGTGTTGATCTGCTGGAGGGCAGGAAGGCTCTACAGAGGGATCTGGACAGGCTGGATCGATGGGCCCAGGACAATTGTATGAGGTTCAACAAGGCCAAGTGCCGGGTCCTGCACTTGGGTCACAACAACCCCACGCAACGCTACAGAATTGGGGAAGAGTGGCTGGAAAGCTGCCCGGCAGAAAAGGACCTGGGCGTGCTGGTCAACAGCCGGCTGAATATGAGCCAGCAGTGTGCCCAGGTGGCCAAGAAGGCCAACGGCATCCTGGCTTGTATCAGAAGTTGTGTGGCCAGCAGGAGCAGGGCATTGATCGTCGCCCTGTACTTGGCACTGGTGAGGCTGCACCTCGAGTCCTGTGTTCAGTTTTGGGCCCCTCACTACAAGAAGGTCACTGTGGTGCTGGAGCGTGTCCAGAGAAGGGCAACAGAGCTGGTGAAGAGTCTGGAGCACAAGTCTAATGAGGAGCGGCTGAGGGAACTGGGGTTGTTTAGTCTGGAGAAGAGGAGGCCGAGGAGAGACCTTATCGCTCTCTACAACTACCTGAAAGGAGGTTGTAGTGAGGTGGGTGCTGGTCTCTTCTGTCAGGTGGCTGTGGAGATAGGACGAGAGGTAATGGCCTCAAGTTGTGGCAGGGGAGGTTTAGGTTGGGTATTAGGAAAAACTTCTTTACTGGAAGGGTTGTCAGGTATTGGAGCAGGCTGCCCAGGGAAGTGGTTGAATCACCATCCCTGGAGGTATTCAAAAAGCACGTAGACAAGGCACTTCAGGACATGGTTTAGTGGACATGGTTGATGGTTGGACTTGATGATCTTGAAGGTCTTTTCCAACCTAAATGATTCTATGATTCTATTACCTTCTGTGCTATTGCTGCTCCCTTACTGCATGGAGCAAAGTGAAAGTGCCTTTACCCTGTTGTATGACTACTGAATGACACTTAGATTATTTGAGAGCCTTGGTTTGATCACCCTAGTTAGATTTAGGATGTAGATTTCCTTTAATCTCTTAAAACTGATCATATCCCCGTTAGCTCTTAATTTTTATGAACCTGTTCTTTTTTTTTTCTTCTTCTTTTTTAGCACTTAGATACCTTTCTCAAGAGTATTACCTTAAACTTCCTTATGGACCTTACTGAACTGAATGCACTGATAACTACACCTGAGAACTGCTTACCTGTGGGTCACCTGGTGATCCTGACAGGCAGCAAGTTGAACATGAGCCAGCAATGTGCCCTTGCTGCAAAGAAGGTGAATGGTATCCTTGGATGCATTAGACAAAGCATTGCCCGCAGGTTGAAGGTAGTGATCCTTCCCCTCTGCTCAGCACTGGTGAGGCTACCCCTTGAGTGCTGGGTCCAGTTCTGGGCTTCCCAGTACAAGAGAGACATGGACATGCTGGAGAGAGCCCAGTGAAGGGCCATGAAGATGATCAAGGGGCTGGATCATCTCTTATATGAAGACAGGCTGAGAGAGCTGGGGCTGTTCAGCCTGGAGAAGAGAAAGCTTGGGGGGCGGATCTCATCAATGTGTATGAATCCCTGAAAGGAGGGTGTAAAGATGACAAAGCCAGGCTCTGCTCAGTGGTGCCCAGTGATGGGACAAGAAGCAATGGGCATAAACTGAAACACAGGAGGATGTTCCTCTCAACATCAGGAAGCACTTTTTTACTCTTATCTGATACCAATCTTGGGCAATTTAAGTGCATTAACTTATTTTAGGCCTTAAGGAAAGAAGGCAGGCATCCAGCAAAGTTTAGCAGGTCAGTTTTGGAGGTAACAGCCCTGGAGAACATTTCCCCTTTGGAAAGGCCAGATCAGCATGCAGTAGCCATTTCAGTGTCCTGTCGGTGCAGCCTGTTAGCAGGTCACAGGTGAGGCTGTACCTTGCCTATGAGGTACGACACTGGAGTATAAGAGGGTACTCTGATACTATAACAGATCACAAAACAGTATCACAGTGCAAATGCCATATCTAATGACTGTAGGTGATAGGGAGAAAGCTAAAACCTGCCTATATAATATAGTATGCAGGCGTTCAAGTAACTTAGTCCATTGATTAAACAGAAAACATATTAGATTCAGGGCTCATCTCTACCACTTCCACTGAAATTCAGGAGTAGAAACTCATGTAGGGGGCGGTGAGGATACAGGAGGCAGCATAGCAAGCATCTCAGCCATGAGATCAGGCAAAGACTCTTGATGAAATTCTCCAAATTTAGTGAAGTGTTTGAATGTAAGCTAATCTGTGGGAGAAGGGGAAGAAGAGTCCTGCGACTTGAATTAAAGTTTTAATGTTAGAAACATACCGCCAATAGGGTATTTCTACCCTGGAGTTGGGTTTAAACTCTTATATGCCTGGAACAAGGTACTTATTTGGTGAGGAGCCTTTCTTATGCTGGAGGAAAAAAAGGGCTTGTCATTCCTAATAATCTCTTTATTCAGTTAAATGAACATATCCCTACAATAAACACTGATATAATCTGCTTAACATATGGAATTTAAAAGTCAATACAGAACACCGCCAAATCCTCTTGTTTTTAAAGGTGTGAATAAAGGCTTGCTGCCACAGAAACTTCTGATATGGTCAAGACATCTGCCTTCAGCTGCTTTTGGTCCGTGACCTGTGCAGCTATACCTCTGAGAATATCATATAAGGTTATAGAATCATTTAGGTTGGAAAAGACCTTTCAGATCATCAAGTCCAGCACTTCAATGTCTGTCTTCTAGTGAGGGGCCCAAAACTGAACACAGGACTCAAGGTGCAGCCTCACCAGTGCCGAGTACAGGGGAACAATCACCTCCCTGCTCCTGCTGGCCACACTATTTCTGATACAGGCCAGGATGCCGTTGGCCTTCTTGGCCACCTGGGCACACTGCTGGCTCGTATTCAGCTGGCTGTTGACCAGCACGCCCAGGTCTTTTTCTGCCGGGCAGCTTTCCAGACACTCTTCCCCAAGCCTGTAGCGTTGCGTGGGGTTGTTGTGACCAAAGTGTGGGACTCGAGGCATACTCTTACAGCTTTCGAGATACTTTTTTTTTTTTTAAAGGGTGGGAGTTAGTCAGAGGTAGGAAGTCACATAAGACATTTGAGTATGCGTATGTATAGATAGATAGATAAAATCCTCTTCACACAGAGTACTAGCTTTCATTTCTGCATGCTGTCCTTTGCTTCTATCAGAGACCCAAGCAGAGTTTTCCTGTTCTTGAGGTGTAGCTCACTGAAAACCAGACTGTTACAAAAACTACCAATGTCTGAAGCAGTCTGTTAAAATAAAGATGAAATACAGACGTTAACATGACAGGTTGTCGATCATGTGGTAAGTGGGATGCGTTTCCCTTCTGCTTTAAATATATGCTTCTGAGCTAATCACCCTAGATCTTCTTCATAGTTGGAGAGAAATAGCTTATTTTATGGCATCATTTGTCCGATTGGTACAGCTGCTTTAAAATGAGCAATACCTTTCTAAGTTCCTGTTTGTATCCATCATTTATAAAAGAAACATAGGTGATTAGCTGGGATGCCATCATATAATTTTTTTCAAATAATTTCAATTTGCATGTGCCCTTTTGAATGTTTAAGCTCTTAAGAGTTGTGATTGTGAAGTAGGAACATCTGTTAATTAAAGCTCCAAACCAACCAACCAGGCAGACAACCAAATTGCAAACACTTGTGAATATGGAGAGAGCAGCAAAAGCATGTTGTAAATGTCCCCCAAAAGCTAAAAAGATTATTTTTTTTAAATTTTGGGTTGTGTCTTCACATCTAATCTTGCTGAAGTAGAAAAGAGCTCGCTTACTCATGGAACACACTTCATAATAACCTGGCTGCATTTACAAATAAATAAATTCCCCTTCCTTACATTGATTGGAAAGTTGTTTCAAAGCCTTGGGCTTGGATGGTTGGAAGCATTCTGTAATTTTCAAAATAAATCTCTTGTCTGAGTTCATACTTACTTGCCTTTCTGGCAACATTGTTTTGCTGAGAGATCCTTTTCCCCTTCTTGGTGTTTATTTTGGCATATTTCAGAAGCAACATTGTTCACTTTCAGCCTTCATTTTGCCAAGAAAAATAAGCCAAGCTGGCTGGCTGCTCCTAAGCTAAACAATGTGGGGGAAGGTAGTCCTTAACCATTTCTGCACCTGCTTTACTCTGCATGTCTATTCAAACATGAGCAGGCAGAATTTTCCCCCTCCCTCTCCCAGATAACTTCTCTGCAGTCTTTGGGATCCTGCTGGATTATGAATTTCATGGGGACCATGGATGACCATGACTGCTAAGAATTAGATGTTAGGGTACCTGTCTGATGATAGTACTCCTGAGACTGAGGTGGGGAAGGATGTGGTGGCTGCGCTCATGTGAACAAATGGAGGAGCAGAATACACCAGAAGTGTTGACAGTAAAAATTAAGAGTTTAAAAATTACTGTTCAAAATAGAGATGGGTTTAAAACTGTTTTAGGGTGAATGTTCTTGTGTCAGGAAAGACCTCTTTATTTGGATAACTTCGGTATTGTTGCAAGTTTGTGTAACTAAAAAAGCTGACTAACTGTGTTAAATATCAGTGTACACATCTGTTTGCAATGCCACTCATTTTTCATCTTGTTTAAGAGAGTTTAGTGTTTCCATAAATTGAAAATGTATGCAGCCTGGTGTTGCTGAATTGCCTGCTAATAATAGAACCTAAAATGGGTGTGTGGGGGAGAGATGACAACGAGCAGTCTCCAAGACTCATTACCCAATTCTGCATCCCTGTGCTGGTGTGTGGAAGGCGTGTGTTCCAATGCCAGCCACCCTGGGAAACGGAACTTCTGGGGTGAATTCCTCTTTCTGTGGTAATGCCATTTTTCATTTTATTAATGCAAATTAATCACTGGTAGTCATCTCGCTTCAGATGTCTTCTGTTTCTAAACTACATGAAAACATCTAGCCATACGCTTCCCAGTTAGGTGCCACCACAGTAATTACTCAGGTACTTCAGTAAGATCCTCGTCGGTCCTTTGAACTGAGTCATAGGCAACTATAAACTTTGCAGTTTCTTTAGCACGCAGTTGTTTTGTTAAAATTTTTATTAATGCTTCCTTTTGTGTTTTATGGCATATGTTATGGTAACTTGCTATAGTGTGTTAATACTGTATGTTCTTCCTAAGGGATTTTTAATTCTAATGTACTTTACATAATACAAGAACAAAAAATATTGTAATGAAAACATTGAAAGCGGTTGAACAAATGGTTGCTCTTTATAGTGAGATTTGTTTTCATGAGTGCGTATTTCCTGAAGCAGGCTTTGAACCGCAAGATCTTGTGTACTGTCCTGGTCCTCTCCTTGCGCCTTCTTCTGTCCCCCTGCACCCAGGATGCTCCTCAAGCTCCCTGGGGAGGCTGTGATGCCTCCTCCCACCTCACCCCTCTGTCCTCACTTAATCTTTCTGCTAAAGCTTGAGCTGAAGTCATAGCTTGATGTATACCCTAAGAAAAATATGCTAACACTGTAGCTTAAAAAAAAAGTCACCATCTCCGTGCTACCCTGCTCTTGCACAAGTGTTGGTTTAGCAGTCTGGTTTGTAACTTAGCTGCTTCCTGCCCCTCCACCCCACCCAAGACAAAAAGAAAGAAAGAAAACAAAACAAAACAAAAAACCCTTGAGCTAATTCTCTGATTAAACACTTGTTCTGGCTGGTGGGAGGGGCAGTGTGGAACATGGCTTTGTGGAGGGTGGGACCGCAGGGTGTTCTCCCTGCGTGGTACTGGTTTCATAGCAGTTTTGAACAGGCCAGCTTACAGCCTTCTCATCTGCTTGTATCTTTTGCTGATGGGGGCCTTTGAGAAAGAAGCAGAGCAATGGGCTGTAGATGGGCATCTCTGTAGGCATCCCATTTTGATCTGCTTCCCTCCTGAAACCCACTAAATGAATGAACAGTTAAGGCATGTTTTTTCCACTGAGTTTTGCTTGATTTCAAACGTTTTCTGGTCTCACTGGTGACTTCAAATGTGGTGTGAATAATAGGGTTTATTGTAGCTTTCATTTTCTAGCAAAAAAAAGTAAATAGGAAGTGTCTTGAGAACAAGGCGTTGCTTTCTGGCTGTGTGTGGTGACTGCCAGCTGAGCGCCTGCTCTGCCTCAGAGGGTGCTGGTTTGCACAAATGATTTAATTTCTGTCTGTCTGTTCCACAAAGCAAAATGTGGCTGTTTCTGGAGTTATGCTAGGAAGCCCAAAACTGACTGCTCCAGAATAGCATTTATGTACCCAAACAGCTTGTGTCCACATGCCTTCAGGGTGGGAGTGGTGTGCTGCTGGGGACTTTTTTTTTTTTTTTTCTTGTATTCTTCCAGCATAACTCTTCCTCATTTGATGTAAGCGTGGTTAAAAGTAAATGCTTGCCTCTGTGAGTAGCTTTTGTTTTGGCCGTGTCATTTGAAACTCTTCTCTCCCTTCATTCCTAAAAAGTTGATTTTTATACGTAATGAGCGTATTTTGCAAGGAACCGTAATATACACAGTTTACAATAGGAGACTACCCTCTTAAAACATAGAGGAGAGAGAGAGTGTGTAGCTTTTTAATGGATTTCAGCCATTGGAAGTGAATTATTATATTTAATTTTTTTTCCCCCCTCCAGGATCTCGAGTAGCAGGATGGACGAACTCTAACTGACGGAGAGGCCGACAACACACCCTTTCAGCATGGAGACCGTTCCGGTTGATGGGGAACTTGATAGAAATTCAGTGAGTAACTTAAATGTGGCTTCATGTAATTGGATGAACATGAAGGTGCTTTTGTAGGGAAAGAATTAAACAGCTTGAAGCTGTTGTGGTTTGGTTTTAATTGATACTTCTCTGGGGAATGCATTTGGAATATCGTGTAGTATCACCCATCATTTGCTAGATTTTCATGGTAAGAGGACCGGTTGTCAAGAAATACTTTGTTACTGGATTTGATCCTCGGTATCTCTGAGTCCCAAAAGAAAAAGGTATTCCTCTTAGTTGTACTCACTGGCACTTTACTAGTTAGTGACTATGGACAAAAGAAAAAATAAGGTATTTCTTGGTGGAATGAGGAGCAGAAAAGGCAGGAGGAGTGAATATTATATGTTACCAGAGTCATTTCAGGTGTAAGAGTTGATAAACTGTGCTGATTATAAAATTTCCGAAGTAGTGAAAATACCAGCTCTTTCTTTCTAAGTACAGTTTAAAAACAGGAAAGGCTAGTGGGTAATATGACACTTCATCATCATCATCATCATATTGCTGAAATTATTTAAGAATTTAATTTTTCCATAAGCTGTGTTATGTGGAAGCACTCGAATAGCTGAAGCAGGAAATGTTTCTTGGTTTCCAGAGCTGCTTTCTGATACAAAGCACTGCCTCCCAAAGGCAAAATAGGGTATCTTTTCTGTAACTGAGGTGAAGCTCAAGTTTAACACCTCATTAGTGACAAACTTTATTTGTGATGGTTCAACTACTACATAGACCTATTAATTTGATGAAGCGTTTTATTACTGTTTTTATCTTAAGTGATGGATTTGGAGACAAGCTATTTTGCAGTGCTCTAAGAAAATCCTTGGCTTTTTTCTGTAATAAACAGATCCATTGATTTGTTGCAGGGCCAATGCATTTATATCCCAGGCACAATATACTATAAGTATCATCTGTCAGCTGTGCAATAGAATATTTAAAAAAAAAAAAAAATCCTGTCAATTGAGTTGCTGTCCTTCTTGTTTCCTACAGTAAAAAAAAAAGTACCAGTTTACAAAAAACTTTGAAGAAACTCAATGTGCTAGTTTTCTTTTTTGTGACATGCTTTCACAATAGCATGATTTTAAGAAGGTATCTTAAAATGAGGCTCTATATGTTTTACCAAGTCTGCTTCAGAAGAATGCTAAGTGTAAGGATAGATTTGCCTTTCATCCTATATACTTAGGCACCTGAAGTGTCATCTCGGAATAATTTTTTTTTTAACTGATGGTATACTGTGACTGGCTACTCTAAACATTTCTTACCAAAATATCATTAGTGGGATAATTGTCTATCTTAATTGCAGTTACAATGTAAAGTTTTATGTGTTGCACTACAGCTGTTAAAAACAGTTTGGAAAGCTTATCTGGGAGTCTAATATACTTGGTCTGGTGTACACCATAGTAAAAAATTGAAACTGAAATATAAAAAAAACCCCACCACACATATATTTTAAGAGATCGGACCCAGTAATTTTGAAGACCTTGAGTGTATGCAAATCTTGACACTTCCCAGAATTTTAAATTGTTTGAAGGGTCACGTTTGAGATTTTTCAGTATTCCAGACTTCTAGCTACAATTTGATTTATTTTTTTAAGTTCCGTTTGTCTGATTAAGAATAATGAAATGCATGAATTGCAAACATGCATGAAGAATACTGATCAACATTTTGCTACATGGTTTAAGTCGTTTGGGGGGTTTCTAGGAGGTACCTGAAAAAGCCCTTTTTAGAGGTGTCAGCTTTCCAATGTGTTTTTTGGCTTGCGTGTAAAAGAAAGAGAAGGAGATCACAGAACTTAATGTCATGGGCTTTTCTTTCCAGAAACAGTCTAGGGAGAAGAGTCTTACATGAAATGCTTTTTCTGTCTAATAATTAGGTTGATATATACTGTATCTGAACACAAATGTTATGACAGATCAGCAAACTACTTTTGTAATCTAGCACCATTAAAGCATTGTAAAATAGTAGACACTTTAGTTTTGTTTGAGAACAGTTTTTGCCTATTTTTCTATAAAATAATAATTTAATTTAAACAAGCCTCACTGGCTCAGAACTCAGAACATTACATGGGGATGTTTGATGTAAACCATTCCTTTTCTAAATTATTTTTTTAGAAAACTTTCTAGTTGGTGCTAATTTTTACCAAAACATGTATTTCATAAATATGTTGCCTTTGATACAACTTGTACAGTCAGTCCTTGCTATTTAAATACATCAGCAGACATAGAAGTACCTTTTTTCCCTTGAAGCATAGAATAGCGGCCCTTTTCCCTGGTCAGCTTTGCTGGTTGGGTTAGTGGTCCTGAATTTGTATGTAACATGATTAATCTTAGTGATCTACTTGTATTAGAGACTGCTTTCAGGAAAAGTCCATCTTCAGCAGGGTGAAAACTGTAACTTGGCTTTAAAAAGTGCATTTAAACTCTATTAAGAATTTAGCTGTAGGTTTAGATTGTAAATCTGGTAAGTACGTTTAACAAGCATCTTTTGTAGTGTGAGATTCAGACATGCTAGCATGACATATGTTTTTGCTTTTACCCTAATCTTCAACAGGGAAAGGATTTTGTTTTATGGGACAAATTGGCAGATATAATTTTAGGTTTAGTAGCAGTTGTTATAAGCTTTATTTCTGAGAAATTAATGTCTAAAAATAGCATTTTTCTGAAGCATGGAGTTGCTTTTGTATGAAAACAGAATCGTGGCTACCATCTCATTGATGGTTTATATTGCTGGTTTTATTCCTTAGTCTTAATCTAAAATTTTACTGGGAGGAAGGATAGGTTTTGTATGTTTTAATAGTAATATGTTTAACTAATTGTGCCTCAGCAGAAGCTAAATCAATCATGTAGTGTTGAGAACCTCCCTTATCAAAGGACTTGTTCTGTAATCTGTAATCCAAGTCATCAATTAAATAAATGTGAAAATAAGGGTAGGCTGTGTCTCTGGAAATAAGTGTATCTTTCTCTTAATTTTATATGTTTAGAATAAAAAATTGTGCAAGATAATGGGCAGGAATGCCCTGAGGGCATTCTTTTCAGAGAAAATATTGAAGTACTAAAACTGTCATTTTTTGTTCCCTTAGGGGTTTGAATCCCTGATCTGCGATGATATGAATTGCAGATGATAGAGGTGTAATAGGCTGTTGGAACACGAAGAGGTCTTTCTGGACAA
Source organism: Buteo buteo (assembly GCF_964188355.1). Taxonomy (NCBI): domain Eukaryota; kingdom Metazoa; phylum Chordata; class Aves; order Accipitriformes; family Accipitridae; genus Buteo; species Buteo buteo. The sequence goes on from NC_134196.1 coordinate 12,201,494, forward strand.
AATAGTCTCATTTCAGTATCTTAACATCTTGCATCGATATTTCAAGATATATATTCTGCAGGTTTTAGGTAAATACACAGGCCCAAATAGCTCTAATCAAGAGACGGGGCTGACCAGCAACGGAGGCAGTTTGGTGTGTAAACAGAATGTCTGTTGGAGAAGATCAGGGACAGAGTTAGACAGGCTTGTGTTTCAGCCTCTGGCGTAGGAGCTGTTTGTACCAGTTCATAGGATTAACCATGCAATGCTAAAATATTTACATAAAAAAGCCCCTGCATCGTCTCGGGTGACAGATTGCCCTGCTCTGTGGTGTCACGTTGTATCTTGGTCAAGGCTGCTTGAGAGGCAGGCAGTGAGACAGGACCTGCTGCAGTGCTTTTTCACTCCGTTTCTTCAACGCGTAAGTACGCACTGTGGGTGAACATGCTGTCTGAGTCTCAAACCTCTGATCCTGTATGTCTGTTAACAATTTATTTTTCCAGTTGTCTTCTCTTGCTTTCCAACTTTTCGTGTGAAATAAAGCAGACCCGTGCTGGATAGTGGTGTTCCCAGTCCTTCAGTCGGTTGCTGGATCTCTGTACAGTTACTGCAAACTCCTTTATCTTGTTCTCTTGTCAGTCACTATTCCCTTGAATCTCAAACCAGCGTAGGGCAATACAGTTCCAGTCCAAACAAATTGTTTCCTAGTCTGTAGCATGCTACCTGTACATTAAGAAGAAACACTTTGCCTCGAAAACAGTTGAATTCTTGAATGTGTTTCAAGTGCTAGTACGTAAACCTGTCTGCTAAGTTCATGGGTTCCCTTAGCAGTGTTTCACTCTTTGACCTAAATTTAGTCTCTGACAGGGATAGAAGGTTGTTTACCAAGTGCACTTATAATTTATTTCAGCTTCTCTTGTTTAATCAAGTCCATTTCCAGAAAGTGCAAAATTATGAAAGCAGGGTTCCCTCACCTTTCCAATGATGTGTACTGCAACTGTGGTATTCTTATTGCAGTACTTTACATTTGCGTGTTGCAGTGTCAGTTTAACACCCCCAGGCAGCTGTGAGGGATAAAAATCTGTGTTTTGAGATCAGGAGTGTAAGACAAGACTCCTGCTTGCTGATATTTTTATTTTTCTTTTTTATGTTTCCTGCTGTTTAGTACTGATAACAAAGAGGCAAGATTGGATCCTCTTTAAGGAAGGGCAAGGATTTCTCTCCTTTATGGAGCAGAAGTTTTTTGTTTGGGATATAGAAGATTCAGCATGTTTGGATTTATTTTATTTTTAAGGAGCAAATATTTATGGTGATCAGTATGCTTGTTTTCTCCTCCTTTTCTGTTATTTGTGGGTTTCAAATGTAGTAAATCCTTTAAGACGTAGGTGGAACTTACCTTACATTTGTACACGGCTGAGCGCAGTGGGATCTTGGCTCTGATTTATGGCCTTGGGTAGCAATGATTTATAGAAGATTCCAGATCAAATGTCAGAAAGGATTACAGACTACTACTATGTAATTACTCTTCTGTAGTGCCTATATTTGATGCATTCAGTGGGACAGAGATAATTTTTTTTATACAACTTGATTCTTTGGAAATACTTTGATATAAAATATCCTCTTAAATTTAAAACTGCACTGCTTGTCTTCCATCCTAAGCAATTTAAAATGTTACCTGTGTTTGTAGATGAACTGAATCTGTGGCTTCTAAGTTTGTGTGCAAAAGCAGTTAGGCTTGGATTTGGCATTGGTGGGTGCTCACACACTACTGATGGCTTAAAAGTTTTTTGTCTTTCCAAAACACCTGTCTGAAAGTGGGCAGTTTTGGAAACAAATTTTGTGGTATTTCAGCTTTCTTCAGAGCTTTAGTCTTCTGAAAACATTCCAGCTAAAAATTTCTTAAAATATATTGTGTATCAAGTTATATGAGCACTAAATTGCTGATGGAGAGGTTCCACTCAGAATTAGCAGTTTGGGCAGTTGCTGTTTACTAACCATATATGATGATGGCTTCTAATAATGGCTTCTCTATAAGCGTATTTGTCAGTTTTGTTGCTTCAACTTTTCTGAACTGCTAAGTCTCTTGAGGTCTTGCCTTTGGTATTGAGGTGCATGTTTTATTTTAGTTATGAACTAACACTGTTTTCATTGTCCTTCTTTCCCGCTGCTGCTGCTTTTGTGCACTTGCTTCTTCCTGGCCTGGATTTTTATGTTTGCTGTTCTTCGTTCTTCAATTGTATGTGTACACAGCATCATGGTGATAACAGAGACTCTCATGGACCATCAAGTAAGTGACTCCCCCCTCCTACAGTATGTTTGCACATATGTTCATAATAGTTAGCATGTATCTTTACATATAGGCTGCTGGGCTAAATGCTATGTTTTCTTCCATACTGTAATTGAGAAGCTCAAGTACAATGAAAATTTACTGTTGGAAAAGTATTTTACCTGGCATACTACTCATCTAAATGTTTCCCTACATTAACCGCCCCCCCCCCTTTTTTTTTTTTTTTTTTTTTTTTTTTTTTTTTTTTTGTTAGTGGGAAAGGTTTATTCTTCACCTCTCCCAGCCACGGCTAAAAAAAAATAAATCTTTTAAATTACTTATCTGGAAGAGAAAAAGATATATTTATCAGTTTGAAATGAAACCTTCAAATGTTATTGCAGTATAGATAATAAAGAGATGGAAATAATGGTTCAGAAACAGTTTTATTTTTGAGCTTGTCTGTTTATAGTGCTATATGTTTCATTTGATTTCAATAACTTTACATCTTCAGAAATGAATAGGTGTGTATACTGTAATACTCAAATAAGAATTGGATCCAATGTGGTGATAGGGAGAACTTCAGTGGGTGTATATATGTGTGTGCACGCAGCCAAGGACTTATTAGTGCCATTGGTTCATGGGTATTAGTATGATCATGGGATTGGCAGAATAATTTTGCCTGGGATTAAGAGTCTGTGTATGTGGGGAAGGGAAAGGGAAAGGTGCAGGTACAAATTCTTTCTTTTTAGTGAGAAATCTGTGCAGAAGCCATGGTCTTAGTTGATACCACTTATTATAGACATCAAAAAATAATGCAGAATTGAATTATAATAAACCTCCTATATGTGATGTCCTTGTGCTATTTTCAAGAGTGTAGGCACTTTCACATGCTCGTTATAGAAACAGAAGAACTGGGAATCTGCCACTTCAGATATAAATTTTTTTCATAGCTTTATCTGATGAAATAAATTGGCTGTAAAGACCACAAATTGTGTTTCTTCTGATGCATGAATCATACTGACAAACTATATTTTAGTAATTTGATGGCCAGTATGTGGAAATGGAACAAAGTATTTATTATCATCTCTAATAGTTCTGTTGGTATTGAAATGTGCCCTCCAAAGAGTTGCGAGGAGGCTTTGAGATTTACTAATTGATGTTTCTTCTCTAAAATAACCTACTGCTCATCTTCAAGGAGGTAGATGGTATGGGCTTAAACTCACTCAGGTAAAGGAAGGGATTAATAGAGGTTGTCTTTCTCTTGGATGACTGCTCTGAAGCCTGAGTGAAAGTCTAAAAATGAATCACCAGTTTGAGGCCTTCGAGTGAAAGGAATGGTTGTCAGACACGTTGAACATATGCCTAACAAATCCATCTTTCAAGTTGCAGAGATGGCACGTGAAACCTAAGAAGAATTAGAATCATAGAATGGTTTGGGTTGGAAGGGACCTTAAAGATCATCTAGTTCCAACCCCCCTGCCATGGGCAGGGACACCTTCCACCAGACCAGGTTGCTCAGAGCCCCATCCAACCTGGCCTTGAACACTGCCAGGGATGGGGCAGCCACAACCTCTCTGGGCAAGCTCTTCCAGTGCCTCACCACCCTCGTAGTAAAAATTTTTTTCCATGTGTCCAATCTAAATCTAAATCTATCCTCTTTCAGTTTAAAACCATTGCCCCTTGTTCTGTTGCTACAGGTCTCGGTAAAAAGTCTTTCTCTGTCTTATAAGCCCCGTTTGTATATTGAAAGCCTCCAGTGAGGTCTCTCTGAAGTCTTCTCTACTCCAGGCTAAACAGCCCCAACTCTGTCACCTTCCTTCATAGGAGACATCTTCCAGGCCTCTGATCATTTCTGTAAGTGAGGTGTTCCCCAGGAACATTTAAAAAAAAAAGAATAAAAATCATATTTTGATTGTCCTCACCAAAACTCACTAGAAAGTGTGAGTGCTTTGAAGGTTAGTCAGAAACTGAGTGTGGTTTTTGAGACTTACACTTTTGATTAGTTTGCCAAGATTTCACTGCAGGTACGTGGGAACAAGTGAATCTAAAACTGTAAGTTTCAGTTTGGTGTTTGGGGCAAATAAGAAAACATGTTTGACTAGAAACATCATTTATTCATGCTAACTTTTATTTCACAAGTGAGCAAGGTCACTAGAGTAAATGACCATTGATCTCTTTCAGGATCACTGTTGGTTTTATTCTGTGAATGTAATGAAATTCCAGGATAAAATCATTCTGTGCTTCAGATGAGTTCAAAATTAGCTATAGGACTGTCAAACATTGTCAGTAAATGGATGACTTAAGTATGTACCGTACGTTTTTATAGTGTTTATAAAACCAGTCCATCAGAAGCTATAAACAGCTGCCAAGGAACCTCTACAAATTGCTCAGTTATCTATACTAATTAAATCTACGCTCTTAAAAAGATCTGCTTCCAAGTGGTAGGTGTTTGATTTAATGGCATCTTGAAAACTCAGGTTTGTCATGAGCATAACTTCCCCCCTCCTCTCTCCTTTCTAAGCACTTTTTCCTTTTCCTTGTAATAGCTTTCTTTGTTTCCATCTCTGTCTTTTAAGGTTCCAGAGCTCCTGCCATAAGATGCTTGGCATATCTTTACAGAGATCATTAACTTCCTGAAGGTCCTGCTGATTTTACAGCTGTGACTGTACAGGCACCTCTAAAAATCAGGTCATTAGTCAGTCTTTTATAGAGAAAAGATGAAAGCCTCTTAGTAATCTTATTCACTGTCCCCTGCTCAAAGCAACAGGTAATGTTCTGCCTTGCCCTGTCTTTCCCCTCAACCCAAAGCAAACATCTGAGCATCAGGATGAGGCATTTTGAAGGAAGAGGACAACTTCCTAGTGGCTGCTGCAGTGGTGGATAGGCATTATGTACTTAACTGATTTATTTCTGTTTGTTTAGTACTTTTACAATGCTTTGTATAAAAAGGAGATTTTAAAACTCTACTGCTAATCTATAAAAGCTGAAGGATGACTGAATTTCTCAAAAGCCCTCTTGATTTAAGAAGTTCATCTTGAATCCCCAGGCATGCAAAGTGATTACCACAAGATACTCTATGTTAAGTGATACATAAACTGTGTTTATTAGGAAAGGAGCCTTTGTTAGTGCTGGCAGTCTTGGCAGGACCCAAACTGAGACTGCAGACTAATGAAGGAGCATGAATTTAATAGTGAACTTGAAGCTTGTAACCCTGTGGGTGTTACCGAGTTAACATCACTGAATTCAGTTCATGCTTTGGTAGAACTTGTGTGCAGAGTTTGCTTACGCTGCAAATTACTGGCAAGTACTGCCTGAGAAGTGATCACGTCTTGACACCTTAAAGAAACCTTTGGAATTCCCAAAGCTTAAAGCTTAAAGAAAAGTTAGCCGTGCTGCATGCTGCCCGTACAGAAACGAGCCTTCTGCACAGGTCACTCGAGAAAGGGTTGTTAGCGCAGTTCCCGCTGCGGAGCAGGTACTCGAGGCAGGCGAGCAGCCCACCCGCAGAGCTGGAGCACTGCCCGCTGCAGCGACCAGGGGCACCCGCAGAGCACGGCGGGCTGTGAAATCCCTTTCCTGGGAAGCTAAATGGCCGCTGGGTCTTCAAGCGCAGCTTTCAGCTAGCTGATTGAAAGTTGGTGCTACTTTGGTGCACCTTAAACATTTTTAAAACAGGTATAGCTCGCTCCCCTTGCAGGGACCCATTTTGTGTGAGCCTGCAAAGCAGCTGTTTTCTACACACCCCACACCCCCTTTTATTTATTTTTCATTTCAGATACCAGAACTTTTGTGGTACAGTCCCTTCCCAAGACTTCAGCAACTGCCCTGCTCCCCCCCTTTCCCTTACTTGTAGCTGTAGGACAATAAAAAGCTAGTTTGATGGTACTACAAGAAGAGCAAGGTCAGTTACTGCTTTGAAGTGCTGGCCTTCTGGCACTGACAGACTTGAACTCTGACCTGGTAAAATGAGCTTTTTTACCTCACTTGTCCACCTCCTCACGTGTTTTTTCTGAGCAGCAGTCTGCATAGGGTATAGTTTGTCCAGAGCAGAGCATTAGATGGTTTATCTGATGTAGAAAAACAGTACAGGTGTGTATCCTGGCATTCTTGCATTCTTTATAGAATCATAGAATCGTTTAGGTTGGAAAAGACCTTTAAGATCATCGAGTCCAACCATTAACCCAACACTGCCAAGTCCAACACTAAACCATGTCCCTAAGTGCCACGTCTACACGTCTTTTAAATACCTCCAGGGATGGTGACTCCACCACTTCCCTGGGCAGCCTGGTCCAGTGCTTGACAGCCCTTTTGGTGAAGAAATTTTTTGTAATATCCAATCTAAATCTCCCCTGGTGCAACTTGAGGCCATTATCTCTTGTCCTATTGCTTGTTATGTGGGAGAAGAGACCAACACCTGGCTCCAACCTCCTTTCAGGCAGTTGTAGAGAGCGATAAGGTCTCCCCTCAGCCTCCTTTTCTCCAGGCTAAACAACCCCAGGTCCTTCAGCCGCTCCTGATAAGATTTGTGCTCTAGACGCTTCACCAGCTTCATTGCTCTTCTTTGGAGACACTCAAGCACCTTCCCCCCCCACCCCATACTGCCTTGTGTTCATTCTAGGCTTTGCTGAAAAGATGTTTCCATTACTGTAATAATAGTACTGATCAAGCTAAGAAGAGGGCCTCTGTACTTCGCAGAGTCCATCCAGAAAATAGAACTTGTTTGTTTTGACTAGATCTTCTGCTGAACTTTTAAAACGCTTTGAGGAAAGCTTGGGAACTTTTAAAATGAGCAGCGTAGTAAGTTCCAATCTTTTAGGCAGGGTCTTCTTTAGTAAGCACCTTTTGTTTCACCCTCTGATCTCTTTTTGTCAGTATATCTACTTCCACAGGCCAGGTGTTACCGAGTCAGCCATTCTTCCATTATGAAAAAAGGTCCAGTTTTGTTGTGTGCAGCTTAAGGAAATGTACAGACACTGTAAACAGCATGGCTGGCCAGGTGATCTTATAAATAGCTAGAAGATGTCAGACAAGTCTTTCAGACTGATAAGGTTCAAGAGTAATTCTTCTGCTTTAAGCCTTTGTTTGCCTTGACAGAGTCTATACATGATCTTTATTAATAAGACTTGTTTCTTGTGGTGTACATACATATGTTCATCTTAGCTTTCTGGAATTGTGGCACAGCTTGATCTAGCAAGTAATTTCCTGGCTTGGCTGCGTTGTGGCTAGTTAAACCAAGAACTATCACAAAAGTGATGAAGAAAGCAGGGTTTCAGAAGTTAAGTAACAGCTCAGTGCTGTATCTGTATTCAGTGGCAGCCTTTCCTCCTAGTTTTTGTTTTCATCTTCTACCTCATGTCTTAGACCAGTCTTGTCAGCTTCTTTCTGCCATCCCTTTCAAAGCAAGTCTCTGGTTTGAAATCCTCATTTTCTAGAATGAAAAATTTCACAAGACAGCATTTGAATACCAGTTTCATAAATAGCAGTGAAGTTGTTAATAGAAATCTATGCACAAGCACATAACATAATTGAATGAGCATCCATTTTGTATTTCAGCAGTGGTAACAAACAGCGATGAATCACAGCTTTTAACTCCAGGAAAAATGAGCCAGCGGCAGGGGAAAGAAGCCTATTTTACTCCAACCAAAGAGTTACTCCAACCATCTCTCAGCCCAGGAACTACCCATAGCCATGGTAAGACAAAGCTATTTTTTACAGAGGTTTTAAAGAACTTAAATGCTGACATTAATTTTCTGTTCCAAATGTTGATTCAAAACCACTGTCTTTCACAATGAAGAGGTAAGGAAGAAAGCATATTGAAATTATTGTATGTAATTCTTTGTATCCTTATGTGTTAATATGAAACAGAAAAAAATGCATTATGTGGTGCACTAATTTATTAAAGCATGCTATGATTTGTGGGAGAACAGTCCACTTGATGGTAAATCATTATCTGTGTGTAATCCTATAACTAATGGTCATGTTAATGTCTCAGGTATTTAAGTTGTGTCTTCACACGGAAGTGATGTGATACACCACCTAAGCCTGGAACCTTTGTGTAAAGACCTTTTAACAATTACTTCTACTGAAAGATCATTCCCTTTAAGAAAAGGGGTGGTGGGGGGGGAAGTCTCAGCACTACTTTTTGCCAGCTTTCAAACAGTCCCTCTGCCTTGCTAAACCTGTTGAAAACAAACTCGGTGGATCCATGTGAACTGATGGGATGGGAAGTGAAACTCATCAACAGGCCTGACATGTTGATAGTCTGTTTAAAAAAAAACAAAAACCAAAAAAAAACCCAAAAAAAACCCGAGCAATAGTTGCTTTCCTTGTGCTTATTTGCATTTGAAACTGCTTGTGTTGTCTTATTGCCTAGGATATCATTAGACATGTTTGTTATGGTGTGTGGAGTCCTTAGTGAAAACTTCAGGCTTTTTTTATTAATATTGTCTCTCCTTTTACTCTTGGTAGCCATGCCAGTCATCTGTGCTTCCTTTAGTTCTTGTCATGAGTAGTGTTCCTGAGATTTTTTTGGTATGAGCCTCCCTAACTCCCATAGCTTGCTTTGCCAAAGTAATGACATTAGTCCATCAGAGTAATAAAAGCAGTGTCTCAGGTAACTTTTGAATCATTCTCCTGTTTTCCCATTCAGTACCATTCACATAAAAAGAAAAAAAAACTTTGAAACCAAAGATAGTTGTTACCATGTTGAATCTGGTAGTCTTTTAGTGTATTTTAAGAACTATTATGGTAGTTTTTTCAGTGCTACGAACAGCTGGCTTTCATATATTTTTCTCACAGCTGCTGTTATCTCATTGGAACAGCACTTGATGTTCTCTGGCTTGCATTGTGCTTAATCGGAGAATATTTTCTGTAGAATATACATATACAACCTGTTTGTAATTTTTATTATATTTAAAGAAATTTTTGGTTATTCTCTCTACGTACTGTGTTGTATCCCTTATTAGACTAATGTTGTAGTTATATAAATGTATTTGAATATTCTAGTAAAATCTTCCTTTTAGTGTTGCTATTCCCACTAATTTATTAAGTCAAACTGTTGTGCTTTTTTAAGAGCTTTTACGCATAGGAAAATCATTCAAACGGGCTTGAGAAGCACTAAGACTTGATTGTGCTACGTCAAATTTCTTGCAGATACTAGATCTTCTCTCCAGATTTTTTTTCCTCTGATTATTTCAGGGCTTATATAAGTGATTTTAAGCTGGTTAAATGTATCTGTGCCTTTTTTAGCATCAGTCATCACTGACTTAGTCTTCCAGGAGCGCTACTAGGAATGAGGCTGTAGTTTGATGAAACAAGGAATTTGGCTTGCAGTCAATTTCAGTAGTGAAAAGGTAAAATGTGGGCTAGGCTTCAGCAACCTTTAATTGCTAACTTCTAGCCTATCTGCAACTCGGGAAGCGTAGGTTTGATTTTTTATGGAGGAGGTTGACCCACATTTAGATTTTGGGTGATTATTCTGTCGTAGTTAGTCCTATGGGAAAATTACAGTGCTGGTGAAAATGTGAGCTTATTACATGGAGAAAAAGAGATGCTGTGCCAGCCTGAAAAACATGAAGTAGAACAGAGTTTAAAGTGGTGGAGTACTGGAGGCTGACTGTTGTAACTGAAATCCTATTAACAAAGGTCTTTACAATATACCCATAGTATTGTGTGACGAGAATATGCAGAAATACGGGAAATGTTTAGATACAGTACTTAAAGGCATTTACTATGAACTAAATGGAGATACTTGTAGTCATTGACACCTGAATGCACCCTTAGGAGACAGATAATGTAAATAAACAATTCAAAAGCATGCTAGGCACAGGATAAAAGAGAAATGAAACAGAAAAATGTGTGATACAGTCTACAAAGAACTGAGTAAATGTATATAAAGGGGAGCTGTGACATGGGTACTTAGCTTTTGCCACTGGACAGTTGGATGTTGTTGGATGCTATTTGGCCACCATTACCTAAGTTATGTTTCCTGCTGCCTGAATAAAAGAGCCTGTGTAGCAAAGACAGATTTGTATAGAGCTTGTGGTTAAAAATAAATGAGTTGGAATGAAATGAAACCTGTGAAGAGGCAGTCTCTGGAGCAGCTAGCTCTAACTTTGGTGTTAGTAGGGAAACACCACCACGTGTGCTGGATTCTTTGGCTGGCCAGCAGCAGTCCAGGGACAGGCACACTCAGTGCCTGTCACTTGGAAAATGTACTGGAACAAGCTTAGTTTGTGTCTTCTGCTTGTGTTTTAAGCAAGATCCCAATGACAAGTATTATAAATATGAATAAAAGTAGATGAGTTTTAATATGAGGGAGTGGAGGTAAACATTTAACATCAGTTTGGGACACTGGCTTCCTATTTGGAACAAAGAGAACGATACAATGTGTCATTGTGAAGTTGTAAGTGGTATGTATTTCATGATTTTAAGTGCTCCTGTGTATAAATACTGCATTTTCATTTATCTGACCATAGATCTGGATTTCAGAAAGCTTCTATTTTCCTGTACTTGGTTTCTTAGTTTAAGACACATGACTTCCTCCTTCATTACTCCTGTCACTCTTGTGAGATGGAACTTAATATGTCATCTGGGGCAGAGATGGGAGTCATCTTTTTGGAGTCCAATGTAGATCTGTTTTACAAATGTAGAGTAAAGTTTGATCTGGCTACGTTCTCTAGTGATTGTTCAGCAAAAGCCTATTTACACTATCATTGTTCTGTATAATCTTTGTATGAAAAAGTTGCAGCTGCTTCTTTTCCATAATATTTTTAAGATCCTTGAAGATACGCTGTCCTTTGTTTTGAGGCTGAAGACTAGCTTGCCTTTGAGGCTACAGACTGACATTTACAGATGTGGAGATTAGACTTGCTTCCATAGAAAGCTTCAGCAAGGTTGTCTGACAGCAGTGTATTTAAAAAAACTGGTGGTGGGATTATTCTTGTATGATCTCAATCAGTTTATGTAGAAAGATCAGAATTTTAGTGGTGAAAGGTTAACTCGGCTGTATATAGTGTTGGTCCTGAGACGGACAAGTGGTTAACTAGAGTGTCAGAATAAGCTAGTCCTGATCATAATACTTCAATTACAATTTGTTCTATAAAACAAATTTATTGAGCCTGGAAATGTCAGTGGCTTTAAGTTGGAGAATACCAAAATCCAACTGCTATCTGTTGCTATCTGTGCAAAAACTGACACACTCAGATGTGCTGAGTTTTAAGAGACATCAAAACAAACCTAAAAAATAGCTTTTTGCATCCACAGCGTGCAAGAAAGGATTTCATAAAAGCACAAAGTTGGCTTAACTAGACAACCATTTACATTCTGTGTGGTACCACCATTTCTAGAAAGCCAGCAATACAACTTGTTATGGAAGCTTTAAGCTGAACTACACAAAGGAAAGATTTTTGATTATGGAGTTTCTCGCCATCATAACTCAGAAACTGCTTGTGAAAGTGGCCTTGAGCAGCTGCACATTGAGTTGATCTTAAACTTTTACCGATTCCCCTCACTTTTCATTGTGTATGTTTGAGAAAGCAGTTTCTAGACTCGCTAACTCAACAGCTCACTCACATGGGTTACTTTGCTTCTCATGTCAGGCTGGGAAATCGTAAAACAGTGATAAAGAGTTGGCAAGAATTTGCAAGATCGAACTTTCTGAAGCAAATCTTTTTTTCCCACGTACAGTCTTTAATTCTAACTTTTGAAGTCTTTGTTCTTAATTGTCTTTTCATAGTATCTACCAAGTTAGTCCTGCCTCTAACTCGTTAATGCTATATATGGTACGTGAATGTTGTCTTGCGGTATGTTTTATTTTCATATCATTGTTGTTTTTCTTCTGAGTTATCTCCCAGGCAGTGAAACCTTCCTAGTTCTCTGTGCCTTGAACATTCTAAATGATCATACTGTGGTTTTTACTAAGTATTTTATTTAGAATTGTCAGACTTGGAATTGGACCTAAATAATTCAGTAGCCTTTTGATGGAAACTTTTAATGGGTTTGGGGAGTTAGCTTTAGCTGTAAAGTTTTGCTTATGTTTGTGGTATGGTGGGTTTTCAGGCGCTAGTGAACTAGTGTGGCCTTGCCAACTCACCAAGACCATATTTTTGTAAGTGTAGTGCACATAGATGTTAGTACTGCTAAAATACCTTTCAGTTCTAGCAGTTGATGCATAGATTTAACAATGTTAATTTAGCTCATTTTTTTTGTGTTTGCATTCTATGGTTGAAAATGTTATTAACCATTAATGGGCAAACAACTTTTATCAAGCTTTTTGGGGGGTTTTTACTGTTTTTTTTAACCTATCATAAGTGCGGCCAAAAGGAAGTATTGACAAAACTATTTTATTATGGTTAAAAAAGGAACGTGAAAAACATTGAGTACAAGACTGCATTTTCAAAAGCTATAAAGCAGAACTCTGCTTGCTGATGTAAGCTGTTTATGTTGTTACACAAATTATCCCTGGTAAATTGGATTCTGGTAAATCTTGTTAACTCAGGCTTACATTGGGATACCACTTTATTTGTTTGATAAAATGGGTTAATACAAAAATAGTGATTGATTAAAATTTATGAAAAAAATCAGAAGTCTCCTCAGAAAGGTTTCTAATATTTTTTAACTTACAAGTATGCTGTTAAAAATATTTCAAACTTTTTATGAAAACAGCGTAGATGCTTAAATAATAATAAGCTGTACTTGTGGTAAATAGGGAAATCTAGTTAAGATGGTATTATTAAAAATTCTGTAATAGGATGTTTGAAAATGTCTGACTTTTCTGTATTTTTCTTGTCTATTCAAAGCATTGATTAGATGCAGATGGGGTGAAAATGTGAGTAGTATTTGGGAAAAGCCTGTGTAGGATGATGAAGATTGAGGAGATATTTCACAATTATGTAAATCTTTGAGCTAAATTAACAGCTTCTTGCTGTCTTTTTTTTAAAGTCATCTCGTTGCATAAGGGGGTAAGCAGTAGAAGTGTGTTCCCAAAGGAGCTTGAGCTAAGAAACAGGATCTGCCTCTCCAGGAGTGTAGTAGTAGTTGTTAATTAGTTTGCAATATGATGAAAATGTCTTCTGTGTTACATGACAGAAATAGAAGTGGCTTAGGTGCAGGGAGGAGGGTTGGCAGTGGAAGCAGAATTATAGGTCTGCCAATGATGATGATCACAATGAATAGAAAGGAGGAGGTGAGGCTGATTTGGGGCGAGAGTAAGGGTGGTTTTGGCTGTGCTGAGCTTGTACTGAAGACTGCTCCAAAGTAAACATCTAAAGGACATGCTAGGATTTTAATCCATAGGATGGTGCATTTGGGGAGAAAATAAAAATTTAACTATTTTTGCATGTGAGAGAGGATGGAGAGTGAAAAACATATTTTCAAGCAGTAGGTCCTAAAGAACACTTATTACCCGTTGAAAGGATGAGATGCCTTTGGAGCCATAATCACCAAGAAAATAAAAGACTTGTCTATCTGAGACAGCTAACAAGTTAAAGGTGGTTTGTTGTAGACCTGTATAACTTCCAGCTTTTAAAAAAATGTTTTGTTTCAGGTGTTTGGCTCAGTTGACAGCAGCAGCATGTTTTGTTTGACCAGGTGGTAAGAAACGTCTGGAGCTCCTGACTCATCATCCCAGCTCTGTTTTGCTGATGGTCAGTGTGCAAGAAGCTCTGGTGATGTAGCACACATCTCCTAGCAGCTGTCAGGGAAGACAGGTTACTGTGGTCCAGTGGAAGGAAAGATACAGCCCCGTGTCAGTGGACTCAAAGTATTGGTAACTCCTTCAGAGATAGGCACTTGGCTTCAGTGCTTTGGCCAGGTTTCTGCCAGGAGGTCACGAGCGCCTGTGCATTCATGTGGGTGCATGAGACTGAAGCCACAGCGGAGAGGCACTGTGTTGGAGCTGGAGAGAGAAATCCTGCATGCCTGTGGTTGTAGCAGATGCATGCATTGAGCATGGGGGAGGCTGTAACTCCACTGGTAGAATACTGATCACTGCTTAAATGTCAGCTCCTGCTTTCCTTTCAACTAGCACTTTCAGTGTGTTAATATTTCTTTCTGATAATGGTATTTGGCTTGCAGATGGCAAAATCTTGCCAATCTATCTGGTTCCAAATCAAGCTGTTTCCTGAGTAGTTGGGTTATATCCAATCTTCGATATTGATTTCTGTTTTTCTTCTCATGTTTCCATTGACTTTACTCTCTAGAGTGTCTAGACAGAATTATTTGTGGAAGTAACTTCATGCAATCTCTCTCGTTTCCCTCCACTGTATCTGTCCTTTGAATAGAGAAGCTGAAGAATGGCTAAATAATTTATTATCTTGACACAGTAAGAGCAACTTATTACTAAGCATGTCATACTTTTTTACCTCACTTCATCTTTCCATAAGTCTGTCTCACTGTCTCAGTAGTAGAGAAGAAACTGCTAGGCGGCTTGTTGAGGCTCTCCAACAAGCTTAATTTTTAACACTACCATATTAACAGTAAATATTACTCCTGAAGTCAGGCACCTTCTCTGTAGAGGAAGTGTGTCAAATGTCTTAGAAAAATGTTAACGCTTTTGCTTTCTCCTGCCGTGTGGGAATTCTGTCTAAAACCTTGCAAGCCTTTGCTCTTGGAGAGCCTTAGTCTCTCTTGCTGTGTTCTTGGGAGGTGTTTTAATTTGTCTTACCTTGTCTTTTGATGATGAGGAAGTATTTTGTAATCAGCAGTGTATAGGAGCCATGTGAACTGGTTGTTCTTTAGGTAGTTCTGGATTAATATCTGTTATATTGCTGCAGGGACCTGACTCCAGTGACATGGCTGGTCACTTTTCACTTCTATGATGCAGCGTACCTCATGGAGGTGAAGCCCCAGTTCTGCAAAATTGTGTGACTTATTTGGAATAGCTTTAGTGATGCTTCTCTCAAACAGGATGAGAATGAGGTTCTAGTCACAGTAATCAGGGAAGGAGTTCAACCCCTAAATAATGTGGTCTTAGCTGGTGTTACCAGACTGAATTTCTTGTGAAATGTTTTAAGTTCTGCTGTGTGTGGTTAGTCTCCTGAATCTATTATCTTGACCTCCTGCTTTCTTACTGTAATACATACTCTGGCAAATTCCTTTCTGCAAGTCATTGTGTGTTTATTAAATCTCGCCATTTCTGAAATGCTACTCCACCCACTATTTGTGGCTTGGGTAAATAGCATGTACTCCCTTCTGTGTGGGTTATAGCTTTATGAAAGTGTGGTACTGGGTTTGAAAGGCACAGCAGGGCTGATTACTGTGAAACTTCTCGAGCAAGTTCTCTTTCCATGACAATCTCTGCAGAGCTGGCCTACTTGAACCTGAAATGTGACCTTGAGAACTTCATAAGGGCTGAGATGAAAACTGTTGAAACCTGAGCAGTGCGCAAGCCTATTTACTTTGGGGTGGGAGGAGCTGAGCAGGAGTGTTAGTAAGTGAGGAGGTGCAGCCAAGTACAGTTGCCAACAGGGCACTGGGAGCCTTGGTGTTCATTCATAACCGCTCTCAGGCGTACCTCTGGAATTACTCCTCAGCTAAATTGCACTCGACTTGGAAATACCAGAGAACAGAAGAATATTTGGTGAAAGAAACTTGCTACTCTAAACTGCCAACACAACTTGTAGCCTCATGGTTCAGTTGTCTTTTTTCTGCATCAGATATTGGTGTCTGAAGGCAAGTATATCTTTAATACCCTTTTTGTTAAATAGGAGAAAAACGCTTTCACTTAAAGTCCATGTGCAAAAATCAGGTGTTGGATAAAATGCATTTATAGGTGTAATAGCATAGCAGTTTCCTCTTCTGTTTCCTGCATGCTGCGAAGAATGTGTGTATGCTGCATGTAGAGAATTATTTATGACCTTTTCTTTTGTTGGACTGGGGGGAGAATTCTACTGGAAAACAGCGTTGTCAAGATGTCAGGGCAAATTATTGTCAGACTTGAAGGGCAAGTCTAAAAAGCTTCTGTCTTCTCTGCTACACCATCAGTTTTCCCTCCTCTTTCTCCCTTTAGCTTTCACAGAGTTTGGTTTTAAGAAGGTTTTGGGTTTTCCTTGTGTACCTCTAAGGGGAAAAGGAATACTTTTTTAGTTTGCATCACTAGATACACTGTTAGTTGTACTATTGCATCAGTATCAGTTTGTATAATGTGTTCATTATTTTAATATTATATTTAAAATTCCTCAGTTGGATAGTTCAGAATATATATGATTTGAGTTCAATTTTCATACTTGGAATTCATACTTGTGCAGTTCAGAGAGGTCTTTTTTGATGAGCCTATGGTTTTTTCAGTTGTAAATATTTTTCAATTGGAGAAATTTTTTAAAACTAAAAGCAGGCTTTGTCAAAAGTGTTCATGCACTGTTGGAGTTGCATGTGTCTTCTATTTGCCTTTGTTTTGGTATTCTGAGATTTAAGTTTTGCCTCAGGCAATATCCTGGAAGAAGGTTTTAAGCATGGGACTATGGGGGTTTTTTTGGCCAGCATTTACTACTGAAGAAGCCCTGATTGAGTAGTTGATATGAGAAATGCATTCTGTACTTTAGAAACTGTATATAACAGATAAGTTTTCTTCCTCTAAAGAGATGTTCAACAGATTGACTGAGAATGGATTCTTCCCCTGCTCCCCCTACCCCACCACCCCCCGAGATAGATGAACTAAATATTTGTCATGGTTTTTTGGTCTTCTTACTGATTTAGGTATTGTATAAAACAGAGAAACCAGGAGACTTTTTCTCCCTTTCAGTGCTTTAATGAAGTACTTAACTTTTGTTATGAGGAATCTTACTTTTTCATGTACAGATACGCAGTGGCACACACCCGATGCATTTAGGCTAGAGTGCAGATACTTTCCTGTTTATGCAAGCTCTTCAGCTGTGTCTGACTTCCGCAGCTGGACTTTGCTGTAGTTCTATTTGTGAGTATTTTGAAACCATGTAAATTTCCAAGCTGTCTGTGTTAGTGCATTTTCTAAGTATTTCAATTATTAAGGCACTGGGAACTGGTATCAAAAGGATAGAAGGCTTCCTGGGACATTAGTATCATTCATTAGGTCATCTTAGACTAATTCTGATTTTATCAGTAGGTTGACCTAATCTGTCTGAAATTATTTTCAGGGAGGGGAGAAGAGGAGAAAGGATATATTTTCTTTTTTCTGTATCTAATATGTGGTGACTAATGAAGTGCACCTTTCTGTTGTCATGTACGGAACATGCAAATAAAAGTATTTCCAACTACTTTAAAAGTATGTCTGTGTCCTTTCAGGAATCAAATTTATTACAAGGAATTAAAAGGCTTTCTAAAAATCTTTGGGCACTAAGTGTGTGGAGAGCAGAAACCCCTTTAATATTGCAGGCTGATGCTCAAGAGTTACAATAAATTTCAGCTTACAATCACACCATGGAGATGAATGCTCATTTTTATTAAATGTTGCAAGATTCCTTTTGATCTAACAGCCTTTTGATTGTGTGTCAGCTATCTCTCCAGCAATGTATACTGCTTTGAAGTAGTTGAAGCATATGAGCATGTGTATACAAGTATTAGCAGGCATAATAAATCACAAGCTGTTGAAAAGGTAGAGAGCTAATGAATTTTTACAGCCAAACCATGTAATTAACTGTTTTACCACTGCAGATTTAAGTGAAATATGAAGATGGCTTGGTGGTGGGGAAGGGAGATGGAGGAAGCTTAAATAAGGTTATTTTTTCTTTTCCCCCTCCTTTGTGGTGGTGAGACAGAGTCGTATTTTGGCAAAAGGCACAGAGTCTGCCCCTCCTGTAATGCTGTGGAGTTAAAGCAGAAGGTACTTAGAATACCCAGATAACAGCTTCCTTGGTTGGGAGATAGCCTCATAGAGGGGAAAAGTAACATTAACTGTATTGAAATTCTTAATTTTACCTACCCAACGATTTCTGTTTCACTTCTAAATGGAGAAAAGGGAATAGGAAGTAGAAGGATTTTTTTTTAATCTATTCTTCTTTACAGTTTGGCTACATGACCAGTGTCAGGGGACCTGAGAGGACATGGAGAGAAATAAGGTGAAAACCTTCACGACTACATTGTTTCCTGGAACCCCTGGATGTCTAGCCACTTTCTAGTAACATGAACATAACTTGGTAGAGACGACGATGTTGTGGAAGAGCCTGCTAGGCTGGCAGAGTCATGCTCAGTAGTGGCTCCAGAACAGTGGCACAGCAGCTGGAGGCAGATGCAGACAAAGCAGTGTGGGTGGCTGGTGGTGGACCCTCCTCTTAGTCTGTGTGACCCTGACGTTCCGGTACAAGACATGGAAATGTCCTGATACCAGTGTCAGCAGAGTGTTCCTGGGCAGGGTCATAGCCCTGACTCTGAAAGCTGAGATAACAGACCCATTAACTGGGCAAGATAGGTCTGTAATGAGAGGATACTGTTCCTTCTGTGTGTAAGGGGAGTTTTTCTACTGTAGCTTTCTCTTGATTTTAATTAGAAGTAAGAAAATGCATATTCTGAAGAGAGTTGAACCAAGGTAGTTGCTCGGTTTGTAGTTAAGAAGATAGATTTGGAGAAGTGATGTGGAGCTGTGTTTATTTAAAAAAAAAGAAAGAAAAAAGAAGAAGAAAAAAGTGGTGTTCTCCCTCCTTGCATTTCCTCCTCATTGGCCCACAATTCCACTCCTTAAGTTTTTCAGCTGCTCTTTCTGTTCTTTCTGGGACATCTGGACAAGGACTCCTTCAGCTGAAGGAAGTATGAGACACAGTAATGGATAAATGGAGACAGGCCTGAATACATGATGTGCTCATCCAGTTACTCCCCCTCCCTGTGCACAAGTGAATAGAGTTTTTCACTTCTTGTACAAAAGAAGTGAAAGTTACGTATTGCATATAATGGTTTCTATTGATGAGTCATATTTGGTTTTTTCAGTTACATCTTTTTTCCTTGGCATGTATTGGGACATTAGTGTGTTAAGAGGCATGAAGAAATTCTAGTGATTCATAGGATGCTGGAAGCTACTATGTTTCATAATCAGAAAAATTATTTTCAGTGTTTTCTGTTATGTGTCTTAGCGTATGTATCTATAGGTACTAATGCACATACACTTTGCACAGTTAAAACCTTTCATAGGAGTTATAAAATATTTCAGTCTACTTCATTATCCTTAAGCCAGTGTGTACTGAAATTACTGAGCTGCGAATATTAAGTACACTTCTTTGCATAACAGCTGGGGCAAACAGTATTATTTGAGGATTAATCAAATTCACACTACCATTGATTTAATTTGTGGGATGTGTTACACTTTGTAAGAAGAGGAGTCCTCTAGTATGGAGTGAGGGAGAATAGAAGTTCTTATTTTCAAGCCAATTTTTAGTGTCATATTTTTCTGCTTTCCAGCAGGCAAAGTAGGTTTCAAAAGGTATTTTGTCAGAAATAAGGTGTGGTGGGGAAAACGGGATCAGCAGAGAAGCACCAGATGGAAAGGAGATTCCATGTATGGAAGAGGGTGGCCATGCATGCTAGTTGTCAGGGCAAAGAAGCAGCTGATCTGATGAGCAGTGGATGAAGGAGGTTAGGGAGAGCTTATTTGACTTTATTCTGGTAGCTATCAGCAAGAGCAGTTTGGATCAGCTGATTTCTAGTCTTGAAGAACAATTTACTGGGATTTTTTTATGTTTAAAATTTAAGTTCATTTTAAGTGTTTTATTCATTGCATAAAATATTTGGGGCATTAATAATAAAAAAAACTTTTTGTGGAGCTTATTTTGTGCAACTCTTCCAGGAGTCAGGCTGGTTTGTATATATAAATATGGCAGAGTCTTAGAGAAGAAAAAGCTGTCACCTCACCTTTTAAATAAAAATAAGAAATGAAGATGTAGAAGCCATGACAATCAGTTGATGAAAACTAGCTAGGTAAGTGCCTAAACAGGAAAGTTCAACATGGCTGCGTAACACAAAACATTGGCTCCCTTTTCAGATTCCTGTAGTGTACAATATCAAATAGGGAAGCCACATAGGTCACAAGTTGTGCATTGTGCAATATAAATTTGGGACTTGAAAGACTAACAAGAAAAAGAATAGATTTAAGGAGTCCTTAAAACCTAAATAATCACCATTTTTGTGTGCTTAGAAAGCAGAGATGAGTAGGACCAAAACTGAGATGTAAAAAATGAGATGCAGTGTATTTGTGGAAAAGAGGAGCTGAAGCAAAGCCATTCTGCTTTAAGTGTCCTAATGGGTTTGACGAGAGGAGTATAGTGTTGCTTGGCTTGCTGCTGATTTGGCAGCCTCTGTCTCTTCACTGCATTTTTCACATGTGCCCTTCGTTTGTTTCTTTTTTTTTTCCTTTTGTATCTTACTCATCAGAATGTGAGGTAAAAGGCTGTTACTGCAACACTCTTGTTCCAAGCAGCTAATGCTAACCAGCTTTCACAGAGAACATAATCCTTACACAAACACCTTAACTCATGAAGGAAGAGGGTCCAGTGCGACGTAGGTTTTCTTCATGTGCTGGGATTTCATCTGTGTTTTCTCCAAGAGCTGATGGCCGAAAGCTTGTCCGGAATGCTTCATTTGGAGGATATAATGAGCTCTCTCCTGCTTTACCAGGTTTGTTTTGGTCTTGCATTTCTTAAAATGTACAGAAGAGAATATAATTTCCACCTCAAATTTTTCAGTTTGAATGAAAGTAATGTACCGAGATGTTGGTAGAAATCAGAAATAGTATTGCTTGTATGTATTTAGATAACAGCTCTTTGTAGTGGCAAGATTTGCAGATAGGCGAATAAGTTAGCTTACACTGCAGCAGATCTCTTCAAAAGGCATTTGTGTATTTGGTACTGACTGGAATATTTGTTTTGGTTGCTTGGGGTTTTATGACTGAAGTTCTTTGATGTGGTTTAGAAACGCCTTCCTCCCTTGTACTTTCCACTCCCTCCGCAGATGATGGGACTTGCTTTAAAATAGTAAGGTACAGCAGAAGCTTTTAATTTGGCTATAACTACTGAAGAATCTGCGTGCTTGTCATCAGTAGTTTGACATAAAATGACAACATAGAATGAGTTAAGGCTAAAAGCATAGCCTTCCTAAACTCTGTAGTGCAAGGTTTTTAAGACATTTGACACCAGAAAGGGCTTGAATCTTCTTTTGCTCAGATTTGCTGTCTCCTGAAAATCAATACTGGAATATTGAAATTAATTTCTAGTTTCATTGTCCATAATGTGTACTTCTGATACAGGTACCTGAATTTCAGCAGTTTGCTTCAGGAAACTTCGGTGCTTGAAAATACGTCACAAGGTCATCCCCTCCTGAAAGGGGACATTGTAGAAATTGTACATTCTTACCAGAATTACTCTGTATGTGTGATTTGTCTCGTGCATGCACACGTACGTACTTTGTTGCGTAGTCCCATCAGGCCAGAATGCGGGGGGGGGGGGGGGGGGGAATAAAATAGTTTTCACTTTTTATTGTATGCCTTCTGCAGAATGGCTCACTGGACTTGTAAGCCCTGGCTCTGAAGCCATGGAAAAGAGTTGGGGTGCAGAGCATAGGGGTGGCTGCAGGCTGGCAGTTCGGGAGCTCTCTGCATCGCTGGCTGGTGCTGGCTTGCAGAATCACTGGAGCAGCATGTTCAGCCTCAGTTGGGTGGGGGCAGTTGCTTGGGACACCATGTTCTATTAAACTTCATGTTTTATTCTATAACATTTCCTTTCACTCTGCTTCAGGAAATGATTAGCCTTCTACCAGGAATCTAACACTGAGTTTTATTCAAGCTGCTCAGGAAATAAAGATCTCAAAGCTTGAAAGCGTGAAGTTGGCAACTAGACAGATCCTCCCTACCTTTAAAATAAATACGTGTAGTCTGGTGATTACTGAAACAAAAAGGGATTCGTTTCCTATTTGCTTCCTTCCTGTATAGAATTCTACATTAAAGCTGATCACTGTCCATAAGTGGACAATGAATAACTTCTTAAAATGCAGAACAAATGGAAAACAGTTTTTAATGGAAAAAAAAATAATCAAGTGTAAACATATAACTAAAAAATGTTTTGGAATCTTCCATATTATCTGAAGACTTTAAACAATATTAATATGCTGGAAGGTATGCTCTTTCAGTTTGGTTTAAGCAGGCGGTAGTTATTGCCTGTCTAAAAGATACTCATGTATAGTTAGTGAGGACAATCTTTGGTGATTATTGTTTATTTTATATGGTGTTTGCAAAAGAAAACATGACCGTGAGAAAATATATAAAAGGACTTTTTGCTTCCTTTTCTGATTACTTCAGTTTCAAAATCCATGGAGGAATCTGATTGGGGGGATTGTATTCTTAAAACTGTTTATCAGCAAGCCTTTGAAAATCAGTCAGTTAAAAATACTATTGTCTACTGTGTTCAATTCTTTAAAAAGTTTTTCCATTTTTTTCCTGCTGTGTTTATTATATAACACCAGTATTGATATATCTCACTAAGTATAGCTCATAGTTCTTCCAGAAGCATATATTTTTTTCAGCTCAATTATTTGTTCTTCACAACTGCACATGCACAGCAGTAATCAAATCAGGCTGTTCCTTGCTTTTCATTTGGAAGTCAGTAATATTGTTGCTTAGCTTGCTATTTGTGAATTTGTCATGCATTGCATTACTTTTTTAGTAGTTCTTCTGTTTGTTGGAAAATAGCCACCAGTGGATAGTAATTCTTTCTTTTTAGATAAAACAGATATGACATTAAAAAGTAACATGGTCTTTCTGATCTCTTTTCCTCGAGTATCCTAATTGCAGATAGCATTTGAGAGGTACAAAACCAATATTTGAGATGTAGATGTTACATGGTTGGTTTTGTTTCTTCCCTTCCCTCAAGACTGACTGAAGGAACAGATTGTGGGTGCGACTTTAAAGAATACCTGTGTTATGCTTCAAAATTGAAATCTCTTAACAGTTTTGTTTTAAAATGTATTCTGCCACAGACTTTATCCTAAAGATTCTTTAACACTAATCGTACAATGTATATACTCCTCATTTTTTGTCGAAGGCAATGTTCTGGAGGATTTTTTTCTTTTGGTATTGACTGCATATTCCAGCTCAGTCTCTAAAGAACTGCTGTTTGATTTTGTTTCACTGACATCTTGCGTGTATAGAGTTCTGGTTGTTCCAGCTGCATGCAGGTGTCAGGTTCTTGCATCTGTCTGAAAGTTCATCATGAGTTTTCACGTAGATTTCCACCTCCAAGTCTTGGAAGGACATGCTGAGTGCTCACGGTAGGAAGGTACTAATGGACAGTTTTCCTTGGCTTCCAAGGTCATACCATGAACTGTGGCTGACTGCACTGGTGTTGGGATCAGCTTTCAGAGCCCGTGGGGCCTGTGATCTTAAGACAAGGAAGGTCGCACTAGGAGAAAGTCTGTTAAGACATAGTGTTGCTCTGAACATAATCCATGATGTCCAGAACTGCTTTAGAGGCTACAGTAGTGGAGCTTGTGTTTAAAATAAAAATAACTCTTTTTAAATCTGCAGGTCTCTTAATACTGGGAGCTCAATCTGCAGCTCTGAAGGTTGATTCAAATGGCACTTGGCCACTGTCTCCTAACTCTGAAAATTGCTTTCAGGTGTTACGTAGAAAATAATATACAAATCCAAGAGACTTAATAGAGAGGAAGTTACAGAAAGAGACTGCATCTTCAACACCTGAATTTCTACATTGTGAAATGTGAGCTCAGGTTATCTTGTTAAAGAGTTCCTGATTGAATTACAGGATGGGAAACAGCAAGTAGGCTAAAATATTAAGCTCAAACCCACTGCTGATAAACACTGAAAAACTTGTAACACATTCTTTTTATTAGACCATGTCTCTAGCGTCTCATACCCTGGCAGTGTCTGCTCCAGACACTGATTTGATGATTTTCTGTGGTTCAATTTGCAGTACCTCTGAGGTGGACAAAACTACAAAGAGCAATAACACAAAGCATCATTTAGAGGTGCAGCTTTCTTGGCTTTGCTATTATCTTTGTCAGAAATCCATAAAGAAATTTGTTCTTCATAACTGGTAGCAGAAAGGGGGAAACCAGTATTTCTTACGGTTGATTCTCTGAATATAGTTGTTGTGTTGTTGTTGTTTCCTTGACCAAGTATTTCCACGACAAAATGTATAACATCCTCAGTTTGGGCCCATATATAGCTCTTTGTGATGTTTCAGTTCAAATTTACTTGCAGGTATTGGTATCAAACTGTTCTTTTTAGAAGTAAGACTGCTTATGGTATTGAGGTCTCTCCATCTTAATAGAGGCTCCCTGGAAAACGTGCCCTTACAGTGGGTGAGGCTGTGTCTGGCTCAGCACCTGAATTACGATTTATTTTTTTAACATATGTTTTAGCATATGGGAAGAAAAGCCTTCTGTCTGTATTCTGAGTGAGCTTATCCCTTCTACAGGGAGGGATGTTACAAATAGGATGGTGCGGGATAGGAAGCTGACTGGTTGGGTTTCCTCACAGACCGAGATGGAGCAGTGCAAGGTGTTCCAAGATCTGCAGCACCCTGACTTGGGTTCGCTAGCAAACCCCTCAGACCGCCCTTTGCTGAGCGTTTGGGTAAGGAAGGCAACAGCGAGTGTGGTGGCACGTTTATGAAGCAGCAAGCATGCACACCTCTCAGGCTCAAGACACTGGAAGCAAGGAGGTGAAATTCATGGAAATGCGACTGAACTTTCGTCTTTGTGTCTGATTCTCTGGGACAGAGTAGTTCTTTCTGTTTTCATTTCTGCTTGGTGATACTGATGAAAAGCTTGTTTATGAAAGTAAAAACATATGTTTGTTAGATAAGGATGTGTAAAGCCGTTAAAACTGTAGTGCTTTAGAAAGCAAGCTGTGAATTATAGCTTTTCTTTTGTAAGAGCAATCCTGACTTGGCACTTTCTCATTGATTTTCATCACTAAGTCTTCTCTATGTGCCTATAAATAAATAAGTAAAAATGGGAAAGCCATTTAAAAATGCCTGCATTACATTTTCAGTGGAACTTGGTTCCTAATGAGGGATTTCTTTTGTGTATGGGGGTGAGGAGAAAACCTCATTACTACAGTTCTGGTGTGTGTCTGACTGCCGAAGACTGACATCAAATCTAATAACTTCTCAGTGAGCCAAGGCAGGTCTGTCCTCTAAGGCTTGAAGCAACCTTTGTTTTGTTTTGGCACCTGATGACTGGTGCTGTAGAAAATGTGCTTTTGTATTTGGTGTGACATAGGAAACGTGGCTTCTGGCCTCTGCATCTTGACATGCCTTTTTTTTTTTTTCCAGATTCCCTAGTAGTACAAGTCTTCTGCCTGTCTAGGTACTTCTTCCCTGGGGTCAAATAGTCTTCTGCATTATAGGGTTTTTTTAGCTGAACAAACCTATCATGGATGTATTGTAAGAATTTCAAAAG
The DNA here is from genome assembly GCF_964188355.1 of Buteo buteo. Classification (NCBI taxonomy): domain Eukaryota; kingdom Metazoa; phylum Chordata; class Aves; order Accipitriformes; family Accipitridae; genus Buteo; species Buteo buteo. The sequence goes on from NC_134196.1 coordinate 12,227,112, forward strand.
GAAGGGTTTAATGAACTGTGCACAGAGGGCCTTCTGTAAAGACATGTAAAGGTTTCTTTAAAGGCATGTAAGGTTTACTTTGTATAAACATAAAATGAAATATCATTGTGTTGCAGTATATAATTTTTAAAAAAACTGGTCTTAAAAAAGAATGTCTGTAAAAGATAATACAAATAAAAAAAAACCAAACCAAACTGGTTACCAGACCAAAGCTAAGAGAAATCTCAGATTTCTCATGTAACCTGAAGACCAACATAATGCCTCTATAAGTCAGTGAAACTTCCCAAGATGTGTATTTGTGATAGATGAATCAGTTCTGTCTTAGAGTTTCTGGGTATTGTAAGTTGTGGAAGGGTGAAAATACTGATTTAAAAAAAAAAAATAAAAAAATCCTGCACTGAACAAACTACTCAACACTGCTATAGTTAATAAAAATTCTCTTAAAGCTCATAGTTTCCCCACACATCCACACACTCCCCTTTAAAAATGTGAAATCAAACTTTTTCTCTGATAAATCTCATTTTAGAGATCTGAGTACTGATTTCTGTTTCAAAGTTCGGAAGACCTTCAAAGGCAAGCCCAGAAGAGCTTTTGGTGTGCGGTTATACAATTTTTCTGCTGATGTAGTGCCCTCTGGTGGGTTGAAGCTTTAGGGTACCACTGTCAGAACCGTGCAAGGCTTTTCAGCTGCCTGTATTATTCCTGAAATTCATGTACGGCTTCATATTTATCTACTTTCTATCTGGAGGCCATGCAAATGATGGCATTTTTACTTTCTCAGGTAAATGCATTGTGCAATTTGTTTTATTCCTGTTTATAAAAGCTTTATGCTACCACCAATCTCTTCAAAGAAAACGGATCACTGAGATGTTCTGTCTCATAACTAGAGTAGATTATTTTTCCCTAAGAGGATGCTAGGTTCTCAGTATATGTTCTGTGGCACGTAGCAGCTGTGCAGCAGCACTAATGCCAGTTGTGACCCCTCTTTCCATTGTCACGCATACTGGCTACAGCCCTTGTCTCACTTTGCTTTTTGGATACTGGGAAAGTGTGGGGTTTGTACTGAGCCACTCACAGAAGATAAGTGTGGGATTTTGACAACTGTTTTAACATAAAGCCTTGCAGTCACCCTTATGCAGCGTCAAGTTGAAAGTGTAAATTCAAGGCTAATGTAAGCAACCTTCTCCATTTTCTTGCAAAAAACTGACTGGCGATCTTAATCAGTGTTTTAGATTTGCTTTCATGTAGGTGGTATTTAACAATTATTTCTAGCTACAGAAATGAACAAACCAAAAAAGGCTCCATTTAGCATTCTGCTCTGTGCGTGCATTTATGCAGATGGGGGAGAATGAGAAGATAAAAGGACAGAAGTTTGCACACTGTATTTATGATTTTTCAGGTTATTGGATCAGGTGCAGCACCATCCAAATAGAGTGGACTGTTCTCGTCTCTTAGTGGGTATTAAATTATTTTTTATCGTACTAGCGGGTATGTCTTCAACTGGTGTGATGGACTGGTATGTATGCAGTGTTTGAAAATCCGATTTTCTTGTGCTGTTTTATGCTAAACACAATTGGCAAGTTTATTTCAAAGACTAGCTCATATAAAATGTTAGTGTCTTCGAATCATTGGCAACAATTCTGTCTTTTCTTTAAGGTTTTGACAAAGGGAAGGATGATGTGTCACAAAGTAAAGAGGATACAGCACATTCTATGTCAAAAAGCAAGGTAAGGAAAGCAGCCTCCTAATCTGGCTTAAAAATGTCTGTGCAAAGGAGTTCTGTGTTTTTAATTAAATGCAAATGTATTTAACTTTCATTGTAGATAATCTTGAAGATTACTTTTCAGATTCAGCAACAGATAAACATTAAAGGGAATTTCTTAATCTAATTCTCAGGGTGACATCACGTGAAAATCTACAGTTCAAATTAGCAAAAATGAAACGTGGAGTCTTCTCACTGTCATCTTGGGGTGGGATGTTGCCTTGCCAAATGTAATGATGGATGGTAGCCAACTCTTGCTACAGAACACAATTTAAAATCCTTTTAAGCTGTAGGTGAGGATGCTGTTCACTGAGCTGTAGCAAATCTTCTTATAAGAATGTTAAGGAAACTGTAATTGGAGCAGGTTTAGTTTAATGGTTTAAATTGCCAGAGTAAAACACAGTTAAGTGTAATCTGTTGTCCTGTCTGTTGCAAGGGCTTCTGTACCTCAGAATTCAAGTACAAATGCTTTGAGGTCATCTTGATAATAGAAGTGGAAAAGGCAGGAGCCAGGCAAATTCATAATTGTCATTGTGTAGTCCCAAGATGGAAGAGGCTCCTTGAGATGCAGTGAAAACTGAGAACATCCAAAGTGGAGTTGGGAGATGGACACCGCAGTCACCAAAACCATAGCATCTTGGGGTGCCTAAACTTTAAAAAGGAAGAAAACATGAACTACCCGAGCAACTACAAAGACTCTTTTTATGTAGTGATCCCAGGTCTTTTCTCTCCAGAGGTGTGTTTTGTTTTGATCACAATTACTTACACGAGTAGTTTGCAATAGCTTGCTTTCTCAGAATAAAATATTTCCGATGGTATTGAAATAGTAGGCACATGATGAGGGACTTGTGTAAAAAGTCCTTGTAGCATCTACGCTAGCATCTACAATGTAGAAAAATCTACCATAGCTATCTTTTCCTTTCCTAAATCCTTTATAATTTGTAGGTTACAATTATAGCCACTCTGATGCAACCTTCTTTATTTGTTGGCCTATTGTAACTTTTAAAGTGCATGAACATTTTGGTCAGCAGAAGTGCCTGGCATGTCAATGCGCTGAATTTTTACTTAGTGATTTCTATGTATTTAGAATGTGGAATTCCAGGAAAAAAATATTTTCAATTGGGTGTGTCACAAAACAGGCATCTCTCTTTCTCTTCAAGACATTAAAGAGAAGAGGGAAGGACTGCATTTTGCAGAGGGGGAAGTTGCGTATGGTTTGATCACTGAGTGGAGTAGCTAAGTTCACTTGTTTTTCTTATTTAGGCATTGCTACAGGATAGAGTTTAGAGGCTTTAAATTATGCAGCTGTGTGGGTTTCTATTTTCTGCTAGGATGTCCACTGTTTTTTTATAGAGGCAAATGTGGTAACAGACACTTAAACAGATTGTCAGGGCGCAGCAGGCGTGGGCTGCTCTGTAGGGGAAGGTGAGGACCTGAGCTTGAACGCAGCTAGCTCCCAGGGGAAATGGGGGGGGATGCCTGCTTCTTGCCACTTTCACGCCCAGCTCTTTCCATAGCTCTCTGCTGCAAGGTTGGCACTGCAGTCTGTCAGAGCTGGCCTTGGGCACGGGCAGCTGTACCCCTAGGAGACGGAGGGATTGCACTGGAGGGCTTGACAAATTTTTCTGTGATACTTCATGTGTCAGAGCCTTAAAGAGAAACATTAAAGAGATATTGAAGGAAATCAAAGCAACTTAAAGATTATAGTAGCATTTCCCTGCTTCAGTAGTGTCATCAGAATTGCACTGGGGTGAGCAAGTTAGTTTCTGCAGCTGAAGCTGCAGTTTTGTGGTGTGTAGCTAAGCATTTCAAGCTGTTGGTGTCTTACATCTGACTTGGAATGACAAAGATTTGCATCTTTCAGCATTACTGCATCCTAGAGCCCTGCTTGTCAGGGAGATCAAGGAAGCATACTTTACCATCCAGCTTGCTTCTGATCAAAATACTTACGTTGGTCCAGAAAAATCTAAATCATTTTTGACTTGGACATCAAGTTAATACTGTCTCTTTTAACTTGGATTTATTTCAGACTCTATTAATCATTTATCTTTGACTATCCAATTTGTTTTTTCTCTTCCTTATATTTATTTTTCTTGGTTCTTGTCTTTCAAGGATCTTAAGTCTTTGTGTGCTTTGTTGTTACTTTTGCTTGTGTCTTTTTCTACTATCAAAGATGAGACCAGTATTCCTACTTCTCTTAATACATATTTTTCTTCATCCCTGTTTTTGCAATTACTTCATGTGGGGCTTGATAAGACTAGTGGTTCCTTTATAACCCACAAATAAACTTCAGGCTAACAGAAAATGGTAACTGTCTGTCACAGCTGCGGAGGCTGAAGTAGCAGCCCTTCTTTCTAAGTAAGGATGGAAAAGCAGTGATGAGACTTGCCCAGAATCTGGTACTGAATGTACGTCGCTGGGACTTGCAGTAGTTTCTCTTAAAATGTTTTCTTCTTTTAAATTTTGATCCTATCCACTTTGTGTGGATCTAACACTGAGAAAGTTACTAGCTTAAAAATCTACCAATCACTGATCTGTCTCATAATCCGTTGGACAGGTAAATATGGACCTTTACTCAGTGTCATATGAGTGAGCTTTAAACTGAGATACTGAGAAAATGAGTTTTTGTAACCTGTGATACTTACTGGTTTGAGGCTTTTATATGCATGACCTTTAGATTGCATTAGCTTTCTGTTAGTGAGCAACTAGAATATTTATGAGTGTTTTGCTTAAGTTGCTCCATTATAGCTTGCATAACGAGTTCATTACCTCTTCTTATGTGACAGTGATAAGCATTTTTCCCTCTTCTGTTATTACATTTAAAGTACTGTATTTCCTTTAACTTCTAGACAGAGGAATTAAATTTCAAGTTGTATGGCTGTCTTAAAGCTAAATTTCGAGTGTTAAGAACATATCTTTAATACGAAGTGAAGAGGTTTCCTTCATTTTTCCAAGATGTATATATCGAAGTTAGAGAACATTTACTTATCATTGAAATGATTTTGAGGTAAAATTACTTTTTGCCAGTTACTGCACATATCTTTTTGACACTAGCTAAGTAGACTCCTGTAAAGTCTTAGTTCTGAATTAAAGGCGTCAAAGTGGGATCAAAGTTATATTGCTTTGTTCCACTTGTAAATCTTTCATTTTTATTTTTTTGATTTGAGCAACTTTTGTGTTAAGAAAAATAGTGCTCAAGTGCACTGTTTTTATTATTGCAGTAAGTTTTCTCAAAACTTGCATATTTTTTTACTCTCATTTTATAGTATTCCAAAATAGAAATTTGGCGAACAGACTTTGCATTGTAGCCTAAGATTTGAAATGGCTAGTCAGAAGTGTTGAACAGCTTGAGAAGCAGTTTGCATAAACTGTCCTTGAACTTACACAGTTTAGAAGCTTACATTGATTTTTCTTCCTTCCTTTTTTTTTTTGACTAGGCAAGAACTTTGCATCCATCAGACTTGTATTTCAGCGCATAAAGAAATGCAATTCTTTGTAATTTATCTGAAGTTTATGTATATACCTACTCAGTGTTCTCTGACTTGCAGTAGGAATGATAACTCTGTGACAGATTCCTTTTTATGAAGAGCTCTGTATCCCAAGGCGAATATTTGGTGGCTCTAATTCCCTTTCAACTAGTAGGCAACAGATGCCAAAGAATAAACTTTGAACCTTACAAGATGTGGGGAGAGGCAGGAGGGAGAAATCACGTGGTGCTGAGGCAGCATATTGTCCTGCCATGAACAAGGACTTGGGTTTCATGAACAAACCTGAGTCTCGTTCCCCTGTCTGTCGCCACTGTGAGCTTCTCGAAGATGACTTGTGAAGTAATCAGAGCATGGGATTAGGGAGGAAGGAGCAGAACGAGTGGCATTAGTGGTCAGTTGTACTCTGATGATTTATAGAGCACTGAATTCTAGATTGAAGAGGCTGTATTTTCCTTCATGGGTCACGGGGTAAGTGCCTCTCTAGCAATCCATTTGGAGGAGCTAAGTTACAAATGAAGACGTTGGGATTCATATGTGTTGGGAACAACTCCTGTTTTTAAACACCAGGATTCTCCTAAAACTTTCTCTTGGCTAAAATAATGCCTAACTAGTCAAGACTGACATATCAAGTAACAGGCTACATAGGCTAAATATTTACTGTATATAGTTCAGCTTTTTCTGGAGGAATCGGACTTCTTTCCCATAAAACACTTATGAAGAAAAGACTCCATAAATAGGTGGTGAACAGCTCTTGATACAAGTTGTGGTTTGTTGTTTCTGTTCTTGGTTTTGGGGTGGGGGGGGGTGTTTGGTTTTTGTTTGGGTTTTTTTTTTGAAGTGGGTGAAACAGTAGAGGAGTAGGAATGGGAACCTTACAAACTGTGCACTTCAAACACTTTCTAAACTGCCTGCAACAGTAATATATCCTTCTATCTATCATCGTCATTTATTAATTATGTGTTTTGTGAATTCCAGTCTGAATCCAAGCTTTTCAATGGCTCTGAGAAGGACATCGCTTTATCTTCAAGCAAACTTACAAAAAAAGAATCTCTCAAGGTGAATTAATTTCCTGCTAACTCCTCATGGACTATAAATGCATTCACATAGTTTTACCATATTCTCTAATGAGAAGACAAAAATACCAAGTAGTGATGAGACCTATGGAATATTTAAGTATTGTGAGAAGTTGTGGTGTTGATTCTCTTCAAATCTTATTGTACTGTTTCTTGAGTATGGGCTTCTATAATGCAGGCTTTAAGATGTCACAAGATTATAGGATAACTCAGAAGATTATAAGATTCGCAGAGACCCCAGGACATCCACATGCAATGAAATGATGAATTGAATTATCAAAGTTACAATTTGCATGCAGTATCTATGTTTTTTCTACTGCCTTCTTCCCACTGTGTTTTAACAAGACCAAACTCCACTGTTTGGCAGATGTCATGTCAGGAGAAACATAAAATTATTTGCCTCTAAAAGAGGGAGATACAATGTTGTGAATTTCTACTGGGGGGGGGGGGGGAATAATTGGTGAGTAAAGACTACTGATCAGATAATGTATCTGTAAATCTGAATGTAGCCTAAATTTGGCTTTGTACTTTACGCCAGGAAAGGAAGGGGCAGAGGGGGTTTGTTTCGTTGGTTGGTTTTCCCTCTGTGTTTCTAACAGGAGTTTCAAAGTCCTCAGTCTTAAAAGCAAATAACAGAAGAATCTGAAATTGGTTATGTCATAGCTGCTCTTGAAACAGACCATGAAATAGTTGTTCGCACCTTGAAGTCAAATGCTGTTTTAAAGCTACTTCTCTGTATCTGTATTGCAAATTGAGTTTAACTGGGTTTTCCTCAGCTTGTATTGATAGATGTCTTTGTGTGCTCTGGTTTCTGACTTATGGCTGTGGCATTGTAAGTATTTTTATTATTATTTACAGGTTCAAAAGAAAAATTACAGAGAAGAAAAGAAGAGAGCTACAAAAGAATTACTTAGCACTATCACAGACCCATCAGTTATTGTTATGGCTGACTGGTTGAAGGTCAGAATCCAAGTGTGAAACTTGACTTGAAGATGTAGCAGCTGCTTACTGCTTTCTGACCAGAATAGAAAAGACTCAATCTTTTACTTGCTGTTAATTTTTTTCTACAAGCACAGCAGCCACTAATTGCATCCCAGGGTCAATCCTAAGGGAATAATAGAGAAACCTAGCTCCCACTTACTGTAGTCACCATAGTCACATGCATCTTGTGTATAGCCATTAACTTCAGATGAGTTGGCTTTACAATTCTTATTTTGTCCTTTTTATTTTACACTTTGAATTGAAGCTCTGTAACAATAGTGAAAATGGTTCAGTCATATTAGATATTTGAGTACAGATTTCTTTGTGTATTTCTGGTAATTTTCCTTTCCTCTCTTAAGAACTAACTGTCCTCTAATACTGGTACAAAAGGTGAGGAATTGATTTCTAAAAGATAGTAGTCAGTGTCATCAACAGTAGTGCAGTTTCTATATTTGTATATAATTCCTTAAATTTGTGAATATATTCATTGGAAATTGTACAAGAAAAAAGATCTGTTACCCATTTTTACAGTTTGCTCCAAACAATAGCTTGCCTGGAAAAAGTTTCTCCAGCTTTTGTAAAAATCACTGTAAACAGGCTAAAACATTGCTCACATGTCAAGTTGGCATTCAGTCATACAGACACAAAGTAATTAGAATCCAGAGTTGATAGAATTGATGCAAGCAGTCTAATCAGTTGTGCAAATTCAGGGACTTGAAAGGATCTTACATTTCACATATGGGTTGAAGCTAACAGCTGTTATAAGAGGTTTCATCTAAGAAATTCAAATATATCTGAGTTATTTTGTGAATATCCTGTTTTTCTTATCAGATGCCTGCCCTGTTTTCAGAGGAGCTCTGTTTCCAAAGGTTATCGTGTCTTCCTGCTAGTGATAAAATATGTTCCAGATAGGAAAACTCATGAAGGTTTCAGATGTATAGTCATACTTCCTATATCTGGATGTGTGTATACCCATTTGTAGAATAAGTATTCATCAAGAAAGAATAGAAGAGTGAGCATTGAAACTGTACCTTTGTATTGTCTTTGATAAACCTGGGTAAACTTTTGATAGACCTGATAAACTTTGAAATAAAAACTAGTAAGTAATTTCAATTTTAATTTTGTTAAGGGGTATGGTTTTGGTATTGGCTTCACTGAGATGTAACAGTAACTGTTTATCTTCTAGATTCGTGGTACCTTGAAAAGCTGGACCAAACTGTGGTGTGTACTGAAACCAGGAGTGTTGCTTGTTTACAAAACTCCCAAAAATGGCCAGTGGGTAGGAACAGTGCTCCTGAACGCTTGTGAACTCATTGAGAGGCCTTCTAAAAAAGATGGCTTTTGTTTCAAACTTTTTCATCCTTTGGAGCAGTCCATATGGGCTATAAAGGTTAGTGGTAGCATATATGGTTCTTAACAGATGACTAGTATTAGCCAGCTATGAGTAAAGACAACCTTAATGAGAAGCTGAACTGCATTTTTTGTTGTAGCTTTAATGGTTTGTTTATTGCGAATACAAGTGTTCAACATCTAGTCCTCTTCATCACAAAAAGTATTTGATTTATGCTTCTCTGTATACTTAAACAGCTTCAGAATTGTGGTGTGCAGAGGGTTGCCATTGAAGAGGTTAATGCCATCACTGGCAATCATGTAAGTGGGAGGAATGAGTGTATAACATTGTATTTGACGTCAGTTGAATCTGAAAAATTAAGGAGGGAAGTGATTTGCCAAAATGAAAGAGCTGAGATGTGTTATAAACATTTCTTGGCTTCCAACCCTATATTCATGTAATAAAATGTCAGCCTAGTTCAATTTGCTTGTAAGAGTAGAAATTCAAATGACATCCTTGTGCAATAATAGCTTATATTGCAACTTGTTAGCCAGTTGTGTTCCTTTTGGGCTACAATTTTAGGAAGATAAATGTTTTCCTTCAATTCTGATGTCTGTTTGTTTTGTCACATGTGGCATAATATTGTGAGGAGCTCTTACCTGTAAGTGTTGAAAAGCACAGCGTGTTCTGCACAGCAAAGGTTTATTTCCATTTCTTATAAGAATCTTTAAACAATGAGTAATAGCAAACATGATACTCTAGTAAATGAACTATTGTAGTCCTTGTTTTATGTTTGCATATGGAGGGGGGTGCAGAAGCACAGCACAAGTGAACATACTTACCTCCTGAAATGACATCTTGCTTTAGATGAAATTACTGTACAGTATTAGGACCCTTGTCATAATAAATTAATTATGCCCTCTGCAACATACCTGTTCAGATAGCTACTAATTGTGAGATTGTATCTTCTGAACCTTAAATTGATATAGATGTACTGTTGCTTCTGTAGAATATGCTGCATTGATTTTGTCTTCCTTATCTCAGACTGGGAAGTCAGTCAGCTAGTATAATTCCTGATGTTTGTTTGTGGTCTTTCTGAATTGTTATCATTATCAATGTTATCTAAATTTACCAAACTAAGATCAAATCTTCTGTAGCTGCTTTTGAATCTTATGTCAATATTGCTTAGGAGGACTTTTCACTAATTAGTGGTGATTTCACATTTGCAGAACACAGACTTCATATACCTTTTCAAAGCTATAGGGTTTGGTGTTAACGTGCTTTAATTATTTATGATCATGTATACATACATTGCAAAGTGGTGGCCTGTCTGCAGAAGATCACAAATCAGTCTTATATTTCTTTATTGCTTGGCAATGAGAAATGGATTTGTTTGTTTTTTTAACTAGATATTTAGAATTTAGAGGACATGCCCCACCAGATTTTTACTTTTTTAAGGTAGGTCAAATTTTGAACCTGAACAAGTTGATATTGTCCATTCTAAATGTGCTGAGAGCTGGAGTGGCGTTTGTTCATTTTGGTATGGCTATTTGCAGTTGAGAATTACTGGATTTAATTAGACGAAAGGCCTTGAATTTTGAAACCTTTTTCTGCCTTGTTTACCTAGTCAATTATAATGTCCTAGTTACAGATTTATTATCATGAGGCAAGCTTTCATAAGCGTAACAGCAATTGACTGATTTACAGAGTAGATTTACCAGAAGAAGCCTGAAGTCTAAGGCAAAATGACCCTTGTTTGCAGTCAGTGCAGGAAGATGACATTGCAAGAAACATTTACACAGGTATAAGTATTGTAGGAGATTTTCTCACTTGAGCACACTTCGCATAGTGTGTCCTGGCAGACTGCAAATTCTCTTCTGCAGTAGTTTGTGGCCAGTCACTTCACACACTCCCTTAAGCCTGTTGCTGTGGTCTTTGATGTTCCTCCTGCACTCTGAGGTAGCTGATGCACTGTACCTTGTTCTGTCTTCCTCATGTGCCCCGTCCTGATGCCATTTCAGTTTTCTACAATTAATAACTAGGAAAGTTACTGCAAATGGTTTTTCTGAAGTAAATTTAGTCAAGTGTGACTGCTTATCAGTTTTTATTGCTTCCTCTGAATGTTCATGACACTTGAGTTTTATTGGCATGAATGTTCTCTAGGAAGTGAACTTCAAAGTTTTTCTTTAATCTAGTGGAATTTTTAACTCGCCCACTACCTTGTATTGCAGTAGTTGTACTATCGTTCTGTCAGGAGCAGAGACAGTTCAAATAAAGTCACCTAACAAATGGAAACTAATGTCTCTCTTGTACAGAACACTAACATACTGAAAATTGATTTTGAAACCATAATGGGTGATATCAAAGAAAAATATCCAGTGCTTTTTGGAACAGTAATCAATTAGAGGAAATGAAGATCCACAAGCAGTTATTCCAAAATAAGTCAACCTGCTCAAATGTTCACTGCAAATTATTCATTTGATTTTAATCAATGCATTGTCAAAGCACCTAGGGTGAGTGTAGCTTTCTTGCATTAAAAAAACCACAAACCTGAACACCAAAACCACACTTCATCTCCAAATTATAGTTGTTTGGTACAGAGTAAGCAGTGTACCCTGCATGCCCACAGTATAACCCTAAAGGGGAGACCTCGCGGGCAGAGATCTGCCATTAGTCCGTGTCCCGTGACCTGAGAGTTTTGAGGACTTGCGATGGCCGAGACCTTTGCTGGTGCACCTGCGGTGCCGCAGTCCCCTCCGTGCAGCCCCCCCAGGACTCTCCCACCCCTGCCTGGGGCTGTGCTGTGCGTGGTGCTCTCCCCTCCCCAGGGGCCCGTCGAGAGCCAGACCTCTTCCCTGCCTGCCCGCCCTCGGGGCAAGGAGTGCTCACGCATGGGGTTGTCCCCCCTGGTTCTCGGTACCAGCTAACTCCTAATCCCCGTGTTGCCGCTTCGCCAAAGACTTTTCGTAGGCCCACCTTTCCGCTCGCTCGGAGGGAGACTGAGGTTTGGAATCTTGTTTCTAACACCCAAGTTGCTGATAACCCGTACTGACTGTTCGGGAGTTTCTGAACATCATTTACACCAGCACTAGCTTGCCTGTATTGGTATTTAACTGCCACCAAGACTCCTCGTTACCTGCCTCTTGCCCTCAGAAATGTTCTGGCTGTTTCATTTGCTTGCTTCTAAAATATCTGCCTTTATCTGCTTTTGCTCAAAACTTCTGCTGGCTTTCCAATTCCCTCTTCTAAGCCTTGTACTGGCTTTTCATTAGGCTTCTCTGGGGGAAATCAGTCAAGACCAAAATGTGTTAACTCATTAGTTAGGCAGGCTTAACCCAGCTTTCAATGATAGCTTTCAAGTATGTTTAATACAGCCCTCTTTGCCTATCAGTTGTCTTAAAGTTACCATAGGTAAACTTTTTTTGAAGGGGCTTTAAAATGGTTGTTTAGCTTTTTATTCCAAAATGAAGCTTGACAGAGATGGAAAGGTCTTTTGGATTTTTATTTTTTTTGCCTTTTAATTTGTGAAGTAGTGAAAATTAAACTTTGACATTTGACATTCTCTGTGTGTCTTTTGGTTGAACAAAATATCATGGTGTCCTGCTGATACCCTTTATAGAGAGACTTAAGCATCTAAATATCTTTTATGGACCTGGGCATCATCTCTTCTTTTTTCTTATTTAAATGCCAAGCCTTTAGTTAGGCACCTAAATATTGTGTGGACTTGAGTACTGAATAGGTAGACAGGTTGAAAGGGAAGGAGGGAGGGAGAAAGGACGAGTGGGTTCCTATAGCAATACACAATGTTTGAGTGGGAGGAATTACTTCCATTTTATTTAAATATTGATTGGCTTACCTGTCTTCTGAAGACAGGCAAAAATCATGCGGTTTTGGAGCATAGCATGCTGCTCAGACACTAAACACATTGTCGCGTAAAATAAGCCTGAAGTGGATCACTGAAGGCGGCCTCCCGTTCTCTGCAAGGGTTTGGCTTGCCCTCGTGTCTCTCTGCGCTGTGAACCATAGCATCCGTGTAGGAATTGAGAGGAACCTTTGCTCTCATCAAGAACAAATGGGACTGGTGAGGGAAGAGCCAGCTGCTGTACAAATGTGGGGTCTTCTACTAGTCAGCATTTGTGGTAGATCAGCTCTCTTAAACCACCCCACAGATATGTCTTTTGTTTTGCTTGCTTTCAGTCTTACCTCTTCAGCTGAAATACTGAGCTGAAGAGGAATAGCTTGTCCCTTGTGAGCTCTCAACACCCAACTGCAGGAATCGCCAGACAGAGGGTGACTGCCCCATGGCTTTCCTTTTGATGCTTTTGTCGTCTTGCTATAAGTAGCATCAGCAGAGCATTTCCAAGTTACTGTGCCAAGTCTGATTTACAAAAAAGAAAAACCACCAAAAATTATTGGAATCCCAAAGACCATTCTTTTTAAAGTGGGGTTGAATTGGGAGCTATACTTAGAATGAAGTCTTTGAAGAAGAAATCCAGTAAAAGAGGGCTGTCCATCTTTCCATTCATGTCTTCATTAGATGTTGCTGAGTGACAGTAAATAGCCCTGCAGTGTGTCAGCTTGTTATTACATTGAATAATAAACTGTAAAACTGAATTAAAATATCTGATGCTGTTGTTTGTTTTGTGTGTTTCAAGGGTCCCAAAGGTGAAGCAGTTGGTTCTATAACTCAGCCATTGCCCAGCAGCTATTTGATCATCCGAGCTGCTTCAGAATCAGATGGTAAATATATATATCAGAGTTTTTCCACGATGACAGCAGTTAGTTATTAGAAAGAGATGGTTTCAGTTGTCTTACTATGTCTATTACAGCACTGTCATTACAGCTTAATTGTTGTTGAGGTTATCCCTTAAGTTAGTGCATTCAGTTGTGTTGGTACTAGTAGTTTTTAATGGTTATTAAAGGAAAATTTTGACCTGAAGAAACTGTCATTGAACTCCTTGCAGTTTCCTTGCATTGGCTGGGTAGAGGAGGGGGACAGGGTTCAGTTTTAAATATATTTATGTATGTCTAAATACTCAAGCTAGTGCCTTTCTGAAGTGCTAATGTGGACATTCTTTTTAATGAAAGCATTTGTGTGTTATAAAGTGCATCAGTTGCATAGAGTTCTAGTAGTAAAAATTCCCTCAAAATATAGTTTTGTTAACACCCTTTATCACTGGGGAGGTGGTGGTCAATATCAGTGCAACCATCTTCAAAGGTTACAATGAGGAAACAAAACTTAAGACTGTTGTGTAATCTTTCTAGCAGCTGCCTACCTTCTGCTGGTTGATTAAGCATACCCCTGCAGACTTTAAAAACAGGACTTTATTTGCCTTCTGTATTGAAAAATGTATTACATATATGGAAATGTAGACATAAGGAGTGGAAAGAACACACAAATTTGTTTAGTTACTTTTTTTGCCAAAAAAAATTAATTTAGAATATCTGCTATTTTATATTGCAATGGCATTTATATGCTGTCATCATATTGATGTATTACATCAATAAATTTTGCCAACTGATGCAGTTACTTAATCTTCAAAACTAGAGCAGGGCTGTGGGCAACTTTGGAGGAATTCAACAGTCAGGGCTTGGGTGGAACCATACTTGCATTAAGGAAGAAATACTGGAATATGCTCTAACAGAATCATGATTTACCTTGCTTGTCCTATGCTTGAAGCATCCCTTGTACTAGAGCTGGGTAGTTGTGAGTCGTTTTTATGTCCCCACCAGATTATAAAATCCAATGCATGTAACATGGAACAACTCTGAAGTGTGTTTTCAAAGACAGTGTAAGCAGACCCAAAAGGATTGTGAAGTTAGGAAGTGGAAGTTGTATAGCTCAGTTAAATCCTTAATTTTTAGTCTAATAATGAATTTGTCTTTAGGCAGGTGTTGGATGGATGCTTTGGAGCTGGCACTGAAATGTTCAAGTCTGCTTAAACGTACAATGATTAGAGAAGGTAAAGAACACGATTTGAACTCTTCAGCAGACAGTACTCATGTCTCTTTCTATGGTCTGCTTCGTGCTAACAACTTGCACAGTGGAGAAAACTTACCGTAAGTGAATTAATTACTAAACCTAATTGCCCTTTTGGCAGAACCTTGTAGTGATAACTTCTCCACAGGGAGAACCTCCTTCTAAGGTTGTGGTTCTTTTTGCTCCTGAATTCTCTTTATATGCCTTATTTCCACTGTAGTTTATATTGTATGTGGATAAAATGAAAAAAAAAAAAAAAAATCTTTTTTCAAGCAAAGTGGGTACAGAGGAAAGTTTGGCCCAAGGAACTCAAAAGTTGAGTATCACATCAGTAAGTTTAAGTACTCAGTTAAACTGTTAAAAGTTTAAATCTTTTGTATCTTGAAGTTGGTCTCTTATGTTAGCTTCACCTGAAAATAAGAAGTTTAATACATGTGACAACAGTTGGTAGATGTGAATATAAGTTGCTGTTCTTTGGTTAAAGAAATGACTAATCCTATTGTTACTGAAGTGGTTTCAGCATGGCTCGGCTTTGAATCATCAGATGGATGAATAATGATTCAGTCACCCTATTATTATATTAAATGCACAAAAGTTGAAATTATCTGGTATCACCTGCTATCTAATGTCTGAGTGCCCTTGAGTAACTCCCTGTTTATTTCAATAAATACTCTCATCCAGATTTTTGGGAGCATAAGCTTTTGTGGAAATATATTATTAAACAAGCATGGCGAATGAATGGTGTTTTCAAACACTTCAGTTGTGGTACCAAAGTGCATTAGAAAACATAAAATATTTAGTCCTTTATTTGAAATAATTGGGTCTGAAGCTTGCGCTATGCAGTTTCTCTCAGTAGTTTTCCACCAATTCAATGTACTTTCAGGTGGACGTAAATTTATTTCAAATAATCCCTCCCACCCATGAAGAGTTAGCTGCCCATCTGTCTCTTCTGGGTGGGCAGGGATTTTTTACTGCTATTAAGAGCACACTCCTGTATTTGAGACAGAAGACCTAGACTGCAAGAAATGACAATTTTTTCTGGCATAGATAGCCTAGGAAAAGCACAAAAAGGCAAATTATTGCCCCCTGTCCAGTTGACCAAGCAGGCTCAGCTACAGTTTTGTTCCTTCTATTATCTCATGGAAACCATAAAACTGCTGTGTACAATTCAGCTGGAGATCTGTACTCATGAATAGTAGTTTGATATCAGCAGCTGGCCCAGATTACAATCACAGCAATTAGCTACAACTGTTAAGTCTAATTAAGACTAATGGTTTAATTAAGTAGATCTTTGGATATAGCATATTCGAAGAGTGTGCTTAACTATCTAAGCAACAAAACCTGCAGGCCTAATTTTAATGGGGTTGGCAAGAGAGAAAGAAGAAAGGTAAAAGCAATTTTAGCTTCAACTGAGAGCTAGCTTTTAAAAGTACATTAATAGCAAGAGGGGGTCCACAGAATACATTGGACTGATACTTGAAGGTGGTCACCTGAAAAATAGGGATGAAGAAGAAGCAGAGACACTCAATGCTTTTTTGAAGGAGGCTGAGAGTTGACCTCGTTGCTCTCTCCAGCTTCCTGAGAGGGGAAGTGGGGAGGGAGGGTGCTGAGCTCTTCTCCCTGGGATCCAGTGATGGGACACATGGGAATGGCTCAAACCTGTCCCAGGGGAGATTTAGACTGGACGTTAGGAAGCATTTCTTTACCGAGAGGGTGGTCAAACACTGAAACAAGCTTCCTAGAGAGGTGGTCGATGCCTCAAGCCTGTCAGTGTTTAAGAGGCATTTGGACAATGCCCTTAATAGCATGCTTTATCTGTTGGTCAGCCCTGAGGTGGTCCAGCAGTTGGACTAGAAGACTGTTGCAGGTCCCTTCCAATGTAACTATTCTAAACTTGGTGCATTTGACACAGTTCAGTGAGAAGAGCGCATCCTATATGCTTCCAGCAAAGCTAGTTTGACATTGCTGCCACGTCAGGCTTGATGTTAGCAATTTTAGTGTGTATTTTATTAAGATCCTGGTTTGGAAGCATGAAATTATTGCGTGAAGATTCATTTAACCTTTATTTTTTGTAGGTTAAATGACAGTGAAATTGAAAGGCATCACTTTAAAGATCAAGATATGTACTCTGACAAATCTGATAAGGAAAATGACCATGACCACGAGGAATCTGATAATGATGGATTGGGGAAAAGTGAAGAAAGTGATAGCGACACATCGGAGCGACAGGATGATTCTTACGTTGATCCAGAACCAATTGATGTCAAGGAAACTACTTATTTAGAACAGAGTCATGAAGAACTTGGGGAGGTAAAAGTGCTGTTGATGTAATGAGCAAGCAGCTTCTCCAAATAAAAAGCTGATATTTTAGGGGTCAGACTATGCCTGAAAGCTGACTTGCAGGATTGGCTTTCATATTTTCAGCAATAATGGGGGAAAAAGTTCTGTTCACCCATGTTCTGCTTTGCTTTGCTACTCTTGTGCTTGTGTCTGAGATTTTAACAGATAATGAGTTTATCTGGAGTATTGCTCAGACAGAAGGTGCTCAGTTTGAAAGGGCCACCTACAGCAGAAGCTGACCATGTCTACCCATCTTTTTGTTGTTATTTCTATTTGGTTTTTATTAACTTACTCCTGTTTTTTTCTTCAATTAAAAATCTTCAAGTTGAATTAATGCAAGCTGACACTTTTTTCTACTGCAAGAGAGGAGTTAAGCATCCTTGGGGTCTGCAGAATTCAGTGGAAGGCTTGCTGTGTTTCTTATGTCACCTTGCATTTTAATATGATGCCCCAGAGCTGCCATTCCACTTCTGCAGGTTGTCTACACAGGCAAATACAACGGGGTTTTGTATGTTTTACTTGCTATAAAGATACCAAAAAACTTGGTAACAGAAATTGAGATGAGCTTTTTCACAGATCTCCCCTTTCTTCTCAGGTGCTAACTATGAGGGGTTTTTTTTTTTTGTATTGATGGGACAGAAATACTTTGTGCTTTATTGCTTTCTAGTACTGTTTCTAGAAGAAGCAGTAGTTTAGGAAAAGTTGAGGAGTTGACAATAAATTCTTGACTGTGTGTTTTAGAACTGTTCTGGAAAGAGGGCTGCCTTTCTTACAATCTTTGCTTTTGATTTCAGAAACTGCAAGGAAGAGCATCTCCCCTTTTCTTGGTCAGAAAGGAGCATATAGTAGTGTGGCTGCTGGTGTTGCTCACTTACCCCTAAGTAGTGGTTTTCTTTAAGGGAAACCACCAATACTGTTGACTGGTCAAGGCAGTGAAAAGCAAAAATGTGGCAGCTTTCATGGTGGGGAAAAGTTGGTAGAATGAACAGCCCTTTGCTATGTAAGACCTGCACATGAGAACACAGAGTAATATACTTGATGCCTAGGAAAGGACTAAGGAAGGATTTCTGAGCAAAATTCAACCTCAAATTTTTCTGGTTCAGGGCTGATGAAAACAAATGCGGTTTTTAATGCTGAATAGTACATCTATCATACTTCATTAAAGATGTATCATAAGTGTATTTAGAGAAACTTGATTTTTCTTCCATAGTTGCTTCAGCTTCTCAGAGTGGTTCATTTTAAGTATCCGTTTTCCAATCTCATCCTTGGAATGTGTTGACTTGTCTTCTGGAGGATTATTTTCTTTCACCTTTCTGTAAGCAGTTTCTTGTTCATCCTAGGCAGGGGAGGCTGCTCAGACAGAAGTAGTGTCAGAAGAAAACAAAAGTCTGATCTGGACACTGTTGAAGCAAGTCCGGCCAGGAATGGACTTGTCCAAGGTTGTACTGCCTACGTTTATCTTGGAACCTCGTTCTTTCCTGGACAAGCTGTCTGATTACTACTACCATGCAGACTTTCTGTCCGAGTGAGTCAATCCTATCTCTGGTTTTCATTCTTTTCATTTTTGTAAACTAAACTGGGGTAATGGTGTATACTGAAAAGTTTGATCCTCTCTACTTAAACTGTGTCATAGACTGCTTAGAGTTTGAATGTTTGTCTGACAATGTATCAACCATCAGATATCCTTGTTTTCTGGAAGCTAACTGCCTGAGAGCTCGTATGGTACATCTTGAAGTCTGGCCCCTCTTGGTAATTTAATAGCAAACGTGTTGCAGACATTTCTGGTTTAGCTTTTGGAGACTGGTTAGAAGACTTCTCAAACTTAGTTTAATTTTTTTTCTCTAAGAGGTATATTTTAAATGGTAAAACAGTACCAGTTAACCTTTTTAATACAGTGTTAAGTTCCATTCAAATTTATAGTTGCCTGCTCAAGTGTAGCTAATAAATTAAAGACGGTAAATTGAAATATTATTCAACTCAGAGTTCTGTATGTGCGTAGGCCGGTTCTTTAAAGTAGTATCTTATAAATGGAAGAACTTCAGTGGGGGTGGAAGAGGATTTAGTGTTACAAAGAACAGACTCAATCATGGAAATACCATTTCTGATTTTTTGTTTGATTAGCATCTTCAGACAATTATTTGAAAACTTTGAATTTGATGCAATCTGGCTGAAAGTTTTACAGTACTGCAAGTCACAAGACTTTTGTTTTAGTCAGCTCTTAGATTCAAGATATATCACAGCAATTGATAGCGTGTTATAACTGAAACAATACTGATATTTGATCTGTGAGTTCTGTTTGTTTCATAGAGCTGCCCTTGAAGAGAATGCTTACAACCGCATGAAAAAAGTAGTGAAGTGGTATTTGTCGGGATTCTACAAAAAGCCAAAGGTGTCCTCTCTCATACTATTTTGTCTTTACTTTAGTCATTGCATCTAGTTTGAGGGCTTAGGGATGTGCTGGAGTAAGTTTTCTTTTTAAATTATATCACTATGCATTTTTTAAAAGCAAGGTTAAGTTTTTGTTGTTTACACAAAGGGACCTTTTTGGTCCCTAGCCATGCTTAAAATAGACTATATTCAATTGTTTTTTTTCTCTTGGAGTAGAAGTTGAACTAAACATTTTGTGATAAAGTTGAGCCAGTTCTATGTTTACCATTCTCCAGTGATAACATGCGGCAGTTAGAGGAATAATATTTCCACTACTTCACTTATCTTTGTACTAAATACTTTTTATAGTCATGTTGGTGGGAAACAGTATTACTACTAAACTTCAGACAAAAGGTCTGTAATAATTCTCCTGCAAAAAAATCTTCTATTCTGTTTGTCCTTATGTGTAGCCTGGAATAGTTTAGCAGATTTAGTATATCTATGGCGATTTCTTTAGAATGAAGAGCAGAGTAACTGAGCATAATATTCAAATGATGAAATCAAGTACAATGTACTTTAGCAAATAAATTAGATCATAATTTTTTTGTGCCTTATCTTCAGTGTAAGACTGATAAAGTATTTCATGAGTTCTCTACCTGCATTGTATGGTTACTCTCTGTTCTATTTCTGTTTAGGGACTAAAAAAGCCGTACAATCCTATACTTGGTGAGACTTTCCGCTGCATGTGGATTCATCCAAGGACGAATAGCAAGACTTTCTACATTGCAGAACAGGTAGCTGCAATAACCAGTCAAATATTTTTAAGAAAAATAAATGCGCTGCATTTTCGTGCTAGCCAAACAGTATGGTAGTTTCAGAAAATGTATTTAAATTTATGAATAGTATCCTAAAAGCTCTCCTGGTGAGCATAGTTTTTTTTACAGATGTCTCTCTTAAGTGTGTCTTCCTAGAGAGACAGAAAGATGTTTCCAGCTTTTCTGTTTGCTCTTCCTCCAGGAAAAAGTCAGGTGCTAATTTTCTTAACTCTTGAAATTCAGTAAGTGTTTTCTTGATCTTTATCTCTAAAGATTATAGTCTCATTTCACATATATTAACTGTATTCTATTATGTGCAGCTTGAATTTTGTGTTCTGTCATTATTAGCTCAAGGTTTATACTATGTTGCATGGCATTTTTTTTGTTTTGGTTTGGGTTTTTTTTTTCAAATATGTGGTTTTTTTTTCAACAGGTATCGCATCATCCTCCAATATCTGCCTTCTATGTTAGCAACCGCAAGGATGGTTTTTGCCTTAGTGGTAGCATTCTGGCCAAATCAAAATTCTATGGTAAATAATGTTTTTTTCGGTTGTACCTTTATTGAGGAGTGTAAAATTGGTGCAAATGAGCTGTGTTTTGTGGATGAAAGAAGGCTGTTAGAAGAATCAGGGGTTTGATCATTGTATTACCCTTTCCTTACAAAGTTTTTGCTACTGGTCTTTGGAATTTTAATTTCTACTTTTGGATTCTATATTTGGATTTTATTTTAATTTTTAATTGGAGATGCTGTGTATTATAGTGGCTTCACTAGACAGGATAGATTGCAGTGCTAAATATACTGGTGGTGTTAATTTTATTGCTCATTTAACAGGAAATGTTGACTGTTGTCTTTCAGGGTGAGAAATGTGATTTTCTGTCTTTGAATTTCAGGGAATTCATTATCTGCCATACTAGATGGAGAAGGACGGCTGACATTCCTAAATAGGGGAGAAGATTATGTAATGACAATGCCATATGCTCATTGTAAAGGTAGTGGCTTTTTTTCATTTTCTAGATGGCAAAGTTATGAGAACAGAAGTTTATTATTCTAAATAGTTCATTATTCTAAATAGTATACTGTGTTGGATTCGAACTTGTCATCTGAGAAGAGTGTTCTGAACATTGGCAACATTGGTGGCTCTAGGCTTCCACATATTTTATCACGAGGAAAATACATCTGTTTAAGCAATGATCTATGTTTTGGCACAGAAAAAGATTTTTTGTTTGTTTGTTTGTTTTTTTCATAAATAGTAACAGCATATATATATAGCTATCTGTCATTACATGGCAGCAATGTACTGTTTGGGTTGTCTTTTTTTTTTTTTTTTTTTTTTTTTTTGTAAAGAACAGTTTTGAGCTTTTCCAGTATTTTCCTCCTGTAAACATAAAAGGCAATGTAGTATCTACACCTCACTGTGTGACTTGAGTGTAAATTGTGACAATTTGTCTTTAGTTTCACTGTGGGAAACCAGTCAGTAATTTGTAAAGCTTTCTGGAAGGTTGGTAGTAGTACAAAATACACTGCAGAGTTGCTTTTTTTAAACTGCTACTTAGGTTTATCTACCCATATATTCTCTGCCACAATTCTCTTTCGGAAGCCTTACAGTCAGCAACTATAATATTTTCCTTCACTTGAGATGTATGAAAATCAGTTAGCAGAATTAGGTAATTTGACGTTAGTTTGGTAGACTCTCCTCTTTCCATTGTTCGTGGGTGTTTTTAATATTCTGTTGGATTTTTTTTTAATGGCTTTGGTGACAAAAATAATACTTAACAATTAAAACACATAATATATACATACATTCAAGTCAAACAGGAAGAACTGTCGTGACTAATAAAGCTGATAGAGAGAAAGGTAGAAGAATATGCAGGGAAGGAGAATGTGCATGGTGAAAAAACCATATTTGCACATGCATTCACTGTATGTAAAATATATTCAGTGTTTCAAAAGCTGGATTGCAGGGGGAAAGACAGTAATGGTGGGAAAGAATGTGTACTCAGTATTGTCAGCCTTGTGCTTCCAAAAATCTTCAGGGAGGTGATCAGTGTTGTCTTATATTGCTTGTCCATGATTGTCTTCACCTGCGGTCTGACTGTACATACTGCTTCTGTTCAAGTTAAGTTTTTCTTTGCTGTCTTTGTCATAGAGTTATTTTCCTGTCTTAACCTCAAAAGCTTCCCTCCTCCAATCATCTCCGATAAGACTAAATACTGCCCTTGCTAGAGACAGCAGCATATGCTGCCAAAGATATGTCTTAAACAATTTTTCCTGCTTACCTGTAGTTGACTTAGGTCTTTTTGTTTCTGTTTGGGTTATCTTATTTGGCAGAAAGATCATGCTTATCAGTAGGAAAGGTCATCTGAAAAGATGATTTTTCTTCTGGCACAGACATGTTTACTCTAGGAATTGTGCCCAAAGAACTTAGGGTTTTTGTCTTGTTCAGTTATAAACATTCATTTTAGCTGTTTTATCCTGCAGGAATTCTTTATGGCACAATGACCTTAGAGCTTGGGGGAACAGTCAACATCACCTGTGAGAAAACCGGCTACAGTGCAACAATTGAATTCAAACTCAAGGTTAGTAAATGCTGTGAGTGGGCACAAGAAGGAGAATGAGCATAATGATAATTTAAATAAATAAATAGGTCACTTCTTAGATATGATCTGATTTAATATGGAATTGTCTTTTTGGAAGCAGGGATTTTAATTTTAATTGCTACGTATGCAGCTACGTGTATCTAGCAAATAGTGATTTTTTTTTAAAAAAAAAAAAAAGAAAAAGGAGCTACATTGTCATCTCTTTTCTTAATGTATTCTTCTGTGTCCAAAGATTTTGACTGAAACTTACAGTGCTGTCTTCATCTTTAGTCATAAGAGATGCAAACATATTGCCAGTTGTATGAATGTTAAGAACAGCTCTAGTGGTGGAAAAGCAATGGTCTGTCTTATCTCCAGCAGTAGCAACAGTGTATGTCTAGGAAGGTGTAAGAACAGGGGAATTGTTTAGTGATCTGATCAGTAGTTCAGGTATTTTGTGTGGTGGTGTTAATATACTTTGGTGATTTTTAGTTCTCTAAAAATATTCAGGGTTTTTTAAACTGGAGAGCTCTTGGAGGAGAACTCAGACCCAGGTTCCCCTCTTCCATCCTAGGTAAATTTAAGTTGCTCACAACACCTTGAATAAAGATGATGCAAAGGCTTTGGCTAACATTTACATCAGCCTAATGTCCAGTGCTAAGCAACAGTTTACATGGACTATTTTTGGCAGCTGCACATGCTGTAGGAGCACCTCCCCGCTCACAAAAGCTAAACAAAGGTTTCTAAACTACTTATAGATGACTTGCACTTCTGAAAAATACATTTTCCATCTTTGAGGCAGAAACTAATTTAAAGCTGAACAAATAGTTGTTAAGAAATGTGGATGTGGAGAGGGAAACTGTATTTGGTTGAAATTAGAGGGGAAACATAAAAGTTAGGAGGCTGTGTTAATTGATATTTTGCCTCATCAGCCCACAGGATACATGTGCAGACTGTCAAAAAGGCCAAAGAAAATCCCTGGCAATCATTTTTGTTGTTGCTTCTGCAAGAGTTAATCTCTAGAAACAAATGGTCTTTGGCAAAGTGGTGAAATTAGTGTAGCAAATTACCATGTCCTCCAAGATATCATTGTGTCACTGTTTTCTGCATTATTTTACGGGTTTTTTTCCACTTTAATTCGACAATGCTTTTGCTCAGCAAATCTTTTAAGAAAATACAGCATGAGAGAACAACTTACTGTGTTTTAGACTTGTTTTGGGGATTAAAGAGGCAGAAGTTATAATACTAAAAGCTACCAGGGCTGTTTCCATCACATTTCATAAATGCACTTTTTTCCTTAACACTAAACATAAATGCAAAAATAATTTGCTATTAAAATAAACATGAAAGTATTTCTTTTTGTTTTGCAGCCTTTTTTGGGTAACAATGACAGTGTTAACCAAATATCAGGGAAAATCAAGCTTGGCAAAGAAGTTCTGGCTATTTTGGAGGGTCACTGGGTAAGTAGTGAGTGATGATATTTTAAAAATGCTGGCTGACAGCTGAGGTGAAAATACCACTTAGTTACAAAAAAGACTCAAGTTTAAAAAAAAAAATTTGATTAAGTACCACTTTTATAGAACGTATCTCTTTATAGTTAGTTCTCTAGAGAATATAGAATCAGCGTAGTGTTATTTGCAACTGTTAAAAGGTGGAAAAGTTGTGTGTATTTGAGTGGTTCATGAAGAAAATACATTTCAGCTTGTGAAATGTTTTTAGCATATGTGTTAGTACTATGAAGAATTGTTATGGCACCAGCAAGAAATGTTTATAATTGTTTCAGTTCTGGTGAGATGATACTGGCACTGCTGGTTTTTGGCCGTGGTAATGGTTCCATTGCATCTCTGTTCCAAGTTAGAACTAGCACAGCAAGCAGAAATTGAATTTTCAAGTCAGCATATCTAATTGTTCTTAACTACGTGCATCCAAAAGAAAAGAAATTCTTGTTACAAAAAAAATTGCTTATTCCTCTTTTTTGTGTTATTTTGACTCTTTGAGATTATTACAATTAAGGTAACTGAATTATGTCTGTTACAGGACAGTGAAGTTACTATTAGTGACAAGAAGACAGATGTTTCAGAGACATTCTGGAATCCGACATCTGATATCAAACAGCGTAGGTTACCCAGATATACAGTGAAGTTTGAAGAGCAAGATGACTTTGAGTCAGAGAAGTAAGTTTACTTTAGAACCATATGTCATTATTTTGAAAAAATAAAACTCATCATCTTCTCCAAATGATGAACAAATTTTATGGTTTGAACATGGAACAAATTAGGAACAAAATATGGTTTCTTTCCTTCCCATGTTTGCTGATACTCACCTGTAAAACAAGAAAGCAACACTGTTAATTACAAGGTCGTTATTTACAAACCTTACAGTCATGGAGATTCTTGATGGAAATGTAGAAAAAACATATATTACAACATGGTAATAACCTGTTAGGGGTTACTTAGCCTATAATTAAGGAAATGTTTGCAATTATTTCTGTCAACCAGATTGTAACTCTCTATATTGCTCGTTTGTCAGGCTTTGGCAACAAGTGACAAGAGCAATAAATAACAAAGACCAAACAGAAGCTACTCAAGAGAAATACGTTCTGGAAGAAGCTCAGAGAAAGAGCGCCAAAGAGAGGAAACTTAAGGGTGAAGAGTGGACGTGCAAGCTGTTCGATCAGGACTCAGTCACAGGAGAATGGCACTACAAATATGCTGAGTGAGTCCTGGAGTGCTTGTAACAAAAACTGTTTGTCAAATGCCTGGTAGCATCACTGAGCCTGTTGCTGTGGTTTCAGGAGGAAAAGAATTCAGATATATAGCTGAGTTCAAACTCATGAAATGCACAGTGCTACTTAATATTCCTGTTCATACATTTTCATTAAAATGCATAATTTTTTAGCTCAACTTGGTAGGCCTTTCACCAAAGAGAGGATATTAAATATGTCGTGTTGAAAAGGTGGTGATTGCTAATGCAGGAAACCATGTTTCATGTAACCATTGCAATGGGCTTTTTCTTTTTTTTCCTTCTTTTTTTTCTTTTTTTTTTTTTTTCTTTCTTTATGGTTATGTGCCTCAACAAATTTGTGCTATGTTCTAGAGTTCCTTGGGCATGGTGCTTTGGGATGCATTGTGCTCCTTCCCCGCCCCCCCACCCCGCCCCTGCGACTGACCAGAGCAGCTACACAGATTTTCCCAGACTGGAAAATATGGTACACATGGGCATATCAACTGAAAATCAGAAAAGCCTGTGCTTAATTGAACTGAGCTGTTTAATTTGTTCTATGTTAGAATAACTCTGAGAGTAACAGGTTTACAGCAGTGGTTAATGCTGGGACCTTGTAGCTCAGTTGTCAGATATGCCCTGCACACACGAGTGTCTGTGAAGCTCTTTGTGTGATGTGATCTGTATCAGAGATGAAGATGCAGCTGCATCTCTAACTGCTGGGGTGCGTTCCGTGTTCTCACCAACTCTTGCAAGAGTCAGCCTGGAGCTGAGCTCTTTGCTAGTGATGGTTTTCACAGACCACCCACGTTCTCCTGATTCTTTTACAATACCCTTTTACAATATTGCAAGGATTGTAAAAGTAAAATATCCAAAGATGATATACTCTGAGTTAAGTAATTCTGAAGCCGTTGATGCTGGAAGTATATTCCCATGGTTAAACCTGGGAACCTTTCACCTTTGTGTACAAGAATGGCAGTATTGGGGCAGCAGCCTAAGTGTACATGTAGGGAAGAGTACAAGCATCCTGAGTGCTCTTCATGTCTCCAGCAAATTTGCAACTCGGAGGTTTCCTGGAACAAAGCAGGGATTCTGTGTATTTAGCAACTCCCAATAGATTTCTTTTCCATGTATTTCCTTGGTTTCCTCTTAAGTCTGTGCATACTTTTACCACCCAAAACATCCTGCAGCAGGGATTTCCCCAACTAGACTAAAAGCTCTGTGAAACACCCTCTCTTGGTTTGAACCTTCTAGTGCTGTTGATGCCTCTTGCTTGTTGGAAGAATTGTGAATAGTCCAGCCGAACTCTGACTGCCCATACTGTTGAACCCTGTGTAAAACTGTCAGGAAAAGTACTGCACTTCAAATCTGTTAGGTCTTAAAGCTGCAGGGGATAATCTGTCATGTTAATCTGTATTATTTCTTGTCTCCTTGAAGCCATGTGGTTCAAGGATGGGCCACAGAAATGTGCTAGAAAGCAGCCTGCACTGTCAGCAGTCCCTGGAAGAAACTTCTGTCTCCTTTTACGCATATAATGCTGGCTCACTACCTGGTCCATGTAGCAGTCTTTTATGCTTATCGTGAAAGATGTGTTCAGTGAGCTGTGGCATTTGTTAAGGTATCTGGATTATGGATTTAGGCATCTGGATTACAGATACAAGAGACCTTTGGGAGACCAATGCCTAGTTCTTACCCAGTTACCTTAGATGACATTTAATTCAAGTCAGGTTAAGCTAAGATGTAAATGCAGATCTATGTTCACAACATCTGAAACAGCTACAAACGTTTTAAAAGGCATACAGGAGATGAAAGGAAATCCATGCTTAATCTACTCTCACTAAAGCTGTGCATCAGAACAGTCTTCATGCAGCTCACTTGCAGTTTCTGTCCTGAGAAGGCTGTAATCAGGGGAGATGTTGGTCTTTGCCTTTGGCTGCTTGTTGTTCTCCAGTTGAGCTATGTGTCTTTTGCTTTTTTTTTTTTTTGAAATTCTATATTAACCTTTACTTGGAAAAGCACTCTTAAAAAAAAAATCAGAACAAGAAAACTGTGTATAGCTCATTAGTGCCTCTTTAAACCACTCTTAATTACCATTAGCCACTTTGGGATGAAGGCAGGTTTTGAGGTAACTGATTCTTAACCTCTCCTTCCTAGCCATCTTTTAAAAGAAAAAAACAAAAAGCAGTCCAAAATAATAATCTTTTAAAAATCCCTTAATTCCCTGTAGTTCTAAAATAATAGCTGTACAGTAGGCAGAAAACCTCTCCAAGTTTGACAAATACTAATCACTAGCCAGATAAATTCTTAATGATATTGTTGGTTAATACAATAGCTTGTACTCCTACCAGCTGGCTGAGGGTTTCACCTGGCTATGAAGTTTATTTTTGGGCTCTCTTGGACCTTCAGGTTAGGACTGGGCTGTAGGTGGAAGATAAGATCACTTATTCCATGTCTGACATCTGTATAGGGAGAGAGTACTTTAACCTGTTCATTCCGAGTAGTTTCTGAGCAGGAAAATAGTTCTTATTTAAATTACTGCAGTATTAATCAATTATATTCACTTTGTCTAGTACCAGACCGTGGGACCCTTTGAATGATATGATCCAATTTGAAAAAGATGGCACCATCCAAACAAAAGTTCGACATCGGACACCAATGGTATGTTCCAGTTCTGTTAGCACACACAGGAAGGTCCAGGGACCTGTATATATTGCGTTATGTGTATAAAGGTCATCAAAGCATTGGGAGCAATAGGAAATACAATTGTTATCCTACAAAAATGTAAATTTACCCAGTCCATAGTCTTTCACTTCTGTGTTGCTTCCTAAGAGGTAGAGATGACTTGATTGGATAGGAATATAAAATATGCAAACTGGAACTCAACATTTTAATGTGTATTTTCCCTTAAATGGGAAGATGAACAAATTTCAGACTGCTTATACTTTAAAAATTTTAACTTGGACTTCTATTAGATATTGTGCTTTTAACTATTACTATTAGAATGTGCTGCTTTGCTACAGTTCTGGTTCTCTGGAAATAATTCATAAGTTTATCAATTGTAGGTTAGTGTTCCAAAAATCAAACGAAAGCCAGCCGGCCAGAAGAAAGGAGAGTGTGGTTTCTCATCCCCGGAGCCTGATAACCAGGACTCCTCTGGGAGTGAAGGTAGGAAAAGATACATTTGCATACAGAAATAATAAATTTATTTGACAGTGAAACAGAGTTCTGTAGTCACACATATTCTTCTTATCTCAATGTTTGTATTATGAAATAATGCATGCTTTAGATCACAGTTCTGTCCAACATGAAGCACATTCTGGAAAAACAGGAGCAGAATGGCTCATGGTTTTAATTGCAAACTTTCCTGTACTTTTAAACATCAGTATGTAATGTAGGTAGGTTTAAGTGCTGCACATATTTAGTATCTGGGGGAAAAAACATGTTTTTAAACTCTTTTCTTTCTTAAAACAAGATTAATTGTTTTAATTTGTAGGTCAGTATGTTGCTAGAAGGCAGATTTTTGTTGTTGATAATGCTTGCAGAAATTAAATAATACAGTGAGTGTTTCAAGATATTTGAAGCACTTAACTTGCTGTCCTTCTGTGCTATAGGTGACTCTGAAATAAAGCTTTAGTTTTCAGTAGAAGATTAGTTAGAAAACTTTCTCCTTATTTTTGCAACTGATTTAGTTTGTCATTAGTACTTTGTTCCTTTTTGACTTGGCAGTCACTTCTGTGAATTACATCTGGCTTTTTGTATCTTTCTAGCGCAACTTTTGAAGCATAATACTAGAATAAGGAAAAAAGGGGCAGACCTTGGTGAACTGCAGAGTGCCATTGAATCTATAAAGGAAACACAAGAAGACATTAAGAGGTAGTACTAAATAAAATGCTTTAAAATGGTTTAGAGAATATTCATTTTCTAGCTTTTTTTTTCCTTGCAGGCTGGTATGTATCTTTCTGCTTTAAAGCCTTGATGTCTTTAAACTACCCTTCATCCCAAATACTGATTGCTCATTGATGTTTCATAATTTTCCTCAAAAACTGTCTTCTGTAGGGAGCTGTAGCATACTAGAAAATGTCAAATTGTCTAGATTGTAATTTACAAGATAATATTTTCTTTCTTACAGGGACATTATGGCTCTACGAAATAGAGTCACGTCTAATTCACCACCTGTGGACTACCATTTCTTGCAGTTTAAGCACTATGTCTTCATTTTACTTGTGGTTCTGCTACAGCTTATCATTAATTTCTTGTTCAAATAGGAAGTGTGAACAAGGGCCTTTCTGAACTGGAATGATCGAACTGTTACTGGGGACCATATTTTAAGTTGGATTTTAAATGATGCAATATTATCTAAAAGAGCCCTGTAGCAACAACTTCCAGAACTTTGCCTCAGCGTCCATGGTTCAGAGTCATACTCCCGTCTACCCAGTTGAAGTAAGAATTGTGTAAGTGCCAGTACGCTCTTGCTCCTGGTGTGTGCCTCTGTCTCGCAGACATACGACATCAGCCTTGTGTTTTATATTACGTCATATGCTGTACTGATGAATCTTCACCACAGAATAGATGAAGTTAAAAATTCAGAGGTCAGACCCCATAGGTAGGATGTGATTCTCGTTGTGGTAGAATGATAAACAAGCATACTTTGTTACATTTATACTTACCATTTTTGTAGCAAAGGAACTTTTGAAGTAGCCAACAGTTTTTGTAAATGGCATTGGGTGTTTGAAAGTAAACTTTTGTTTAAGGTCAAACAAATACATTGTTATACAAAGGTCATGAGTGTTAGGAACTGGCAGGTAAAAAGCTGAAGTCTTTGGGAATTCTGCAATGCAATGTCCCTGATTTGTTTTGGAAGTATGAGGGGGTTTTTATCTTAAATTACTATAGTGGCTTGTAAGCCAGCTGTTTTATTTTTATAGTTTTAAAACTTCAGATTCTTCATAAAAACATTCCTGCATCTGCTGTATGGAGCACATTTTTTAACAGTACAGCACCTGGGAAGGTACTGTCTTGGTCCCCTCTCTCTCGTGAATTGCTAATGTCGAGGATTTATGGTATGTTTGCAAGTCTGGATAAATCTACAGCTTTGAATTTGCATTTGTGTATGGCCATGTCACAGTAAGGAGGCAGACTGCTGATGCCAGGACTCTCTCTTATTTTTGAAACAAAATGTGAAGATGCAAATGAGCACTTCAGATGTAGCTTGAGTTGAACCTCCCAAAAGGCAGACGATGTAGAACAGAATTTGGGCACGGTCATGAGTTCACTTGCAAATGAAAACCTGTGTGTTTACAAGGGGAAGGTCTTCAAAAATTGTAGGATGGCTAACACCACACATATCAAAACAAATGAGAGTGAAACCCTGAGTCTTTATTAAATTCCTCCTTACTGCAGTATATACTACCTAACAGAACACACGGATGCACCTATTCGCTATGCTGTAGCCATACAAATTAATGTGAAGCTTAAGTTTCAATTTAAAACCAGGGTGTCTAACATTTTTATTTGAAGAAATATATGCATGTATAAACTTGTAAAATTCCAGCAAAAAAATTTAGTGCCAGTGTTTATCTGGTGAATTCCTTACACCCGTCAAGCGCACCAAGTCAAAAAGGAGCTGTAGTATTGTAAAGGTACTCTCTGTAACCCAGATGAGACAACAGGAGGGTGAGCGGCACAATGCAAAGGGCAGCCAAATTTGTTTTCAGAGGATCTTCTCGGAAATCAAATCCATCCTGGGCAGTGGAACAGTTCAAAGGTCACGTTTGGCGCTTTGCCACAGCCCGGTTATCCCTCTGCCTTGGCCAGCCTCCCTGACTCTCCAGGTGAGCTACCTTTCTGTTCTGCGTCAGTCTCACCGGTGTGTAGTGAAAATACTATTTATGTGTTGTTTATCGGTCTAGCTCGTATATTCCTGTGGCTGACACCTTCGCACACCTCCCCTTCTCTTTTACCTTTACCTTTCTTTGGGCCTCAGCTATGTAAAAGTTTATTGCTTAAGGAGTCAACTTCAGCTTATTTCTTACAGCTTCATATTAGCATAGTTTGGTCTTGAATCACGTTCTGGAATGTGGCACCTTAACCAGAGCCATCTTGTATATGTGGGCAAGACCAAACTTGGGTGGACTTCTATTATATCTACAGATGATGAGGTAAAATTTGTGAACGTAGAAAGTCCCTCTGTAAAAAAAACAAAACAAAAAAACCAAAAACAAACAAAAAAAACCACAACAAAAAAACCCAGAATGTAAGTCCCTAAACGGAAACTGAAGTTGCTAGCCATGTATAAAATGGCATAAAGAAAGCAGAATATTATAGCATTAATTTAATGTTCTCAGCCTGGATTTTGGCCATTCATTATTGCATTCAGATGTCAAAGCTTCACCTGTCTTAAGATCTACAAGCCTTTAATCATACTCTGTGCTTAAGAGTAATAAAAGAGGAAATGAGAATTTGGGCAATAACTTCAACCCCCCAAAATAATACTCTGCAAAATTTGTGGTGCTAAAACTTTTGACTGATAGTTACAAGCTTTTATCTCTCTTGTAAATAGAAATGTCCTTCTGCCCTTTCGTGTTGATTTTTTTTTTAATCTCTTCTATTCTAGATCAGTTAATAACAGTCTGCGTGTGTTTTTACACGGACTGCATGGTAGTAACTGTGGATTTGACCCAGCCAGCTGGCTGGCAGCGCAGTGTTGGATAGTGTCAGGCTAAACAGATACTCTGTATCTGAAATTCTTGCTCAGCTCAAGATAAGTAGACTTGAACAGAGCGAGACAAAATGCCTGTGCTTATTTTCCTTTTCAGCGTATTTTTTAGAGTTTAATTCTGGTTTTAGTGATGATCCAGGAAGGTAAAGGATATATGATGAAACTTTTTGAAAAGTAAAATTGCAGATTGCCGCTTGACTGTATGATTAGATAACTTAAATTCTGAAAAGAACATCGAAAACCTAGTATTTCCTATTTTTGCTGGGTTTGGTATGACGTTCCCTCATGTGAATAGAACAAAGAAATTTCTTGCCTAATTTTTACAGTACAGCTGGTCACAGGCATGTATGAAGCCTTTTCTTTAGCGCATCACCATTGTCCTACTTAACCATGATGTGTAGCTGATCCTGAATGTTATATACTTAAGACTGAGCTCTGCGCATAGTTATAAAAATTGATTGTACAGTTTGCAGATGTTTGAGGGCTGTGGCCTCCTACTAGAAGTTTAAAACAGCACTTGTTTTCACATTTGATTTACAAATCTTGTTTTAGGTTTGTTTTTTTTCTTGTACAGGAAATATTTTTCAGAATTTGTTGCCATGTGGTTTTGTTGGTTTGGGTTGGTTTGTTTTTTTTCAAATGCACTCTAAGCCTTTAATTTGCCATTTAGGTACAGATTGCCTAGTTAAGGTACAGGTGACCTAAGAAAAAGTAAATATGCCATGTGAAACGTAGCAAGTATCAGTTTCAGCAGTAGATGATGTTTCTTGCATTTCACATGTTGATTCCTCTTAAATAGTTGACATTACTTAATGAGGGTATATCCCAGTTGTTCCCCCCACTCCCCCCGAAATTAAATCCCATAAATTATTTGAAAGGTTGTCCCATGAAATGTAGTGATGGTGGTTTCTTCCCTTGTTTGTTTGTTGTTTGCTGCCCTCCTGTGCCTTTGGCAATTTTATTTTTTGCTGGACCGGTGTTTATGAAACCGACTTTGGATTCAGTGTTTGTTATAGTTTCTTAAAGGCTGTTACTTCACCACTGTTTGTGTAAATAACGTACAACAAGGATTCTGTACATCTGTAAGTTTTGATTATTGTTATTTCAAGGGGTATCCTCAAATCACAGAAGATCTCGCAGATATTCAAGTATTGTAAACAGTGCCTTCTTGGTGGGATTCTTGCTGTTCCGAGACACGTGAAGAAGATTTGTCAAGCGTGTGCCATATGTAACATCCGACCTTTCGTGAGGGCTTTCGTGTTTGAAAACTAACTTTCCTGCTTAGTCAGGCTCTGGGGGAGGAGGAAAAAAAAAAAAAAATCCACTATTAAAACACGTTAAATGACTCGCTGTTCTGGCTGGATTTCTGGGGGTCGATCCCAGGAGGCGGCAGCCCCTTTCCCCCTACGCCCCCTCAGCCCCGGGCGGGCACCCTCCCGCCCTGTGCGGAGCAAGCCCCCTTCGGCTCTGCCTCCCCACTCCGCCATCGAGCCGAGCCGTGCCGCCGCGCTCCGCGTCCCCCTCCCCGGGTTTCCCTCACGCCGTTCCCGCCTCCGCGCCCTCCCTCCGGCGCCGGCGCCCGCTCCCGCCGCGCATGCGCCGGCCTTCCCGCCCTCAGCTTCCGCCGCCGCGGCCGCCATGTCGTGTCGGCCGGAGCCGGGCCGCCTGGCTCAGGAGGCGGCGGCGCTGGCGGGCGCCGTGCGCGGAGCCCTGGGGCCGCGGGGCGGGCGGGCGCTGTTGGTGCGGCCCACCGGGCAGGCGGTGCTGACGCGGGACGGGCGGTGCTTGCTGGAGGCGCTCAGCCTGGAGCCGCCGACGGCCAGGTACCGGCGGGGAGGCGGCGGGGGGGGGTGTGTGTGTGTGCGGGGAGCCGGGCGGGCCGCCGTTCCGCCTGACCGCCCCCGTCTGCCCGCAGGATGATGGCGGCCTGCGCCTGCAGCCACCGCGCCGCGACGGGGGACGGCGCCAAGACCTTCGTGCTGCTGCTGGCCGGGCTGCTGCACGGCCTGCGGGCGGCAGGCGGCGGCGGCGGCGGCCTGAGGCGGGCGCTGCGGGCCTTCGAGGCGCGGGTGCTGGAGCGGGCCGTGGCGCGGGGCCTGCGCCGCCATTTTCTGTCGGTGCTGGCCGGGCGGCGGGCGGAGGCGGGAGGGCTGGAGGCGCTGCTGGAGGCCTACCTGGGCGGCCGGCTGGGGCCGGGCGAGCGGCGGCTGCTGGCGCGGCTCTGCTGCGAGTACTGCCGCCGCTGCGACCCGGGGGCCGCCGCCGCCATCCCCCGCCCGCGGGTGCTGCGCCTCCTCGGCCGGCGCTTCGCCGAGTTGCACGCCGCCGTGGCCGGTCTCCCTGCGGAGAGCTCCAGGGTCCTGCCCGGGATCGTCCTCCGCAGGGATTTCGCGGCCTACTGCCCGGCGGGAGGGGAGCTGCGGGCCGTGCTGGTCACGGAGCCCCTCCGGCCCCCGCTCTCGGCCCCCGGTGGCGAGTTCGCGGTCAGCTCTGAGGGTCAGTACGGGGCCTCCTGGCGCTGGATGGCGAGGAGGACGGAAGACTTGATGAAACGCTTGCGGAGGGGCAACGTTAAGCTGCTGCTGTCGAGCGTGAAGCAAGACGAGGTCGTTATCGACTCTGCGAAGTTACACGGCGTGTCTGTGGTGGAGTGCTTATCGTCAGAGGAAGTGGCGCTCATCTGCGAAATCACGGGAGTCGTGCCTTATGCGCCTTTCGACGATAACGCGCACGGAGAGATCGCCAACGCCGCAGCCGCGACCTTCTGCCAGCCCTTGCTGCTGGGCTCAAAGAGGTGCGCTCACATCGGCTTCACCGGCCTGTGCGCCTTTCGGCCCCACTGCCTCATTCTCTGTGGGCCGGTCGACAGCGTTAACGAGCAGCATGCTGCTGCTTTACAAGGGGCGTTTACGATGCTGCAGCAGCTATTTAAAACAGTCGATCAGAGGGAGGAATGCAAAGGAGAAGGTGAAAGCCAGAATGAAGCCTCAGAGGTCTGCAGCTGGCATCCTTCAGCTGCTCAGCAGCAACTCCTAATAGAAAATATTTCTTGTAACGATGATCAGGTTTCTGAATGTCAGCTGAAAGTACATAGGGACAAAACAGAGACGCAGATCGTAGACCCTGGTTTGCAGGGAAGTGAAAATCCAGCACGTGTGCAAACAGACTTGCAAATACCCTCAAATCCCGTCTCGCATGCCAAAGAATTCAGTGTTGCCACTGAAGGAATTGGCTCTTCAGGAGGCGTACAGAAACCGCACGCAAAAGGCGAGCAGCCAAGTGGCGTGCACGAGAGCTGTAAAAGCGATTCACTTGTGGACAATCAAAAGAACTACAGCACTGCTGTGTTTGCCGCACGCAACCCTAATGCAGTCACTGCGTGTGAACGCCTAGATGTTGGCAAAGACCTAGAGAAAACAAGTTGCAATATAGTTCCATGTAAGCATGAAAAGAGTTGTGTAAGCATTGCACAGACTTACTCCAGCTCCCTCATAGAAGCAGGATTGGTTTTGCCAGTAGGAGGTTACTTTGAAATCCTGCTACATTATTACATTCAGTACTATGCAAAACAGTGTCAGCAGTCAGAGGTAACTTTTGTATCTAATGTAGTTGCTGATGCTTTGCTAAGTATTCCCAAGTCCTTGTACAGGACAACAGAACAAAACAGCTTTACCAAATTCTATCTCAAAGCCGTAAATGCACTCAGAAAAAATCAGCCACTGCCTATGAACGAAAAAGGCTTAGAATCGGTGTATTGCAAATACCAGTTAGTCATTTCAGTTCTTCATTGTGCTACAGAGCTTCTCTCCATAGATTTAATAATTGGTGTTAAGCGGCCACTGAAAAAAATTGAGGATTGTGACTCAGAAGATGACTTCTGAAATTGTTAATAAAGAATGTTTTTGATTATGTGTTTTCCTGTGTCGTCTTGTCAAACAGGCGTGTCTCAAAATTCAGTGCTAGAGACTAAAAGATGCTTTTTTAGGCTCAGAGACCTAATGTGCTGCTTTTCTTTTAGAAGAAAAGGAAGAAAAAGGCTAACCAGCTAAGATTTGTGGAAAACTTTGTTGTGCTGTCTGAACAGCACAAACGTGAAGTTTCAAACATGAGAAAGCGTAGCTGGTTTCCACTGCAGAAGATGTGCAATGCCATCTCCATCCTCATGCAGAGGCTCCTGTGTACGTTCTAGCCGAGGGTGAACTTTACCTCGTCTGGCCGTTTTGAGTATTTATGCAAGCTAGATGTGATTGGTTTTCCTGGCACGTTAAAAGTTGCCAGTATGGCATGAGCCACTGAGCTTGCAAGTTATAAGGAAGGGGGTTTTTTTAGCTTTCATTATAGGCTGGATTGAATGTTATTTTAAATAAAAATATTTCTGTATATATTGTGGTTTTGAATATAATGGGAAAACCATAGCTGTTGTTAGCCTGTTCAGTGTTGGGGCAGGCAGTGGTAGGCCACTGCAGCATGTCCCAGTGAAGAATTTTCTCATTGGGTAGGAGATGCAGCATTTTTATCCTCCATGGAGTTCATTTCAGTCAAACTAGTGGAATTTAAGAATAACTTCATATTGCACATGGCTGGCATTTGCTCTGGGAAATTAGTTTATGTGACGTTACTTAGTACGACTATTAATTTTAATTATCCTGGGTTGAGTTGTGCTGCTACTACAAAAGGCCATGTAATCATGGGAAAAGCGTACGCAGGCCATAATGCAGTTTTGTGTGAAAAACCTGAGGCGATGTTTCAGTTCAGACATCGATCATTCGGGATTTTATTCTGGGGGGTTTTTTTTGCTTGCTTGTTTTTTCTTTTACTCTTTTATTTCCCCACAGGATTTTCACTCTAATACAATTTGCTTTAAGCTCAGTATCACCTGGATGTCAGTATACCTCCTTTTCTGCGGTGTCTTAAAAACTTCTGGTTTGGTGAGAAAGGTTTTTGAGTAACTGAACAGCTGCAGCTGATAACGGTATCGCATTGGTTCTCTTTGTGCCATGGCCAGTATTGCGTAGTACTTGGAATAACTGGGTTTTTTTTTTTAATCTTCCATTAAATCAAATTTAGTGAGGATATTTAAAATCGTAAGCACAAATCATATTTATCTGTGATACCTGAGATGATTACAACTGGAAATCAGATTTTTTTTTCTCCATTAATTTATGCTGTTGCTTTCCCTTTTTCAGTTTCTTCAGAAGAGTCTCATTTGCCAAAGTTCTTCAGATGTTCCGGCAGCAATGCTTTGTTTGACTGCAACTTTCTGATGATATTCTTGGTAATACGAAATGTTGTAATAATTTTTTTCCCCTGACTAATACACTCTTACAGGTATCTGCATATGAAAACCAGCAAAACTTGGTGTTCAGTAGAGTGAATTCTTTAATGAAGCACTACGGACAGTAATTCATTTTTTTAGAATCATTTTTGGTGGGTGCAGAGGTGGGAGCAAATTAAAATCACATTCTTGCTGTTGCCACATGCTTTTGGTGGGTGCTTAATGTGACAGGTCCAGTACGAGCGAAGAGAAACCTCCCTTGCAGAAGAGCTGGTGTTTCGGAGCTGCGTGCCCTGCTTGCCCAGACGGTCTGGACGCCACTTGGGAGCTTCTGCCAGCCCTGGCGCTTCAGCAGGCAGTTGGGTTCTGTATTTTAACGTTGTAATTAGCTGCCGAGACAGTTTTGCTGTTGCACAAGTTTCTGCATACTCTCTTCAAACTGCTGACCCAACGTGCTGGCTAAAGATTAATGATTTGCTTTGTGGTAGTCTTTTAACAACTGCGGCGCAGAGCGCGTGAAGCCTGGCAGCGGTGGGGGTTGTCTGCAGAAGCTGCTTTTGTATTTGGAAGCAAGTTGCTCTCTAAATACAGGTAAAATAAAGAGAATACTGTATCATTTCATGTTAATTTATACCCTTTGCACATCTGCACACTTTCAGGTTTACTGCAGTTCCTTGAAAAAGGTTAAACCAAAAATATTTTGGTATGTGAATGGTCTTTTGGCTGTTTCCTTTAAATTGTGTCATTCTTGCTGTTGAGAAGAACAAAGTCCCAAAAGTTTTATGCTACTCAAAACTCATATTTTTTGTATGTCAGAGATACAAGGGAGAATTTAAAAATGGCAATTACATAAAACTTCTCTTTCTGACCTGTTTCTGGTGAAACCTCTTGAGCCTGAGGGCTCATTGACTCAGGTGCTGTATTTTGTTGACTCCTCTGTCTTTTTGTAATTTGCAAATGACCAGTTTTCCCTTTCGAACTACTGATTCCCTGTTTTGTGTGGAGAACTGAGAACATGGCATGCCTTTGCCTTGGAGAGGAATATCTCTGTCCTGGACTGCTGGGGTGGATGCTTCTTCAGGACATGGCTGTTTGGTTTCCAGTCCTGGAGTCTAAGCGCATTACAAGATGTGCACCAGCTCAAGGGAAAAAAAAAAAAAAGGCATTAACTTAGTCTTTTGGGAGAAGAGCAGATTTACTTCTGGATTCAGCCCTTTCTTATCTTCAGGAGTCTTTTACGTTAATTAGCCCAGAAGTGTAATCATGACCTAATCTTAGAAAATATTTTGGGTTCACTGCTGTCACATCTACTCTTAAAGAGAAAAGCTGTTTGTAGCCCTGAGAAGCGGTGCAGCCTGCGTGCTGGGCTGCAGCTCCGGTGCTGTCAGTGCCATTCCTCCTCCGCTGATGTTTCTGACCCGCTTCAGCAGCTGACCCCGACCGCAGAGGCTGCGGTTACCCAGTCACCCTACTCGGGCTGTTACTGCTCCTTGGTGCCTACGCCTTAGGTATGCAATTACTCGTGACATCTTACAGCTATCTCAAATTTTAAAGCTGTGTATAATCTAGCGTGCCCTTTGGCAGGTGACATGGGGACGATTCTAAGAGTGATCTCTTGACATAGTGGCAGGGACAAAGGGGTTACTTGGGAGAGTGTGTTTACTCAGTCAAAACCGCAGGGAGCGGTATGTTTGGGCACGCGCTAAGGTTGTAAAAGCCCATGGGTTTTTCTTCTTGTACTGTTTCCCAGAGACTATTTCTATTTTGTGCTATTATTCTATTATTTTTATATTTCTAAGTACAGATTGGCCTCCATGCAAAGTGAACGTCGGCTACATGTGGACATGTGCGTGGACTCGGGTCCAAACTCAAAATGCGATGTAAAGTACAGGGATACTGTTATTGGTAGCCTAAAATTAAAAGAATGGTTTTTAGAAAAATCTTGATGTTTAACTCTCCTTTTTGCAGCCCCTAGCAAACCTATTTTCTACCCCACATGAAATTCCTCAGAATATGTTGAAGGCGCTCGCTCCAGCCCCAAGGAGTGTGGGTGCTTTTTAAGCAAGGTAATCCCATTTGTCAGGTAGCAAATTCACATACACAGGCAGATAGTTGGGTTTTTTTAAATCTAAAAAAAAAAATTGGTTTCAAGATGCATGTACGGTGAGACAAGATTGAAACTGCATCCTGCACGCAGCTCTCGAGAATGGGAATAATCTGTTTACGTGACAAGGATACACCGGTTTTGTTTGTTGATTTGCGTGGGGGTTGAGTGTCAACAGACTTTAAACGGCTGCTGGGACTGCACCAAGACAGCTTCTGTTCCCCAGCGCTCCTCCAGCTGCCTTTCCCCATTGCCTGACCCTGGCAGCTCGCTGCTCAGCACCTTCCCGGGCCCTTCTCGCTATTAGCAACCTAAATATGGCCAGTTGATTACTGACCTTTAGCCTTTCTGGCAGCTATACAGAGCATATCGCTAATAGGAACCAGTTGCAACAAAGAATGGTGTTCTGCTGTGTCACAAATCACACACTACTGAATCATATTTGCAAGAGGGAGTAGGGGAATGCAAGATTTTGTTTAGGAGCTTAACTGTATAGTGGCATAACTCCGGCGATTTTATATTATTTCTGTTGTTATCTTCATGACAGTCATCTTCCAGAGTCCACAGGTGGGTGATTAATCGTACCACGTAAGAAGATTAAGGAAGATTAAATTATTCACTTGCATATATCTCCTGGACTTCACTAGAATTGCATTCATCTGAGCCTGTACTTAGTTTGCTTTTTGTTATGTAACAAATCTGCTATTAGCAGTAGAGACTTCCATTTTTTATTACTAAATTTATTTCTATGCTTGTTTAGGTTAATCTGTCCCCTTGTGTATTTTTTGGCAAGGTTCTTTTAAATCTCATGTCAAGAGAGAAACTATTTCAATGTTCAGTTGCAAAAATCTCTTTAGTTTCATTACCTTGAAATCTAAGAAACCTCTTTTTTGTCACCAGTAAACCCAGAGATTAAATATATGCTTTATTTACTATACCATTTATCGCTTTATTACTATTAAGACTGAACAAATCAAAAGAGTAATGTCTGAATTTGTAAACAGTAGCTTTGGAAATGCATTGGCTGTAATTAACACGATTGTAATTTCGCAGTAGCTTTTTGTGCAAAGCATTATTTGTGTTCTGTTAATGAGACAAGAAATAGATGTTTGGATCTAGGATTATACAAGTTGCTTCCCTCCAAGAATCTTAAACTAATAATTCCTTCCAGGAATAAGAATTTTAATTTTAGCGTTCCAAAGCTAAAAATAATGGTAGCAAAGATGTAACATTTAATATATAGTAGCTCCTTCTTTATTATGTGATTCAATAGAAGACTAGACTTTGGAAGCAATGCTTATTCCTGTGATAGATGGAGCAGTGCACTCTTTTTAAAAACAGTCTTGGCAAAAAGAATACAAAATAGTTTTCCGTAGGAAAACCATTCCTGCTGGTTCAGCAAACAGTTTATTTCTCATGAAATCGCCAGCAGATGAAAGAACTGTTACACTGAGGCTGTGGTTCAGTGTGGGATTAAGGACGCTTCAGTAATATTGTCTCCTCCGTGTCTGCGTCCTCAGCCACCCACAGCAGAACTCACTATGAAAGACAATATTTCCATTGAAGGTATTTTTAAAAATGTATTGTTTTACCGAACAGAATCTCTAACCTGTGCTTATTTTGAGATTTCCAGTAAAACAATCCAACATGGTGATCTTTCTTTTGATAATAATCATGACCTGTTTTCAGTGAGTGTCTTCATTTTCCAGGCTAAGCATCTGATTAAATATTACCTTAAAACGTGAATGCAGAGTGAACACATGGCAGGGATTTCTCTGGTATGTGGGGAAAAGGCAGCTCCAGATGAGAGTTACGTCCATTGAGATTTTAACATTAGATGTGATACGTGTCTGGTATCATGTATGAGGATTATATTTAGGCTTTTGGAGCAATGAAAGTCACTGTAGAAACTGCTGGATTATATTCATAGGGCAAATAAATTGCATGGGAACTGTTTCCTAAAACCAGAAATACTCTGAGGCTCCTGATTACCACTGCAGTACTGAAAAAAAGTACAGAATAGTTACATAGTGCTGGAAAAAAATTTAATCTCTCACCAGTTTCGGCTGTATTGGAGATGTTTATTGACATGAGGGTTTTTTAATGTACTGGTTTTAGGAGTACAATCCTGAGCACCGGTG
Source organism: Buteo buteo (assembly GCF_964188355.1). NCBI lineage: Eukaryota > Metazoa > Chordata > Aves > Accipitriformes > Accipitridae > Buteo > Buteo buteo. The sequence continues at coordinate 12,268,784 of NC_134196.1, forward strand.
TCCCGCTGCAGGGCTGCTTCTGCTGTTCCTGTGGGTACCGGGGGTCACTCTGCCCTTGCGCTCCAGCAGTCATCTGTTGCCTCGCTGTTAAGCTTTTCTAGTACGTGTAGCTTCAAGAAGTCTGTTGTTTCAGTGTGACTAGTGGATTTTTGATTCATAGAACAAAGGGCAGCTTGTTTAATTTTGTGACTGGAGAATTTGTGTGTGTAAAACCTTTCTTTTATAACTTAACATCTAAAAAGCTTAGAACTGCGGTGCCGTAAAGACAGTTTTAGTAAGAAGTACCCAGCACTTCCCATTGTGAAAGTCAGGTTTTAGCATTTGTAATTCAGCCTGGATGCTCTCTCTCCCCACCCTGGACAAGGAGTGACTGCTTCCTGCTGGCTTACATGGAAAATGTTGGCCAAGCAGTTCGATTGCTTCCAGAAAACAAAGTAGAAAAGATGCTTTGTTTTGCCTTCATTTTGTAAGATTGATCTTTTATTTGAGATTCTTTGCAATCCCTTTGCTTCACTGCTGGGAGCACAGTTCTCTACTTCTTCTGTACTAAAAGAGCTGGAAGGAGATACAAAACAGGGAGCAAAAATAATCTGAACCCAAATCCTCTTCTTCCTGTCCTGGGTCTCCGAAATAACGTGCTGCTGGGCCGCCTGCTCACCAGGTTCACTCTGGTGATGCTTATGTACTGAAAAAAAGAAAAGCTGCCCAGTCACATATAAGAGGGGTCCTATTGTGCCAAGCTTAGATGCAATACCGTTCAGCTCTCTGTAGAGTTTATGGATGAATTTGGACAGCTCAGTAAACCTTGCAAGCTGCGATGTAGGTAAATGGAAGGGTTTTGTGGCATTCCCAAATAACCGCTGCTTATAATACAGCAAGTATCCAAAATTGTGTTCCCTGTAGTCTGGGATGTTTTTATCACCTAGCAGAATTTTTCAGTGAGGCACTTCTGAAGCCTTGGTGGTTATTATCAAATATCATCAGCACCATCTTGTTCTAGGTCTCCCCTCTGTTTCTAAAGTTTGCCACCTTGGCCATAATCCTTAGTGTTGCAGAAGATAAATGGCTTGGGTCTATGAAGAGGAGCCAGTCTGTGATCAAGCAGAAAGCAGGAAATTTTCTCCTCCTATTTCATTGTTTCTATGCTCTGCTTGACTGTAGAGCTCACGAGACACTGCAATACGATAATAACTCCAGTTATACTGGGGTATAACTGGGTGGAGAGAAGGAGGGACAAGAATCGGAGAAGTCAGGAGATAAGAAGACCCAGTTCAACAGGAGTAGAGGGGGAAAGTTGAAGGTTGAATGATGAATAGAGCGTAGAAAAGGACTGTCGCATAGAAGGAAGAATATAGAATCTCAGATACGTGAATGGGAAGAAGCAGCCCCAGCTTCCACACATCCCTCCCTGGAGATGCGGTAGCAAAGGGAAAACATTAAGTTCTGCTCTCTCCTTGGAAGAGTGGCAAAAGACAGTTGCCAAATGGCAAAAAAAACACAACTGTGCAACTGCTTTTCTCCTGTGCTGGTGTGGGAGGGTAGCTGCCTTGTAAAGCATTAGGGGCCGTGGAGACAGCCTGTCTGCACATCCCAAGACAGTCTGGGCTGTAAACTTGCGACAGCCTGAGATAACGATTCACGTTTCTGTTCCTGAAGCTCAGAGAGTCAGGGGGTGAGCGCAGAAATTACTGGGTGTGGATTACATTTATTTACATAGCACATCTTGCCCTCGCTGGCCTGAGCCTCTGGAATGTGCTTTGATCCTTAGGTACTTCCAGGATACAGGCTGGAGTCATCAATAACACCGTGTTTTGCTCCCCAGCCTCTGGCGAGGGGTTCTGGGCTGGGGCTTGAGAGGTTACTTGTGCCTGGGGAATACGGCCCAAGTTCACGGTACAGGTCACGCGGGGAGTAACGCAGGATTGTAACGGGAAGCTTCTGGGTTTGCTGCTTTGAAAATAATTGTACAAACTCTTACTGAAGTCATAAATCATCATCTGGTAAGTTCACTATCTGCTAGGCCTTAGATAATTAATCTAAATTTACTTGTGTTAAAGTGTAGAAAGCCTATCTAGGACCTCTAAGCTTATTTTTCATAGTGAAATGTAACAGGAGTTCAGTGCTTTTAGCCTCCTTATGGAATTATAGGGAAAAATTAATTTTCTTGTATAGTTCTGACTTCTCATAAGACTGAGAAGCTTCAAGAGAAACAATTATTCTAAAAATCATAGATTTCCAGCATCTGAAATACCAATTTCTCCTTGATAGCATCTTGTTTGTTTAATAGCTAGCACTTGCGACCACGAAAAGGGTCTATCCCCACTGAAAACACCAGGTTTCTACTTCTGCATATTCAGACCCCAAACCTCTAATCCAAATGTATTCAAGTGATTGTAAGCAGAAGATACTGAATTTACAGGGTACCAAACCAGTAAAATTAATTACCTAGTACTTCGGAGCAGATGATGATCAATACTGGGTTCTTCCTAATTAAAAATTCTCATGGCTTTTCTTGCTGGAAAAAAAAAAAGGTGGTTGAAATAAAATGTATGACCAAGATCATAGATCGTTCTCTCACTACTGTATCTAACATATTTGAGTTTTAACCATGCATTCTGTGGTATCTGTAGGATTTTGTAAATACGATTAATACCTGATTTAAAAAACTTTTTATTGATTCAGTAACTGCCTGACTTTGGCTGTAACATTTTAACTGCAAAGATCAAATTACAATAAAAATGTGGCAAACAGCTCTGAATATCTTGGAAATCTATTACCATGACCCATTGGGAAAAACCAGTGAATTTTGTCTTCTAGAGTTTCATAACAATGTATGCTTGAGGTTAGGATTGGGTCCCAAACCAGCAGCATCTGCAAACTTGTGTTTAGCATCTCATAAATTGTACAGCTTTTTAACAATTTCAGCTTTACATCTTGGCACTGCTCAGCTTTACGACAAAGTCTGAATCGATATCGAAATGCAGAGAAATAATTTTCTCGTCCTTATTCCCTCTGGATTCCTGTTGTCAGAATGAGTGGGTGTTCACGTCAGAAGGTAGAATAAATGCGACTGCCTTGAAATGCTGCCTCTGCAGCTCCTAGTGTTATTGCACTTGTCATCGTGAGCGTTCTAAATGCTCCAGTTTTGAGCTTGGAATAAATTTGTTCCACTCATAACAACACCCACATCTGTAGGAAGAAATGTGTGTGTGTGTACCTTTCTTTAGTTTCCATGATGTGACATGTCTTTTCCCTCACTGATTTTCCTCCCTTGCACTGTTTTGATGTGCCATGTGACACTGGCCATTATTTATCCATGTTTTTTCCTCAAGGTTGAGAGTTGTCATGTTTTGTTAAAATCTTAGATGCCAGAATTTCTCTTGGCTTACTACTTATCTGTTCACATATATTTTAATCACCCCGTTCAAAAACTACTTTAATACAAGAGTCATTGAATGATTCAGTAGAGAATAGCAGATATGAATATTCAGTTTAAAGAAGGTAAGTGCTGAGGACTTTTTGAACTTTTCACAGGAGCAAACAGCACAGGATTAATATCTTAGAGTTGGTGATAACTGGGTTCTCCTAAAATGGTTTTCGTTTACCAGAAATTTCCAGGTTGGCTTTATAGTTGGACAGTATCACCATATAATTAGTTCGCTGCTATTGGTATATTTAGTCAGTGCAACGGTAATACAGCAGCCTACATTTCTTGTAAAAACAACTAACCAGGTCTTCTGCAGGAATAGCTGTTAAGTATCATGGGGTAAAGACGTCAGCTAGAGGAGGTGGCGGAGGTTAAAACCCCAGGGTTTTATCATCACTGGCACTGATTTACTGCAAAGCCCGGAGTAAGTCACTTAATGCCCGTGTGATTAATTTTTCATCATGAGATAGCAGTGGGCTTCATACTCATAAAGGTTTCAGGCTGTGCTTTAAATCTCTGGGAGTCCAAAGGTGGATGCAGATGCAACCATTGTGTGTTAAAAAAAATAAATACAATATATCAGACGTCCTTTCAGTCTCTCAATTATCTTTTTATGAAGTGTGGAAAACTTGTTTCTACCAGGATTGCAGATAGTGTATATTTTATTGTTTTACCCATGACTACTGCAGGAAAATGGAGATGTTAATGAGGAAGCAGACACCATTTCCTATGTTCTTTCCCTTCTAATACAAGAAAAACTCCCTCACATATTAAGGATTTCTGCACACGGTACAGTGAAATGTTTAAAAAGCAATGGTTTTAAGGAGCCTGTCCCTTTCCCTTGATGCAGCCCCACATTTATTCCCGTGTTTCCCTGAGCCGTTGCACAGGACTTGAGCTCCAAGCCTCTTGTAACAAGTGATAACCAGAAGATCTGGCACAGCCCAGCCAGGACGGGCAGCAGTGACTTCCAAAAGGAGGCAGGAGAATCCCTGGCTGAGCGGATGGCGCAGAGCTGGAGAAGTCGGCAGACTCCGACTCGTTGCTTTTTTATCCAAACCTTCGTGCCCGCTTACAGCCGGGTAAAGAATAGCATTACTTTTGGAGAGCTAATCAGCGGGAGACTGGTCTCGAGGGCACTACTCGGCATCGTTGTGGCCGTGCAACGCGTTTCCTCAGCCTGCACGACTGCCCAGCGCTCCAGCTCAGCCTGTGTGTGGTGTAGTGGTGTCCAGTTCCCTTATGGGACCTTCTCCATGGCTGGCCGAGGAGGAGTCTTCTTATACGGCCTGGGACCAGCTCTGTCTCCTGAAAGCACTGGAGGAAAGGTGTATGGACAGGCGCTGCGTGGGAAGATCTCTCTTCTTCCCGTACAGCCGTATTTTTGATTTATTAGTTCCTTAATCCAAGCCCAGGCCTAATTTTTGAGGGAACAACCAAATTGTTATCTGGTGTGTCATTTGGTTTGCTTGGAGAAAGCGTTGAGTGTGCAGTGGACTTACTGTGTAACACTGGATGATTACATTAGAATAAAACGTATAGAGACAGAGACCATTTAGTGGGTTATGCGTGTCACGTAATTCCAAGATGTGCTTCTGTTAGTCACCAGCACAGGTAAAAATGTCTTGTGATTTTCTTTGGACTGCTGAACTTTAATAATCTTCATGAAATAGTCTACCTTTTGGAAGACTTACTATTGCCATTAAAATAATGAGTCCAACACCTACATCTCTCTCATTTATCTGTGGAATTTTGCTTCTTTCTCCTTAGATATTGGAAATCACATTTTTTTAAAAGACTATAAACTTTGTGTTTATACTAGTAAAAGGTCCAGCGCAAATTTCTAGGTCAAAATAAGATACTTATCTGGGATCCTAATCCACATTTTCAATTTCAGTGCATCAGCCCTAATGTACGCAGGAGAAAGAAGCAATTTGCTCAGATTTTGTCCCACTGGTCCAAAAGCAACCTTTTTTTTTTTTTCTTTTGGGTACAAGTGATGGTTTGGGTTGTCTGGGAGACCTAATTCACAGGATGCCATTTCTGTAGCAATTCTTGTACTCTGAATGTGTAGAGCATTAGATGTTTATTCACAGACTTGGGTATATTAGTTGTAGTCATGTTATGATACTCTTGACTTGGAACTTTAATTTCCACAGGTACCTTGACAGAGCATCCTAGCAGCAAGGAAAAGGACAGAGAGATATGACTGTATTAACAAGCTGACTAATTATCCTGAAGGTTATATGGGAAAATCAGAGAGACTGAATCATGTGCCATTAGCAACTGAACCCCCAATTTTCTGTTAAAAAAAAGGTTGATGCATATTGTCGCTCATAAAAACAGCAACAGATTTGGGCTAAAATCAGACTGCTGCTGCAAAGGAGATTGACTGGAGAACCACAACCACACCAGTGTGTGGGTGACATTAAACATCAGAGCATTGATGGCACTGGGAAGGCGAGGAAGTTTTTTTTTTTGGCTTTGCTGTGCCCGGGAGGGACAGGCTGGTCTCATGCCCTGGGTTGCGCGTAGCCGGAAAGCTGCTTTGCCTTACTGCCTGCTGAAATAAGTCACTTGTATGTATTAGGACAAACCCCTGCAAGTCAAATTCCAGAGTACAAATGGAAAAGACACAGAGTGTGCAGTCCTGGGGCTTGAAATCCCCTGCATATTTGGTGAAACTGAGACCTCTTTTAGGTTTAAAATTTTGGTAACTTATTTCTTAAATTCAAGGTACTTCACAGAACGCGGGTTCCCGCAGGCTGCAGGTTTGAAGGGTTCAGGTTTGTGAGGCAAGGGACGGTTGGGAAGGGCTGATCCTGAACTCAGTAGAACTGATAAAATGCCCGCATCGACTCCACAAACGTGAACTCAGACTGCACGGGGATAGGAGTTGGGGTTTGGGCTGAGGGGGCCTGTCTGCATTAGTCTCCGGTTTCGCTGAGAGCACCGTGTTGTTGATTGAGCCAAGGACGATGCCCGCTGTCTGCACGGCGATGACGCCCGGTTCTGCGGGAGCCAGCGCTGTCCGTCTCCCAGAGCGGAGCTACCAGCGCTGCCGTGGTGCGGCAGCCTCCCCTGCCCAGGCTGGCAGTCCCGCTGCCGCGCGCCGCTCTAGAAAACCTTCCGAAGAAGGGAATTTTGAAAAAAAGAACGCTTCCTGTTAGGAATGGGAACAGATGTTGACCTCGGATGCCACGTCTGCGGCGGGTATCCTGGGTGCTCTGCAGCACCTGATGCGAACGCAGTTTACCGCATTTATCCCAAACGAACCCCGCTCCCCTCTGTCTCTTTTTTTCACCCCAGATGAAGGGAAGCCTCTTTCTTTTCTGACACCGCATCTCAACACGGGAGACCAGGTAAAGGTTGTGCGCGCTCCCCGTGGTGTTGGTCTGCTTGAAACATCACCAGGTGATGATGGAGGAACCGGGAGTCCCGAGAGGCTTTGTAGGCATTTCCCTGGGAGGTGAAGGACGGGAGAGCCCTTTGGGCTCAGCTAGTAGTCCTGCTGTTATCTTCTGGTGCCCTTCTTCCTGCCCCCTTCCTTCTTTATTGCTAAGATATTTTTGTAAACTGTTCGCCAGCAGCTCTCACTGAAGCATCTGGTCTCCTCCAGGCTGCTGCTTGCTCCTGGTCCCTTCAGTTCTTTGAGGTTGAGAGGAAAACCAGCTCCAAAGTATGGAACAGCATGGTATTTGGGGTGATGGGCAGGGTTTGGATTTTCAGCTTTTTTAATCCTCGCTTGTCTCCAGATTTTAGGTGTGAGGGTACGTGCCCCCTGGACTTGTCTTAGGCCAGCTGGGTCAGAGGGAGCCATGGGCTCTCCCCGTTTCGCATGACAATCGGGCGGTAATCCAGATTTTGGACGTATGAGAGAGGCAGACTGCAGGGCTCAGTGTTTCATAGCTGTCCAGGCAGTCTGCCTTTCAGTTCGCATTCTCTCCCTGTAAGACGGACTGGCACAGCTCTGTCTACAGCTAATGTCCCCGAAGGGATGGGGTGGGAGGGAGAAGAGCATGGCACACAGAAATCTGCCTAATGCTCCCCCCTAAATACAAGCCAAGAAAGGCTCATCTTCCTGATGATGGCATAGCAGGCAATTGCACATAAATGCGTGCTGTTAAAATTCGTATCTGTCTATAGTGAAGTTGTGTCCCCCACTGACTTTGTCCACTTCTCTACTCAGTTTGTGTACAGCATTTATTTAGTGTTTTTTTAGTAAATGGTGCTCTCAGTGCAGCTGGCGGTCACAAGAAACAGCAGAGGAGAGAGTTCTTCCCGTAGGAAAGCCACGGATTAAAAATAATGACTCTCCTGGAAGAGGCAGTAGTTGATGCTGAAACATTTCAACTCTCTTCATTTGCTAATGTTGTAAAGTTGGCAGCTCTTTAAATTGATGACAGCCCTCTAAATTCATCAAGCTTTTTATGTTTTTTAAATAAGTAATCCATCAGAATGACAAAGTACCTTTGGAAAGAAGAGCATTGTGATATTAAGTTCATCTAGAAGTTACAGAGAAAAACATAGCCTATCTGTTAATTGTTCTACTTCAATGTCTTTTGCTGATATTGAGAGCTTAGAAGAGCTCAACAGTGATTTCAATTACTTGGGTATAAATCTAGAAAATGACAGTGGAGTTAGTCCAGATTTACATAAGTATAAATGAGATTTTAAGAAATGTCTGCATAGTTTCCTTTCAGGCTTTAGATCTAATTATCTTAATTAGCCTCTCAATTCAAGGGTCTAATTTCCACCACGGTTAATGAATTGCACTTATACTTGGTGACTGAATTATCTTGCCATTTTTTTAGGGAATATTCTAAAGACTCCCAATGAGAAAAATAGCCTCAAAGTTCTCCGGGTTTGTTTTTCCAAGTATAAAGACTAAATATAGTATGTGTTCTCCAGAAAATGGGAGTGACAGGGATTAGTAATTCATGAACGACGTGGCCCATTTACAGTCCTACCAGCACAGAATTCACCGTGGCATGGAGAACATCAAACAAAATAACTCGGTTGACTTTCATGCATTTAAAACAATGAGGAATAAAGGCTTAATCCAGACTAAAACTGCAAGTGCTACCTGGGTTTAGTTAATGCTGATGAAAACATTGAATAATAGCTAAGAAATAAGATGAAAACTGAATTTTAAAAGGCTGAAAAATAATGACTAAAAGCCCCAAAGTATTAGGAGTTGTGGCTGAAAATGAAGTTGTGTTCTGTGAGAAGGCTGTCCTTTGCCCAAAGAAGCCTTTCAGAAAGTCCTCCCCAAACCCATGGCTTGTATTTGACTGTCAGCATTTTAAATCCCTGCCAGCCCATTTCCAGAGGCGGTACGTTGTCACTGTGAGCAGCCCTTCGAGTCTACGGTATTTCTTAGCAGTTGATCATTTTCACGTGGTTTTCTCTTAAAACAGATCTCCGTGCTGGGTCGCGGGGTCCCCAGTTCCTCCAGCCTCCTTTAGGAAGGGATGCCCTTGCGTTTTAAGCGTGATGCCCTGGGCGGTGGTGGAAAGGAGAGCAGAGCAGAGCTCCCACCAAGGAGGAAGGCGGACAGTTGCCGGAGGGGATTGTTACGGATGCTCCAAAGCCCCGGGGAAGGGACGGGACACCAGGGAAACGTTACCATGTCACGCAGGGCTCGAGTGCCGCAACCGCCTTCACGCCTTGCTATCCGTCTAGTAACTCCTGCAGTGCCAGCAAAGGAGCGGCAGGCTTCAAATGTCCTGGAATTACCAGGTAAGCTGCGGGATCGAGTAACCTTTAAATGACTGGCGTGTCTCCAGTTCTCGAGACGCGTACTGCAAGCGTGGGTTTTGCTGCGTTGCCATAAAGTAACGTGGGAGCTTAAGCAGGGATTAGTGCCCTTCCCGACAGAGGTAATGTGAATTTTTCCAACAAAAGCACTCCTACTCACCGTCTTAAAATATTGTGTATTGTATCCTCAGAACTGGCCTTTTCCCTAATTACCGCCTCGTTTTGTTCTCCTCAGCCAGCTTCTCAGAGCACAACCCGCTATTTAAGCCTGCTTCCGTGCGTGACTTCAAGCCAGCCTTTTTCTAATGCCATGCTTCTGGAAAAGGTGAAGTTAGTCCAGCTGCACCTCCAGTAGCTGTCAATAGGAGAAGGTATTGGTTTGCTGGTTTCTATTCCCTTATAGAAATAACCCAAATCCTTCATGGAGCAGATGTGCAACAGCGCCTCGGAGTTTCATGGTGAACCTCTGCTTTCCTTCAGGTGTAAATTAACCACAGCAGGCATTTGCTGCCTGCTACACTACAAAACATCAGATATTATCTGGAAGCGCTGCATGCAATTTTGCAGCAGTTCAGTAAACAGCGTATATGGCTGCAGTGCTCCGAGTGAGTCAGAGCCCTGGAAATGAGCTGTTACTAACGAGCAAGGTACAAACAAGGACTTTCTTTACTCCACCGAAGCACATAAAGCAACTTATTGCTGGAAATGCTCCTCTCTCTGCAAAAAGAGGTACGTTCCTAACAGCTGTTAGAGATCCAACCCACAAACATATTAAAATATACTTGCCTTCTTTATTGTAACATTTTAATCTGCTAGCTCCTGTGATGCTAATACAAATTAAAAAGGCACCTTTTCCCATGTCTGGTTCTGTTCTTGGTGCATCCACTGCGGCAGCTTTATCTTCAGAAAACCCCCAAACCATCTTTTTGCATTTTTATTTTTTTTTTTAACCTATTAGGCAAAAATCTTTGCATCTCTTCTGCTAATAATCCCGTGTCTGTATGCCCCACTGAAGAAAGCGGCATAGGATGAAAACCTCGCCTGGCCTCAGCTGCCCCCAGGAGCTGGACCTGCGGGATGAGTTAGGCTGGCGACTGGTCTCCGGTGGCACAGCTGGCTCCGGCCGAACGCTGACCTTGGTTTCCCCTGGGTTTCACCGTTTGGGCTGATAAGAAAGCAGCTGGTGTGATGGGCGTTTGATTTATTGCTGTGCCGCAGTAACCCTTGGCATTAGAAAAGCCCAAGGATAGGTTTGCTGCTGAAATCTCCAGCCTTTCCTCTGGTTAAGCCTTGGATTAAGCAGTAGGAGCCTCCTTCCGTCCATGCGAATGGTGTCATAAAGGGAAAATGGATTCCAAGTGTGTTTTCGGTGGCTGATGGCAGAAGCCTCGCTGTGCCTCACCTTCCCACCCGGTTCTCCATCTCCTGACATTCCTGCCTCCCCCAGCCCAGCCTACTGCTGGACCCCCCCCCGACCCCACAGCCACCTGAGCCCTCCTGGCCTCCTCCCAGAGCCCCCAAAGCAAAACACCAGTGGTCCTCCACCTTCTTGTCCCTACCCAAAGCTTCAAAATCGGGAGGTCGGCTTCCGCAGGACGAAAATGACGTTCTTCCAGCCTTTAGCCCCACCTGCCATTTGCCTCCTGCTTTCCTTCAGAGCTAGAAGGGCTGCGGTAACGGGAAGAAGAGGATGGCTACTAGTCGTTTTCCTTCACGTAGTCGTGTCTCGTGTCCCACCTCGGTTTGGGGAGGCACAAACAAGCAGAGAAGTCCCGGCAGCCCCAGCCATCACCAGCCTGTGTCCTGCAGTACCCCTGCAGAGAGCGGGGAGGCTGCCTGTCCAGCCCCTTCAATTTGTTGGAAAATGAGAAACAAACCGAAATCCTCAAGGGAGGGAGCCGGGGAGAGCAGAAAGAGAAACCTGCGATCGCTCACTGGTATGAGAGGTTCCCCTACGAGCCGGTTATCTGCAGACAAGCCCGCGGTGCCGGCTCTCGGCCTCGTTATCTGCCGACGCACGGATGCAGCGGGGATGTCGGGCGCTGGGATCATTGGGGAGTTGCTGGGGAAAAGCTTCCCATCAGGGGATGGAGCCCAGGGAGGGTGAGGTCCGGGGGGGCTGCCGATGAAAGAGCTGCAGAAACACTGAGTTGTCTATATGCTTGCACCGTACTGAAGCCTCTTAACTCACTGAGTTGAGGATCAATGCCCCTAGGCGTTCCCTTCTCCTGCCAGAGTCCCTCTTCATCCTGAACATCGGCATCTTCTGTGTCTCTCTGGTACGGCTCTGTAACCCAGCAAACAGCAGCTGGATTTTTGGTAGTAATTAAACTCTTTTTCCTAATCACAATTACTCATTTATTCTAGGCTTTTTGTCTATTCCTCCTAACTGTCTTGAACAGGCATTTTCAGGCACTTGTTCTCCTCCCCGCTTGCTGATGGAAGATGTCTGTAGGTCCACTTCTAAAGAAGGCTTTGTCCTTTTTACATTATTTTTAATTGCCACCACTGGCCTTATCCTGGGTGAATCTATCTGCGTTTTGAACTAAGATCAAAACCCTTGGGTTTTGCCCCGACGCCACATGTTTATAGTGCAGTGGTGGGTTGTCTGAGGACCCGCTTCCCCTGGTTTACGTTAACCCGAGTGGCAGGTCGCGTTCTGTGTGTCCCTTCTAGGGGCACTAGGGATTTTGTAGACCTCATACCCCTTCCATTTCTCACTTCCAAGCAGAAGAGTCTAGTATTTCTCATACAAAGCATTTCTACGCCTCTATGTTTACCCCCCTTGCCTTTTTCTTTATATTTTCTACCCCTGCTATATATATATATATATACGTATATACTTTTAAAAGAACTGGTCGGAACAGTGCATGATACCTAAGGCACACACATGGCCAGGCTAGTTCCAGTCACAGAATGGTATTTCCCCTCCTCCTCACCCCTTGTGACTGTTGTTCCCTGATCAGAAAGTAACTCCCGAAACACACAAAGTATGTTTAGAGAGGAGACGTGGCTTTATTCTGCGCAGGGTGCAAGGTGGAAGATTTCCCCAACGGGAGCACCCCTACTGAGGTTTTCAGTCCATACTTCTACACTACAGGGAAAACACCACGCCTATCTAATACATACGTTCCGCCTAACTATTCCATGTGCGTTATGTTGAGCAAGCATGACGTGTTCTTCTCTTGAGCAGACATCCCAGAGTCTTCTACGCCTGCGCGGGGGTCTCTGGTGGTCTTTGGGGGTCGGTTGGGGAAGAATACCCCTTCTCCTTTTGTCCTCTGGTGGTCATGCGTCATCTGAGGACACCAGGGTCTTTGTTTCTCTTGCCAACCCCTCATTTCTCAATGCCAGAGGAGGATGTATGTCCTTAATTAGCAAGTCTGTGACTCTGAAACGTCCATTTTCTGCTGCGTTGACTATTATCCAAACACTCCTTAAGCATCCTCTATTGTAAGCAGAATCTTAAACTAGATAAGCTTTACCTTGAGTACACGTAATCTAAACAGTCCTTTAATAGTGAGCGTATCACACTTCTCATGTTTTTGGGTTTTTTCTTTAAGCCATCACCGCCGCCTTATTTGTTAATCAGTCTTCTGAATCTGCACCGGCGCTTGGGTGTTTGTTTTATCACCTTCCAACGAAGCAGGAACAAAAAATGTCGCGCGTGGTCCTTGGTCCTTGTGCTGCCTGGGAGGAGGATGGGCCAGGTGAGCTTGTGATGTGATGGTGAAGTCCTTCTGGGAAACGGAGGAGACGTGCGATCTGGGTGGGAGCCAGCTCTTTGATCGCATCTTGAACGGATCAGAGCGCTGAGGACAAAGCGATACCTGCTGATGAGCGGTGGGTAATTACGCAGCCCGGGTGGGCTGTGCAAGGGGGGGAGCACCGCTGCGAGGAGCTCGGCATCCGTGCTGGCAGCCTGCCTTCCTCCCACCTCGTCCCTGAACTCCGTGGGGTAAAACCACCCCGGATAACGGGACGAACCCAGACCGGCTCAGTGACAAGCGTTTGGCGTCGCTGCGACACCGAGCTAGCAGCGATTTGCAGCGCAGGTTGTTTCTCAGGAATAGCCAACGTTTGCTTGTAGAGCCAGGGACAGGAGAGCTGCGCTGATGAGTTTGCCGTGATAATTACGCCTTGTACAAAGCTCTTGCTTAAAAGGACTGTGTTCTCCCCGGCCAAGCTCTCTCTGAGCGTTTTTGGGACGCCTCGACTCCTATTAGATGCTGCCAGTTAAAGCGTTTCGAGAAGGCTCTGCTGTGAAGGTCGGGGTTGCCCTTGGCTCCCGACACAGCCCCTGGGATGAGGGAGATGCCTCTGAAGGGTGGCTTTGTCCCCGGAGCGGAATCACTCCGTGAGGTGTGCCCCTCTTTCCCCGACCCGGGGAGGTGAGGAATTCCCCCCAGCTGCGCATCCGATGCCTCGTCGTAGGTGAGATGAATTCGGGCTCTTTCCGAGTGCCAGAGAGGGAAGTGTCCGATCCCTTTTGGCACAAGGCCAGGCACTGGATTCTTCCAGAGGTAAATAAATCTTCAGAGCTAATTAATAGCTCCCTTACACTAGCACAGATCTGCTGGAGTTATTACAGCAAAGTAGCAAATTGGAAGGACAGTCACTTGTCTTATTCTGAGGGAGGAGAAAGTCTCCAGAGAATTTTTTTTCCTTAATTTCGATTCTTTCCCTTTCGGTTTTAATTTAATCCTTTTCTCAACAAATAAATGAAGGCTTCCAAATAAAATTTGCTCTGTGTGAGTGAATCACTGCCATGCTTTTTCTCCCTTGCCTTTAAGAAATGTTATAGGACGAACAGTGTTGCCCAGGTTGAATAACCAGAAAATAATGAAGAAAGCAAAGTGAAAAAAGTGAATCTCATTTTCAGCTGAGATGACTGTAAGACAGAGGCAGGAGTCATGAGCTATCAGCTGTGTGTGGTCTGCAACCAAAAACCTTCCTGAAAAGTGGGAGCAAGCTTGACGTGCCTCACCTGTGGGCAGGCAGGAGACTTACCAGGTACAAAGACTGAGGACTTACAATATCTTAAATCAGACACGAGGAGAAAATGCAGATCCATTTTCCTTGCCATGGAGGTAGCTGCTGGCAACAGCAGCTGCAAGGGAGTCGTGCAAAGCCAAGCAGTGAGGCAAACTCCGGGAAAACTCTGAGCCTATTACTTAGCTAACTCCTGCATGAGCAATGGGCATCAGGCTGGCAAGAGGTCAGCTGTGAGAGAGGAAGGGCAGATTGACTGGCTTAATTCTGGGGTTTTTTGGTTTTGTGGTTTTTTTGTTTTCATCTCAGCTGCTTATGCTTTTTTTCTTTTTTTCCTTTTTTTCTGCCGTGTGCACTGTTGCGGTTTAACCCCAGCCAGTAACTAAGCACCATGCAGGCGCTTACTCACTCCCCCCTCCAGTGGGATGGGGGAGGGAGCCGGGAAAACAAAGCAAAACTTGTGGGTTGAGATAAGAACAGTTTAATAGGACAGAAGGAAGAAAATAATAATTATAGTAATAGCAATAATAAAATGACAACAACAACAATAATAATAACAGAATTGGAATATACAAAACAAGTGATGCACAATGCAATTGCTCACCACTTGCCGACTGATGACCAGTTAGTTCCCGAGCAGTGATCTGCCCCCCACCCCAGCCCCACTCCCCCAGTTTATATACTGGACATGACGTCACATGGTATGGAATACCCCTGTGGCCAGTTGGGGTCAGCTGTCCTGGCTGTGTCCCCTCCCAACTCCTTGTGCCCCTCCAGCCGTCTTGCTGGCTGGGCATGAGAAGCTGAAAAATCCTTGTCTTTAGTCTAAACACTACTGAGCAACAACTGAAAACATCAGTGTGTTATCAACATTCTTCTCCTACTGAACCCACAATATAACACTGTACCAGCTACTAGGAAGACAGTTAACTCTATCCCAGCCGAAACCGGGACATGCACCTACAGCTCTTTTCCTCTCTCCTTACCTCGCCTGTCCCTGGGACAACAAGCAGATGTTATACTCTGTTGTCTTATCTGCTGCAACAATTTTTTCATCCCATGGAACCGAATCCAGAATAAAGCTTTGGGAGAGCTGACCCCGGCGGAGCGCACACAGAGTCCACGCAGGGACGGCCTCCAGGGAAGAAGCAGCTGCCCCGGGACCTGACTCCCCCAAAATCCTCTCCTGAATCGCTTCTGCCTCTACCTCGTAGTGCTTACACGGGGCGAACCCATTCAGTCGCAGCCTGCCTGCCCACGCGTTTTGGTTGTAATAAACCCACGGCAATTGTACATTATACAGGCAGCGTAATGGTCTTCGTGTTCGCTGTTGTGCCCAGCTCTGGGACCAGGCTGCTGGTTTCTCCTCCTGAGGTGTTTCCACGCTCTACGTGGCCCAAAGCAACATCTTTGGTCTCGAGGGAGGGACGCAGAGCTCCGGCGGTGGCCTCTCGCGGCAGGGCTCCAGAGGAGGGCTGCTGCGGGCGCGGGGAAACCTGCTCCAGCTGGGTTTGAATAAATCTTGTCCTCCGCACCCGGGAAGGACAACTGCAAAGGGCATCTCGCGTTGCAGTCTCTTGCAGCAAACTCCTTCGTTTCCCTGTTCTTTCTGCGTGGCTACAGACCTGTCCTAGCCTGTGTTTCCATCAGTTTTAATGTCTGTATCCGTCTGCACATGGTAAAAGCACCTGTTCCCCGAGACAACTTCTGAAGAACGTGTGTGAATTCATTGAAATGTGAACTTGGGAGTTTGCTTCAACGTACTATGCAGATTTACTTTCCCCTTTGCTAATTAGGGCCACAGCGATGGCACAAGCATTAGTCCTCGGGCAGAAATTGCTGCACGGCTCGCGGGCGCCCGATCCGTACGTGCTCCCGCTTCGCTTACCTCCCCAAGCCCTGACCCGACGGTCGGGGAAGGAGATGAGCGAAAGCCGCTCTTTCTGCTGTGTCACCTCAGCTCTGCTGAAGAATCGGCTGCCGGAGCGAGCCGCCAGCCTGGCAGAACGGCAGGACAGGCTGCGCTCCGGCAGGCAGCCAGCTGCCTGCGGCTGCCAGCTCGAGATTCCTGACGGGCAGCGCGGTCATCCCGGGACAGGTCCGGGGCAGCTCGGTTGAGGGTGTGCGCTCACGGTTTGAGCGGGCGCTGATAAATTAACCAGAGGACTCATGGCTTTGGGCACCGGGCACGACCGGCACGTCGCCTGCTGTCCCTGGGGATGCTGCACCCAGATTCGGACCTGTTCACCCAAAGAAATGGGAGAGGAGCCTTGCGGGGGGTCTGGGCTTCTTTGCAGGCAGCTGCCCGCTGGGGCTCTGCCTGCTGTTTCCACGCCGGCCGCTGCGGCGGGGAACGGCTGCCCCACGGCTCTCCCCGTCTCCGTGCCACCGGAGCACCCTGCCGCTCGCACGGGAGAGGCTCAGCACCCATCCGGGTCTGATGGGACCCGTGCAAATGGTGTCTGTGTAAAACCTCCTGCCTCTGGGCACGAGCTTCTCTGCTCACTGTGGACCACATCCAGGAAGAGTGCATGCGTGTACCTGCATGTCCACATATATACGTATGTATCTATACACGTATGTGTAATAGCAGGCTAATCTGGGTACGTAGCTCAATGCCCTCAGCCTCGATGAACAACTACCCCTTCTGCACAGGGTCAGGGTTTTGGGAGAAGACTGGTACCTGGTGGCAGGGGTGGGGATGCAAAGGTGGAAGCTTGCCGTGGGAAGACGTTCAGCGTGGGCCACGCAGGCATCGTGGAGACCTGCGCTAGGGTAATGACTCATTTCGGGTAGAAAACAAACACCAGGAGTGCCACGGTGTTGAGAGGAGAGCTGCACGGCCATTTGGATACTGTTAATCTCTCATTTCCCATTGCCGGTCAGTTGGGGGCTAGAAGCTGGCAGTGGGAAAGCGATTTGGGATGTAAGGTCTGCTGCGTGGGAAGTTTTCACCTTGCATCTTCTTTAGATGAGGACATGCAGGTGATCAAGGCAGGTTTGGCTCACACAGGCTCCTTAATTCCCCTTTTGCTTCATTAGCAAGGGATATCACTGCACCATGGTGGTCATGAAGCCCCAGCAAAGCCCCAGCGTTGCTGACTTCAGCTCTGGATGGTGTTCACCAGAAACTTTGACTCTAACCGAGACAGCCTTCAACCAGCCCCCCAGGAACTGCCCAGCGGGTACGGATTGAACGTCCACATGGAGGTACTCGGCAGGTCATCACTCGCCAGGGAGGCCAGTCCGGGAGAAATAACACCAAACTTCTGGCTACCTCTTGTGCTGGGAAAGTGTGTCTGTGCTGGCCTGAGAGCAGCCACTCTGTCTCCTCTGAATATTTTGCCTTCCGCCTCTGTTTTCTATGGCTGGGTTGATACTGAGAGTTGGGCTCATGGTCCTTGACAGCTGAGACCGGTAGCCTAGGCTGGCTTCAGAGATCGCATAGACAAAAAAAAAATCACAGCTGAGCAAAAGCAGCAGCTGCCCCCAGCTGACTTTTGCTTTGTCCAGATGCTCTATCAACGGTGTTAGCCCTTGCCAATTTTCCTTTGCTTCTTTCTCTCGCTTATCTCTAGAGAATTACTCTTGTGCCATTGTGTTGCCCAACTGCTCCGTAGACACCTTGAGCACCCTCGTTATTTTCTTGTAAAGAACAGCCCAAAGGACTCCAGTTTCCTTTCAGTCCCAACCATACCAGCTGAAAGCAGCTACCCAGGCTGGTGGTGCTTCGCAAGGGCTCAGCTGTCCAGATGTGTGTTTCCACCAGAACTTGAAAATGGGAATGTCGCACCGGGCTTCTTATGTCTTTTGGGCTCTCAGGAGTAATATGGATATTCTGCCTCAGCTGGCCTATTTTTTGATGTCACAGCTTGTTGTTACGTGACGTGCTCTGGTGGTGCCGATGCCGCAGCAGACCCTGAAGGGGTGTCTGCCCTGATGTTGGGTTTGTAGCCCCAAGTCTCGTCTCTGCTGCCGCTCCTTGTCCACGTGCCCTCGGCCGGTCTGAGTCCTCGCCATCGGGGCGAGCAACCGCCTCCTCCAGCACGCAGCCCCCCGACCCGGAGCGGTGGCTCCGGGGGCTCGTGGTGGTGCCGCCGGCACGGCTCGCAGCCGCCTGCCCAGGGCTAGAGGGGCTTCAGGTCCACCTCGGGCACCGGGTAGCACCACCCGCAGCAAGGGGCAGTGGCCACGGGTGCAAAAATTATCTGTCACGCTCTGGGAGAGGGTGAGTCACCCGCAGCCGTTCTCGGTTTACCCCTCTGAAGCTCAGCCCAGAGCTGTGGCTCCTAAAAATAAATGCTTTTGGAGGGCAGGCTCGTCCTCAGGGACTTCTCCCGGCTGGGATGGGAGGTTACTAAGGCAGCCGTATCTCCTGACTGACTGCCCAAGCGCCGATGGTTTTAGTGCTGCTCTCAGGACCTCCGGAGCAGAGTCATCCTGCAGTACGGATTACTTGACACATGCCAGCCCCGTGGATATGGCCTTCGTTAAGCAGAGATGCCATTTCCCCGGGGAGAGGAAAGCAGGCTAAGCCACGTCTACCAGCACGTGGGGATCCCTGCCAGACCCTCCGCTCCCGGGAGGATGAGCCGCTGGTATCTGGTCCAGTGCGAGACAAGCAAAAACCGGTCAAACAAACCCACCCGCCGAGACCCTAATCCACCTCCAAAAATATCCCCCGGCCGTGAGAGGACAGGCTCGGGGGGGTTGTTGGCTGCCTGCTTCCCTTTAGCAGGTGAAAAGGAAAAAGCATCAGTCTCGCAGAGGCAAGGCTGGGGGGATGTGGGGTGTTTTGGGGGTCTTCCCCGGGCACGGTGCGAGGGTGAAGGGTCCCGAGGTGAAAGCAGAGCCCTGCCCCGGCACTGGGGTTTCACAGGGTGGTTTGCCAAGGCCACCCGCTGTCCCTGCCAGCGCTTGTCCTCGTCCTCGGCGCACGTCTCCTTCAGGACTGCATACGCTGGCTTTTCTCTTTCAGGTTGGAAAAAAGATAAATCCATCTCGTTCTGCCTAGCAGACCTCTGCAGTTTCCTCATTTTCATTGGGATTTGCGACTGAGGCAGATATTGTGTATTAATAGAAACAGCCAAATGGGATTCCAGAGTTCAGACTAGTTGGGGCGGGGGGGGGTGGGTGGCTATTTGCATACTTTTGATGAAACACTGAATCAGAGCCCTGAGACTGAACGATGCTACGGGTGACCACAGGCGAAAGGAAACTGCTCACGAGTGGGTGTGAAATTCGAAGGCACAAACAATGCCAGGGACCCAGACGGCTGCGTTTGAGGGAAGGGAGCTCGGGGACGAGCAGCTGGTACAGCCGCTGCCTCCAAAGAGCGATCTGAACACAAGAGCACGCAACCTCGTTCCCTGTTTTTACCCTCTTTTACTATTTCTGCAAAACTGAAATCTGTCAGAAAGCACAGCGGGCTTATTCTGGTGAGCTATTTAATTCCGGCTCAAGGAAACCAACATTTTCAGCAGCGGCTGCCCCGGAGTGTGTCAGCACTTGCTGCTCTCTCCTCCCGAGCTCTCATCGTTTGCCTTTGAGGCAGAGGGAGAAATGACTCTCGTCTCAGTGCTCACATACCAGCCGCAGCGCCCAGGCTTCCAGGAGCCCAGAAAGCACCAGGTGAGATGCTGTCCCGTCCTCCGTGTCCCCTTGCGGCCACGTGCCCCCTGGGGGGGGTCTGGCTTTGCAAAGCCCCTCACTGGCCGAGGGAGACCCCGGCCAAGGAAACCCCAACCTGGGGGCTGGCTTGGCCTTCACACCCCAAAAGAGGATAGCCCCCAGGGCGGAAAAATCACAGCGCCTCGCAGAGCTTGTCCTCTGCGCTTAAACCAGCCCATGGACCGAGCATTTTTCCAGCCTGATAGTCCAAGTTTTATGCCTGGGACTCTGCTCCCCGTTTAGCTGGCATAGCTGGCCGGTGGGGACGAAGGCAACCGGCTGGTCATGCATTTCCCACGGCACATCACTATATACATACGGTGCTTCCTTGCTCTGGAGTTTGCCTATACATGCTGGGAGGCATTTGGAGACATTTAGCCGACCAGGCGACTCAGTGCACCCCAATAATGCGTCCGGCCGTGCAAAAGGCTGTTTTGTACAACAGGGCGGCCTCTCCAGCTCAGGAGCTCTGGGTCTGCACCCACCAAGGCACGTGGGAAGGGTCCCGTGCGGCTGCTGAACACAGGGGAAAGCACCCCACTCGCCAAAAATGTCCGGGCAAAGAGAACATCCCTTGGCATCAGGAGACAGGCTCTGTCAGGAGAGCTCTTATCTCTTATTAGACCGTCAGACACAGGCAGGAGAAAAAAGCTGGCAAGTTTCTGGGCACACTCTTTATTTTTTCTGAGTGTATCATTTGGTCTAATGAAAGACCTGACCCCTCTGCGCAAATCTTGCCTCTTCTCTGACCTTAGACCATGGTGGTGGCAATAGCCTACATGGCACTGCGTGCTTCTTCGCCGAAATGTACAGGTAAACGAGAAAACGATGGGCAAACACACCCACTGAGTGCCCCGGAGAGGGCAAGCCGAGGTGGAGGGGAAACACCATTGCAAGTAATTAAAATTGAATAAAATCCCACTTGTCTGTGTCTTCCCCACTGCTTCTCGGGGGAGAGGCAGCAGAGGAGAAGGGCACTGCCTGTGCCCCGACCCTGCTTGTGTTCTGAAAGCTTCCAACAACAACTGGGGTTTATTTTGGTCCATAATAATGACTCCGGTCCTGCTCAGAACTAAGCAGTGTTAAGCCTGAACAACTGGGATGTCCTTGCTCCAGACTGTGGTGTTTTGTTCTCGTTTGACTCATATCACTGTCAAGCAGATATTGTTGTTGTTGTCGTCTGAAGATGCGTAGGTAATGTTTGCTAGCTACCGTTAGGCAGTAAGATGTATTTTTAAGTCGGCAATCTCTATAAACAGAGATATTGGCCTGGGGGTGGGACACCCCGAACGCTGTTGGGAGCGTTTTGACTTCACCTTATTCTTTGCCCACACAGACCGTGGGCTGCAAGCTGTCCACTCGTGCCGGGCACGGGTGGTCCCTCCCCGGCGGCAGAGACCGACGTGTGCCGTTTTCGGCTCTCCTTCTCTTCCATCCCTCCTAAAACTCCGAGGAGCCCTTTCCTTTTCTCGCGCAGCTCTTCAGGCTCTCCGCCTGTGGCTGGGCAACGCTGGGAAGCAGGGACAGAGCGAGCCTTTGGGATTTAAGGTGGGGGTTTAAGGGGCTGGGTTTCTTCCTGAACCGGAGAACCGCGCAGGAAAGGAACCAGTTTGAAAACACAGCACCTATTTAATTGGGATGGGGAAAACCAGCCCACCCTCCTTCCTGCCGTGACAGGCAGGTGGGCACGCAAGGGGAGCGGCAGGGACCATCTCCCCCCTTTTTTTTTTAGGGTACCGTCAGCCCTGGGGGGTGATGGTGGCTTTCAGCAGGGTGGCCGTGCTCGAGCATCCTCTGCAATTCAAAGCGGTTCACTGCAATCGTCGCTTCCTTCTCCTTAGGGCTAATGGTTTTATACGTGAGGTTATATGCGTGAGGGCACACGTTAGCACATGCACGTCATTGTGCACCCCACCTGAGTACCTGCTTTGATGCCCACCAAGCAAAAACCCATGCAAACAGTTGGTTAAAATGGTCAACCTCTTGCTTTGACCCTCTGCTCCACCTACTGTAAGTGGTATTCTCTTTCTCTAAGCACGTTTTCCTGACCATTGCCACAGAAAATAGGATAAAATACCCACATTTTAGTTGATGAGGAGCCTCTGTACGGTGGCTTGGCTTCGGAAACATCTAGTATGGAAGGGCCCTTGGGGTGGACACATCATACCTTCATCACCCAAACTTTGCTGGAGAAATCAGTTCAGGTGATTAAGATGTCAAGTTAGCTAGGTATTTCTCAGAGTGATTAATACTTCATTCTAATGAACAGGCATTTCCCCCCTTCAGCGAGATAGCTTTGGATCAGGACCATATTGACTAGAGACTAATCTTCCAGCACGCGTTGAAATTGAAGTGCAGTCAAATGTTGTCTTATAGAAGAAACACATTTGTCACTTGAATGTATTTTCAGTGCGTGACGTTAATCTTTCTCATTGTTCACATGAGAACTATTAGGTAAATTACCGCTAACTGAAATAATTTTCTAGACAAAGAAGTTTGTTACAGTTCTCTTGCTCAGGTGAGGTTCAGAAATGACACAAAATGAAACCTGTAGCACAGAAGGAGGGAGAACAGCCTGTTGGGAGAGGCGCCTCGGAGGGAGACAAGGATGAGCAGAGGCTGAAGCAATGAAACCCTCAAACTGACACAAAAAGGGAAGCTTTGCAGTGGTTCTACAGAGCTACAGGGGAAAAGCTCACTCAACCGTTGGCTGAAATTTTTCGCCACGTCGCCACACACTTGCAGCCCCTCATCACCTGAATTATGGGTTTCCCGGGAGGAAGACTGGGGAAAGCATCCAGAACTTGTTTCTGCTTTTTGACCAGCTGTTGAAGGGGCTACTGTCTTTTTTTGAAGATTGAAAAGCACATTTTTTTTAGTGTCTTTTTTGCACCAGGGAATGTTTTCCCATTTGCTATCTGGCCACAGCCCTTCTGGAGCTCACTAGTGCCTCTGAGCACATCTGGAACGGCTTTCTGATAAGGAGTTGTATGCAAATATTAAAATAAAAATAGAGGCTTTTGCTGCACACCCATATGTTTGCTGGAAAGCTCTCAGACAAAGCAGGTTGAATACTGGATTTTTTTCCAGCAGTGCTTTCAGCACTTTCCTGATATGAAAGTGATGTGAAAAACAGTATTTTCAAGGACACTTGAGAGAAGTGCATCAGTCTGTGTCATCTTTCCAGTTGAAATTCCCCAAACGGAATAATTTAAGATTTTTTTGCAGAGCTTGATGACAGCCAGAAGTCTCTCCACATCAGCTTTGCAGAAAGTTGTGGGTATTCTCACAAAATATATATATAAAATGGGCCAGATCATGTTCAGATCACACTAACCTCTAGATGAATAAATGCTCGTTTTGCAGGGTGTTTTGGCACAAAACAACAAACAAACACTAAAGAGAAATGTAATACAGAGGATCAGCAGCCTGACAAAAAAAGCAGGAAAGATCAGTAATGTGACATTCCGAAAACATATTCTGACTAAAGACTACAGAACAGCTGCTGCAGCATCTGCATTTGCATACCACAAATTAAAATAAAAAAAAAAAAAGCAAAACCGAACTGTCATCTGCTCTCAGTTACCAGAGCACGGCCTTGCTGTTTCCTCTGCGTTTGGGGTAGGCTGCTGCGACTGCGGGATATGACTTTTGACAGGAGGACAAAGTTTTCGCTGGCACAAGCTACCCTGACCTCCTGAGTTGCTGATGTTGATGGGCACAAGCTGCAACCCCCCCCCCAGGCGATGTTTTTGAAGAGCGTTGGTGATGTACAAGGGCAGAAAGAGGGATCTAAGGAGGGGCAAATTCCCAACAGGATCTCTCTGTGTCCTTGCAGTTGGCTAGGACCAGCATCAATCAATTTTCTCTCCAGCTACACAAAAGCACGGTTTTATCAGTAATATACTAGCTGGCTTATCTATTTTACTGCTACCTGCTTGCCTGCGGTGCCTGGCTGCTGTACCCTGTTTGGCAGAAGGGCTGCTGCGTCCTGCGCCCTGCAGAGGATTTTTATGCAACCTCTCACCTTGCTGAAGCCCAGGAGTGAGTTATTTATTCGTTGCTTTGTCATATACGGTCATACGCGGAGAGCAAAATCTCAGCCAAATTCAGGGCCAGATGTACAAACCCCTCTTCAGAAGCAGCTCGTGGCCCAAAGGGACTAATCTAAGCAGACCAGCCAGACAAAGCATTAGGGACAGTGAAGTTTTGGGAGGGTTTGTCTCCATTTTGTGGCTCAGGAGTTTATATAACTCCCTGCAGAGAACACGGGAAGCATTTGGCAAGGCTGAGATTTGAATTTATGTTGCTTGAACCCTGCTCTAACTTCAGCACGAAGGCCACCCACAAATCTGAAGTGATAATAAGCACAGAAATAAACCCAGCCTGGTTTTGCCCGATGCTGTTGCACGCCACAGCACACCTTTGGGTGCTGGCATCGGGTGCTGGGCGGCACGGCGGCAGGAGAGCGAGCGCCCAGCCGCAGGTACAGCACCGGCGACGGCAAAGCAATAAATCTCTCGAGACGTAAATTACCATTGACGGTCATAAAATGAGAAGAGCCATCCATAAAATAAAAAAGCTCTTATTTATGATGGATGTGCCTCGAGCAGGGCTTTCTGCCGCCTGCAAATCACAGCATATGGATGCTTTAAAAGAAAACCCCCAGCTCGGTATGGAAAGAACCCATTTAGGGTAACCATAGGACTCTGTTTCTAGAGAAGAATTTGCCTAATGTGTGATTTGGCCCCTCTTGCTCAGCAGGCACGGGGCAACAGCTACCTGGTCACCCATACTGGTGACAGCAACCACTGCTTTGTCAAAGTTGCCTCTGCCGCGGACGATCCACGTCGCTAGTCCCAGCCTGGCTTTGACACGTCACCAGTACGTGTGTGCTGGACCGACCCCCGGCCATCCAAGGGGGGTGTCCCAAGCGTTCAGATTAGGGGTTGGAGGACCCCACGCCTCTGAGCCCCTCAAGCCTTTGCACCACGGTCCTGGGGGCACCAACCTGACGGGGACATTTGCTCTGAGCCACCTCTGTGGCATCGAGATGCTCAGCTGCAGCAACCGCAGCCAGCGACAGTGGCCGGTGCGGCTTCATTCATCTCACTCCTACGTGCAGAAGAGGAGCCCAGCGCCGCTATACATCAAATTTTTGTAGCTACTTCTCCTCCAGCGTTGGCTGTGCACCACCATTTGCATCAGGCGTCTGCTGCTCCTGCAGGATGAGGGCTCTCCTCGGGACATTTGCAGTCACCGGAGGACTTTGCTTTGCTGGATTTGGGGGCTACAGCCTTGCCAACAGCCTCTCCTGCATGCCAGGCTGTAAACAGGCTCCTTGTAGTAAAATGGGATTTTAATCAGGCTGTTGCTAACTGATGCAATAAGCAAAATTATTGAAACATCTACACTAGATGATTTTTCTGCCCAGGCCTAATAAGAATCTGCAGTTACGAGGCTTGAGCAACATCTTTCAATGTGTATCTTGAAAACAAGACACTTGCACAGTTTGCACAGCAGCTGGTACCGAGCGTGTTGCTAGCCCAATCTCCAGCCAAGCAAAGTCTCTCTCCCACCGCAATTTTGGTTCGGCATCTGAGGAGGAAGGGTTTTGTGCTGTAGATTTCAAGCCTGGTTGGACTTAATGTGTTGCTTTTTTCTCTCTCCCTGTCAGATGCTGAAATCCATAGAGGACTCCAGCCTGGGTTTTTGCAGACTGCTGATTTCACCCTTGCGATCCCACCCTTGTCTTTTTTTCCTCCCTCTCACCGACGGAGAAAGCAAAGGTACTGGGTCTGTCCTTCCTCGCTCCTGCTGCTCATGCCCAACCAGGGAAGTTCAGCGACGACTTCAAGGAAAATCGGAAACACCCCGGGTGGTTTTGTTTTTTTTTTTTTTCTTCGTTAGTTCTGGCTCTGACTGTGGCAAACCTGGCGCGGAGCCGAGCTGCCAGCTGGAGCTCCTGCTGCCTGCCCAGGAGCTGCCTCCCCCGGGCAGCTGATGCTCACAGCCGCGGCAGCGACGTTGGGATGGAGCTGGACCAGATTTGCCTCTTTATTCATGAGATGGCATGGTTAGCCAAAACGAGGACCCGTTGGGGAACTGGGGGGGATGCCTGGGCTCACACCCCTTGTTTCTTCTTCCTTGCGGCAAGGATGAGGTCTGACGCTGCCGGGGGCTGAGCACAGCGCTGGGCTGTGCAAGTGAAGCGCACCGAGGCAGACCGCGAGTTCTCTCTTTGCAGAGCACCAGGGCTTTAAAAAATTCATCCTGTTTCTCTCATTTCATATTCAGTGCCTCTATACGCGATAGCTGCATTCAGTGCAGCCTAAAATGTCTCTTTAAAAGGTGTGGGATCTGTCAGTTTAGTCTCATTAAAAATAAAAGGACTAAAAATGGCATTTTTGAAGCAGCTGCAGCAGAACGTACAACGCATCATCAGCTTTGCACCAATGCTGCCCGTGCTAGTACCGTCTTTCCTCGGTGCTGACTCCGTGCAGCGAGCGGCGAGGCCACGTTGACTTCTAGTGAGCTCCCCAGTTCTCAGAGGCAATGGATGATCAATGGCATCAGAAGCTTTTCTAAAATTGGTTCAGACTATTAAAGGAAGGGCAGAGGCAGAGGGAGGAATGAAAAAGTGACAAGCTGGTGACATGTTCATTCAGCTCCTCTTCCTCTACTAATCAAGAAGTGTGTAACTAAACTTAAAAGGGACTGCTGAAGAAAAGGCACGTAGAGACCATTAATAATGAATCACCCAAGGAGATGAGTGTCCAGCAACGAACTTTCTGGAGAATGACCATCTCCTGTCGTTACTGGGTTATCTCCAATCCACAAAGCAACCGGACCCCCTGCACCCGCTGCTGGGTGGGTTCTAACAAGCTGGGCACCCCGGCACGGCTCCGGTGCCGCCGCTGCTGCCGGGTGGCTCGTGCCCGGCTGCTACAAACGGAGCCACGCTGCCTGCAAAAAGGGTGCCGGCGTCCCTGGGGAAGCAGACCCACCACGTCAGATTCCTGTCGCTCCCCGGGATGTCGGGCACTTGGGAGGAACAGAAGAGATGTTTTGTTCCCGCTCGGTGACTTGCAAACGCTTGGGCTCGTTCTGTCCGGCCACGAACGCCGCTTGTGCCGCAAAGAGGGAAAACATTACAGGCAGCATTTTGCAAAAAATGTTAAATTTCCCTGTTAAATTCAACCCACTACTGTCTCCTCGCCTGTCACTCGCCTCTGACATGCAGCACATATGCTTGAGCTGCTCGGGGTTTGGATTTCGGAGGTCCTGCTGCGAGCCCCATCCATCCCTTCCTTCCCACCGGCCTCTCGCTCGCCCTCCCCAAGCACTCCTGCCTCCTTCTCAGCAGTTATTTATCAAAGTGCAAGCTGGGTTGCCAAATGAGAATGAATAAATATTAACGCTAGGATACCTCCAGCCCTTAAGGCTCCCATCCTGCCGTTTTCATTGACATGAAGTAGTCAAGTGTTTGGGGGCTGTGGGAGGGGGCCCAACGAGTGCCGTGTCCCCCCCTTCGCATTGCCGTGCAGAGGGACGAAAAGGCATTTTTTTAGCAGTTGGCCAACTGTGGTGTGCTAAGACTCAGCCCTGCAAAGAAAGAGTAAATGAATTATCTCAAAGGTGGGTCAGGCTGCACGGTGTGTTTTGGTGAAGCACTAGGAAGATGGAAGTGATAAGTGAGCGGATCATAAAACGAGACTATAGGGTATATTAGAGTATAGGATACATATTTATATGAGTATAAAATTGGAAGAGTAAAGAGGTTGTGAGGAGGTGGCAGGGAAGAACTCTGCCTGTGCATATGGAGCAGGGGGAAGCGCCTGCGTACTCACTCTTGTTCCTTTTTGTCCCATCATTTATTCATCACAAAGTGCTCTTCAGCGTCTGTCTCTTCGGTTTGGGGGAATTATTTTACTGTACCTTCAAACCATTAAAGTAATGCTCATTTCCAGCTGAAAGGCGGCAAGGAACTGGAGGGGGGTGCAGTGCTGTGCACCAACCTGCCGGGGTGGACGCTCTCGGGTGGGGAAAGGACCTTCTTCACGTTTTGCCCTTACGTTCTCCCTGTGCGGACCCCTCAGAGCACCATCTCCACGCGTGTCCCAGAGGTACAGCCCCCACCGACCCCTGCCTGCACCGCTGTCCCTGCAAAATGGCCTGGACTGTGTGCCAGCTTGGGCGACCAGGCTTTGCAGTTGGGCCACGCTTCAGCATTTGACACGGGGGTTTGCAACCCCACGTCTGTGCCCTGCGATGGTGACCCAGCACAGAGGACGTCCAATGTAGCTGGCAGAGCCTCTGTGGCATCCCGGTCATCATTCCTCCCTGCTCCGAGGAGACACACACCTTCTCACCCCCACCCGGGAAAGCCCTGATGTAGAAGGGCCAACACCTCATCCATGAATGTCTTCCTTCCCTTTCCCTGTTTCTGAGGTCGCATCGTACTTCGTCACCATCAGCCAAATCCTGCAGCAGTGCCAGCTTTCCTTCTGCAGCGTCCCCGAGAAGCAGCCTGGTAGCACAAACGTACCCCTGCAAAACTGCCAGCATGTTATCCTAATCCTCAGCAAAATAGAGCAGATTTGGGAATAAGGACCAAGATGTCACTGACCCAGAGGCCTGGATAGAATCATGGAATAGTGTGGCTTGGAAAGGACCTTTAAAAGTCATCTAGTCCAACCCCCCTGCAATGAGGATGCCCCTCTAGTCACATCAGATCCCCAGGTCACACAGGAGTGCATAAACTAACACCAGAATTTGCCAATCGTCTCTTACTTCTTTGCTAGTGACCTATTTCTGAAGCCACAGAAGACAAAAAAACCCCACAGTGTAATGCACCTGGGATAGCAGTACATATCTATATGACATTAGATGCATTGCTTCCAGATCCCAGCTGGCTATTACATTATGGAGATAAAAACACATCGGGCTTTTATAATTATAAGACTATGAAGGAACTCTGGGAAAATATAGCAGATACTTTATAGACTTAGAAAATGCATTCCTTGGTTGAAATGCTCATTAATAAAACTTACAGATTGGTATTAATTGCAAGAAATTGGCTAATGTCTGTGGAAGTTTTCATTTAATTACTAAGCATTATGTTTCAAAATCTAAGTTCTTGGGTGGCTTTTCTGCCCTCAGTGGATCTGAATCACTGTCAACAGCAGGGAAGGAAAGCAGGAAGATGGAAAAGCATCTGGCATGGAGTTCTCCTGCTCCAAAATGAAAAAAAAGGCATAAAATGCACTACAAAATTTTGCAAAATAGCTTTCCCAGAATGAACTGGTCTCCACCAGAGAAGAGCTTCCAGCTTAGTAAGGTTTCACAAGCTAATGGGGTTGAATGGACCTAAAATGTGTTCAAAATCCATCCAATTTAGTGAGATATTTCTCCCCTGGACTAAGAAAGGCTTTATATTCCATCTCAAGTCCCATCACGAACTTGCACACGGGTCCTCCTAGCATGTGTGTTGACCCCTGAAATGTGAAACGAGGTGGAGCTGAGCCGAGTGGATGGATCCTTGCCTTTCCCCTGCCAGTCCCTGTGCTTTCCCCAGAGCGGCTGGCTGTGGGACAGGGGCTCCCGACATCTCCTGTTGGGCGAGCCGATCTCATCACCTTGTCACCCCGGCGGCCAGCCACCAGCCCTCAGCTAACGGGAGATGCTCCCCTCTCTGAGATCGTACCTGCCAACTCTGCTCCCGGAGTCAGGAGACACACTGAAAATGCAGCGACAGCAAATAACTTCTACAAACTACAGAGCTGGCGAATATGTCAAAAGCATTTTGGTATTGAACTCTCACTTGAAATCAATGATCCAAATGGGACTCAACTTGTTCCTTATTAAGGGCTAAGGGCAAACTTAATATTTCGGTATTCGTTCACACATGAGTTGGATGGACTTTATGAGTAATTGCTGTATGCAGCACTTCCCTGAATCATGCATTATTAAAATCCCACAACTGGAGGAACAAAAATGGATGGGGCTTGCTCACCCATCCTTGTCCAGCTCCACGGCAGGAGGGGTGACCTTCGCATCCCCACACCTTTGCCTCACGCCAAGACCCCGGTCCCCTGCCCTGGCCTCTCCTGGGTGAAATCCCAGAGTTTGTCCCCTTATCCTTTTGTGCTTTATTTCTGACATGAAAGGAGAGAGGCGATCCTTGCCTTCCCCCAGATTTCACTCCTGGAGGGGAGCTGAGGAAGGCTAGAAGGAAGCCAGGAGCATCCAAGCCACAAGTGGTATTTTTCCCACCGCCTGCTTTGAAGAAAGTCCTTCAAAACTAAAGATAACCACGCAGACCCACGTGTTGAAAGGGGAGCTCACCAGAAGGCATTTCTCCTTGCGGACACTGCCCAGTCCCAGGGTGACCCGAAAAGCATGAGCCGAGCCCTGGCTCCCACTTTTCCTGCCTCTTGCACAGGAGATCTCTGTGTTACCATCCTGCAAAGAGACAGCGCGGCATACAGCCTTCATCCACAGGTTTTGCCTGTGCAATCAGCAAGGAGCCAGGGCTAGAAAATCAGCCTCAGGAGCTGTGTATTTCATGTCATTGGGCTGCTAAATTACAGCCCAGCAAAGCTACGTTGCTGCCCCTACCTGCTGGGTAAGTCGTTGGCAAGGGATCACACGTGGTGTATGAAATGTCATGGAAGTCCTTCAGAGAAGGCTGTGGCAGTGTCACTTCTGGCACTGCAGACCCCAGGTCAATAGGAAAACCTATTATTATTATTGACAGTCTAGGAAACCACCAAGAAAAGCCTTGAGTTTTAAAAGCACCGTGCACAACAAGCAGGGTATAAAATAAATGCAAGGCCAAGAATAGCCTCCCGTTGGTCAAAATTCATACTCTGCATTGAACAGCGACCACAACACTGCAGGAATAAGCCCTGCTCCACTTCATTAAGCTATACAGGTCCTTCGTTCTTCTAGCATGAGTGGGTGCAGCTCTACAGAAAACCTGAAAACAGAAAACAGAAAAAAAGATCGCATGCTTCTTCTGAAGTAGACGATTCAAGCGTGGACTGTGGCAGATGTGGCCACCGAAAGGTGCCGCTCATCGCAGCCCCGGTCAAAACATCACATGTTAAACAGTCGTAAGGGAAACTGTGCAGCTGGTGAGCCCTTCACACAGCCTGCGTTTTCAAGGAGATAAAACTGGCGTCCACGTATATTGACTTTGTGGAGCTTTTTGTGTTTCTGACGATTGGACGGACAAGCAATCTCCTAAGCCCCTCGCACAACCCGTCGCAAGGCTGCGGAGGGGCCGTTTCCGAGGCGCCGGTGTAGTCCTCAGGGTGGCGGAGCGGACGGGGGGACAAGGAGTTTTGTTCCCTTGCGACACCGGGGAAAGGCGCAGCGCCGAAGGTCCCTCTCCCGCTTTCGTGCCTCAGCAACCAAGCTGAGTCAGACCCGCCGCGCCAGGTACCCCGTACATGCTCGCCACTTCTGAAACGACCCTCAAAAAAGAATGAAAAGGAGTTAAAAACACCAAGGCCGAGCAGCAGCCTGAGGATGGCTGGTTGCTCAGAGGAGAGGTGGCAGCTCCTGCCCTTGGACACCATCTCCTTTTGTCCCCAAAGGAGGTCAGGCACTGAGCTTGGAGCTCAGGCGGTGCCCCCCGGGGCTTTCCATGGTGGACGATGCCCCTCCTGCCCTCGGGAAGGTGGGCTTTGTGGCTCAGGCTGTGAGCCAGGAGGCATCCCGGTCCCACCTCGGTGTCCAGTCCTGGCCGACCAGGGCTGAACGCAACCCAACCTGCAGCAGGCAGCGGCTCTTCGGAGAGCATCTCTCAGCTCGTCACGTTGACCGCGCTCACGCCCACCCACAACAGCAGCCAGCAGCCCCCGTGGACCTCACAGGCAAACAACGTACCCGCTAATTACAAGCAAACCAGCTCTGAGACCTCTGGGCCAACCCAAGTCTTCTCGGAAGCCGCAGCAGCCCGGTTCCTCAGCACTGGTGGGTGCCTTTATCCAGGACATGAACACCCTGTTGGTCCTCACCGTCCTCCTCCAACGCCTTCCCCACATACATCACCTTGCTTCTCACCTTCTCCAGCCCCTCGCAGCCGTGTCTGCCCACCAGGCTGGCCATGCCAGTACCGGTAACAGCAGGAACGGCGATGCAAGAGGGCCTCGGCAACGGCTGGCTCCGGAAAAATAAAAAGCCAGAACATATGTGTCGTCTTGCCCAGCCGCTGCTTAGGAAGACCTGTTCTACCTCCCTGGGCTCTTCTGCATGCACAATAAGCCTTAGCAATTTATCAGTAATGTTCATCTAAGACCAGTATAAAATATATCCGCTTCTTTCTTTAGACTTCTCAGTTCCTTAAGGAAATTAAACTAAATGGAAAGGCCCAGATTCGACCTTTTTAACATCTTTTCCTGTAGTTCCTTTGAAAGAACATCCTGATGCCTTTGAAAAAAGTTCCATTTAGCATTGAGAACTTTCCCATATAGCCGTAACCGGGTCTGGGAATGTGCCACCTTGGCCTTTTGGTGCTAATCGTTGTGACAAGTTTTTTGTAGGATTGTGTCCCATCATCCAGAATTATATTCCTGGTATTATTGTAGCCCACTAGATCTGTCTCTATCCATGGGCGGTGGCTAACAACATACTTTTTTGGGGGGGAGTATCTTTTTTTCCCTACAACTACCGGTGACTGAACCACTCTGGTGGCTCTCCCTTGTGACGACAGAGGGATGCACCTTTGCAGCTTTGTGACCGAGAAATGGTACAATTCCTCTGACTGAATGCTGACATCTTCTCTGGGGTGAGATGAATCATGCCCTAGAAACACCTGCAGTCCGTCCGATGATTTCCACCCCAAGATCCTACGCCCTCCTGTGCAGTCACCGTAACACAAAGTGATTTTTTTCCACTTCTGCTCCCGGCTTTTCTTTCTACCCCAATGCCACTAATTCTGGCACTCGGCACCTCTCCGTGTGACTTCACGTTATTGAAGATACCTTTTGATTTCAGGTTGGTCCCTTCCTTTTTTGGGACATCTCATGGCTTGTAGCAGTGTGTGTGCATCTCAGTTATGGTCGTTGCCTTTGAGCTTCATCTCTAGGTCTCTCCCAGGTGCTGGGGGCTCTGCACCACCCCTCAGTGCCAGCATACAAGCTGTTTCAGACACTAAAAGCCCAGGCCAGAAAGATGTTTTTGTCTGGCAAATTCAACTCAGAAGCCCACGGGTTTATTCCGGGCTGTCCCCACATCTGTGAGAGCATTTTGTCCCAGCCCTCCATCACCACGGGTTAGACATTTCACTTTTTCTGGGGTGCCTCAGCACTGATGTGGCTTTCATAAAGTCCTTCCAGCTGGGGTGGAGGGGGTGGTCTACAATTTGTACAGGGAATGGTGTCCTTTTTTGGAGCGTTCTTCCGTTTTCTGCCATTTCTGTGTACCTGCAGCAGAGGCGAAGCTGGTGCACCACAATTTGCTGGAGGCGTTTCTGCCCTTCCAGGCAGTTTCTACCTGCGGGCGCCTGTCATAAAGATGCAAGATTCCGTGTGTTCTGTGCAGCAGGTCACTGGGTATTTGCCATCAGTTCATTGAAAAAAATTATGAAATAAAATCTGGAAGGGCACTGGAGGCAGAAATTGTTCATGCTGGCTAGAGGTGCTTATTTTGCCATCAGCCGGGTTCTTCTGCGTTAAAGAGGTGTGGAGCTAAAAATAAACACATGGCCCATTAACCTTCAAGTGCCTCGCAGCAATTGCCTGGGGAAAAAAGACAGGAGAACTGGGTAGAGTCTGAAACAATAATTAACAGTGAATAGATGCTGAAAGAAAAACATGGATGGGGTGGGAATTACGGAAAAAGTCTTTTCCCAAGGGAGCTCTGCTCTTTGCACGCCAAAGCTCACTCGCACCTCCCTGGCAGGGGCTTGCAGCAGAACTGTTTTCTTCACAGCCAAAGGTTTTCTGGGGAGAGAGCTCCTCTTTGCCTTTTGGATTTGAGAGTGGGTACCTGCGTTTTTGCTGCCAGCCCAGCTTTCCGTGCCCTTAGCCTGACCACACACCTGGGACATACGGAAACTGGTGAGTCCCATTGCACGGAGAAGGAGCAGCGGGAGTGGGGGACCCGACTCACTCTCAGGGGCACAGAGGAAACCTGCGGGTGTCTGGGGACCTAAACCACTAGTCCATGCCGAACCGATTGACAAAACCTGGAGAAAACAAACACACCCGACGATCTCACCTCTAGATGTTGAATCAAGTTTGCAAAGGGCTCAGAAGTGCCCGCCTGGAAGATCCCACAGAGGCGTGTTGTTCTCTCCCGCACCCGATGCCCGTACAGCCCTGAAGCGGGGAGAGGAGGGATGCTGCGTTTGAATCCGTAATGCTTCATTCAACGCAGACAAAATCTTAAAGGTGCTAAGCAGAAATGGGCTTCTCTAATTAAAAAAATAGCTCTTTGTAAAAGAATAATGATTTGCCCTTTTTTTTTTTTTTTTAACGAAAATGAAATTTTAATTACATCTGTGTAACTCAAGGCAATTTTCAAGTAACCGGGGAGGTTTTGTTCACCGTTTTTTGGAGCATTCATGATTCAGCATCTCACTCTTAAATATATCTGGCTTCTAGTGAAAAATAATTAATGGCTGCAGCTATTTGATTAAATGGTGCTATGGTGGACTTACCTGCAGTCATTCCTGAAAGAGGTGCCTTGTAAGATCAAATATCCTACAAATCCCACAGTGATTGTCATTCTTCTAACAACTGAAGTGCCTGTAATACAATAAAGCAAATAGAAAAGCCTACACTTGTTGCAGTTAGAACTTTAAAAGTGCAGCTAATTTTTCTAATTGGCTTCTGTCTTCAGAGAACGGAGAGGGAAGCACCACTGCAGCTTTCCCAGAATTACATGAGCTTTGCATTTGCTCTGGCTGTAGCATCTGGGGGACATTTTTAAATCCTGTCAAAAAGATAGTGACCTTTTCTTTCTTGCAGCTTGATGGGTATTCCCAGAAAAATAAACTCAGTTTGATCTCTTGACATTTCCTCTGCTATATGCCCAGGTTACTCAAAGGCCGTATCTACATGGTATAGAGAGAGAGAAGAAAACAAACTGCCTTCCCAGGGCTCCGCGGCTTTGCATTAACCCAGCCTGGAATGAGGATGGCCTCTCTCCTGCACTCTGCAACATATAACAGTGCCTTCCCTCTGTGGTCTCCAAAATTAAATTCTTGAAGAGTTTTGGCTTTGTTTTGGTCTAGTTTTGCTTGCTTTTTGTTGCCTTTGTTTTGCTATGGGTCTTTATATTTGCCGACTTGAAACTGGAAGAGCATCAAACCATATACCCAGACTGGAATGCAGGAATCCTTGCATCTGTTTAAGAAAAACTTTCTATTTCTATTCATGTTGCTGGAAGTGATTATTTGCTAAGGATTAAAAGACATGAGTTTTGAGATGAGTGTAAACACTCATTTCTCAGGGTGTAACACCCCCTTCATTTAATACAGGTACGGAAGATATTTTAGCTGGAGGAAACTACCCAGTCACAGCAGCGTCCACATTTCTTGTCCTTTCCTGGGAGCAGCTGGGCTGGGCTGCTTTTAGACAGAGGATACTGCCCTTGAGGGAATGCCGGTCCCAACCAGTGTTGCCAAGCTTCTGCTCCTTGCTAATATCTAGTGTTGTATACTCTGCCTTCTGTATTTTTCCTTTTTATTTCAAAGCAGGTGTATGTGGGTAGACGTGGCATCCCAACAGGTCTTCCACCCTTTTTCCTCCCACCCTTCACCCCAAATCCCAACCCATCAAAAAGCTGCATTTAGCCACATTTACTCTGTGCTACAGCAAGCAATAACTGGCTGGAAATAACACCGAGGCAGACGCCAGGGAAACCCAGCCTAAATCCGACTCTCCCAAACACCTGGCTGGGCTCTCAGGGCAGGGAGAAAGCAGATGTACTGCCTACCAGTGGAAACGGGGCTGCAGGCGAGCTCCTGAGCCTGAGCGTGGCACTGAAAACACCACCTCCACCGCACCGTAAGAGTAAAATCTTTACCAGTGTCCTGGTTTCAGCTGGGATGGAGTTAATTGTCTTCCTAGTAGCGGGTACAGTGTTATGATTTCGAGTTAGGTATGAGAAGAATGTTGATAACACACTGATGTTTTCAGTTGTTGCTAAGAAAGTTTAGTCTAAAGTCAAGGATTTTTCAGCTTCTCATGCTCAGCCAGAGAGAAAGCTGGAGGGGCACGAGAAGTTGGGAGGGGACACAGCCAGGGCAGCTGACCCCAACTGGCCACAGGGGTATTCCATACCGTGTGATGTCATGTCCAGTATATAAACTGGGGGGAGTGGGGACAGGGGGATCACCGCTCAGGGACTAACTGGGCATCGATCAGCGGGTGGTGAGCAATTGCACTGTGCATCATTTGTATATTCCAATCCTTTTATCATTACTGCTGTCATTTTATTAGTGTTATCATTATCATTATTATTTTCTTCTTTTCTGTTCTATTAAACCGTTCTTATCTCAACCCACAAGTTTTACTTCTTTTTCCCGATTTTCTCCCCCATCCCACTGGGTGGCGGGGAGTGAGTGAGCGGCTGCGTGGGGTTTAGTTGCTGACTGGGGTTAAACCACGACAACCAGTAACCGGTGCAGCTGCATCGAGCAGTACCAGCAGCGGTACCGGCAGGCAGGCAGCATGGCAAACTGCATGAGGGCTCTGTTGTTTTCCACACCACGCAACATTAATTATTCACATTTTTCTGAGACTTCTGCAGGTAATCTTAAAAATATTTCCGCAGTGAATATTTGTTAAATTATGCATGGTGTTTACTTTCATTCTTCTGCAGTTCTGCTGTCTTTCATGAATTTGAAAAGCAGAAATCTAGAGACCCGTCTTTCTTTTGACGGCAAAATTTTCCAGATTGATCGGTCTGGTTATACAAATCCATACTGGTACTGGTGCTGCCATTTACTTCGGCAGGACTTCTTCAGTGAGTGGGGATTGTCTGCGTGAATACGGGACTGAAGCATTGAATACAGGACTGAATTGCCTCCTGTGATGAGGAAGAACGGGAAAGCAGGTCTGCACTGCCCAGAGATTGCCATGTACACCTGAACCGCCTCGAAACACCTCAAGCAACATAATGGAGTCCAACAAAATTGATGTTGAAACCTCAAAATAATGGCAAGGCTCAGATACAATAAATAATGGCTGTCTGCTAGGGGCAGAGCTGGTGTTTCAGCGACAGTGAAGGAAGGGGCACGATCAGAGTCAGAAATGAGAAACCTGTCAGGTGCACTCTTTTCTCCTGCTTTCCAAGAAAAAACTGCCTGTGGTGTTCTCTTGGAAGCATCTTCAGGCCCTGGTCCTCAATATACAGGCTCGATGTTCCCAAACGTGCCTGTTCTAGGGCATTTGGGAACATGAATTCCAATGCAGGAACAGGTAATGTCACCCCAGGAATGTACACAGGCATCACACCTGCTTTGCAAATCAAGCCTTTAATCGCTTATGAGACGTGACTGAAACAGCAACTGAATTTCTTGTAACGGGTGTAAAACCAAGACAACCAATGTAAAAACTTTGCTTTTTCTCAGTTGTCATACTGAAATGAAGAATGTGCCAGTCAAAATGAGATCCAAAATCTGCAGCTGGGATTCTCAGATACTCAGAGCCAGCTTACTTAATTTGGACCAGGGCTAGAAATCCCTTAATTGTTATATCTTTTTTGAAAAACCCCAGTTTTCTAAAAACAACTGTACAAACTGCCACAATAATTAAAAACCTTGCTATTTTTTTTGAAAGAAACTCAGTTCCCCAACTGCTTGCAGCAAAAATATTTATTCTTAAACAAGTATTTCAATTGTTATTTGCAGTTCAAAAATCCAAACCTAAATTTACGCCTCAAACCTATTCAGGGATTCTGAACAAAAACATAACTAAGTAAATAATACCTCCCTGGAAAGTAAATAAAGTTTTTAAAATATTTGTGTGCATCGAATGTCAATAGCAATATATGGAGAGGAATGTGTTTGTCTAGCAAAACTTTCCCGTAGTCAGCTGGGCTGCATTTACACGGCTGAGCCCGCTGACCGCAGGGTGGGAGTCACGGGAGCAGATGCAGGCGTCCAGCGATGGAGTGAAACGGGCTCTTCCAGGACACGATACGTCTTATCCCGGAGTAGCCGTCTCAAATAGATCAGACACATCGCAGCTCCTAAAATACCTGCTCACACATCGCAGCTCCTAAAATACCTGCTCCTTTTCAACTCTAGAGCCAGCCCGGGCGGCGGGCACCGACGTCGGGGTCTGGATGGTGCAGGGGTTGTCCTTAAAGGCAGGAGGGGCAGATCCCAGCCAGGACCGAGCTGGATCTCCAGATCCAATCTGCTGCAGCAGCAGGGAGCTGTGCCAGAAACTGCCCACACTCCACCCCAAAGGCAGGGGGGAGCTTTGCTCTGCCACTCCGTTTTATGGCCAGTCTTGATGTATTGATAACCTGTAATATTGATCATATTAATAATTCATAGTATCAAACTATTATAGGACCTTAAGATAGTCACTGGCTCATATTTCCCTGCCTCTGGAAATACCTCCCCCGGGACCATTTGGAGGCATCACGCTGCCAGCACATAGTCACTCTGAGCTTGGCCGCTGTCCCCAAGTGGTGTTGTTCCTCCTCCTCTGCAGTTTCCAGCTGATG
This sequence comes from Buteo buteo, assembly GCF_964188355.1. Classification (NCBI taxonomy): domain Eukaryota; kingdom Metazoa; phylum Chordata; class Aves; order Accipitriformes; family Accipitridae; genus Buteo; species Buteo buteo. The sequence continues at coordinate 12,307,329 of NC_134196.1, forward strand.
AGCTCTGAGTTTATCCTCTTATTAATCCCCTGGTACCTGGTCCTCCACCTTGCGCTGCTGGATGCAGTTTGATTCCTGCTACTTCAGTCCTTTGGGTCACCCGATTACCACCCCCCCATCTCCCCCCGGCCCAGCAAAACCTCACAGGTTTGTGTCAACACCAAATTTAATTAGCACCCTCACATACCGAGGTCATTACCGAAGGGCTGACCCCAGAACGGATGTTTCCTTTAAATCAGACATAATAAAAAAGATACCCAAGTTGTTGGATTCTTTTTCCCAAGCTGTAGGTTAGAAGTATTCTAGTCCTTAGATAGTCACTGGCAAATTATGCCTTGTCACACTGAAAGGATCAGTTTATGAATTGTTCTTTTTAAAAACCAAGTCTGTATAAAGGAGCTCAGGATTATGTAGAAGGGTTATACTGGTAGAATTCTATATTTTGTTGCACATATTAATGCATCAAACAGGTATTTTGCTAAAGAAATCTTCCTGTATTGCAGTATGACAGAAAAGTATTGTAGCCCAGATTACCAATACCTTGACAATCATCTCAATATATTGAGATCGTCATTATTTACCATTCAGACTCCGTGGCAACACTGAATGTAAATGTATTTACTAATATTCTTATAAATGGAGATTAAGACTTTGCACATTCCAGCTGTGAACCTGCTGGGAGGTGAAGCAGGGACTCCATCTGCTTTTATGTTTAAGTTGGCTGAAAAAATCAAACACCAATTTAAAGTAATATCGCATTAAAGAAAAGGCATTTTATTCTTCCAAAAAAATCCAAGTTATTGGTCAGCTTCTTGTACTCTCCCCTTCCGTTTGGAGCTGCTGCTGCCAGGCAAGATAACGGCATCGATCTCCCTGGTTTTGCTGCAATTGCTTCTTTGTCCAAGCGTATTAATTGCCAATATCAGTTGCGTACCATCGGATTTCTGTCCTGCAATGCCACACCTTCCCTGCGGTGCCAGGCGCTGTCAGGCTGGCCGTCGGCTGCTCACAGAAATGCTGAATTAGCACGGGGTGGTGGGATGCGCTGAGAGCACTGGGAACAAATACACATCCATCATCCTACAGGTCCAGCAAGGAGAGACGGGCTTGCAGTTTTCTGGTTTATGTATTCTGCCCGTGGTGCTTAACTAACAGCAGCATCACATTAAGAGATTTTATAAAACCTTCCAGCCCACCAGCGTTATGTGAGTTTTGGGTCCTCGGCGGAGGTGACGGCAGGCTGTGCTTTTAATGAGTTTCCCTGCGACCTCTGTCAGGAGCCGGTAGTTTCTTGCACTAGGGAAACGTTAGAGGAATCCAGAAGAGAAATTAGCTGCTAGCAAGAAAAAATTGGCATAAGAAAATGAGACTTAGCAACAAATGTACGCTACTGGGGCCCGTTTCTCTTCGCCTTCCCAACAGCTCTGTGCCACGTTAACCCTTGCAGTCTCAGATGAGTCACTCCCGATGCATAAGGGTATAAAGGAGCTCACAACTAGGTTCTTGGTTCTGTCTCTTCTAATCTGAGTGTTTGCATTCCAAAGCAAATGCTCGGTTCTGCAATTTGAGCTGTACCTGTGTCCTTCCTAAAAGCAATTTAAGAACCAAATTTAAGAACCATCAAACGGGCCCTGCCAATCCCCAGGAGGCATTGATATTTAAGCATGTAAAGGAAAGATAGTTGCTTCCTCATCAAATTGCAGGGACAGAATTAGAAGTTCCGGATATTTGTCTTGACTAACAAAATCAAGAATTAAGCCTAACGCATCCGGTCCTGACTTCAGGAAAACTGATTTGTCTTGCAGGCACTAGGAAGGTAATGAAGCATGAAGTTGTCACGCATCGGGCCATTCGCTTTTCTCTTTCTCTTCTGTGAATATAGGAGCCTGATTAGGAAGAATGAAAATTATTGCTCACAGATTTGCCCTGTCCTTTGGAAAGCTGCATCCGGCTGCTCCTTGCTTCCCCTCTAAGCACTGTTAGCAGCGGTGTGTGTGATTCAGAAGCTGCAAGTAAGGAACAATCTGCAGGCAACGTATTTATGCTGCTGCAAAGAGGACACCTGGAAAGACTGACACAAATTCAGATATCAGTGGCTCCCATAATTCTTTCTTGGCAGGAAGGATGGACAAATGACCTAATAGGTCTTTTTCATCTGGAATATCTATGAACCTGAAAAGGGTGCTGAATCGATTTCCTAAAATAGCACTTTCATCACCCGACTGTGTTTCTTAAACTGATGCATCAAGACCAGAGCATTTCTATGCTCACTCAACTTCATTATTTGTCCCCATGAACTCCTCTGGAGTTGCCAGCATTTGAAAAAAAACCCTGAAGGTGAATGATGACAGAGCTGGAGACCTGGGGCCCATTGATTGATCAGTCTCCTCCGTCTAATATGATTAAAATATTTGCTCAGATACATGCTGCGTATCACTGTCCTATATTACTGTTTCTACTATGAATATAAACAACTGACTGACGGATGACAAAGCAAATTACTGCAGGCTTTTGATAAACATGAAGAAGGTACTTGTTTATGCAAATATAACTAGGGGCTGTAATTTTACCACCCTTTGAGAAACAGCTTCCCGCACCCCTTCAAGTCTCTTTGCCTGTGCAGGGAAGTCTCCCTGTTACGGGCGGCAGGGAGGAACACCCATCCCTAATTTCAGAGATGGGATGCAGGGACCTTCCTTCCCTCCGTGTCCTCTTGGTACGGAGAAGAAATTCAGATTGTTTCTTATATTTCAGAGGGATGGAAACCCACAGAGGACGGTCTGGCTGGTTTCCTCCAACATTTCTTGGGCTGGACCACAGAGGTTGGGGGCATTACTTGGGCACGTCCACTGCAAGCAGCGGAGCAAGGCGCAGACGTGGTGGGCTAGTGCCAGGCTGGGCTGCTGTGTCACCACCTGCAGTCTCACGTCTGGTGGCTTCCCGGGGAGGTGACTGGGCCAGCAAGTTGCCTGCAGCCTGCTCAGCATCGGGCACGGCTGAGAAGTTCCCGGTTCTGGAGCTCAGTGCTTTCTGAGCTTTGCTTTGCCAGGGCTGTGCCTCTTGTCTTGCCTTGCTCCACTGGCAACACCATGTTTCCGACCTCCCAGAGATGCTACCTTGATAGGTCTTTGTGAAAAGCAGGAATTACAGCAGCGGGAGCATTAGGATAAATAGCAAGGCAAGCTAATTTCCAGGCCTTGTTGTGAGAAATTAAAAAAACAGCAGGAAAAGAGGCAGAAACACGTTGTTGCTGGGAGTGATAGGACAACAGGACCTCCTCAGCGCAGCACCTTTCCAAAAATGGGACTAGGGCTGGGGTGAGGAAGACCAAGCTCTCCAGTCTTGGCCAGCCGTCATTGTCTCTGGACTCACAGTCCTGTTCAAGCAGAAGTATCTGTTTGTCCTCGGGCTTTATCTCCCAGCCCACAGCCTCACACGCCAGACCCAGCGCCCTGTGGGATCCGTGATGAGCCGCAGAGAGCGGAGCTCCGTCCTCAAAGCAGCTGGGCGAGAAGGCTCCTTCCTCGTGCCGTGGCCTCTCTCGTGAACTGAACGTCTTTTACCCAGCAGGTCCGATGTGTTACGGTGAGCCCACGCGTTCATCGCACGGCCCGGCACAGCGTCGTCTCCACGGGTGGAAAAGAAGACGCCGGCATGGCAGGGAAGCAGGAGATCAGGTCGGAGAGCCGGTTAACCAGTAAGCACAGCTGGGGTGACCGCAGAAAGAGAAGCAGGGCAGCCACATCGCTGGAGTGAGGTTTAGATAATCTTGATGCTTAAGCACTTTTCAGCATTGATGAGGAAATCCCACACAGTTCATCTATGGAGAAAAGGGCCTTTTATCAAACTATGTTTTTATACAAATTAATCAATAAATGGTGTTTGAATGGTAACGTTTCTAAATTCCTAAACTGGTAGCATGCCTGCAGTCTGATGTTAGCAGAGCCATTTAAGTGATTTGCAGCCTTGTACTCAGCCCAAAACCCATCTGTCATCCTGTCTGTAATTTAGTCTTGCTCGGAAGATGAAACATCTTTTCAAAATTCATCACAGTTAGTGAAATGGAAATAGCTACATTTCTATTCAGCCTCTTTTAATATTTTTCTTTGGCTTTTCCCCCCCATTCTGAGAGCATAATAACCACTAGGAAAAGCTATTTCAACAAGCATCTCTTGATTCTCTGGTGCTTGGTTAGGACAGACCTCTGCTATTCCTTTCCCTTTACCCTCTTGTGACCAGATGAGGAATATGATTTTACGATGGTTTTCTAAAAATTTAGGGTTTCACTTCAGCACTTCCAGCCTTACCCTGGAGACACTTAGGTGGAAATGATTTCTACCGAACAGTTCTTTGTAATTGAAGAAAAAAACCAAAGGTCGCTCTGCTTATTCAAGGAGGAAAATGACTTTCTACCTGCAATGGAGCACAGGATCCTTCCTTTGACCTTGCTCCTGGGAATGCTGCAAAATAATAATAGGATAATCCTATCCATATGCCCACGTACTTGTTACCAGCCTGGGTGGGACTCTGTATATTCAGCAGGGCTTTGCAGCTAGAAGTGGGCACTGATTCTGCTAGGTTGGGGGAGAAAAGTACTCCTCCCCTCCTCCCACCTATCTGTCTTTACCTGCCATTTTCTAGCTAAGCTCTGCAAAGTTGTGTGCTTGGTTCTCTTTCCCTGAAAGCCCTCTCTCCACCATCCATCACCCGGTCCCACACTAACGCCATCCCTCTGTCTCCCTCCTCGTGCAGCTGCCTCCTGCAAGCTCCATCTCTGCATATTTTTTTTTTTTTCTCTCCGGTGCAGCATTGGAAAGTCTCGATGCCAAGTGTTTGTCAAGGTTGTCCAACCAGCCTGGAGTACAACTAGACACGGAACTTTGTTCTGCTGTCCTCAAGGTCCTGCTTTTTTTATCAGACTTTTCTCCCCGTTCGGCTACAATGTTTGAAATCAAAATGTTAGCTCCACCTCAGCTTCGCTATTACACGAACCAAGTGGAAATCTGCTGATCAAAACTCTCGTGTACTTCAACCGGGCTAGGATTTCAGCCGGCTGTCTCTTTGAAATACATCTTTCAGTACTGGATCCTTGCCTCACACACTGCTGGGGAAGTCAGTCCTTGGGTAAGGTCACTGGCAGCTTCCAACCCACCTATTTTATTGTGTTTCTGAAATCATATTCTGACAATGCACTGGTGTACGAAGACGACCTCGGGTCTTCAACCAGCATCCTGCAGCGAACCCTTGACGCAGAGCGTATCGCTGGAGTTTAGTGAGGACACCGTACACAGCGCAATCCCACCTCAGAGTGGTATATAAATGCAAGCCTATATATTAAAGAGTGTAGCATTTTTTTGAAGATGTCTTTCACAGTCTGCCACTCTAAATATACAGAAACACACTGCCAGCAGTGGAAGAAGACGGATGCCCATCCATGCCTGCCAATACCCGTGTAGGGTTCGTGCAGCACACCGCCACCTCCGCTAGCCCTCAGCTTTCACGGCGGTCGTGCAGCGAGCGGGAGATGCGTTCTGTGGGCCAGGGCGAGCTGGCGGGACTTTGCTACATTCCACTTAGCTCTGTAGCCGAGACGGTTTGGAAAGATCTGGGTCAGGTTCAAAGGAAAAGCAATTTAGCAGGCAAGGCACCAGGTTTTTTCAGAATGCGCTTGTAAGAATGAGGCACGGTGTGCAGGCAGGAGCTCTCACCCTATCTGCAGCAGAGCACGCGGACCCTGCAAAGGGCAAAGCTCCTTTTCATCCTGCAGCCTGTCCTGCTGGGACACAGGGGCTCTGACCCACGGAGTGCTACGAAAGAACCGAAGAGAGCAAGAGAAGGGGATGCAGACACCAAGTGCTTTCTCCAGCACTACCAATACCTTACTGGGTAGCCCTGGGCCTGTTGCTGTACCTCTCTTGATTTTTTTTTTAATTTTCCTGTTGGTAAAAATGAGGCTGGTGGTACAAACTTCCTCGCCGGGTCCTTTGGTCAGTCATGCAGCTGCATTAGCCGAGTATTCTCACCTTGGATGTCACGTTTGCATACCTGGTTCCTATGGCTCCTCTCTACTCCTGGCCTGCCCTCCTTGGTCCTATTTCCTTTGCATCCAGGAAAATCACAAGCATCTGCTACCCAGCGTCAGCAGCTTGCGCAGATTATGCAGCTTCTGAGAGTGTTGGCCTATTTTATTTTGTCAATATGAAGACAGAGGCTGTGTTTACCACCTGAGCTGCTGCAATATCCTCTGAGATGCTTGGAGGAAGACCTGTATATCTCATGCTTTTGTAGTCTGCCAGACACAAAGACAAAGAGGGAAGAGCAAATTCCAGGAAGAAAGGGTACCTCATGAACTAAAATTTAGTTTGCCTGCTATAGGAGGTCTACATCTTAACCTTGTAATGACACAAAGAAAGAAATAATGAGCTTGGGGTGCTTTGTACAATAAAGGTGCATTAGAACTGGGCACTTCAAAATAGCACAGGAAAAAGGGGGCCAAGACAGTGCTGCATGAGTCTGGTGGTCTGGGGGGGGATAATGAAAAAGTGAGGATATATGAATCGGGATCCTGATTTTGCAGGTGAGGTCCAGCTCTTGGAAAGAAAGATGAGGGACCTGAGAGAGTGCTGTGACACCTGGCTGACTCATCTATGCATGGAATGAGTCAAAGATAAAACACCTATTTATCCAGAAGGACAATTTTTTTTTTCTCTTTTCCTGGGGGAAATACAGGGTAATTTTGTTGGTAACACCGCAATTATCTGCAGATTCACTGGTCTGAATGGGCTCAGCGTCTTCCCCCGTGTAAGGTGAGGGCTGCAGCACTGAACAGACCAGTCTGCAGTGTGAGAAAGGTAAGAGTTTGCTTGCCAGAAGATGATAATGGCAGGGAAAAGGAGATTTTCAGAATTCAGGTCCATGGGTGACTGGTTGCACATACAAAAATTTTCATTAAAAGGCTTTTAGTTCCCAAGTTGTACTCATTTCTGGGCAGCACAGATTATCACACTTTGCCTTTCATATTTGCTTGCTTGCCAGGTTATATTAGTTGTAAAAAAGACCTTGCCTCTAAGGCTTTCTGTGCCCACTATGCTGCTGCCCAAAATGGCAATACTCTTGCCTGCTCCTGAAAATGTCAAAATGTATTTTTCTCCTACGGGATAGAAGTAAGTTCTGAAAAATAGACATTTAAATACTCAGCTAAAATGAGCATTTTCATCATATTGACCAAGCCAGACTTCAATCTTCTATTCCTACTTTTATCTTCATTTTTGCATATTGTATTTTTGTATGTAGCATCCATAGGCACAGCCCCAAAATATTAAAAGGAGATAGTAGTAGTTGAAGACAGCATTGTGACCATTACTTGCTCTTAACACCAGTTTACATTTGATTTTCATGGAAATTTATTAGTAGTGAGGCAATCATTTAGACCATCTTCTGAAGGATTATTCCTAATAATTTATGTTCTAGTGTTCTGGCCAGCCAACCTTCGAAATGCATCCAGCTTTTAAAAGTTGGATTAAACAGTTAGACAAGACAAACATGAAGGTGATTCATATCACCTCATTTTAGCCATCCCACCAAAAAAAAGACACTCCCCCTAAACCCTGCAATCTATTCTTCAGTGAAACAGTTTGGGAGATTGGACAAAACTCACTAAAAAACCCTTTGCAGAATATCTGAAAATAATTTGATGAGCTGCTGAACCATGGTGTTTATCCTCTTGTCTGTCTTGAATTTGTTTGCACTCACTGCCATGATTTATATCAGAAATTTGCTATCGGAACACGCATCTGAGCCGCATCACATGGGTTACACTGGCGACATCCTGCCAGCTGTGTCATTGTGTCTCACATCACAAACTGCAGATGTGTAACAGAGCAAGATGCATCTTTAACGCAGCAAGGATTACACTAAGCCACAACATAGATTCCATATGCAGTATGCTACGTTAAAAAGAAACAATTAAAAAAAAAAGGGACTATTTCTAAAAACTGAACTGGCTCTTTCTTTGCAGAAATGTTGGAACAGCATCAAATATTCCAGCCAAGTACGTGCAGGCTGATACTCCTGTGCCCCTCAGTGTGCTCCTCTACGAGTTGCAGACTGAGCATTTCATTTTTTTCATTCTCACCTACAGATGCCCCGCACTCAATTCTTGCACACATGCAGAATAAGAAACGACAGAATTGGTTCGGACAGTTTTGTCCTTCAGAAAACCAAACTGCTGGGGAGAAAACAGAATTCCACCATTTTCGTAGCTGCTCCATAACGACATCAGGTGTCAGCCCCGCAGAGCAGAGGGGTTTGGTGAACTCCTGCTGCCCAAGCACGCAGGAAGCAGCCTAGCCACTGCAACACGGACCTTGGCGCAGATTAATTTGTCCTGCCGAGAAGCATACATTATATATAATGCCGAGACTTGGCGAAAATGAATGGCTCTGAATGCCTTCTCACTTTGGAAACCCGTTGTCACATCTCAGGTAGCAAAATTCAGTCTCAGGGTGGAGCTTCAGGATGGATTAGTACTTTCTTGCCCTCCTCCCCAGTTTGCCTCTTCGGGAGTGCTGCTCAGAGAGTTTGCAAGAGGAACTTTAATTTGAGATGCACTACAGAAATGTCAGATTACGCAGCAACTCCCCTGCCAGAAGATATTCTTCTCCCCCCTGCCTGCAGAACTACTTTCAAGCCTGGTAACTCGCTGTTGTTGTCAGTGTTGATAGACCAAGAGAATAATGTTCAAAAGCAAGAGGTACCCTCTAACGGGTGACTTTTCCTATCAAGTTAACATACAGTAGTGGTGCAAAATGCAGCAGCCTGCAGATAAACGGAGACTGAGTTTCCAGTGCTGTCAGCCTGGCACTTTTTCTGAGCTCTGAATTCTCCTGAAAATGTAAATGGGGGTGGTGAGGAGGAGAGCTAAAGGCAAAAATGGTATCTTTGCTTCCCATCAAAATGCTAAAATTACATCCTTTTTAGTAAGAACTTCCATTCAAGAGTAATTTCAACTATGAGAGACAAGTACATTGTTGCTAATGGAATCATTTATCTTTTTTTTTTTTCTTTTATCAGGAGAGAAAATAAACCGGCAAAGAAATTCTAGGATAATATAAAACCATTTAATTAAAATATAGCATTCCATATAAGTTTGTTAGGTTTTTTTCTCTTGTGCTTGAGATACTTCTAGCCAAAACTCTGGCAAGTTATAAATAAACAGATCAAGGTATTGCAAACATTTTTTCTTCTCTTCAGGAGCGGATATAGAAACAACAGTCTAAAAGGGAACAGTGACAGAATGATCTCTAGTTGCTGCAAGGACTGCCTGCTCCAAGTTGGAATTATGGGATTTTTATGCATCATCTGACCTTGGTCATTGAATGAATGAAATGAAGCAAAAAGGCAAGATACAGTTTTCTTGCTTAAAATAATTAATAATTTATAGCAACAGCATGCAATGTGTGATGGTATAAAAGCACAAGAAGAGGCATATGATGCCTGCAGGTGGTGAAAGGAGATGGGTCCTTACCTGGTTGCCCTCATTCTGCTGGGGCTTCCACTGCGTCTCAGCCTTGTCTGGATAAGGACTGCAGAACCGGGCTTGCATCTGCTTTTGAGCCCTTGGCTGAGATGAAGCGATTCACCTTCCTTCTTCTCTCTGCCAGAGAGGGTTTTTCCAATGTTCACCCAGGACCAGACCTTTGTTAGGCCTGCTGAGAAACCTCAGCCATTACAATCTACGTGAAGAAAAGGTGGAAGAAAGGAAATGTCATTATTCCCATTACAGGGAGAAGGAACAAAAACCCAGAAGATGCAGAGCATGCAGAATTAAATCTCAACCTGTTGAGTCCCAGCCCGTTGCTGAAATATCTGCCCAGTCTTTCTCTCTGCAAAAGCTCTGGCTGTTACTCTCAACTTTAAGACCCCACGACTAAACTCTGCCAAAACATTTGTGGAGTGTCTGCGTGTGTGAGCATGTGTCTGCCATTGAGCAGGGAGAAGAGGAAGGAAGGGGAAAGAGGAAAGAGTATGAGACAGAGCAGGAATTCAGAATAAAATACTGATACCTGTCACTGCCATCAATAGCAGAGTTACAGTATTGGCATTGTGCATTACCTTTTTTCTTGTGATAAGGCAATTGAAGGAGGATGTATAAACAAGTGGTATTGAGCACTGAGCTCAAGGACCTTGGTTTCTTGTAGACTCCTTTTAGCTGTGAGCGCTCACTGAAGGCTATCCCAAGACTGGGCCATTGATAAGCTGTCTCTTCTACCTGCAGTGTTTTGTTACCTGATAAGAGAGAGGTGCTTCTTCCTGTGGTCTCGCTTATGTGCCCATGTGTCTGGTTTACAGGAACTGTGTTCTCTGTTCTCCACTTCTCCCTCGACTTAGCTAAAACCCACCAGCGGCTTACGATGTCGAGTGGGAGGAATGGCACAGGCAAGAGACAGACTGGTAGGCAGGCAGGCAAAAAAACATGAGCTCATAATTACGACTTCCTTCAGAGAAGAAGGCAAGATTGTCTGGATTTTTCTCCCAACGTTTGAGATCCTGCAAATGAAGATTTAAAATAATTCACATGAATATTGCATCTAAGGAATGGCAAAGCATATTTTCACATAGCCCATTTCTTCTCTCCTTAGCATCTCTTACCTGAAAATAGTGGTGCTAAATGGCACTAAGGAGGGAAAACCTTACCCAGACAAGTTGCTTGACTGCTAAAAATCCATTCTACCCACACACCATCTCTGTGAAAAGTTCAGCGTGATCTAAAACTCACATGAATCAGGGAAAAACACACTTTTCCTCCCTTCCTTCCTTGCCTCCTTCCTTCTATCTTTCTTTCTTTCTTTCTGACCAATACATTAGAAACTATGAGGGTGAAATGAATTAAAAGCAAAAATCTTTATTGCTTAGGGTTATTTGTTGCTTCTCCAGAGAATTATTACTACAACCAACTCGCCTAAGTACAGGCCACTTGCAATGTGGATCCCAGCACTGGAAGTGCTTTCCCATGTGGATATGTAGAAAAAGGAGCACAAACAAAACCTGGAAGTCCAGGAAATTTCCCTGTTCTTAACGTTCAGAAAACACAGTTGTGGCCAATCACGCAGTAGAGCTTTATTTAATTCCTTTGACTGGGAATAAAAGAGAATTGAAGAAACATGAGTGAATAGCAAAAGCAGTGTCCTGTGAGAGTTAAAAGGAAGGACCTGCTCAGTGTGATGACATTCTGACTTTAAGGACTAAGCACCCATTTTATTTCAACTGCTCCAGATTTTTTTTTAATAGTTCTATTGCAAATCCTTATTCTTGTTTTTTTTAACTCTCCTGAGCTGCCGTAAGTTCAACAGTATTCTTAGAGGGATTCTGACTCCCTTATTTTTCCCATGAAAGGATGCTCCTCTAAGCAGAAGCAGGTATCATGTTTCCTTCCCACCACCCTTGCTCCTGTCATTGGCTATTTAATTCAAATCTGAGTTATTTAAGGGATTTAGGAGGTTGGCTTTCTAAACCCTGCTTAAATCAAATTAAATTAAAACCACATTCTGAACAGTATCTAAATTCAAAATGAGGGCAACTCATCTTCTCCTGCTCCAAAAAACCAAAAAGCAAGTTATCAAGTTCTGGTTTTGCCTGGAGCTCAAGCCTTTCACTGTGTCCCTGATGTGCCTGGGAGGAGATCCACTCCAGACTGACCCTCGAACATCTCTGTGGCTTTGGGTTGAGAGATTTTTCAGGCCACAAACACCCTTTCCCATAAAGCCATGTTACTCTGGGGAGCAGAAGGAGAGTTTTGGCACGTGAGCATCCTCCACTGAGCAGCTCTGCTGCTGAGTTGGGAGTGCAAATAAAAGATTTCCACGTTGATGATCCCTCCTGCATCAGGAAAAATAAACACCTTGGGGGGGTCCCCTCCCTGCCAGTACCTGCTGCAGCAAAGCCTAATGGCTCAAGGAACTTCATATACAACGTGTTTCTCTCCTAGAAACTTTGGACCTAATTTACCTTTGCTCGTCAGCAGATGACTGATGAGTTTTTTTAGTGCCTCTGCTCAGTAGCCATTTGTAATCTCTAAGCAGCCTGATTTTAAGCTAGTAGAGACAGGGTATGTACTTCAGCTTATGACAATGTTTTGGCTAGTTGTATTTCAGGTTGACTGGCCCACCAAAACTATAAACCACAGGGCTCTTTTAGAGGGGTTATAATTACGTGGAGAGGTTTAGTTAGCAAGAGGGAAGGGAGTGTGCCCTTCCTCCTCTTTATTTGGAATCTGTGGAAACTATTGATTTTGGGGGGGGTATAAAAAGCAGATAATTCTTTTTTGAAAAAGTCTCACATTTATTTGATCAGCTCTAGTTCGCCTTCATACAGACAACACCTGCCTCTAAGTCACTGCAGAAATATTAATTTTCCCCTAATCTTTGAATAAAAAATGGGAGACATCTTACCCAACAACCAGAATGGATAACTGTTAAACAAACTTCCATCCCTCCTTTAGAGCCTTTTGCAAGTTTTTATGGGATTTTTGTCCTAGCTCCTCACATTTTTGTTAGTACTATTATTGCTAAGGAAAAAGAAACAATAGCAATAATAGTAATAGTAATGCTAATAATAATAATAATGATAATAAAAATTATGATGTCTGACACCTTTCAGTCTAGAAATCTAGATTTCAGTTTTCTCTTTTTATTTTCACTCATTTTCCATTCTGACTTTTCTTCTTTTTTTTTCCTCTTTCATGAATCTACTGTCCCATTTATCTTCTTTTCCTAGCACTTTCTTGCCTTATTCCACTTTGGCCTTGTAGCTCACACACTGGCCATTTAGTTGCTGTTCCTGATCTTTGCTTCTCACACTAGAAAGAACAACTTTTTGGTTCCTCTGGAACCTACCAAAGACCATTGCTCATCTCACATGCAAAGATGAGAGAAACTTTGATGATATCAAAGCCTGAGTTAATATCTTCTTGGATCTGTTGGCTTAGAGGGTACATTACCTTCCAGCAGACTTTCCCAACTGGATAACTGTGTACATTTCAATATAACCATTAATCACATACTTCTAATTCTTTGTTGCACAGAACCATTGCCCTGTTGAATATGCAGAAAGAGCACTGACTTAGGCAGGAGTATGGAAAAAGAAAAGGAAAGGCAAAAATTCTTTAATATGCTAAAAATAATATAAAGCATTTCAATGCACACAGGAGAACTACGTATTGCTCCCAGGTGTACTAGAACTTGGTGGGACTTTGGGAAAAGGATGTTGAGCCAGATGGCAAAGATATATTTTAAAGTATCTTGAAAAGAAGAATCTGTTGTTTTCAGAGTACAACAGATTTAATTCAATATTTGGTTGAACTGACAGTGTCTGAAGGTTAATCTCTGAAGTTTCCTTCTCATCCAGCCGTGACTCTTACAAAATGTCTGAAACACTCATGAGAAAAATATGACTAAAGCTGATACCACTTCCCTGTTGTTTTATTAACGTTTGAGGTTATTGTCTTTATCTGCTACTCTTTTTTGGCTCCCATTGCAGAAAAACAAGAAATGTCTTTCTTATGCTGTGAATTTTTAAATTCTCACAAAGATGGGATCTTTCAAAATAGAAGGCCCCATTGTATGAGGCCAGCATAAGCAAAATTGGTCTTGAAGCTGGGTCAGCCCAGAATGCAGTCTGTGCTAGGTATTCTTCAGTCTCCTCTCTTTCACTTTGTATGAATTACCAGGAAGAAAGAGGACCAATTTATCTAATATTCTCTGGGAAAACCCTCCTCATTTGTATTAGCTATAGGAAGGCCATGTCAGATCCCCAAAGACTTTCCCAACAGAAGTCAATGAAATACATATATTTCCAATAAAAGCAAAGATTTTTGAGAATTCACACTTTCCAGTGAACAGCTGTTTCATTGGAAAATTCCTGGCCAGCTGTAGCATTATGGAAAGACAAGGTCATCATGACTTGGTGTTGTCATCTCCTGTTCCTTGGAGGATTAATATGGATCAGTAATAACTGCAGCAGTCAGAGCAATTAATAATTGAAAAGGTTCTAATGAGCACATTGATGAAGTCAGCAGAGTCAGAAATTTCTTACTCATAATATTTTTGCCTGTTTTTGATCCTTCTTACACCACGTGCTGAGCAAAAAATTGAGTTTTTCTGCTTGTAAGCTCTGATCACCCTTTAATAAATGGAATTATGTTTGATAATACTATGACTGCAAGTAGGTGCCTGGCCATTAAAATCCTGCCTGAGTTTCCCCAGTTTTCCTGCAACCTGTGCTTCTCCTTTGAAGTTCCATGAAGTTCATTAATTTAGGGACCTGAGACCATCCTTATTCTGTACATTAGTTTATCCCTGAAATATGCTGTTCATGAAAGAGGAGTGACTACAGATGCCCTGGACATGGCTTTCTTCTTCCTGCAGCTTCAGGCTGAGCAATCCGACCTGGTTAGGCCCTTTACAATGCTTGCATGGCCTCTAGTAACATCCACCAGGAACCGAGAAAAATGTTACTCTCTAGGTTCATCTGCTGTCTTAATCTTTGACATAAAGTCAGCTTGAGCTGTAATCCAGGAAATCCTTGCTAGATGCTTAGGCTGATGCTCTTTATGGTCTTCCTCTGCTGAGGGCTCTGGGCTGGATGCTGTCTTAATGAAATGACTGTGCTGCGTAGGGGAGCTCCTACCTCTCAGATTGCCTCTGGGAACAGAAAAAACCTGCACAGAGAGTGGTCTGTGGTTGGTTAAGTGCAGGATAAGGAATGATAGGGCGAAAGAGGAACAAGAAAAAAAGTAGGTAGTCTCATTTTCCCAGCTGCCTCATCCTTTGCCTTTGGAAAACCCTTCCAGCACTACATACTTACTACCCAAAATGTCTTTGGGGCTTTACTAGAGATACCTTAAATCAGAGTTTGCCTTGTTGTTTATTTTTCACCACTGTACATTTCGTTTATGGCTCCTGCAAAATGCCACCTGTGCTTGACAGGGATTATTCTGAATGCAAAGCACAGATTAAATGCAAGGTCGAGGGCCCTGAAAAGTGTTCTAAAAGCATGCCGTAATCATGAAGTTAAGAAAGGGATACACAGCCTGCAAGCCTAAAATTTTCCCCTAAAATTACACAGTGGCCATTAATAGCCACCTGTCTACTTGAGGAACTTCTGAAGCACACCAGGCTCCTGTGGAAAGGAGGAGGGAACTGAAAGAGAAGCAGTGTCGAGCTGCAGTTCGCAGGGCTGCAAGCAGAAATTTCTGTTTCCAACAGGAAGAAACCAATTTGTCAAGATAAGAAATAGGACAGAATAATACATAATGTCTCTTGGTGGAGAGGAATATTGGAGCAGAGTAGTAAGTGGTATTTCCTACCCATGAAGGCAGATGCATCAAAATAGCCAATGTGGGAGAGAGCTGGGAAGGACGGTACGTGTGTGGTTGATGGCATGCCATCCCTTAGTAGGGTGCAGTGCATTCCTGCTCCAAGTGACCCACTTAATGGTCGTATACTCCCAGCAAACATGAGTAATGCGGACAAGGCAGACGCAATACACATGCTCATACTAAAGAAGAAAAGAACTTCAATTATACTGTTCCAGGGCAATAATCCCATTAAACAAAGGCTGCATACAGATGTGCCACTGATGGAGAAGCTGTACACTAACAGGATGAAAAATCAAAGCAGGGAGCAATTCTAGGTATCACTGAAAGGTGCCGAGGTGTTCAGTTCAGGCTCTATACAGGACTGCTTCTAAGGACCAGAGCGAAGGCGTGTAACCCTGTCCCTTGCCGATGCATGCTCTGCCTGCTGCGTGCCCTGACCTCTGATAAAGCAAATGTAAAGCTCCCGTTTAAAATTATTGGTCTCACACCTGTGCCACATGTGTGTACCTGTGTCAGTGGCAGCACGCTGCCTAAGTGGGAGAGTGCAACCCTGAGCTCCCAAACCCATGGAGGAGCCTAAACCCTGGAGGATTTTTAATCCTTTTCCAATGGCTGTGCAGAACTTTCAACACCTGCTTTTTCCACAGATTCCCTGGAGTGTACAGACGCATGCCCCAACACTTCAGCCAGCCTTGACAGTATCCCTCCAAGCCCAAAGCAAGAAGAGAACATTTTACAGTCAACAAGCCAGCTTTGTTATTCTTGCTGAGTAATGCACAAAGACTAAGCCCACAATCACCTATCGCTGCCTCTGCTTCAAAATTTTTTTCCAGAACACTCTGAAAGCAAAAAAAAAAAAAGATACACAGTGATAAGTAAGCTACTGGGAGCAAAGAATGTGTTTATACACATAGACAATGCAAGCAGTAAATTAGCTGCAGCCAGTGAATTAAAAATCAGGATGCCACATACATTTTTATTTCCTGAGAAGCTGGTCTCCCATCTTAGTTATGTCTAAGGTGCCTTTTATTAAGGTACTGAAGGTCAAACAGAAAATAGTTATTGTTTTTGTGGTTTGTAAAACTTTACATTGTTCCTTACAGAACCCTCAGGTCCCGCAGACGCCCTTCGTTGTACCTTCCCAGCCACCACTTAGCAGATGTTTTCAGTTCCGTGATAGGAATATGGAAACGAACACGGGTAACGCTAGCGAGGCAGCCTGACCTGAAAGACCAATTCTCAACCGCAGTTACGGAGTGCAGGAGCTGAAGGCTGACGCTGCGTTTGGAGCCAGGCGTGGGAAACGGCGCGGGAGCGAGACTGAGCCGGCTTCAGGCCACGAACGCCATCGCGGGCGGTGACACGTCGGAGAGAAGAGTTCGGAAGGGCAACAGGTCAGGATTGCCCGGTTTGGTCCTGGTCAAGGAGCCAGCAGGGCCGGGGTCAGACGGGTTATTTAGGAGCAGGAACGTGGGCAGAAGGAACAGAAGCGTGGCTGGTATATTCAGCATCTAATGAGATCCTACGAGACTGAACAGCATCCAGGTGGCTGGCTACCGCCGCCTGCCTCGTGGGATTTGGGAGGAATAGCTGTAAATTTAGATATTTTTGGAGTAAGTAATAGCAGACTCAATTTAATGAAGCAGGATTCCTCCAGTTCATTGAATGTCATGAGCATATATTTGCAAAGCAGTATTTCATCAACTCATAGTTTATCATTTAAAAAAAACTAGAGCTCTGAGCATGCTAGACCTTCATAAATATTTGGAGCAGTGCTCACCTATGAATTTAGATCCCATTTACAAATTACTTAATTGTTGTATTACTATCCCTCTAATACAAATAATTCCACTTTAATGTTATAAACTGTTCTGTAATGTGTGAAGTATTCTAAATACTATGATATTCTAATGCAGATAGTCACATCTGAATATCTAATAGGGAACAATGTAAAAAAAAAGCTTTACTGTTAGATTGCATGATAAAATGTAGCAGTTTATACTACTAAAGGTTTATATTAGTATTTTATAGTACCTAATATATTGATATATGAAATGCCACTACTTGGATAGCTACAGATAGTTTAAAAATAATGTTAGCCTAAATGTAACACTGGTTAGGTAGAGAAATCACAAGAGCTCCGAGGTACAATTTACTTCATAAACAGACAAAACTTCTCTAGAACTTTATGAATTCTGGAATTTACTGAAGACTTGTCATAAAATTTATTTATATAACCCTGAATTTACATAGGACATCTCACTTTTATAGAATGAATTTCATTATGCCTGTCCCTTCCTAAATTGAAGGTAGGAATCATTTTTAACTACATCTGTATTGCCAGTGATGGCTGGTGCTTATAAATTATTTATATTGAAATCATATTATTTTTTATTGTGCATTAGCAGTGAATTCATGACTGGCTGATCATCTATTAAGAAATAATCAGAGAATTGGTACTTGGGCCTTTGACACCAGGGGAAATTTTCTTTCAGAATCCCTTCAGGGATTTTGCAGAAAGCCACTTTTTACCACTTCTTCTGAGTTCCTTGATATTTTTTCCACTATTAATTATTCCTCTGGAGCTGAAGAAAAGCTATTCCAAGGTGATGTTTTTTTCAAGGATTTGTTTATGTAACATATGCACATTTGGATTAACAAGTCTGCTTTCTGTCTTTTCTCTCTGCGTAGCTTCACTGTTGGATCAGATTACCTCTTCACCTGTGTGGCGTCCTTTTCGGATGAACCCCCTGTGCTTAAATGCTGCTTTATAACCAGGTATTTCTAGCTCACCGCAGATTTGTTCACCCAAGGGGCACATACTCACCATAGCAGCTCTAGGCTATCATCTAGACCGTTCAGGAATCTTGACCGTCTTTCTTGTTCTTCCAGCATTTGCAATAATACTGAGAACTGTGGCTTCCTGGCACAGCAAATTAATGAGAAAAGGTATCCTGAGGACAAGGACCACATCTGCCCCAAAACAGCAGAGCTGCGCTGATGGAAAGGAGCAACACATCTGATAAGATTTGCACATCTGCCCACACCTGGAATTTTGCAGCCACCATCAAGTCCCAGCAAGTAATTCCAGAGCATCTAGGGAAGAAGGGACCCAGGTGGGCACTGAGGGCAGCCAGGTGACGTTGGGAGAAGATGTCACCCTTACAGCCCCAAACGCAGGCAAAACAACCAGACCTTAGGTATACTCTCTGCATTTCAGACCCAGACACCACTGTGGAAAACAGAAAGGAAAACCAGCACTAAACATGCAAAATAAATACACTGGGCAATTTGTGTTCCAGGTGCTCTGGGGCACCACCAGCTTTGGCAGGTATGAGCTGCCCCGACTACTTCTGCTGTTCTTCTTACTTTTCTTCACTTCAGGTGTTCAAAATAGTGCTAGATAATTGAGGTTGATTCAGTAAATGCACACACTTACCTTTCAGCTCATCCTCTCGGTCTTGTATTGTCAGTAGACAGAAAGAGGTATTTCTAGGGCACAAGTCATCCCACCTCCGAGCAGACAATTAAAACAGCCCAGGTGAATTACACTGTACAAGAGTTTATCTTTCTCCACTCTTAAGACAACACAGGAAAGTTGAGATATTGAAGCTGAGAACATCTGAATAGGTGGAATTAATTCTACCCCTTATTTTTAAAGGCTTTGGTTACTTCACGTAGCAAATCCCACAGCTCTCACCAATCTTCCTCTCCTTTGCTCTTCTCCCATCCTTTGCAACTTCCCTTTATTTTTCTGCCTAGTTTCTGCCCTTCATCCTTTTTTAGCTAATGTACCAATACCACAGAGTTCTTAAGAATGGCAGGTCTGCTTATTGCAGTGGGAGACACAGAAAGATGAAAAGCAAAAGCATCAAAATAAAGCAACAAAACAAAATGACAAGCAAAAACTCCAAAGCAGTTTTATCAGTACCCTCAGCTTTTAAATACTGTTATATTTCATAAGAAAACTGCCTAAATTAGGCTACAGATATGATTTGAAATGCATAGAGATTATAAGACTAAATGATGCAGAAGCAGTCTGCTCTTCTGCAGAACACCAAAATGCTGTATTTATAACCAGAAGCCAGCATGGCTTTATAGAAAGAGACCTAATAAACAGCAGAGAATATAGCCAACTTTCAGTTCCCCAAGTATGAAGGCTTTCTTTCCCCATGCAAATAAGTCATGCAAATCATGGAGAACAATTTTGATTTGCCTTCTACCTGAACATTTTGGAATTAATCAGACAGACATGTGAGTGTTGTGTATGTTAGACATGCTGTGCTACTGTTCCAGTGGTTTTAAATTGATAGTATTACATTGCATTTTTCATTATGAAAAATTTAGCTGAGGCTTCTTTCACAGCTTTTCAATCTTAAATCCTTGAACATCAAATGTCAACAAGGCTTTTACGTAAATATCACAGAATCACAGAATACTTGAGGCTGAAAGGCACCTCTGGTGATCATCTAGTCCAAACCCCTGCTCGAAGCAGGAACAGCTAGAGCAGGTTGCTGAGGGCCGTATCCAATTGGGGTTTGAATATCTCCAAGGATTCAAACTGGCAACATGTGCCACTGTTTGATCACTCCCAGAATGAAGAAGGTTTTTCATATGTTTAAATGGAATCTCCCATATTTCAATTTGTGCCCTTTGCCCCATGCCTTTTCAATGGGAACTGCTGAGAAGAGTCTGGCTCCGTCTTCTTTCCTACCCCCGAGCATACGTTCACAAACATTGACAAAATTGCCCTGAGCCTTCTTTTCTTGTGACTAAACAGTCCTGGCTCTCTCATCTTTTCCTCGTATGAGAGATGCCCAGTCCCTTAATCAGCTTCATGGCTCCTTTCCAGACCCGATATATATGTCCATATCTCTTACTGGGGAGCCCAGGACTGGACCCAGCACTCCCGATACGTCTCACCAGGGTGGAGCAGAGGGGAAGGATCACCTCCCTAGACCTGATGCAACCCAGGAGTCTGCTGGCAGATTGCTGGCTCACGTTCCACTTGGTGTTCGCTGGGACCCCCAGGTCCTTTTCTGCAAAGCCGTTTTCCAGCCTATCGTTCCCCAGCGTGTCCTGGTGCCTGGAGCTGTTCTTCCTCAGAGGCAGGACTTTAAACCTCCCTTTGTTGAATTTCATGAGATTCCTGTCAGCCCATTTATCCAGCCTCTCAAGGCAGCGCAACCATCTGGTATATCAGCCAGTCCTCCCAGTTTTGTATCAAGTTTTGCAAACTTGCTGAGGGTGCATGCTGTCCTACCATCCAGGTCATTAATGAAGATGTTAAAGAGTCTTGGCCCCAGTGTGGACCCCTGGTGTACACCACCACTGACTGGCCTCCAGCTGGACTTTGTGCTGCTGATCACAACCCTGTGGGCCCAGCCATACGCTAGTTTTCAGTCCACCTCACTGCCCATCCATTTAGTCATCAGTTTGTCTATGAGGATGTTATGGGAGACAGTGTTGAAAGTGTGCTTTCGACATAAGTAAAAATAAACATCCACTGCTGTCCTTTCGTCCTCCAAGCCAGTCATTTCATTGTAGAAGGCTCCTGGGAGGGTGAGGCACGATCTCCCCTTTGTAAATTCATGCTGACTACTTTCAGTCACCTTCTTGCCTTGCATGTGCTTCTAAATGGTTCCCAGGAGGATTTGCTCCATCACCTGCCTGGGGATCAAGGTGAGGCTGACCAGCCTATAGTTCCCTGCATCTTACTTCTTGCCCTTCCTGAAGATAAGAGTGACATTTGCTTTCTTCCAGTCCTCAGTAACCTCCCCTGATTGCCAAGACCCTTCAAAGACAATTGAGAGTGGCCTCACAATGACATCAGCTGCTCCCTCAGCACTCATGGCTGCATCCCGTCAGGTCCCATGGACTTCTATGTGTTCAGTTGGTTTAAATGTTCTCTAACTTGATGCTCCTCCACCAAGGATAAGTCTTCCTCGCTCCAGACTTTCCCCCTGTTTTCAGGGACCTGGAATTCCTGAAGGTAAATCTTACCTGTGAAAACTGAGGTGAAGAAGGCATTGAGTATCTTGGCCATTTCTGTGGTTTTTGTTACAGTTTCCCGGTCCCATTCAGCACTGGGCCCTTCCTGCTGAGATACTTGCAGAAGCCCTTCTGGTGGCCCTTCACGTCCCTTAACAGGTTCAGATCCTGGTAGGCTGTGGCTTTTCTAATGCTATTCCTGCATGCTCAGTGTCTCTGTATTCCTCACAGGTCACCTGTCTCTACTCCCATCTCCTGTTATGCTTCCTTTATATGTCAGAGTTTTGTCAGGAGCTCCTTGTCCATCCACGCAGACCTCCTGCCACCTCTGCTTGACTTTCTGCAAATCAGGATGGACGGCTCTTGAGCTTGGAGGAGGCGGTCCTTGAAAAATTAGCAAACTTGCCTGGACTCCTCTTCTCTGCAGGTCCCTCTCCATTGGGATACCTCTAAGTAGGTCCCTAAGTAGGCCAAAGGCTGCTGCCCTGCAGTTCAGGGTTGTGAACCTGATTTTGCCTTGCTCTATCCCCTCAGTATCCTGAACTCCACCATTTTGTAGTCACTGGTCCCAAGGTTGCTCCCAAAGGTTGCTTCATGCCCCTGACCAGTTCTTCCTTGGTTATAAGTATGAGGGCCAGCAGAGTGCCTCCCATCATCGGCTCCTTGATCATCTGTGCCAGGAAGTAACCATCAACGCACTCCAGAAGTGCGTTACCGTACAGGCATTTCAGAGGCACACGGTTGTGCTGATTTCCCAGGAAAACCGTGAGAGCTTCCCTCATTTTTATTTTATCATGTGAAGTGACCAATAATACTAGAAACAAGGACTCTTCTGTACATAGGTTTACTGTCATGTTAGAGTTAGATACATTAGGACGTACGGGAGGAGCGCAGGCACTACAAGAGATACAGCTTCTTCTGTTTAATGTCTTTTTTCTTACGACTTAACTAATTTATATGCATTTTAAAAAGATTTGTTCTAATGTAGTAATTTAATAATTCATCAGTTTCCAGATACAGCTTCTTTAAAAAGTCTGTTGTACAGTGATATTTCAGTTAGCACAGTTGCTTTTTTTCCGATAGAATTATTTCACAGTAAGCGCAGTATTTAAAAAAAACCACTAACCTGCAGTGAGTTCTAGCCCCCAGCAATGACCTTAAAAAACACCAAGTGTGCTGAACTTGAGATTTTAACTTCTGTACTACCTCTAAAGTACTTGTATGTCCATTTCTTCACTGACTTCAATACACCTGTATCGTTTACTTTTTTCCCCAGTTTATCACTCCAAACTGTATCCTTATTTTCTTCATCTCTCCCCTAGGTTGTTTCGTTTGGGTTTTTTTCTGTTACTTTTGGTTTATACCTTCTGTATCTTTGAGCAATCCCTATAATGTAAGAGTCATGATTTAGTCCCTGGAGAGTTAAAAATACTAAGAAATGAAAGATGTTGACGGTTTATTATGTTGAAAACTGTATAATCACATTTCAGCATTTCACTTTTTCCAAACCATGTCATTTTTCTCTGTCTTTTATTACAGTATCTCAAAGGTTACACACACTGTATTTCTTTAGTTTGCTGTTACCCCTGTCTGCAAATGTGTTCCCTGAGGGAAAATTTGCTCTCATTTCACAAAAGCAGAAGCAAGTGCAAAACAGAAATCAGTGAGAGGTGTTCATTCAGCTCTACACAGGGATTTGCATGATTCGCCATGTGATAGTTCAGCAGAACTTTCTATGCTGTCTGTGGCACTCTTTATAAACTATGACTTGCTTTCTGGAATGATATACTTTCCTTTGGAAAACAAGTAGTTCCTCAAAAAGTAAACAGTATGTGGAAGAGCTAACAACAGCTCTTCACTGTATCATTCATTGGCTAGCCATGTAATTTGGAATAATCATTCAGTAAGAGTTGAAAGAATTGCTTTTTGCCACAAGAAAGCAATTCACTCTTTTAAAAGGAATACGCTGGATTCACTGTTTTCATTGTGTACTGGTAAACCTAGTACTTCCGCACAGGATTTCATCGTGGTATGAAACTGTACTGAGGAAAAGGCATCTCTTTGTGGCACTTGGGGAACCTTGGGGTTTTTGCTCTGTAAATAGTTCAGGGAGGGTGTTCTCATTTTCGGTGACTGATGATAACTTCCATGGTGATTGTAACTCAGCCAGCTACCACAGACAAGGAGCACTCATATCATCCCTCACTGTAACTCAGTGCTCGCATGAGGAGCACTGCCAACAGATTTCAGGAAAGGGTAACCTTGGGCAATCAGTACTTTGGAAAACAATTCAGGGTGAGCTGATCTGAAATCAGCTATGGTCAGAACGTGTGGTCGTAGCTTTTCATACATTGCAGGTTTGCAGTGCTGAGCGGGTCCCGAGTCCTGCAAAACTGAGCCTTTGGTAGGTGCCAAGCGTGCCTAGTACTCTGAAGGAGTGTCTAGGAGTTCGTGTAATCAGATCCAGGTCCATACTAAGCACATTTTGCTTTTTTCTGTTAGTACAAAAGGGACTGAAAGCAGCTTAAATGTTCAATGAATTGCCTGCCACAGAGGAGTTCTTGATCTGAAGTAAGCATACCAAGCTCCATGACTAGCACATTTTCCTAAGCTAAAGCACTGCCGCTTTAGCTTAGCTCTAGCCTGAATGCAGCTCAAGCACACAGGATCCATGCTGTGCTTAGGAAGATTGAGCCTGGAGGCGAGTGCCAAACTCACTTGTTGCAACAAGCTGTTACAGAACTGCTGGCTTAGCCTTCTGCAACAGCTTCAGTGCTTGACCTTCTTCAGGCCGGTGCTCCGTCCCTGAGTGTCCTCATGGCCTCTGTCTGGAGATAGCTCCTGCCTGAGCCTCCCTCTGCAGCCAACGCGCGAGTCAGCAATGCAAGCTGTGGGGGGAAGGACTCAAAAGTGAGCACAGCTGATAAGGCCTACGCACTCCAGGGAGAGGTCAGATTCCCTGATATTGAATAGCTCCATGAGCAAGACACTCAGCTAGCACGCGAGGGACCTGGTTCAAACTCTTCGTCCTCTGATTTGGAGCAGCAATTTGACCTCAAGTCACTCTCCCCAGGAAGAGTGCTGCAGGGCAGTTCTCCTAGTGTCTCTTACCAGAGCTCTTCCAGCTTGGAGAAGCTGGAAGTTCTATGCATTCAGTGACCACACCCGCATGTTTCTTACACACACGTTTTAAGGCTTTTAAAAAAGCTTCAGGATGTAACATTTTGAAAATTAACACTCATTTATGAGGAAAATATACCTGTGCCAGTATCCAGTGCATTCTCAGGTGATTTGATTCCCATTATTCAAAAAATGGTGTTAGTTTGACTTCCTGTGCGATACCAAGGCAGTACTCCCAACTATACAGCCATATTGAAAATATAAGTTGCAAAGCATGCTCTAAAGCATGGGAAACACACAGGAAGATGAAAATTCAAAGCAAGGAAAAATATACCGGCCTTTAAAACTCAAGTACAGGTTTAATTTCAACTCAAGACTAACTTTATTCTTCAGTCTCATTGTCACAACTGTACAAATGTCAGGATAAGTTGAACCGTTTTGACAGCAAAACAACCCAAACTAGAATGCTTGCATGTGTGTGCAGTTCAGGTATTGTAAGAAACAGGCTTGTCTTTCCCTCTTTCCATACACATGTGATGGCAGGAGCCATGTGGAAGCAGGAGTGTGTCCATATGTCCTCCTACTTAGCTGTTCACAGAAACTGCTTCTTATTGAAAAATTTTTCCATAACTGTTGATCTTCAAAACCTGCTAATTAGCCCTAGTATAAGGACTTGGGTTTTATTTTGTCTCATGAGAAGGGGTTGACTTACCTGACTAATGCAAAACCCCTAAAAGACATCTGTGAATTTTGGATGAAAAGGCATTTCCCTCCAGTCTAGAGGTACGTTTCCAGCTTAGACCCGTCCTCACTCCTTGGCCCCTGCTGTTGACTAGCTTACTCTCCACTCCACACTGCTGGCTTCCGCACATCTCATTTCTTCCGTATATTGCTACTCCCCCTCGTAGGGGTCACTGGGTCTCACCTCACGGTTCTGCATGTCACGAGGTGGCAGGTCTCGGAAAGACAAGCAAGGCTAGCTGCTGCCTTGTGAGTGACTTCTCTACCGGCGATTCCCACTTAGCTGATTGAATAAAGGGAACGCCTGCAATAATAGCATATAATTGGTGTTGCAATAAATACCGATTGCTCATTTTTATCAAATGCCTGCTGTACACCTCTGCTCTCTTCATATTCCCAGGCACCGGACACCTCGGATAAATAAAACATTACCATCTAGTACAATCTTAAAATCCATGGGCTACAAGTACTTTCATTTCAGAATCACGTAACATCTCCATCCCTGTTTCTCCCTAATTCCTATCACTTGGACTACGCTGTGCAACCTTTTGCCTGGGTCTTCCCTTTGCCTCCTTACACTTTCACAGTTTCTAGCTATTTTAAAATTGCATGTTATAAAAAAGGCCACCTCCCAAAATTCAGTGTGCTGGGGAATAGGGCATCCGTAAGTTGTCTCCATAAACTTCTGTCTTGCAGATGGGATTTCTTTACCACAAAGACATCTGCTTTTGGGGGCTGAGATTTTACTGCCGTACGCTGGAACAAAACTGGTGCGGCACCGTACAGCGAAGAATAGGATCCTTTATTTTTCGCTTGTACTTAACGCAGATTGTGTTGCAGATGCTAGGCAGATCCACCACTTCTTTTGCTTTCTGTTGTCATTTCCATTATTTAAATACCTACATTTAGACTGCAGATTGCTTTAGACAAGTAGACGCAAGAATTTAGTAAAATGTGAAGAATACACGTTAAATATACGGTGATCCTCAGCAAACAGCTCTTATGCCACCACACCGTGTGTCTGTCCACCCCATCTGCCTATAATTACGTTTGGGATCATCGCCTCATTCCAGCCAAGAGGAGCTCGAAGTCTCCAAGACATTTACGTTTCTGTGAGTTTAGCGCAGATCACAGATGTCTTCTCCAAGCGCGCTCCCTGCCATCGCTCAAGACCACGCGCGTGGGAGAGAGACCCTCGCCAGGAGTCGGTTTTAGGAAAGGCTTCCCTTGGCGCTTGCGTTCGTAGGAAACCGGGGTGCTCGGGTCTCTGGCAGGCAAGCACGGCGAGTTAGAACGGGAGGGTTGAAGCTGTTGCTGCCTCTGGCTGCGCACCCCGGCCAAGGCATCGAAACCGATGAGACAGCGTGTGGGCCTCCGTGGTTTGGAAACCTGGTCTTTTCAGGTCAAGCTGGTGCCGGCTGCGGTTTTGTGGCACCTGTAGCCTGCGTGGACGGGGTTTACCTGTTGGAGTGACTTCTACTTTCGCTCGGGTGCCCTCGGAAACCCTCCCGGGTCAGATTCAAAGCCGCAATGAAGCGGGGGGGGGGGGGGTGTGGGGGGGGTGTCAGCATCCCACCCGGCCTCCACGGCGGGTCCAACCCTCCCTCCGGGGCCGCCGGGTCCTTCCCACGCCACGCTGGAACCGACCCGCGGATACGTGAGAGGACACACGGACACCACACACGTCGCGGGCCTTCCCTCAGCGCCTACCCACCGCCGGGCCCAACGGCCGGCGCGTCCCTGAGGCGGTCGGTCGGTCTGTCGGTCTGTCAGTCGGTCGGTCGGCGGGAGGAGGCGGGAGGCCGCGCCCGCGCGTTGCCAGGAGACCCGGGGCGCGCGCGGGGGGGAGGGGGGAGGGAGGAGGAGGAGGAGGAGGAGGGTGAAGGGGGGGGTGGGGGGAAGGTTTACGTGGTGACGTTAATTCTATATGAGCGCCAGCGGCGGGAGCTCGGGTCTTTTTACCGCCAGCCGCGCCGCGCCTCCTCCTCCTCCTCCTCCTCCTCCTCCTCGCTCCTGAGTCACCGCCAGCCCCGGCCCGTCGCAGGTACCGGGCTGAGGGGGGGGTGTGTATGTGTGTGGAAGGGGGGGGGGTACTGAAGCGGGTGGGGGGCGCTCGGCCCCCCGCTCCCACGCAGGGGGAGGCCGCGGGTGGCGGCGTGGCCTAGCGCGGCCGCCCAGGGTGCGTGTGGGGGCCGGCGGCGCCCCGAGGCCCGTGAGGTGGAGGCGCCGGTTGCTCGGGCGGCCCGTCGGCGGGGAGCCCTCCCTTTTCTTCCCTTCTCCCGCTCGTCTCTTTCTCGCCGCCGCCCCCCGCGGAAGGGCCGGGCCGGGTTTAGGCTAGGCCAGGCCGGGCAGGGCCGCGGGGCTCGGTCCGGCGCTGAGGGGAGGCGGGTCTGCCCGGCAACACGTGGGGACGGAGCGGGGCCGGAGGGCGGCGAGGCCGGAGAGCGGTACGGGGAGGAGCGGCGGGCGGGCGGGCTGTCTGTCTGTCTTGTCCGCCCGTCCGTGAGGGAGGCGGGAGGGGGGGGGGTGAGGGTGGTGGATGGGCACATGGCGGAGGGGTGGGCGGTGGGGGGGTGGGTATGGCAGCGCGCTGTGGCCTTGTGCTGGCTCCCGCGCCTTGTTCTGGCTGCGGCGAGGCTGTGCTGCTGGCTGCTGGCAGGGGGACCCAGAGCTCCAGCCAGGGGACGGGCAGCTCTTGCTTCCTGCCTCGGGAAAGAGCGCTTTGAGGGGGGTTTGGGTTTTTTTTTTGTTTTAGGTTTTTTTTTTTTTTTTGGAGTTCGACATGTCGCTTCTCTGGGTGCCTGAACGACGCCTTCGCTCCCCGCCTGATTGGAGGTGCCTTCATCGCCCACAGTAGCGGGTAGAAGAGGTGCATGGGTCTGTCAGCAAGGAAGGTTAAGAAACTACCTGAAAGATCTAGTAACTACAGCTGGGAGTATTGGCTCGTGTTTAGCGTTCATATAGACCCAGCTACATATAAAACAGATTCCGCCTACTCCATATTGGATGTTCAGGAGACTCACACTGCCAGTACCTGTGAGGCTTTCGATATCTAATACAAAACCTTCCCTGTTTGCTTGCAGAAGGGAACACAAGCCTTTTTTCAAGTGGCTGTGGCATAGTAATAATACATCGGCATCTTCCACAGTTTATCTCCGAGCACATTGCAGTTGTGTGTGTGTCCGTTTGTGTGTGAAGCCCTACAGCGACAAGCTTACATTTCATGTTCTAACCCCTTTGAGGAAGGTAAGAGAAGTGGGCAGTGGGTGTGCAAGGTATGACAAATGCATACCTCAGCTCAACCTCTCTTTCAGGGTTTTGACGTCTGCTGCTGGACGTTGTATTAATCAGGCAGGAGACAGTGCCTGATTATTTTCATTGAAATAAAACTTGAGAGAAGAGCTAAGGCTGTGTACAACTCTAGGTGGTGTGTAGCTTGTTAGTAGCTTGTTAGTAGCTTGTTAGTAGCTTGTTAGTAGCTTGTTAGTAGCTTGTTAGTAGCTTGTTAGTAGCTTGTTAGTAGCTTGTTAGTAGCTTGTTAGTAGCTTGTTAGTAGCTTGTTAGTAGCTTGTTAGTAGCTTGTTAGTAGCTTGTTAGTAGCTTGTTAGTAGCTTTCCTGTTGTGCCCATTTTACAATGGTACACTCTTTAAAGAGTGAGAAAAGCACTGTACTTGGATTGAAGCAAGCCGAATAGCTTCTGGTCTCTTGTAGATCCAGAAATTACCTTAATTGTTAGGGCAGAATAGAATTTGAAATCTATGTACATTGAAATTTGAGTGATTTGGATGCCTCTGTACCAGCCAAAAGTTTAGGCCACTCAGGCTTCAGGTAGGTTCTGAAACATTGATGTAAGTGCTTAGAATAGGCCATTGATACATGAACTTCTGGTTTTGTGGCCCACTTACTCCTGTGAGAGTGGTATGTATTAGCAATCTCCCTTCACTTTTTCTGTGTTTTGTGACAGGTCTTGCATATCATGTGTTGTGGTTTCTGAGGACTGAAGATTGTAGCATGAGGGTCTTGTGCACAGGTGGTAGATTTGTCTTTTTTTCAGAGTCCCTGGTCCATCTCTGACATTCACAGGACTAGGAAGTGAGTGTTGGGGCTGCTGGAAGTGCGCAGAAGTAGTGTGCTGCATCTGTGCAGCCAGCCCTGTGTTACAGGAAGCACCAAAAGCGCTGGATCTGCTGTAGTGCTGTGTTTGTACAGCACAGTAATGCTCTTGCCACCCTTGTGCTTCATTTAGCCCCTACCTCACTCAAAAACTGTTCATGGGAGCAGGCAGGGGACTCATTATAGTGATCTGCTTCCTGAGCACCCTGGAAATGGGTGGTCTGGGTTTTTTTTGAGCTTCTTGTATAACTGACAATGAACATGCATGCACAAGTAAAACTGAAAGCAAGGCATTGTGGCGTGTATGTTATGAAGCTTAGTAAACAGAGTTTTCACAGCCCTGAGCGAGACCTGAGTTTTCCAGGCTGAGACTGTGTCCTTTAGTACAGAACTCCAGATCATCAAGGAAACTTTGGCTTACTGTACTGTTAGTCACTTTGTATAAATCTGTTTATTCACTTAGCTCCTAAAAATTAAAGTAGTTGTAACATGGAGAACTTAACTCATTGCAGCAGAGATTGTATTCATTGGGGGAATAAAATAGCTTGAGGATTTGAATTTCAGTAGTAAAAAAATCTCAGGGGAAACAAGACAAGCATCTTCTATTTTGGATTTTTCATTGAATCCTTTGGTGAAAGACAGTTTGTTCCACTAGACCAATGGGTGTAATCAATGAATGTGTCTGTGGTATCTACACCTTTTTGTTAATATGGTTGTAACCCAGTTCATCCTCAGGTTCTTGTGACACAGCTGCAAGCATGCTGTATCTCAGACTAAAGGTCTGAGTCTTATTTCTTTGTGAAACTTCACGAATCAGACACATTGCAGAAAATGGAGATGCAGGTGTTTTTTAAATGCCTATTCGTGTTTCTGCATTTGTATGTACATTCAGTGGAACTTCAGCTCTGGGTTTTTCCATGAAATGATAGTGCCTTGGTATTTGTGTGGTACTAGTAGGCACTTATACAGAAGACAGTACTTTGCAGACAGAAACAAGACTTTTTAATGCCTCTTGTATGTTACTAGAGCTGAGGAGTCTTCTGGGTTAGCTTCTGGTCTGGGCAACTGCATTCCATCTAACTTATCATTAGGAAAGCAGCTAGTAAATAGTAGAGCAGAACAGTACAAGTGGTGTTTAATCCGAGGAACGGTTGTGATGATGGGTTTAATGCTTTTAGGTCAGTTTTCATTTGTAAATTACTGTGAGCTCAAAAGTGATTATAATTATAGTTAATTCAGTCTAGCTGATCCTCACTCAGCTCAGAGGTTACTGCAGTTCCTCATCACCTAATGTTGTTAATCTGGAGAGTAGGCCTGGTGTCATAATGTTTTTGTCTAGAAAACCAGACATGCCTGGAAGGCATTGCAGAAGTTGCTTGGGGATTCATTTGATGGCCCTCTGAAAAATTAAGCTATTTAGAAACAATGCATGAGGTTTTTGAGGACCTCCTACACTCAACAAAGTTAACGCAAGGGGAAAAATCTTAATTATGAATATGGCCTTGTGTTTAGTGATAACTTTGACCTTAGGTTTTCAGGAAGACTACATGTGTTGCAGACTAAAACTTCAGTTGCATTACAAAAAAAAAAAAAAGGGCGACTTTGCTAATTTACTTTTCGTATTTTGTATATAGTTTTAAAATATTAATAATTTAAGATTCGATGTAATTTATGTTCTCCCTAAAGATTAATCTTTTAAATGAACTTATGTATTACCAGAACACAATCTGCATCTTAACTACTGCCAAAGGTTAGACTGGAGATCTTTCCTATATGGAAAGCTGTTTAGATTTTAGTATTGGAAAATACAGATGCATTTGGGGGCTGAATGTGTGCTTAAATGTACTTCTGCATAGACATAATTTACAATGGTGATGTTTCAGCTCAAAGCTTAACTTGTGATAATGACTAGGCAGCTGCACATCAGCTGTTTCACCTGATCTTTGTAGACTTTAGAACAAAATACTACCAGTTTGTCCTTAGTAGCTCATGATGATCAAAAGGTGAAAGCAACTTTTTAGTTATGAAAACTTCAGTTTCTGGATGTAGCTGTAGCCATGGAGTGTTCAGTTGCTGATTTGACATTTATCCTTTAAAAAATACACCCACCCCCCCAAATCATAACCAAACCAAACAGCAAAGAAACCCTCACCCAGAACCTGAGAGATACTAGAATTATTCTCATTTTTGAGTGTTGGACATTCTGATTAAGAGATTTGACTAAGCAGGTGCCTGGAATCTGGAATGGGAAAAACACCTAGGCTTCTAAGACCCAGGTTAGAATCATAAGTGCTTGTTGTCTTTTCTGACTATCTGCAGTAAGATTAGTTCAGTCTACTACTTTAGATGTTGTTTAATATGCGGTGTTTCAAAGGAAGGAGGGACAGTGCTTTCACATTTTGTGTGGGATGACTCGCCTGTCAGGGAAAGTTTCCTTTTAGTTCTGGCTGTAGTTGAAAACCTGGCTTAAGTATTGAAAAGTTAAGTTGGAGGGACACAGGAGGCGTCATGAAATAAAACAATTAATTGTTTACATCCAAACCAATTTTTAATCAGTTCTTTTTGAACTTGCTTTTAGGTATTTTTCTGTCACTTCTCATTGTTCACATCTCAAATACCATTAATCTCAGATTTAAACTGCTTCTGTTCCTCAGGTATTCATGTTGCTAGGCCCTGCACTGGTTTATTTCCTCTCTTCCACAATGTTCAGCAATGAATACAGTATTTTTATTAAAGATACATTACTGAAGTATATAATGATCATATTTTGCATTGTGTGTTTTGGCCATCATGCGTTCGTTTCAGATCTTGACTACTTCTGCATGTTGAGTAGAAGTCTTCAGTGGGCTGCATGCAATTGTATCTGTGTCTTTGAACAGCAATTTTTAGACCTTTTGAAATCTAAATTAGTTTGCTTCTTTCAATATATGTTACTTTAGATTTTAGTACTGTTTATTCTGCCTCGCTTGGATCACCCTTTTAAGGAGTTCTTAATTCTGTGATACTTCAGTTTTGGAAATTACTCATCTTGACCTGGGATGGTTAAGTATGAGCTGGTATAAGTGCTTTATTGTGTTCCTTGTATGTGCAAGGTAGCATCATCAGAAACATGCTCGCTATTTTTGTGAGATCTTCATGACATGGCCTCTTGATTCTTTTATCACCTTCTTCACTGTTATGGAGGCATCAGGTACTTCTACTGGTGCCAAAAGCATGATTGAGTGAAATTCACAAGAAAATGTTTGTGAAGATCACTTTGTAAATAAGGCTCAAGTTCCTTGGCTCAAGTTTTTCTCAATAGGTGTAGTATATGTTTACAAGTGCTTTTAATCTCTGCACCTGTAGTCGTTTGAAAGTGACATACTGAAACCATAACCATGTGTATACTTCTGTTGGGTCTTACTACTGCTTGTAACATCTCACCCCAACAGCCTCCAAAATGTGTCAAAGTTAGATTGTTGCCGCGTTCTTTTTTAGTGAATGCTAGCTTGTTAGTGGAAAACTGGATGTTCTAAGGTTTGCAGTTTAGTATAATCGCTTTGTTTCCATGGAAAAAATATTGAACTAAAGCTAACAAAAAAGTTGCTAAATATATTTTAGGAATTTCATTGGCTTCTTGGGGAGTGAATGAATTTACAATGTTACATTTATCAGATGTTCCAGCAAAAAACATGCTTTTGAAACCTGTACGCCTTTTTCAGCGTTCTTTAAATTTTCTTTTCAGATAAGTATGTTTAGATGATTTTTAAGTCACATTGGATAAAAACTTTAATGCTGCAGTGTGAGTCTTGCAGATAGCAGTGTAACTGCCAGTATGGTTATGTTTGATTATGTGACAATCTCGGCAGTCAACTGACACTCTCCCTTCCTTTGTTTGATGTTGTGGCATGCAAAAGTTGGTCTTTTAAACTGCTAAAATGCAGCCTGCTACCTGACATGGTTTTTATATTACTTTGACACTTTTAAAAAAACCTGAATACTTGTACCAACATGAACTGTGTAGACAAATACTCCCTTAAGAAGTTTTAAATATCTTTTTGTATATGAAGATTTTGATTTCAGCCCTTCAGGATGGCTGCTGTTTTCCCATTATCAGTGATGGAAAGGAGAAACTGCAACGAACTATACTGATTAGTTTGTTTAAAAAGAAAATAAAAAAATCCTTGTTTAGGTTTTTCCGATTGAATTTAAACTTCTGTATTACTTTTCTGATAATGAAAGATTGTTCTAAATAGAAATTGGTAGGTTTTCTGCTGCAGAATCTTGGCATCCAGAACAAAGGCCACATTGTGTGTTAATTACCCTATTTTTAGAACATGATCAGGGAGCTCAGATCAGTAGCAGAGACAAACATGCAGATATAATTCAGTCCTGATTATAAATTGTAATTCTGTAGTTCATTTCCTTCTCTGTATGGAGACTGTCTTTTTTTGCTGCAAGAGTAAACAGGGACTACCTAAAATTCAATAAAAATGCTACAAAAATAGAGGAGTTCAGTATTGACTGAATCTTCATTTCCTGATTTAAAATTAGTTAAGGGGAAAGCTCTAAAAAGTGTTTCCACATGAATGAAAGCAAACCCTGCAGTTACTAGTAACTGAGTTCTATATATGATCGCTCTGTTTTGTTTTGAAGAATTTAAATTTTTCCCATCATGTAACTGGTGTTCTTATGCAAGTTGTAGACCACTTTAAAGTTGAAATGTGGAAAATCTGGGTTTTCATGCCATAACATGTATTGTACAGAGGCCTGCAAGCACTGGTGAAATAGTTGCATTGGCAAATGGCTGAAGTTGGTGTTTATACCTCAGGAATTACTGGGAAAAGCAAAATATACCACTTGAAGGAGAGAGAGCAGACAGTTTCAATTAATTGTGTTGTGTTGTTTCAGCATTATCGTGATTTAGTGTTTTTATTCTCTACAGCCAGATTCTGAATTTTGCCATGTTATCACAAGGTAAGACGTTGTAGCATACAGTTGCACAGTAACTTCAAACTTGCCTAACCCTACTCATGAGCTGCTACAAAAGGTACTTGCCTGTGGCAGCCTCCATCTCTTGACCCTGTTGTTACTCATGCAATTGCAGGTCTAGCCCTGTCCAAAGGAATACCTAGCACTTCTTTTTTAACTTTACAGCCGTTCAGACATTGCTGATGAAAAGAAGGGGGTATGCATAGCTAAGAAAGAACCAGGATAAGCTTTTCCAGCAGCATTTGCCGGTTACATTTAGCTGACTGGAAGATTGTTCGGCAGCGAAGCTTGGTGTTCCCTTTATGAAGGGGACGTATTTCACTTGTGGTGATGTGAGTGCTTCCTGTCTTGGTCAATTTAGCACTTGCGTGTAGCTAAAAGTTCTTGAGTGTGTTTTGTGAAACACCACTACTCATCTGAATTTTTTAATCCTTCTCTGCTTGGTCCAGAAGACCTTACTCGAGCTTCTGCTAAAGATTCCCATATATCGCCATGCCAGTTAGTATTTCCGCTGTTGACTGTGCCTGTCTTTTGGACATAGTGGATGAGTTGGTGCTTGCGCAATAAATTGCAACAAAACAGAGGGATTTGAGTTACTGCAAGGGTCCAGTGGCACCTTCTTGTTACTGTACTGAGGAATGTGGATTCCTTGCTTCCATTGACCGTTAGCTCCTTAGTCTCTTTATCAGACCTTGATAGCGTTTATATTAGTACTATCTCATACATTTGTTTTCTGTGCTTGTATTTGGGCAGACAGTCTTAATTATCTACTTGAGATTTGAGAATTTAAATTAATCCATTTTTTGCTCTTCTACATTAACATTCAGAAGTCTTTTGTTAACAGAAGGACTTTGAGGCACTAATAAAAGGAAATTCTCTCTGGAGAGTTCAGTGTCTGATAATGTCTTTCATCGAATAGATGTGGTATCTTGATGTTCTGGCATAGGACTACCCTGCTCACTTAATTGAGATTGGTTTGGTTTTTTTTTTGACCTTCAGCTTTCCTAAGAAGGCATATTTTTCCATAATACGAATGATATAATCTGTTTGTAACATGTTGCTTATCTGCCATGTTAATGATAGGCGCAATATCCCCTTGTTTCAGGACTAATTTCCATGCTAATGATAGTAGATGTTTCATGAATTTGATCACACAAATGAAAAGGAAACACTTGGTCTTCTGCTTGATTCCCTTTTGAAATGGCAGTTTTTAATCTGATACATGATTCAATTACTTTTTTTTTTAAGAGGAGCTACATGCTCTCCTAGTTACTACTGAACTGTGTGATCCTTTCTCATGTAACAATTTTCCTACCTGGTGGTTGGTACCATAGCTTCTACTAACAGTTGTGAAATGATTGATGTGGTTTTTTAGGTTTTAGTACCAAAAAAATTGAAGTGTGTAACTCTGTGCCATGTACTGTGCACTTTTTAAACAATTCACCCAGTTCTGACATGTAAATGAAACTGCACTATGCAGAGCATGTGAGTTCTTTAAAGTTACAAACCCCTCTTAGTGGTTTTGAGCAAACAACCCCAAACAATTATTTTGAACAGCTACAGTCAAAGAGCATCTTTTGATGGACCTACACTACTATTTTAATTTGTGTTTTCTTTTTTGGTGCTGATTATGTAAAGAAAAATGTTACAAGTTGCCCTCCTGGAATGCTAGGCAAAAGCATCAGTTTGAAGTAACTTTCAGTGAATATATTGCTCTCGAGTTTCCCAGTCTGTAGTGAGAGCTGAACTTGGCTGGTATGATGTCATTTGTCTGGCACCTTTGGTTTCTGCATGCATTGCAAATAGCTTACAGGACTTAATCCTGATATTTTTTTTTATATACAACTAGCTGTCCTCCAGCTGGATCTCTCTTTTCTTCACTGACATCTGACTTAGTCCACTTAGTTTATTACCTTACGTTGCAGCTTCTTAATCCCACCTAGGGCTCATTTGGTTTAGGTATTTTCTGTTAATGTATTGCTCTCAGTTGCCCGAGGCTTGCCAGAGACATAAAGAGGCTGATATGCTATTCTGTGGACAGGCTGACTTATTTGCAGTGCTCTGAATTATTGACTACTAAGGAAATTAGTTTGGGCAAAAGGGTAGATTTCTTTTAAAGATGTGAGTAAGCAAGGCTTGGCTGTAGCTTGGGTCCAATATCCTCAAAAAGCCCATTTGTGTCCCTTGAACTACTTGAGAAATTTCTTCTACTTGCTATTGCAAGCTAATTGTGTGAGCAATTTCCCTAGAGGAGGGGAAACGGTGTTTCCTGAAAGGGAGGGAGTGGGTACGGTATCCACAGAGATGCTGAACAGCTGAGATCTGTTGGTGGCCTGCCAGCCTTAGGGCTTGTGCAAAAAAAAAAAAAAAAAGCTGTTGTTTTGCTGGAGGAACTGTGTCTCAGGAATGTCTTGCCTCCTCGGCTGACTCCTAATTCACCTCGCTGTGACCTGTCTTCCTGAGGCTGAGTGGATGTCAGGGTAATCTAATACTGTCATGCTTACTTGGGACATGTAAAGCTGACCTTCAAAAAGGAAGGGCTTCTCACCAGAGCGTTTATGTCCTAGCTGTAAAGTGGCTGGTGCTGCTGTGCAAACTCAGATTGGTTTCTGTGTGGATAAAGGCAGACTGGGGAAAAAAGGAAAGTCTGGGAAGGGCTGAATATTTACAGTTCGTGCTTCTGTCTTCACTTGAGCAAAATTACTTAGTGAAGAAACAATAACCCCTGAAAACTGAAAGCTTACTAATGGGTAACTTGAGGATGAACACATGACAATATCATTATTAGTTTCTGCATGTATCAAACTACATTTCTTAAAAACCATGATAGATTAAAGAGGTGGAGTGTCCTTTAAACATCATGAAAATAGCAAATTTTCATACTGTTTTGAGTAGATTTAAGTTTTTAAGGGAGTTCTGCTAATTTTTAGTAGTTCTGCAGGATGCGTTCA
This sequence comes from Buteo buteo, assembly GCF_964188355.1. Classification (NCBI taxonomy): domain Eukaryota; kingdom Metazoa; phylum Chordata; class Aves; order Accipitriformes; family Accipitridae; genus Buteo; species Buteo buteo. Next base: position 12,344,593 of record NC_134196.1, read on the forward strand.
AAACTGCGGCTAAGCTTGTCCTGGATTACCAGTCTCCTAACCTTTCCGTTTTGAAAAAGAACATGATTCTTGTGATGGCAGGCAGGCTTGTGGTCAAGCTTAAGCTACCTGTATGAAAGAGGTTTTAAACTTCACCCTCTAGAAAACTTTCACTGTAGCTTGCTTTTCTGTGCTTTTGCTTCCTTTTTGTAGTATGAACTTCCTGTATGTTCTCTTTAAAGCCCTGCAAAGATAAGAGAACTATTTCTTTTCCTCTGCATATTTTTACAGTGAGCAGCAAAACATTGTAAGTGAAGCCTCTGGGCACCTCTGTATTTGATCATAATGCAATGCTACTGGCTGTAGATGTTTGTAAGTAGCAGGGAAATAAAATATTTTGTGAATAAGGAGGTTATTTGCCTGCTGGCTTTTGAGCAGGGGAGGAGGCTACCCTTTATTGGTACTCATAAGCCTTTTCTTGCAGTCAGGAGGCCTAGATTTTCAGTAGTATCTCAGTCCAAAGCAATCACCTAGACACTGAGGCTTGAAGTAACACACCAGCTGTAGCCAGGTTTGTTATAATGCTGCACTGACAACTGATATCTCCCAGGGACTACTCTGGGTGATACCAGTGAATGCTTCTTGCTGCTCATGTGCCAAGGAGCAGCAGCTGTACACAATCCTAAATGCACCTATGAAACAAACTGGGAAGGGTGGCTGCATCTTTCTTGTGGAAAGCTGAGTGGTGTGAGTACTATATACAAAGATTTAGTTTTGGGGATATACTGCAAAATAAATACTGCAGTGATCTATTTTAGTGTTACTGATTGTGGTACATACTGTATCTGAAGCTCTGGATGTGAGACTGGGACCTTCTATTAGGCATTGTGCAAAAATAGCGGAGGCTGTTTGCTCTTAAGGAATGCATTTTCTCAGTGCTTTTCTGCCTCTACCTTTTTTTTTTACCAGTAGAACTGTGTTGCAGAGAAGCTTATGGTTAAGTAAATGACAATAAACTGAATGTGATGCAACTATATATCCATGCTAGTGGGTTGCGCAGATTAGTCTAAATGTCTGCCAACGTAGTTCTGTTGGCATAGTGCCTTGTAGCCTCCTCATACAAGAGCTGTTGTCTAGAGCTGGCAGATGACAGTGTCATGACAAACAGTAGTATCTCCTCAGTTTGCAGAAGAACTCTTCCAACTGCAAATGTTCTGATACTGAGTTGTATAAAAAGTGGAGGGAAGATCAAAGGATGAGACATGAAAAAGACTGATGCAAGGAGAATAGGAAAAATGGGATGAGGCAAATAGGAACACACTGGAGGGAGGCTCTGAAGTTGACAGCTGCTTGATACAGTCTATTTTAATTTCCAAAAAAATCTTTAAAGTCAAAGTCTTTGAGTAAACTGGGCCATAGCTGGAAAACATACAGTGCTTGCATGGACTCTTTTAAAGCCAGGAAGCAGAGGGTGAGTAACTGTCCCTTGCAATGAGGAGAGAGGCACGCAGATGCTGGACTTCCACAGGGTGCTGTAATGAGATGAATGCCTTCAGCACAGTCATATGTGATCTTGGAAAGAGGGGTGAACAGTGAAAGGTTGAAGATTGCTGATGACAAGTAGTTGTTCAGAATGGTGAGAACAAGGGCCCACTGAGGAATTCAGTAACAGAGATTGCTGGTGAAACTTTCTCTGCTACACTATTGCCCAGTGTAGAAAAATCTGACTTAGTTATGATCTCTGAGCTGAATGCTGCAACTCACAAACAGGATTTTAGCACTTTGCTACTTGAGTGATAACATCAGCTTACCTGCATGGTTTCAGGGAAGACGAGGGCTAGTTTATGAAATAAAAATTTATTATGACATTGTCAAATACCTGTACTTCCTGAGCCAGCTTTTTTTTTCTGAATATGATTGAAAGCTAGAAGAGTTTGTGGGGGAATTCTTGCCATGTCATTGCTTTTTTTTCTTTTTTTTTTTTTTTTTAAGCATCTGCTAATGGCTAGTGTTGGAGGTGGGATGGATACTTAAAGTTTTTAGGCATGACTTGGTCATAGCCAATCTCATGTCCTCATTTAGAAAAAAATGTTTAAATGAACTGTAGAAGTTGGTCTCTTTCAGCAAACCTGTATCTGAGGTGTTTCAGCTACTGTTTCATCTAGACCACTGTCTTGGTGAGACCACAGCATTTGTGTTGTCACTGGTCACACCTTTGTTGAAAGAATTGCCTCTAGTTTTATGGAAAGTGAAGCTGTGTATTTGATGGGGAGAACGGAGAGAGGAAATGTTGATCTCTGCAAGGAGCAATAATAGTTTGTGAATGTGATTGTCACACTTGCATAAAAATGTGTGAAAGGCAGGTGAACTGTGCATCTGGTGTTCTTTTGCGCAGTGATTCTACCAGTCTCCCTGAAAAGGTCCTACATGAAGAACAAGAGGACATGCATAAGGAAAAAGTTGTATATTTTGCGTGGATAAAATCTTTTGCAAATCAGAAATATATTATGTCGCTCAAGAAACACCTCACATTTAGATGTCTCTGTATAATTGTAGTATGTTCTCAGTTTCTGTAGGTCTTTAGTCCATGCTGTCTTTTGAGAATGGTATCCAAAGGAGACTCTTTGGAATTGTTATAAAGACAGCTTGCATCCATGTGTAAACCTGAAGTCACAAGACAAGCAAATGTGTCTGAATTTCAAGAAACTTAAAATGAGTCAAAAATGTTACTGGAACTCTTTGATTTCTTACTGAATTGTTAGATGTCCTTTATTTTACAGAAGTGCTGCCATTCTATTTAATAGCAAATACCGTACTATTTTTCTGAAATAGATGGACAAGTAGTTGGTTCTCTAGTTTTTCAGCATACTAGGGAATTGAACATTTTTGATTACGTGCAGTCCCCTAAATACTTCATTAGCACTGTAAAGCTGTGGTCCTAAATAGAGACATCAGCTATTTCCTTCCATGTAATTCTTGGGAACTAGTTAATGACACCAGAAAATGCTTTGATCATATTTACGTAGAATGGAGGTGTTAAATTCTGAGGTTTAGATTCTAACATGTCTCTTCATATTGACTGTTAATATTCTGATCTTACTGGCATTGTGCTCTTGCGTTACACACTTTGGACGATAAAATGCAATTTTCATTTTTTTCTCTTGAACACACACCTCCAAAACTTTTGACTAAAATTCTCATTGGAATTCATTATAAGGAGTTGAACTTCTTGAAGAAAACTTGAATTTGTTCACCTTACTGGACAGCAGCTAAAATGGGGACTCTAAAGCAGTGGTTTCCATGCTTCCTGGGCCATTGAATTATTCTTGGTAGTTGGTGTCTCCTGAACCATTGGACCTAAGATGGCAGTAATGGGACAGTGTTTTCTTGTGTGTGGTATTGTCTCTGACTTCAGGCTACCTGAAACATCTTTTTGGAGACTAGACGCCTAAGTACTGTTTTGCTGGTGGAAAATATTATTCATCTTGTAATACATTTGAGAACATAGGTGCTTCATGGTATGCAAGATTTGCAATAGTCTCAACGTATAAGGTTTGTAGTTGCTGTCTGGAATGTGTTTTTGATGATACTGAGATACTTAATTAAGAAAATTCTGATCATTCAGGACATGGAAATTAGTCATATTAAATACCTTGGCACCTGGCATCAGTTTTTTTTAAATATTGCGATTCTGTGGGTATTCTGAGGAACTACTTGGATTGGGTTTGTAAGTTGGGATTAAAAGTAAATCCACAAGAAAGTGTCTTTAGTATTAAAACAAACTGATTTAGCTATAAGTATCCTCTGTCTGCAATTACGTGCTGGAAATGAGTAAACGGTTACCAAAAGGGTTCTAGCACGCTTTTTGCTTCAGTTTTTCTCAGGTTGTATTTCGCTTTTAAACTTAGACAGGACTAGTTTTCAATCTGTGATATTAATACAGTCCTATGATACAAAATGCAACATAGCATTTTGCTGCTATTTAAATTTATATGAGTAGATCTATTGATTCTAAACCAGGACAAAGCTTTTCAGTATTTCTGTATACTTTAGAATGAGATCTCAAAAAGCGCATGGGAGATATGCCAGTCTTCAGACTATAATATGTATTTATCCTGTGTCTTAAAGCTAACATGGTTTGTGTTTCTTTCCTTTTTAGTATTATGGCACTTGCCTGTAGACCTTGTAAGTGAAGTCTAGTGCTGCACTTCTTACATTTTTGTTTTCTTCCTCTAGGGTTTGAATTCCAGGAGAATGGCAGACATAGACAAGTAAGTAAAATCTGTAGGTTACTGAAGCTCTGACTGTGTCCTATGCTGTACTTCAGGTGGCTGTGATCTCCAGACACTTGATAGACAGGGTCTGGGTAGTGATCTTGGCACTGTGGCAGGATGTGAGGTTTATAGCATGTGGGAGAAAAGCTTGAGTTGCTCATGCCAGTTGGGCTTGGGATACTAATTGTAAGTAAATCTAAAACTGGGACAAGGCAGCAGTCAACTTACTGTGTTAGTTGGAATTCTGGAGGGGAAAAGCTGATAGTACTGCCCATTAGTATTCTTTCACTGTATGTAGTGGTTTTTTTCTATACTTTGAATGCTCATATTTTGCAGCATTCAAAGTATAGTTCAGGTAAACCTACCCTCAGTTCTCAAGGCCTGCACATCTTAACAAAGGGAATGTGTAGAGCAGAAGGAGGCTGAAAGAATCCTTTTGTAAAAAGGAATCTTCAGAATTCTGGAAAGCTGCTAGTTCTTCAGACTGTTCTGAGATTGTCAAATGTGAAACTTGAATCCATGAAGACAAATTTGGCTTTGTCTATTCAGACTTATAGTTTGTCATAGGTCAAAACTGATGCAATAGTTTGCTTCTATCCAGATGATCTCTAATTTGAGCTCTTTAAGGTCATTATAGTATTTTATAAAATTAACTTCTTGATGCTGTTATTGAATATTCCTAATAGCAAAGAACAGTCTGAACTTGATCAACAAGATATGGAAGATGTTGAAGAGGTAGAAGAAGAAGAAACTGGTGAAGATGCCAACAGCAAAGGTAATGTTGTAAACAAGAGTTTCTAAGCAGCTGCATATGTGCTTTCTAATGTGTTAAAAAAAGGGTTTACTGCTTAAAATAATAGGAAATGGCAAAGCATAACTGCTGATGCATGACTGTATTTAAATTCTGAAGCAAGGACTTTTTTTTCCAGTTGTGTGGTGGTTTTTTTTAATAGTTGTCTGCAGTCACTCATTTTGGTCATGGTTAGTACCAGTTCAGGCAGCACTGGCCCCCTGTAAGGATGTGTAATTGGAAAAGAAAGGATTGTTGTGGGTATGTGACTAGAATGTTTCAAAACTAACAACAGCTAAAAGCTTTAAAAATGTGAGGCTTTGGGTAGAAAAAAATTCAGATACATATGTGTGTGTATCTCTTATTTTTTGAACAGTTGCTTAGTAATTTGGTGCGGAGTTGTTTGTGAACAGAACAAAAATCACTCTTAGTGTTACCACTCTTAAAACCAATAAATCCTTCTTTTTTTTCCCTCAACAAAAAAACCTGAATATGTATCAGAATACTTGTTTTCTCTGTGCTGAACAGTCTTACTTATGCTTTGTAGTTAAAGGCTGGGGGCACAGATAGAATCTGAAGAGCCAAAAGAGAAATAACTGATAATCTCTGCAATAAAATGATTTGGACTGCTGTGATAGTGCCACATTATGTGATTACTTGAACAGAATAATAACACTAAAGAAAAGCAGGATAACTTTGCTCAGAATGATGTTAGAGGCTTTGCTATATCTATTGGAAAAAGTATTTTCAAAACTGTAATGCAAAATTCTGTGGAACACACTGGTCAGTTGAAGAATAGCTTACAATAATTAAATGGTAAGCGTTCAGGTGTCCCAAAGGAACCTTGAGATTATTAATGTGTATTTTTAGTGATTAATCCCAGCTATTGTAGATGAGGATCTGAGGGGAAATTATACTATAGGAATCTTGGAGGAAAATTGGATTTTATAAATCAGAAACATGCTTCAGTAGTAGGGAAACTTGACACAGTGTTAAGCAGTTCTTTTACATATGTAATTCTTGCTTGTCTAGTTTTCTAATATTTTTTCATGCACAATTTTTCCGTAGGTTTTGCTGATTTACCTTTTTTTAATCTAGATAATTCAATTTTTAAATGTCAGAGGTCCTTCTGTGGACACCAAGTAAAGCACTCATGCTTTTAGAAGAAAGCTCGTTGAAGAAATAGTGTTCATGGATCCAAGAACTTGCAAAACAGAATATGTGGTTGGATTTCAGTTTGAGGAGATGAGGCTGTTGGTATTGGCATACCATGTGTGTGATGTGTATACTGATTTGGTATTAAAAAGTAACTGGCAACATACTCAAATGGCAAAATTGAGTAGGTTTTCAAGTGTATAGGAAAGACTAATGAATAGTAGGAGCAGAGAAAACTAGATACCTTGACAAGAGGAGTAGTGTTGACTAATGTGAGGTAGTACCTTTAAGAAGTAATTGCAGCTTCTACTGCTAAAATATAAACTGATTGCAGTGATTATGGAGAAACAAGACTTTTGGATGTTGCTTGGAACATAACTTTTCAGCATGTAATTTCAGTGCTAGGACATAAAAGTGGGAGAGAATATTCACATGTGGTTACTGCAATGAAGGGCATGGAAATGAAAAATGGTATGCCATTTCCAAAAGCTTTGTGTATCAAGGATTCAAAAGCTTCACTCTAATTTGAAGGTGTCAGAAGAATGCTATATAAACCTAGTATCTCATAAGGAATGCAAAGTACTTGTTTGCCTATCTGCATATGTTTAGGATAGGGGGAGGAAAGCAAAACAGCATGATAAAAACTGATCATAAATTCTTACTAAAAATATGATGTTGTGAAATTAATTTCTGCAGGTTGAGGCACAGATTTTGAGGAGGGGTAAAAAGGTTGATGTTAATATGGATAACGAGAACACTTAGGCTAGGAATTTGTATGTTTTTTAAATGTACTTCTACGTTGTAGTTTAAAACAGGTTTCCCATTTGGACAAAGTGCTTTCTAAAGATGTAGATGATAAACTTCAAGGACCTAGTACTGATATTCTGTAGTCAATAATGTCAGACTGTTCTGATGAATAATTTATTCTTTTGCAGGAAAAATGAGGTAAATGTAGATTTGTAAAGCAGTTTTAAATCCAAGTCTGAAACTGTCTTGTTTCTTTCCATTTACCTAAAATGGAATGAAAATCCCATTTCCAATTTTTATTCCCCTCTTAAAGTAAAAGCGCAAATTCTTCTACGTTGCCTTTCCGTAATGGCTTCAAAATAAAAGCAGTCAAGGCAAAACTGTTGCTTTTAGGGGCGTCACATAAAATCTTCCCTTTTAACAGAAGAGCTCAGCTTGCTCAATAGTGGTCATTTTAATCCAGGTGCTGTCCCCATGTTCAGAATAGGATGGCTTTGATGCATGCTTCCAAGATGGAGAGGTGTTTGAAATACTTCTTTGCCTATATTTCTATTTACAAGTGTATATATAATAAATTTACTGCTCTTTCATAGTATTTAAGTAACTTTTCTTTCAAGATTAGTCCAAAAGGTGCACTTTGCACTTACATAATTTTCTTCTTCAATTTAGCTCGGCAGCTGACTGTGCAGATGATGCAGAATCCTCAGATTCTTGCAGCCCTTCAGGAGAGACTTGATGGTCTGGTAGGAACATCTACAGGATATATAGAAAGGTATGGTATTTGTTCAGTATGAGCAGAGTAGTATAAATGGTTCTTTTGCTTTCTGAACACTATTGTCTGTAGCATTAATAGTCATAAACCACTGTGCTGCTCAGATAGCAGGAAGACTAATATAGTCTGTAGTGCATCTGAGAATTGAAGAGTTTTTATTTGGGCTTTTATGAAGAAAAGAATGCTGAAATATTTTCAGTGGCTGACCCTGTCCCCTGTAGTTACAATATGGCGCACTTTCAGAAGATACTTGCCTGCTACTTGGAATGTGTTTTGTAGCTTTGCCTTAATCATGAAACATCAGTTATCTTAAGCATGGACAAATACTTAGAGACCTAATGTCTCTAATATAGTATTTTTTTGGTTAGAGTGTAGTAACCAGTAGCTAATAAAATTAGGAATGTTCTATCTGTACTTCATGTGGTTGTCTTGCGTATCAAAACTTGCGACAATATATTGTTAAAATTTTCTTTAACAGATAGAATTTTCTGGCTCTCTTATGTAATTTCTGGTTGTGTACAAACATTTCACCACATCCACGAGAACTGTAAAGCATACAACTGTCTTGCTGTGATAGGGTCCTACATTGCTATTGACGTGAACTGGGGCAGCTACTGAGTAACAGGCATTGCTGCTGCTGCTCCTACTCATACTGCTTTCCTGTTACAGATGATAGCATGGAAGAAAAGCCCATTTAACTAACAGCCTTCCCTAATAAATACTGGCCCAAGAAAGAGCATGGAGGCAAAGGGGTACCCAGGTTCTTTCTTTTCTAGATACTGTACACTACAGGCATTCTATACCCAATATTTTTCTTCTGGTTTTCAACAGATATTAATTAACCTCTACTAATCTTTCAGGTCCTTGATCTAAGAAGTGAACAAAAGTGGTAACATTGATTTACATGGCATTCTTCTAGTCAGCTGCTCTCTAAGATACTGTACCATTTCTTCATCAATTCCAAGTACAGTAGTGCATTCTTGATTACAAAAGCATTGCAACTTTGCCATTGTACCAAACTCTTACCTAACTTGCAGTATGAAAATAACTGGAAAATGTGTGTAACTTGAGTGTGCACTTTCTCAACATACGCATGCTGACTTAACCATACTTCACAGGTGCCTCTTACACACCTTCCCAAGTGTTATTCTGAGCTTATTTGTCTACAGAGTCTAGACACTGAGATGGCACAGAAGTCAGTAGGAATCTGGGATTATGTGGGCCTGTTATGTGGGCTCTTAAGGAACTAGGTGCATAAGGTGGTAGGAAAGTAAAGAGGTTCCAGGAAAGCATCTGTCTGCTCAGGCTTAGAATATGCTAATTGCTTGGCAGCCATCCAATAACTTACCTCTTCACCTGTGTCTGGCCACAATAATTTTAATGAAACTTACTTTCATAGAGTAGAATTTCCCTCAGCTGCTTACAGGAGGTTGTGTTCTTGTATAATCATAACTTTTGCTAATGGCTTGTATTCTGAGCAACAGGTTTTACTTGCCATTGTTGTACTTGTGCAGTCCAGTTCAGGTTTCTTGATCTGCTTCTCCATTTTGGATTTACTTTGTAAGAGCTGTCTCTTTCATGAAACTACCTTTCTTTTTTTAAAACATAGAGTTTATAAAGGTAGTGGATGTACAAACTGTGAAATTTGGACTAGTTGGCATGGTCTGTAATGAAGTGTAGCTCTGACACATGCAAAAGATTCTAGATTCTCTAATCAAGTCTTTACTCTGACATAAGAGTTGGACATGCTGCATATATGGCACTACCTCTTAGAAATTTCATAGTGCTTTATATGCAATTGCTAGGACCAGTACTCTTAAGTCTAGATATATGCATGTGGCATGAAGTGGGCAATTGTTGTATGATTTATTTGTGTGGTCATACTAATTTTCTTCCTTAATGCTTTTTTCTTGAACTAACTGAACTTGCCACTTAAGTTGCTGCTAGTTCTGATATTGTACTTGAAGATAAAATTACAGCAAATGATTAACTTGACTAACTCCTGGAAAAATGTCAGAGTAACAAGAATGTTATCACCCTTTATGAGCATACATGACTAAATTCAAGCAGTTTTGATAGTTTGTGTAGTAGATGTACTTCTGCCCAAATTGGAAGGTTAAGGGAATTGTTGATTTAATGGTGATACGCATATTATCTTAGTAACCAGAAGTAGTATACTCGTGTTGAGCATAAAGCTGTCAGGGAGAAGGGTTCTGTCTGCATTTTAAAGTGAACAAGGATGTTGGAACATGTACTTATCCTACCTAATTAGAAGTAAGATAGCTTTAGTAATTAATATGAACCTTCAGTGTTCAACTAAGCTAATGCATTCTTGGCTATTTCCTCTAACCTGAAGCTGGTCCTAACAATTAAAAGCAGTTGTGTACTACTGTGTTCTAAATAACGTGGCACAACTGCTTAAATAAAATAAATATGGGAAGTTTACTATGTTAACTTCTGTGGCCATATGCTGGGGTTTGGGCCACCTCACTGGCAATGGAGGCTGTCAGCAATCTGCCCCATGAATCTCACCAGTAGCCTTGATATAGGTGACTTTCTGTCCCAACAGTAAGTCTGTGTTGGTGTAGTTTACTAAAGTGAAACTAGTATTAAAGAGTTGTAGCTGACAAGTATTTATAATGAAGATTGCATTATTTGCTTTCCTTTTGCACATGTGTAATACAGTGGCTCATTAAGCAAAACAGTTCTGGCTCACTTTGAGAGTGACAGTTAATACGTTAGAAGACAGTAGTACCAGCTGCTTTCCTCAGTGAAACAAAAATTTGAATTTTGAAGATTAACTTCCTTAGCGAAGAATAACTCAATTGTCTTGAACTTTCTTTCATAAAACCAAGCCAATTAATGATAAGACCTTAATTTCTTAATTATGCTCAATCATATGAATTTACTATGCTGCTCATTAATAATGTAAAACTTGGTTTTAGTGTGAAGTTTTATTGTGCAAGTTTGTCTCATGATTGACCCAGGTGTTTGGAATACTCTGGTTCTGACCGAGGTAAACCTTGGTTTAAGAGCCTGTGCTAACAGTTTCAATCTGCATGGTGGAGTGGGTCATAGTTTTGATTTGTACAGCTTTCTAAAGCTTCAAATAGAGTGTAAAATCTGTTTTGATGCAAGTTGGTTAACTTGCAAGGGGACTGGTTAAGTTAGGGGTCAGTATGTGCTTAGAATGCAGTGTTAGTAACAGTTCTGTCACTGAATTTTCAGCTTGCCTAAAGTTGTTAAAAGACGTGTGAATGCTCTCAAGAACCTTCAAGTTCAATGTGCACAGATAGAAGCGAAGTTCTATGAGGAAGTTCATGAGCTGGAAAGAAAGTATGCTGCTCTCTATCAGCCCTTATTTGACAAGGTATTTTAATGCTAATCTGATTTGTACTTATAAGCTTTAGCTAAAACACAAGGGAATATAAACTGAAAGTTTGTGCATGTTCTGAAGTACTTTGGTCTCGTATGTGCCCATTCAATTCAGTTGATAATTTTACTATCCATGTGAATATCAACTAAGATTACGGGGGATAAAAGTTCAGTCTGTTCCACGGTTACCAAAATCACTTCAATAATACCAGCCCTCGTCTTGTTAGTTGAGCAGATGTCAGATGATATGGTAACCTTTCTGGTTACCTTTGGTGCTTATTTTAGTGTGTTGAAAAGCTTGTAACTGTTTAGTTGCCTTGTAGGGCTAGAAGAAAAAGTTTTGATAAATAGTTAATGTATTACTAATTGTGTAACTTGAGGATTAGGAAATTAGTGGTTAGGGCATTGCTGGTTGCCATGACTAGGAAATGTGAAAATATTCTTGGTTTAATCTTCCAGCGAAGTGAAATCATCAATGCAATTTATGAACCTACAGAGGAAGAATGTGAATGGAAAGCAGATGCTGAAGAAGAAATTTCAGTGAGTATCTTAATCAGCTCTCATCAATATCTCAAGCTTTGGCATGAAACAAGATTCAATACAGTAACCAAAGTTTAAAAAAAAATAAAATTGGGTACATAATGATTACTTGTTTATAACAACAATAATAATTCTTAATGATTGCTTAAAGCATGCACATGAACCTTAATCTGTACTGGTGTCAACTTAAAACTGTTAACAAACCTTGTGGGCACTCTTTCAAAATGAAGAAAAACTAACATATATATTCTATCAAGGAGGAAATGAAAGAGAAAGCCAAGCTTGAAGAGGAAAAAAAAGATGAAGAAAAAGAAGACCCTAAAGGAATTCCTGAGTTTTGGCTGACAGTATTCAAGAATGTGGACTTGCTCAGTGATATGGTTCAGGTAGGTGGTGGTCCAGGCTTGTTTAAAGTTGTGTTAGTACTTAATCCAAGTGTCTTTAAGAAAGGGGTAGAAAACAGTACATTACTTGATGTGTCTGGAGAGCGAAAATGGAACAAGTACTTGGATGTCATCTGTGGTACTTTATTCAACTGAGAGCACAGAGCACTCTGAAATACCTTCTTACTGTGTTTTTTGCTGAACTTATTTTATCTTACTAATAAGCACTTTATGTGCTTACAGCAGCGTGTGTATGAGATGTGTACTAGATACTGCTAAAAATTGTACTGGGTGTTTGCACGGATTTAGACTGCGTACTGCAGTGGAAACCCTGTACAGCCATTGTTGCCATCTGCTGGTCATGTTCGTGAAAATGCTTCAGTGCTGTAACAAGGTTCTCGTCCTATGTAAAACTCATTCTAAATATGGCATTTTATCTCTGCAGGGTCTTAAATCTGTGTACAATTTAATGTTATGAAAATGGAATAAACTGTGTTTTCTTTACAGGAACATGATGAACCTATCCTGAAACACTTAAAAGATATAAAAGTGAAATTTTCAGAAGTTGGACAGCCTATGGTTAGTTTAACCTATTAAACAAGATTACTTCTGTGTTATCTTCAGACTTATTTGTATATTAATAGCATGATCTGTGATAGCCAATTGTCTTACGGCAATCATGAGAAATACGCAGCTGCTTCTAGTCCTCTGAAAAACAGTACAAGGACTAGTACTAGTCTTGCAGTACCATGTGAATGAATTTATACTTAATTTAACCTTCAAATTCTGACAAGTTAATAACTTGGGCTTAATATCTGATGACTCAGTTTCACCTTTACATTTTGATACCTTCAGGTACTTTTTGTATAACTGTTATAATAGGTTATAATTTCCTTGCCAGAAATCAGATAGCTTGCTAAGTTTTTTAAAATTTTAAATTTAGTTCTCTCTATATGTTAGCACCAGGACAGCTGTACACTGGGAGATCTTGTGTCATTACTGCAAGCGGTATATTAACTAAAAAGCACAAGATCAACATGGTAAATGAAGACATTTGAAGGTTTAATGTACAACTTGGGCAGCAAATTCTAGAAGAAGTTGCATATGTGCACCTCTTCAATATCGGAGGAGATGGATATATTCCATTGCATGTGTATTTTTGGGTTTGGATTTTAGGTATGTAGAAATTAAAGGTATGCTTTGCTAAATTGCTAAAGTTGTTGCTCTGCAATTCTTTTTAAGAGTTTCACATTAGAATTTCATTTTGAACCAAATGACTACTTCACAAATGAAGTATTGACAAAGACGTATAGAATGAGGTCAGAGCCAGATGATTCTGATCCCTTCTCCTTTGATGGACCAGAAATCATGGGTTGTACAGGGTAAGTGCCAATAAATAACTTCAAGGCCATGTAACAGTTTCTTCCTTAGCACTATCCAGCTGTAGACTTAGAGCGTCTTGGGAAGGTACTGGAAAAGATACTGCTACTTAATAAACCACTGGGTTCAACTTGAGTTTTTTAGTGTTGTTCAGTAACTTCAATACAATATATAAAACTATATATTTTATATTATATAACTTACAAGCATATATTATATATGCACATAAATAAAAAAATGTAATCGGTATTTATCTAGAAATACTGTTCTGCCGTCACTAAGGCTGAATTGGAAGGTGGATCATGTTATCTTTTTGTAGGCCTTAATAGCTTTTTTCAAAATTTGTTTGATCACTTTTTAAAATCTTTTTATTTTTCTGACATGCAGCATTTTGGGAAGTCTGTTCAGTTTTACTTCCTATATTGCAGTTTGTCCAGTTTGTTTTATAAGTGTTGAATGTTTGCCTCTAAGTGTCTTTCAGTTGATCTAGTTGAGAAATGGAGAACAGTCATCTCCTATTAACTCCAGGTTTCTCATGGTTTTAAAGAGCTGTCACACTTCTTTCTCAGTGATGTCTTTTGTTTTAAATTAGCTGTTATTCCTCACACTAAATAATCTCTTTATTCTGTATGTGTCTCTTCTTGTAAACAGAAGGAGGAGAGAAACCAGAGTTGTGTGTAATTAACCTTATGGGTAGATCAGGGCTCTATGCATCATGGCCTGTTCAGTTGCTTTTGTGTTAATGTCTCTTTAATGTTCTGACTGCTCTTCTGAGTGATAACAACTAATTTACAGCCTATCACTGCATAGTCAGGGTTGGTTTTACCCATATATTAATCTGCAGTTACTGATACTGACTTCTATTTACCACTTCATTTCCCAGTCACTTAATATAATATATTTCTGCAGATGTCCTATAAGGTTTAATCTTAAATGCTTGAGTAGCTTTGATCAAACTGTTTGTCTTTCTCAGTTTGGGCTGTTTTTGAAAAGCATAAATCCTGGCAGAGATCACTGTAACATGACACTCCGCTTCTGTGAAAGTGATTTATTCCTAGCCCTTGTTTTGTGTTTTAACTAAGAGTCTCTTCTTATCCCAAAGCAACTCACCCCCTTCCTTTGAGTCTTTAAAGGAATCTAATCAGAAACTTCTGCAAATGCAAACAGTCTTATTGATACCACTTCTTCACTTAATGTCCCCGAAATTCTTTGTGAGTGTGAGACAAGCCTGTGGGAATGACTTTGCTCTGTAAACAGGACAGAGTTTAGAAAAAAAAACAAAAACAAAACAAACAAACAAAAAAACCCCAGCAAACCCCCACCAAACAAAAAAACAAAACAAGCAAAAAAAGGCAAAAAGCCCACAAACAACTGAAAACCAACCAAAATCTACACACCTGCTTGATGTATTATTTTAAAGACTTGCTGATTACAATATGTGGTAAACCATGGCATACTACTAACGTGACTAAATATGACATTACTTTATAATGGATAGGTAGCTCTAAAAATGGTGTGATGCTATTCTTTGATAGGAAAGTAGGTAGAACTTGGTAGCTATTGAAAATTGGTAATTATTTCAGAGATTGAGTGGGGAAGGAGAAAGTTTTGGATGAAAACACTTCAATCTTAAAATGAACCTGTTACTCTTGTTCTCAATGTATAAACTAATGAAAAGATAGCACTGAATAAATACTACCTTAATATTTTATATTCTCTGTATTCATTGTAGTTGTGATAGTCTCAGTAGATACCTGTAACAAGTGGAATAGTATTAAGCTGCAGCTGGTTGGTTTTTTGTTTGTTTCCTCTTCAGTTGCCAAATAGACTGGAAAAAAGGAAAGAATGTTACTTTGAAAACCATTAAGAAGAAGCAGAAGCATAAGGGTCGTGGAACAGTTAGAACAGTGACAAAAACTGTTTCCAATGACTCATTCTTCAACTTCTTTAGTCCTCCTGAAGGTAAACTGAACATTAGTTTATCTGCATTAACTTTAAATGTAGTATGTACTTCACTTACTTGTTTCTTCTCTTTTTTTTTTTTCTACAGTTCCTGAAAGTGGAGACCTGGTAAGTTGGCTTATTTAAAATATGGAGGTGGAGGGGAAACACCAGGAGAAGAATTCATGCTTTTGTATACAAAATGTTTGCTGAAATTGTTTAGGAATTTGTTAAACAGCTTCAGCTTTAACTGTTTCTGTATTTAACTGAGAATACTTGTGATGAATAGTATCTATTTGAGTTTTCTTTATTAGAAGGTGTATTTGTTGTTGGATGGTAGAATTCAGGTTAGTAAACTTCAGCAGCTTATCCTTCCTGAAGGCTACCATGTGAATTGTTAACAGTTGTACAAATGTAGTGATCTTTGTTATTAGCCTTTGGTCTAATGGGTGGTGTTTTAAGTCTCTCCCTTTGGGCATTGTTTGGGTGATCTTCTCTAATGGCTGCATGTATGTGGTTTGTATTTTATGCTGTTAAAAATTTCCCAAGCTATTAACTCTTGGAGAAAGTGATAAAACAAGAATAGAAAACTGCAAAAGCCTATTCTTCTGTGTGCTCACTAGTAGAAAACTCTGTGGCAATAAGCCATGTTTTTGTAAAGAGAAAAACTACCAAAAACACTTAAGTGCTGAATACTTTATGCAGCTTGAGTGGGAAATCTGATTAAAGCCTCCAGAAGCATGCTGTTAGAACTCCAGTTGGCATGGACAGCAAAAGCTGTATGTTCATAATTGGAAAAAAAAAACCAAACCAAACCAAAACAGCAGCCTTTTGAGTTGAAGGTAACTTCTGAGATGGCAGACAGCAGAACACTTGGTGTAAACAAAAGGAATGAAAACTTGTGGTTGGATCAGAGAGCATTTTCAGGTGTTCAGGTGCTTCCCAATAACTTGTTTAATGGGAATCGTGGAGGAGATACACTGTAGGAATCAGAAGTAGCTTGTAAAATCTTTAATTAGGTAGCCTCACCTGGCTGGTGTTTAGTTCTTAAGGGTGTTGTGCATACAAATTAGAAGTCTATGGGAGTTATTAAACAATTTTTCTACTTAGAACAAAAGCAAGTTGGGGCTGGGGGAAGACTAAAACTTAAAACTGCAGAATTTTGTGTAATTAAGCTTACTGAAGAAGCAACCTGCCACTGCATAATGCAGGTAGGCTGTTTAAAGTGTAAAACTTGGCTCCACGGTTTCAATTCTATCAAGCAAGTCCTGAACCAAAAAAGTCATCACATGGGATTTGTATAAATGTGGCCACATCATCTGTGCAACATGTTTTTGTGTCAAAAGTAGTTACCAGCTTATGGTTTAGGAAATAATATTGTTTTATGCAGGATGATGATGCTGAGGCAATCCTTGCTGCAGATTTTGAAATAGGTCACTTCTTGCGTGAACGTATAGTCCCCCGATCAGTATTGTACTTTACAGGAGAAGCTATTGAAGATGATGATGATGATGTAAGTATAATGTTCTTTCAAAATGCTCAAAAACTTTGAAATAATGCTGCTTAAAGTCTTTGGGTAATTTCTGACTTATAATGTTGATATCCTTAGAATGGGATAGATCAATGTTAGTTTCAGCTGAGCTTCCTAGAGTGTTCAGTGAAGAGCAGTGTGAAAGTAATTAATTTTTGAAGTAGTGACTTCAGAGTTTTGTGGCAAAAAGTAGTGGTAGAAGCTCAACATTTGGAGGATGTCTGAGTAGCACTTTGTGTATAAGGCATTCATAGGGTGGCGTACCCAATACTTTGACAGAACTGTAATGAGCTGCCAGAGAACAAATTAGTCTATTTTTCTAGCTGCTTACGCTGTTCTTTGTGTTTACACTGATGCTGGGCTACCAAGTTCCTTGAGATTCAAGCTTGATCCTTTCAGGAGCACACTGTTATTAGAAAATGATAGATAAGCACATTCAAAGCATGCCAAAATATTCAAAGCAAGCTCTGCAAAAGCTTGAATTAAGTGCTTTAAAGTAGCTAAGCTTGAAAAACAAACCACAAACTCCCAGAACTTTATAAGGGTAACATATTTTTTTTTCTTCCCTGCCTCTGCACAAACAAGGACAGTTTGACAGTTAAGATAGATAAGTCCTGCCTTAAAATTAATTTTTAGAATGTAAAATGGTAGCCTTAGCCCAAAGCCTTGGCTGGGAAAGATGGAAGAGGGAAGTGACCAACTGTACAGATTGCCTTAGGCTTTGAGACACCCTACTGGCCAGAAGTCTTATCACAGTCTAATAAGCTCTTCCAGTGTTGCATGTGAGGAACTTAAGGTAGACAGTTTTCTCTGCCAGAGTGTAGCTTAAGAGATTGAACATCGCTCATGCTGATGCAAAAAGCATTTTTAAATCTGTCAGATATAGGAAGTTCTCTTAGAGCACAATACAGTGTGGCCTCTGGCATCTACTTGAGTTATCTGGCTGTACTTGAGCCATAAATGGCTGCGTTTATGACTGTCAAAACCATTTATTTTCTCTCCTAGTATGATGAAGAAGGTGAAGAGGCAGATGATGAGGTAAGTTGACAGATGGCCTTGATTTAAGTAGTTTCCCTTTTTGTAGTTTGTTCTCTGGAATAAGATTTCCTTTAGTTTTTGAATGCTTTGGACATTTAAGTTTAGTACTTATGAATGTAAGATACAACACATCATTTTGTGGATCTAGGGTGAATATTTTAAATGAAAACAACAAACAACAAAAAAAACAAACCAAATGAAGACAACCCTAAGGTATCGTACAGATTAAGTTGCAACTGATATCAAAAGATGATGTGCTTAGTGGAGGGCAAGCTAATACAATCTGCATAACTTAAAGTGGTAATGAATCTATTTAAGAGTATAATTTAATCTTCATTTTCTTGAAAGTGGCTTAGGAAGCTGAATGTGGATAAGCTAGAGAAATATAAACAAGTGCTTTCTTTCAGGAGGGGGAAGAAGAAGCAGATGAAGAAAATGATCCTGATTATGACCCAAAAGTAAGGAATTAAAAAGAATGTTTGAAGTTTGTGTACGCATACACGCTTGAAATTTTATGTAGGTTAAATCTTGATTTTTTTTTTTTATTTTTAAGTACTTAATCAGTAGTTCCTATGGTGATTGTTTTGGCTGAGGCTGTTTCAGTACCAGTTCTGACGGACTAATATTGGTAGAGCAATTTCTTAAAAAGTTCTTTCTCCAAAAATCGTTTTGTAAAAGTAACTTTTGGCTTTGAGCACTGAAATTAGTCAGGCTTGGTTTTCTCTAAACTTGTCTTGCAGCAAGTTCCTGCTAATGATGAAAATGTTCTATAATGGTTGTAAGGACATGCGGAGAACTGCCTAATCCAGGTTCAGTTTTTGGGAACTTGTCACAAGCTGACTGTCATGGTTTAACCCCAGCCAGCAACTAAGAACCACACAGCTGCTCTATCACTCCCCCCTCCTCAGCTAGACAGGGGAAAGAAAATACAACAAAAGGCTTGTGGGTTGAGATAAGGACAGGGAGAGATCACTCAACCAATTACCATAACAGGCAAACCAGACTTGACTTGGGGAAAATTAATTTATTGCCAGTCAGACCAGAGGGTAATGAGAAATAAAACCAAATCTTAAAACAACACCCCACCTCCCAACCTCTTCTTCCCAGGCACAGCTTCACTCCTGAATTCTCTCTCTGCTCCCCTCCTGAATTCTCTTTCTGCTCCTCTCCAGCGGCACAGGGGGATGGGGGATGGAGGTTACGGTCAGTTCATCACATGTTGTCTCTGCTGCTTCATCCTCCTTAGAGAGAGGACTCCTCACTCTTCCCCAGCTCCAGCATGGGGTCCCTCCCACAGGAGGCAGTCCTCCACAAACTTCTCCAATGTGAGTCCTTCCCACAGGCTGCAGTTCTTCATGAACTGCCCCAGTGTGGGTCCCTTCCCCGGGCTGCAGTCCTTCAGGCACAGACTGCTCCAGCGTGGGGGATCACGAGTCCTGCCAGCAAACCTGCTCCAGCGTGGGGGATCACAAGTCCTGCCAGCAAACCTGCTGCAGCGTGGGCTCCTCTCTCCATGGGACCACAGGTCCTGCCATGAGCCTGCTCCAGGACAGGCTCTCCTCGAGGTCACAGCCTCCTTTAGGCACCCATCTGCTCTGGCGTGGGGTCCTCCTCGGGCTGCAGGTGGAGATCTGCTCCCCCGTGGACCTCCCTGGGCTGCAGGGGGACAGCCTGCCTCACCATGGTCTTCCCCACGGGCTGCAGGGGAATCTCTGCTCCAGCACCTGGAGCACTTCCTCCCCTCCTTCTGCACTGACCTGGGGGTCTGCAGGGATGTTTCTCTTGCATGTTCTCACTCTTCTCTCTGGCTGCAGTTTCTGTGCCACAGCAACTTTCTTTTTCCCCCTTCTTAAATACATTATCCCAGAGGCACTACCACCGTTGCTGATGGGCTCAGCCTTGGCCAGCGACGGGTCCGTCTTAGAGCTGGCTGGCATGGGCTCTATCAGACATGGGGGAAGCTTCCAGCAGCTTCTCACAGAAGCCACCCCTGTAGCCCCCGCCCCCCCGCTACCAAAACGTTGCCATGCAAACCCAGTACACTGACTCTGGCACAGATTTTCCCAGAAGAGTACAAAACTGAGGCTTTTTCAGGGTAAATAATAGCAAGTCTTTTATTGCTTGAGGTAGCAGAAGTCAATGTTCAGGAATGCATCTACAGCCAAGTACTAAAATGTGAAAGGCGAAGAGCAACTGGCAGCTTTCATATTCCATGGGAAGGGCAAATCACTAGTCAGGCTCAGTTTGCTGGAAAAGTGATTGTGAGCCACTCAATCTGTAGTCTTTTCCTATCTGAGTGAAAGGCACATTTGGCCACCTGAAAGCATCTGATGGTGGTAGGTGAAAGTTGCTGTCATGAAAATGAAGTCTGTGTGAACTAAAAATGCCTGCTGTGAAATGTGCTTGCAATTTCAAATAAGGAAGCAGCATATTTTTCAGAAGGGATGGTTTGAGCTACAATCAAAGTACTGTTGAAAGAATTACATAATCTTAGCATTGTACCTAGAAAGATGTAGGGTATAGAACTGTTAATCAAAATGTATAGCCTGTTGATGTTTCATCTGCTATCATGTATTCAAATTGCTTCCTATTAAAGACAGTTTTGAAATCAAAATGAAAGAGCTACAAGATGGGCTTCTTATTTCTACCATTTCACATTGCTTTTCTAGGCTAAACAGAACTGAGAAAGGGCAAGACTGTATGCTCAGTTTCAGAGAGAACTGCCAAAGAGCTAGAGGCAGTAGTGGTTCTATAGTGTATTGACATAAGAATAAATAGTTGTAAGCTGATCACAGGCTGAAAGCCAGCTGAATTTATTAAAGCACTGTGGTCCTAGAATAGCTATCCAGACCCCAGACCAAGGTAGCGGAGTAAAACTTGCAGCTAAACTCTGCCCCCAAAAAGCCTTTTCCTTGAATTCCTGTATTACTGTGAGATATTGTTGGTTGTCTGTTTCAATAGAACAGAAGAAGTTTTCCATGTTAGAATTTTCTAACAACTGGAATTTATTGCAAAAGATGTTTCCAGAGCGTTAAGAAGATACTATGATTTGGTGTGTCATGCATTGCTCTACAGTGGATTTTGGAGTAAGGCTGTGCCCTTGTTACTGGCCACAGGAAGTTTCTTTTGCCTTAAACTGTGTAGAAGGCCTGGATGCTTTTTCTGAGCTGGGTTTTTTGTTACTATGCATAACTCTCCTCCTTTTTCCAGTTTTAGTGTCTTTCAGAGTATCCCACCACACTTAGCTCTGAACTTTTATTTGTTCTGGAGCATACCTATACACTAACAAAGCCAAAATAAATGCATTGTGGGTGTTGCCACATCCAAAGACAGCAGTACTACTAATACTAGGCAATTACTTTAAGGGAGAAGATGAAGGAAGAATTTGAATACTGCAACTTGAGAAAGTATACTTAGCAATATTAATAATTCTTTTAAAATACTGATATCTGTAAACTGATGCTTCCTTTTTTCTCAACAGAAGGATCAAAACCCAGCAGAATGCAAGCAGCAGTGAAGCAGTGTGTATGTGGCCTTGAGGATTACCTGCACTGTAATAGCCTAAACACAACTATTAGTTACTTACAGCCTTATGTTTTGTATCTCGGTAGAATTAAGTAACCAATTTGTTAAAAAAAGAAATCAAACACATAAGAACCAGTTTAAAATGTAGGTTCAATCTACCTAGCATTTTAACAGTATAATTTTCTGCCAATATGTAGAATGCAGTAAATCCCCTAAAGCATGAATGTTAATTCATTGCTACATAGTTTGGTTCTTGTGAAGTCTTTGTCATGTAGCTATTAGACTGCAGCTGTGAAGATTATCAGAACTGTTAACTGAGACCAATATTTGCTTAGAGGAAACTCTCCTGAAGAACCAACCAAAGTATTTTTCAGCCCAGTAGTTTGAACGGGTTTAAGTCTGCTTGCACTAGCTGTGCCTTCATTACTTTGTTATAGAAATGGCAGTGACTTGTACTAACTAGGAGATGATGATGCATTTTGAATTTGACTACTTGAGAAGACTAGTATAACTTGTTTAATTTCCAACGAGACCACATTAAACATTCATAACTGTCAGCTTGTTTATGCTATGGGTTTTGTATTTTATGTGACATAGTGATCTACAAAAGAAACCTAGTCATCATATTAAGGTTATTGTTTACCACTGGGGTGTGAATAAAACCTAGTATTTTCAGAAGCTAGTCTTGTTTTATTACAATGTTTGTATCTGCATGTGTAAACTGCTAAGGCATATCTTTCACGCTGCAGTTCACTTTTTACTAGACACAAGTTGAGAGTTACTGAGAAGTAAATCATACAGCATTTTAAAAACAAACACAATAGTTGGAAAGTTTGATCCATACTTTCCATTTGCAGTGTGATGCTTGTGAATCTGAGCTAGGTGTTTCAGTGATTGGTCAACACTGCCATATTGAGAAGACAAGTTTTTAGAAGTGGGGCTAGATCTGATAAAGGACTTCGGTATTGCTGTATGTGACTAAGGCATTAGTTATTAGTATGAAATCTGGAGCCAAAAAAGGTGCCTTGGATTTCCAGCCTGTGTAGGCAGATCTAGGTTGTCCTGAACAAAATCTGTCCTGCAGCCTAAGGGAGTGCTAGAACACTTATCTGTATTCTACTTTGTACTCACTGTATCAAGCATCTACAGAGGAGGAAACAAACCCCAAGGAATTCCTCTCTCCTCACCTAATGTACTGTTCGCTATGCTTATGTTTGCACATTCTGGTTTGTGCTTTTTCCATATTGGACGTTCATTGTCAGTTAAAACGTGGGCTAGAAGATCTTTCTCATACTAACCTTGCCTCTAGCCTAACAGTGGAGGTGCTCTTGAGATGTGGATTTGAATGCACTCAGCTTGAAGAGGCTATGAACTGATGTCTTCCATTTTACTTTTCCCAGTCAGTAAGATACCACTGTACTCTGTGCAGTTTTTTCCTTCACATAACTGTAGAAGTTCTGATCTTCTAAGCAAATACCCAGATAACTTTCTGAGGGACAAGGAAGGTCCTCACAGGGTTGGAAAGAAATGTCCAGCCTAGTCATGGATCTATTTCTGCAGTAGCTACTTTTTTTTTTGTCCTCCTCTCACCACTGATATAGTGACTTAGTCATAAAGGTTTAAAGGTTTGAAAAGAGCAGGGCAGGCAGGAGGCAACAGCCACATGAGGATGGGGCTGGTGGAAGAGTTTCTCTAGTATGTTTCTTGTTTGGAGAGTAGGTAAGTAATACAGAATGAAGCTTATCCCAAATGCCCTTCTGAATCCTCAGCCCCGTGTGAGGAAGGTGGTCGAGTGTGCTCTGACTAAACTGATTCTTTTTAATTTATTTTTTTAGTCCTTGAAGACTTTAATACCACACTGCTTAATTCCAGAATCCCTGTCAGACTTCATCTTTCTCCTCTCCAGATATTAATGGATCTGGGAGAAGGAGCTCTTGTTATCTGTAGCTGTATATAAAACAATACTGTTGCAGCTGTGCTCTTAAGTGTTCTTCAAGTAACCCACAGTGTAGAAAAACACAATAATGAAAGGTTAACATCACATTCTCCGTTAGCTGTGTGTTAAAATAGATGTGGCTGTGTTCTTGTGATGACGTAAATCCTGACAGAATATGCTTATCCTTTGAGGCACTGACCCTGCCAGGTGTTTGGGTATCACTTAGTCTCTTCTCTGCTTGTCTGCCAGGATTAAGTCTAAACTTGAGCTTCAGGGCATGTGGAGACTAAACTGATGGTAAGTTATGAGCTTGAGCAGTCATGAATACTTTTGGGCATGAAAAGTATCTGAAGTCCTTACTTAGATCTAGCCCATTTTTACTAATGGCATCTGGCAACTGTATTTTAAAAAGAGAAAGCACTGTTAAAAGATGCCCGATGAATTTCAGAAGTCACTGTTCTTAAGAAATTTGGCTTGTGTTTTGATTGCTTTCTCATTAATATCTTCATATCATACAACGGGATACAATATTTGAAAAGGGGAGTTGGTAGATGTCAAAAGCTCACCTGCAGCCTGCAAGATCCAGAGCCATGAATCCATCTCTGTTGACAGATTTTTTTGCTAAGCTTCTTTCTAGATTGACTTGCTAGTTCTAAATCAGCAGTTCTTGTGCTCTCCAGACTGCAGCAAAAGGAAGGATATAATCATACAAATTGAGGTGCCAGTTCTTATGGCATCGGTTAAATAAATACTGTTTTGGTGCTTAATGTAGTTTTGTGATCAACGACATTCTTGTTTAGCAATTCTGAAAGGCAGTGTGTAGCAGGAACATTAAAGTTTCAACACTGATTGGAGTATTGATTCATTCTTTTCACTTGTCATGGATTTATACCAGCTGTAGAGAAAACTGTTCATTTAGTATTTGAGGAAGACAAGTTACCTTGTTGTTAACAAGTTCAGGCTAGGCAAATGTGTCACTGAAATACGATTTCTTGGTCAGTTGTTGAAGTACTGCACCAAAATTTAAGATCTCTGTAAATGATGTCTTCTGTCCAGTTTTGGTTACTGCATTGAAGGGAGAATTATCTTAGGGAAAAATGTAAGGAAAGAGGTAGGAGAATTAACTGAGACTTTGGATGAGAGGGAAGGGTACTCAGAGCTTATGCTTGATGGAGAGGGATGCTTCTTGGTAGTTCTACACTTTCAGCAAATGCAGATTAGATTACAGTGGCACTAAAGAGTTTTCCTTCTGGTATAACTTTGTTAATGGTTAAAAAAATAATACTCAGTATCCTAAAATAAAGTAGTAAACCGGATTTAAGCTTAGCATTTGTAAGTTGTTTTTTTTTTTTATATTCTGGAGAAGGGTGATGTCAGGTGCAGTTAGAAGTGTTACCTTGGGTTATTTAAACACTAGACATAGCAACGCTTATTACCAATGTCTTCTACAGCTAACTAGCTTCATAAGCTGAGATTCTTAGCTGGATTCTTGAAACTGATGTTTCCCAAGCTATGTAGCAGATATTCTAACTTCAATGTGTTTTTATTTGTTAAATGAAAAAAAAAAAAACCCACAGCAAAATATAGAAAACTGCAGGAGTTGAATGTGTTCATCTTTGTCTTCAAGCTGGTACTTAAACTTGCACTGTGTTTTAAGGCCTGTTGTTGAAGACCTGATTCAGAAATTAATAGGGAACTGAAGCTAATCATCTCTTTGCAAATGTCTGCTAGACATTTTCTATTTCCAAAGGTGTCTGTGCAGCAGTTGCCTCTCAGATGCCTTGTGTTGGGGAGGAGGATTGTCCTGACATACTCAGTGGCTTAAGGAAATAAAATGCTAAACTCCTCAGTACAAAGGGGTCAGTCTGATAATGAAGTCATTTCTGTATGTAGTGGCCTTAATGTCCTGCTAGGTTGGGGCTAGAGCCACACCACTGTTGGAGTAAGTAGACTCAGCTCTACAGTGCTTCCTCCTTCATTCTGTAGATGTAGCCTCCTCCAATCCAAGACTTTATTGTACGGGTCAGAGAAGTCATTGCTACCGCACTGGGTTTCATTTCTTAACTGCTTAGTTCTGTTTGAGATGCACTGGTTCCCTGCAAGTTTTCAAGAGGTTGTTGAAGTAAAGACTTTTAATTGCTAATGCTTACCTAAAGGGAACATAAATCCATCTACTGAAAATAGTAAGTCTTCTGTACGCTATCAAGAGGAGTTGGAAGTTTGTCCACGTGGCATGTCGGACAAGGTTTCTCATCACTCATCAAATCCTCCTGTTAGACCTCTGCTCAAACCTTGTAGTCTTCCATGTGGCCTGTGTCTCAGGTTTTGTAGGAAAATTAGAGCAAGTAAAGCAGGCAAGGCAGAGCACACTGAGCAAAAGATAAGCTATTGCACATTTGGGTCTGCTTGGTGTGTACCAGAAGTGGGTGCACAAGGAGTGTGGGGATGTGGCAGAAGGGCTCTTCTTGTTTTCACAGGTATCTAGCTGAAGTGTGCTGAGTTGACAAGAAGAGCTGTCTCTGCAGCTGCAGAGGGCTTAGCTGTTGTGAGCTTTGCTTCTATATGCTCCAAGTGTTGCAAATATCCGCCCAAACTTATGTTTACCCAGCAGTTGGTGAGAAGCAGTCAGTATATTCAGAACTCGCAGCATGTTTTACTCTGGTGGTCAAAGCTGAGAAACTTTTAAACCCTCTTATAGGCTGGCTTTGCTCTACAATGTGTGCTTAAGTGCTTTTTAATGTTTTTGGAAGACGGCTATCTCTGAAGTGCAAAGGACTTTGAAAAAGCCAGGCTGGAGCAGCTGCAAAGCCAATAGTCTGTGCATTGCACACAGTTCCTTTAGTACTGCCATGGGTTGGTTATAGGGAATGCTAAGGCCCGGGGCAGCGTGGTTGATAGTTACGGTAAATCTTTCATCTATTTATGCCTGGTTTACTGTGGGGTATATACAGGTATCTGTGAGATGGAGCTTATAAAAGGAAACATCTGCCTCCCAGATCACAGATTCAGTGAGTGCTTCAGTGTTTGGTCAGTAGCAAGTTCCAGTGAAATTACTGTGAGATGGTAAAGGTCAAGAAAATACTTTAAGAAGTAACCACTTATTGTCTAATTGCTTTAATCATGCATTGCAGCACATCTATTTGTCATGTATTTCTCAACCCTTGGCTACTTTTTTTTCCTAATTTTCCTTCTGTCTAGCAATGACCAGCTCATATTTGCCTTAGGTTTCCCTCTTAGACCTTTTCCTGTTTTAGCCATTTCTCAGTAATGGAGAAAATGTTGATGCTTATGGATTGTCACTCCGGATGGGTTTAGGACGCTTTGAGACTAGTAGTCGATAGTTGGTGTCAAGCTGCTGTCTGCAGATGCATTACCCAGGAGAACACTGGTAAAATTATGGGCTTTTTGGTCTTTCACGGTGGCTTCCCCAAACAATGTTAGGTTGCCTCAGGGTTTACAAAGAACACTTTAATTACTCTTAGCTTAATTATTCTTTAATTAAGGTTACACATACAAAATTTCAACTACTTGAGTCTAAGTTATGGAGGTTATGATATAGGAGACCAGTGCATTTAACAGCCAAATATTTCTGTTACCACCAGTATAAACTTTGAACATGGAAAAGGAAAAATTCAGTAAGGGATAAATGCATCTTTGGTGTAGAGACTTTCAGGGATGAGATTCTGTTTTTTCAGGTTGTAGTATTTCAGATTTGACAGTAGGAGGCATCTGTACATCATATTTCAGGAGGAAGGGATGCAGAACATGCATTGTATTTAGTGAAACTTCAGTAAAGGTAGCGGGCATGGAACATTTAATATAATTGCAGTGGTTTAAATATATATTTAAAGAAAAGTAAGGTAAAATCTCAGTGGGATAATGTAGTGTGCTTAACTGTGTTGAATGTGGTTTTACAAAACACTAATGTAAGAAACATTTCCAGAAGTTCAGTTTTGACTTCCATCTAGGAAAATGAAGTTTGTTATCCTTTACTGCCAAATTCTGCACAATTAAATTGGGTTATCTTGTTCTTTTGCCGTGAAACTGTCAGTATTTCATCTTACCCTAGTCTCCTAGCTTTTGGCTGATCGGGTGGTTTTGGTCAAATGTAGTGTATTTTAAATGGCTTTTAATATTTGTTGGCTTACAGAGTACAAGTTTTAAATGGATGTTTTGCATGTTTACTTCTGATCACATGCTTAGGTGAATTTCACCAGGAATAAACAGTTGTTGTTGTGAGTCTATACATTAGCAGAGTATGTCCATCAGTGTTTAGAGTTGGGTTAAAAATCTGACATTCAACACTTTGGAGAACTTTATGCCATGGGGCCAAAGTAGAATGAATATAGTCCCTTTTTCCTGTATATTTGATGAAAATCTTTGGCCTTCCACACTAGCCTCACTTTTTTTCCTTTGATTAAGTACTGCTGGCACTGAGAACCAGCAAAAAAGCTCACATTAAAACATACAGATACAGATTATGTGTTAATGTCCTTAAGTGTTACAGTGCAGTGTTCGGGGGGTGGGGGTGGTGGTAATTCTTGAATGCTTGTTGCAGAATAACATGTGGGACTCCTAAGTGTAATGCAAGTTCCCATACTACTCGCTAGTGCGTTTACTCAGAAGCAAACAGCTATTCTCTTACAGCAACGAAGCAGGAACCAAAACTGAACAGGTGAATTATTAGAAATTAGTCTTCTCTAGGTTTAGTTCAATGTCCTATGCCTTACATAAACTCAGTATTTTAATTAAGTTGTATGGTATAGATGAATACATTTTAACCAGTTTATGTTTTAGTTTGACAACTTCAAAATTAAATCTCTGCTCATGTGACGCACTTAATCAGCAGTGAATTGGATGCAAAACACGTCAGGTGAAAAGGCAGGAGATTCTCTTACCTCGCTGGAGCCATGTGTGTGAGGCTCCTTGTACGTGCAGCAGCAGCTGAAGATGCAAATATTTGCTCTGGGGAATTTAGGTTCAAATGGCGATGAACTGCAGATTGAGATAATCGTGAATGGTGTTCAGATCTCTTGAAAATTAGCATGTGCCCCTGTTAAAATAGGCGTGAGATGGTTGTGAGAATGACCTGTATCTTCTAGGGTATATATTAAGCTCTAAGGAGAAGGGACTATTCTTTAGATGAATGGGTGTTAATCTCCTTTTTTTGTTGTTCAGTTTGTGGCTAGCAAGTTGCCTTTGTTACTGATTTGAGTGTCTTCCAGTTACCTCAGGAAAGGTAAAACAGCTAAATAATTCTAATAGCTGTTATTACCTTAATTATTTACCTTTCAATGATTTATCAAATTCAACTTTGAACTTCAAGAGGAAAAGATTATAGGAGGAAATCCTTTTTAAAATGTTATCAGAGATAAACTCCTTTAAAGCTATCATTAATATTGATTTTTTTTTTTCTAATGTCCTCCCCCTGACCTATGCTACAGCACATGACTTGCTTCCTAGCTGCCAAGATTACTGTGAGGAGGGTTTGGGTTTTTTTATGGCCGTGTTAAATACATGTTCAAAAAACCAGTGCGCTCAAACATAGTATGGAACTTCCAGCATTCAGTTTACATTGGCATTGTCAGCCAAATTCACTTCTGTGGGCTTTTGATTTACACCTAATACATGAAAGGACTTAAATAGTTTAATGTTAACCTTAGGTTACTTTTCCTACTCAAATAAATGAATTCAAAAGCTAACCTCAGGGCAGAATCCAAACAATAAGCAAATGTGTGGCAACAAAGCAGAACAGCAAGAAAAATGGTCTTAGCTGTTTGCCAGTTTGGGTTTGGGTTTGGGTTTGGTTTTTTTTCCTAGTCTACTTTTAAAATTTCCAGGCACTGAAGTTCTAGGGTTTCCTTGGGGACACGATAAGGCTTGTTGCTTCCTTCAGCCGTTCCTCGGGCTGCTGCCGCGGGTGCAGAAGATTTATTTGATATATAGGGTGAGAAACTGCTTCTCCCCGGCACAATCGCGACAGCGTGGGGCCAGGGCTGTTGCCCCGGGCCGTGTGTCAGGCTCTCTCCTTTGTTTTTAAGGGCGCGGCGATCGCTCCAATCCCGGGGTGTTGCCGAAAAAACCGACACCGCTTTCCTTGGGCTTGAGTCACGACCGGGCGGCGTGTCCTTCCCCACGGGGGGAGGAAGGCTGAGGACGTTTGTTCCCAACAACGACCGCTGGAACGCCCCGGGGGGGGAAGTAAAGGCAGGCTACCGCGGAAAATAGGCAAATAGAACAGCGGGGGGAAGAGATCAAGAAAATATAAAGCCTTCCCCCAGCGCCTTCCTCCTCCCATCGCTCTTCAGGAGGAGGAGGAGGAGGAGGGGGCCGGGCAGCCGCTCCGCGCCGTCGGCAGCGCCGGGCATCCCCCCTGCTCGGCGGGAGGAGCCGCTTTTTCCGCTGGGTGTCACTCCGGGGTGGGAAAGGGGAAAAAGAAGCAGAAGGGAAAAAAAAAAAAAAAAAAAAAAAGAAGCCTTTAAAAGGCGAGGGGACGGAAAAAAAAACAAAACAAACCACCAAACCAAGCCCGCAGCAGCCGCGCCGAACCGCCCCGCCACGCCGCGGTCCGGGCGGCAGCCGCTCCGCTTCTTGCGGGCCGGGGCGGTCCCGGCCCTCCGGTTGGGAGCCGGAGCGGGGCGGCGAGTGATCGGGTGGTGCCGGTTGCCCCCCGACCCCAGCCCTTGCGGGCGAAGGTTCCCGGCCCCGCCGGCCCATGCGAGAAGGATGCTGGAGAGCGGCTGCAAGGCGGTGAAGGAGGGCGTGCTGGAGAAGAGGAGCGACGGGCTCCTGCAGCTCTGGAAGAAGAAGCGCTGCATCCTCACCGAGGAGGGGCTGCTCCTCGTCCCCCCCAAGCAGCCGCCGCAGCAGCAGCAGCCGCTGCCGGCCGAGCCGGCGGCCAAGGTGAAGGAGCTTCACTTCTCCAACATGAAGACGGTGGACTGCGTGGAGCGGAAAGGCAAGTACGTGTACTTCACGGTGGTGATGGCCGAGGGGAAGGAGATCGACTTTCGGTGCGCGCAGGAGCAGGGCTGGAACGCGGCGATCACGCTGCAGATGGTGCAGTACAAGAACCGCCAGGCCATCCTCGCCGTCCGCTCCACCCGCCAGAAGCAGCAGCACCTGGCGCAGCCCCACGGCCCCCGCCTCCGCAGCGCCTCCAACTCCGCCTAGGGCAGGTACGGACCCCGGCACCCCGCTCCGGGACCCCTCGTCCCGCCGGCATCCCGCTGCGGGACACCCTCTTCCCTCCGGGACCCCGCTCCGGGACATGCCCTCCCTCCAGCATCCCCCTCCGGGACCCCCTCTTCCCTCCGGGACCCCGCTCCAGGACCCCCTCTTCCCTCCGGGACCCCGCTCCGGGACATCCCCTCCCTCCAGCATCCCCCTCCGGGATGCCCTCTTCCCTCCGGGACCCCGCTCCAGGACCCCCTCTTCCCTCCGGGACCCCTTCGTCCTGCCGGCACCCCGCTCCGGGACCCCCTCTTCCCTCCGGGACCCCGCTCCAGGACCCCCTTTTCCCTCCGGGACCCCTTCGTCCCGCCGGCACCCCGCTCCGGGACACCCCCTCCCTCCAGCATCCCCCTCCGGGACCCCCTCTTCCCTCCGGGACCCTGCTCCGGGACCACCTCTTCCCTCCGGGACCCCGCTCCGGGACCCCCTCTTCCCTCCGGGACCCCTTCGTCCTGCCGGCACCCCGCTCCGGGACCCCCTCTTCCCTCCGGCATCCCGCTCGGCAGCCCTCCGGGACGCCCTCTTCTCTCTGGCATCCTTCTCCCTCCCTCCGGTACCCCGCTCCGGGACCCCCTCCCTGCAGCACCCCACTTTGCAGCCCTCCGGGACCCCCTCTTCCCTCCAGCATCCCGCTCTACAGCCCTCCGGGACCCCCTTTCCCTCCGGCATCCCGCTCTGCGACTCCCCTTCCTCTGGCACCCCGCTCCGGGACCCCCTCCCTGCAGCACCCCACTTTGCAGCCCTCCGGGACCTCCCCCTCCCTCCAGCATCTTGCTCTGCAACCCTCCGGGACCCCCTCCCTCTGGCACCCAGCACCCCGCACCCCACTCTGCAGCCCTCCAGCATCCTCACTCCCTCCGGCACCCCGCTCCACAACCCTCCAGGACCTCCCCATCCCTCCGGCACCTCGCTCCAGGCCCCCCTCCCTCCAGCACCCGGCACTCCGCAGCCCTCCGGGACCCCCTTCCCGCCGGCACCTTGTTCCGCAACCCTCCGGGATTCCCCCTTTGCTCCAGCACCCCACTCCGGGACTGGGTGCCCCCGGGACTGGAGCCGACCCCACGGGTGCCGGGGAAGGGGGAGAACCTTCTGCGGGCATCGCTTCTTCCACTCACCGCCTGCCCTTCGTGCTGTGCCCTCTTAATTGCAGGTGAAGCTAAGGAAGCGCTTCGGGGAAGCGGGACTGAGCGCGTTCGTCGCGGACGTACTTGAGTTGGTCAAAAACTGGGCAAACGCCGGAGATGGGGGTAGGCTGGAGAGAAGCGGCTCGACAACCTGAACCCCAGCTAGCTGCTGCCGCTGCTGCTGCTGCTTTGCCGCCCTCGGTGCCGACAAGCATTTCAAATCGATTATTTATGAACCTTGGAAAGGATCCTTTGGTGTGATGGGACTTCTAGGAGACATGATGTACCGTAACTTTATTTTAATGTATTTTATTTTATTTATTAGGGTTGGTTGGTTTCGTTTTGTTTTTTTTTTTTTAAAGGCTTATTTTGCAAGACATTTCTGAATGTAGGCCATATCCAAAAAGCAGAGGGGAAAAACCAGCATGTATGTTAGCTTCCTAAAGGAACTAAAAAGTTCTGGGTAGTTCAGCTGTGCGCGATTTGACAAAAGAGTTTTTCATTTTTTACCCGAAACACACTGTATTACACTAACATGGAAAATGTGATGTGAGGTTTGGAATTTGGCTGAAACCCATACTGCGTATTGAAAACTATTCTCTCTAGTGAGAATAACAATTTTAGTCTGGGTTTTAAATGATTTTTCTTTTAAAATGCCACACGTGGTGGAAGATGATAAAATTTATTCACGCTTGGTTATTCGAAAAAGTAACGTTGATTGCCATTCTGAGATTAAACCCCATCTGGTTTAATGTATGAGTAGAGGGGAACCCGACCAAAGTCTTTTGCGATACAGAATCGCAGTTGGATTCCAGTTACCCGTTGGATGTGTTTGCTCCTAGGCTGGAGGGCCGAAGAAGTGTCTGTGAACATTTCTTAGCGTCCGAGTTCAGGGCTCCCTCTGCACGGTCGGTTTGTAAGCGATCTGGGCTCGCGACCTGCATCGAATTTTCACGGCGGTTTTTAAATGTCTTGCATTAAAGTAGCCCCTAGTTTAAAATCCATTTTACGTATGTCTTAGTGTGCAAATGGGTTATTTTGGTCACAGTTTTCATAAGCTGAAAGTTGCTCTCTGGCTGAGATAAACTAGATGAATTTTGGTGTTTAGCACTGTCAGATGGCGAGAGGCGCCTGCGATCGCGCCTCTAAAAACGTTGACGAAGCCGTGAAGTTGGAAAACAAAGGGCTAATTGCACAGCTGGTGTGTCTTCCTCTGCCTCTTAAAAGTCGGTGGGAGTTTGTGTCGATGCCGGCGAGCGCGGCTGGGAGCTCTTCGCCCCGGAGCAGAGGAGGGAGCCAGGCGCGGGCCCGTGGGTTTTCGGGGACCGGGCTCTTTGGGCGACGGGTGATTTCACCTCGTGTGCCGCTACGGCCCGGCTCCGCCGGCTTCGATGAAGCGGGGAGGTCGTGAGCCGGACGGAGCGATGCGCCCCGTTATCTCTGGTTAAAGGTAAAAAGTTGCAGCCGCGGAGCTATTTATTTTAACTAGCGTAGTGGCGAAAACGGCTTTTGGCCCCTTTACAAGTTACAGGAAAGTAAACAAAATCTTTTAAAGCCACACATCCAGGACTTTTTTGTTTGTGTAACCGAGGTGTAGCTTGACTGTAAAAGCCCCGTGTTCTCGGTTCAAGCTGTTTCTCGAAGCGTTTAAAGCAAAAAACCTGAAGTGACGCTCAAAGGAAGATCTCGGAATTGGCTGCCGCACACGACTGTCCCTTTTCCTGCACCCTAAGCTGAAGCTCAGGCCTGTAAGGAATAAGTCGAGATCTCTTTTAGCCCTCCTCTTCTCTTCCTTGTCCCCAGGGGTCGGGGTCACGTACCCAGAGGTGCAAAACACGTCGTGGTGCAGAATTAAAGCCCGGACCTTGGCGGTCCTCTGCGGTTACTGCCAAGCGCTTCTTTCCGATCTAGCCCTTGACGAGGTTGCGTGACGAGCTTGGGGTGGTAGACTGCAGCTGTCCTAACAAAGTTATTACTTTGAGACTAATTGAAATCGAAGGTGCCCTGCATCTTCTAGGATTAGATTCGCTGTCTTGGCAATCATAATAGCCAATTTCCACATCTCTGTACATCTGCCATTATCATTCTGCTAACGCTTGGATGTTAGAGCTGCAAGGGGATTCTCTAATGAGCTAGTCAAAGACTCACAAAATAGACTGTAATTTGTAATTTGGCTCCTCTCTTTAGAGTCATTAATTACAGTTTACTGAGTAACTAATACACCTTTTCAGATATACAGACGTATCGCTGATATCTCACCTACTAAAATACGTTTTAGCCTACTGAAGGATAAATGTAATTGATGAAAATTAATTCCTATGTGATCGGAGACACACGTATTTCTCTAGGAGAGGCAGATATTCCTCTCCTCAGTGGATGCAAGCCCCTGAATGCCACACAAGTCTATGGATCTAGTCCAAAGCTGAAATTTTACTGCTCTTCTGGAAGAATTTGTACTTTGAAAATGAAAGATGAGAATTTTAGTGATAGAATTGACATTAAGGTTTGAGAAAACAGCTTTTGTTTTGAATTTGCTGGTCTTTTTCACCGGTTCAAGGTCAATGTCCCACTTGCACCTTGCATTTCTTGTTTTAAGTTGGTCTGAAGGATGCTCTCAAAACCATTTGGTCTGACATAGCTCACCAGCAAACTCTTGCCAGTTGTCATTGCCTGCTGTGTCACCTCTTTAAAAAAGTTGGTGTTGGGCAAATTCATAGCGTGGGAGATGGTCGCGTCACAAAATCCACCTTGAGCTGTTCTGGGCCTGCAGCCTGAATTGGTGGGATGGGGGTAAGGATCAAACCTCCCCCTCGTACTGCTGGACCGTCTCCTGGAAACTGAATGGGAACAAATTGGCTGGGGTCCCCTGGGGACAGTCGGACCGTGTGGCTCATGCCGTGTCAGTATAAATAAGGCTAAATTGTCTTGACATGGACAATCCGACAACTTTCTCACGCTCTAAATTCCATGGTGGTTTTGGTTTGGTTGGGTTTTTTTTTGTTGGGGTTTTTTTTTTTGATTGATAGTAATTTTAGACCAAGAAATTCTTTGATGTTATAAATGAGGTAGTTCTGGGCTTTTTTTGGCTTGCCCCTCTGCTACTGCATTGCCTTCATTGGAGCTACTTGGTTAAATACTGTCATCACTGCCTTGTAAGGGATGGCTATGAAAGTAGGTCCAGCAGATTATGCTCCATCTTACTGGAACTTTGCAAGTAAAGAAACCATGTCATCCTTCTTCTTACCAAAAAAGAAAAAGCCAACAGCATGTGGCTGGAGTAAATTCATTAGAGAATAAACAAAAATGCCAGCAAAACACACCAGAGGCAAATGCTTGGTATAGGTAGCAAAAGTGTGGACAGTCTGTTCATAAAGAGGTCAAAATTACATGTCTTAAAAAAAAAAAAAAAAGAAAAGCCATTAAGGGGCAGATTCAGCAAGAATATTCAAGCTGTGGTGACCAAGAAAATTTAGAAATTGGGGGAAAAGGAAGATCAAGTGGATATTGTCTCTGTGACATCCTGAAGTAATTCCTCTTTTTTAAGGTTCATGATATGCAAATGCCAGCTTCTGAATTATAGCTGCAGTGATGTACCAAATGTTTTCTAGCATATCCTATTGTGAGCAGAAATATTGGTGTCGTCAAAAAAAAAATTGTGTGTAAATATGACTCATAAATGATTTCTGAGAGATGTGATTTATTTTTCATATTTTTCAAGATGCATTCCATTTCAAATAAAGAGGTATCTATTGAAAGAGCTCTCTATGTTGAAGGAATGGTTGGTTGGTGGGTTATCTGTTATGATTAAAGCCTGCTCTAAGGTTTTCCAATGTTTTAAGGTCAGTCTAAGGGCCTAAGAGGAACACCTTGAACCTGTGTAGAGACATTCTGAAGGAAAGACCCACTTAGATGCTCCAATTAATCTTTATACATAGCACAATTACAAGGCTCAGAGTCCTCAGTTTTGCTCCTTGCTGGGTGAGATGTGTGAGCACCCACAGAGTCCTACTAATTCCAGGAATACTCTGCTTGGCGTCCCAGTCCACATGCAACAGATCTTTGGGACACAGACTTCAGGCTCATAATCTTTACCTGTGAACGCCTCTCTCTGTGTGATATTAGGAATATAAAATGCAGCATTAAATGTGCCTTGTTGCTCTTTTTCATGTATCTGAAGCACTGTGATTGAATTTCAAGTAACCTGAAAGTAGTCCAGAAAGAACACTTCCACCATTCGGCGTATCCTCCGACCCGTTCTCTTCTAGCTCCGTGGGAAAAGAAATGAGGTATGACGAGAAAAATGTGCAATGACTTCTGCTGCTCTGGGGTCTCTGCAGAACTGCAGCCCTTCGGATGCCTTGAACTCCCGAGGTGTATTTGTATTGCAGCAGGTCCTCATTTTTAAGCATCTTCTGAAAGCGTATTGACTTTCGTGGCACAGCGTGTGTTCACCTAGACTTACCGGTGCTATTTGCCTTCACTGGAGAGCTGTCAGTAACCTCTTCCATAAGAAGGCTATTGCTGTAATAAGTACAGGTTCTCTTTTCAATAGTAACCATCCAGAATGTAGGCATTTGAACTTATTATTTGATAGGCAAACGATGGCTTAAAGAGCTGACCTCTCACAAGCACTGGTGCTCGGCAGCTTTGAAAAGCCAATTAAGCATTTGTGGATTTATTGTCTATTCAAGGGCCCACTGTTGCTTATAGCTTTTAGAGATGTCCCTTATGAACTTTTAATAACAGTGATAAATAAGTATCTCTGTAAGGGCATAAATGACATAGAACAAGAATTTAATAATTTGTCGTTGTTTCTGCTCCTGCATCAATGGTGTTATCTTTGTAAAGGTGCATCGAAAAACGTGTTTCTCTGCTTTAAGTTTTGACTAAGAGGGTATAAAATAAGGCTGCTCGCGTATTCGTGGTCCATATGAAGTGGTCCTAGAAACTGGGCCGTTATTTTCCTAGTGGGGAATATTGTCGTAATAGGGTTTCCTCAAAAGTTTTCTCTAATCCAAAGTAGGATAGGAAGAATGCTGAAACTCAGGGATCAATGCAAGGTACAGAGATAAAATCTGGGCCTGATTCAAAATCCACTGAAATCAACAGGAATTCTTCCAGACTAAGACAGATTTTGACCTTTTGCAAAACTGGTGGCTGCTTCTCTTTTTCTGTTTAGAAAAGCCAGGAACGAAACCCCATAATCTGTGCCAGCAGTGATGGGCTGTGATCAGGATAACACTGACGTTCCGGTGTTTCATCTTTTCCAATGAAACGAGGGCGAGAGGAGTAAGAACGGGGAATAACACCTATGTTTTCTGAGCAAAATAAAATAGGAAAGAAGACCAATCTAAATGTTTTCTTCCCCTCTGAAATGAAATCTAGACTAGAACGGTTTCTTGTGATTTCATTGAATTCACAGCACAGCTGAAATGGAACGATTTTCTTTGTAACTGAACCCAAATCAGAACCAAACCAAAGCCTTTACTTCTTTGACTGCCAGTTTCTAAGCAGGAACATCTCAGTCCTTCCTAGAAAGTGCCTAAATGATTTTCCTCACCTACCCATGTGGGTTTTTGCTTGTTTTTTTGTTTGGGTTTGTTTTTTTTTTTGTTTGTTTTTTTTTTTTTTTGGATCAACTGTTGTGAAGACTGTCAAGTCTTTTAAAAAAAGCTTATGTGATAATGTTTTTTCTATCTTTCCACTGGGGGATTTTTGATGTGTGAGGTAAGGACCCTGGAAACACGGCACAGCTGTTACACCCTGCTCACAGCGTTGCTTCGTGCCTTCCCTGCTGAAGACGGGCAGAGCAAAAGAGGGTGACTTTGGTCCTGCTAAGAACTGAAACCCCCTCAAGGTGTCCTGACACCCAAAGGACTTGGGAGCTGCTTGGGACCTCACCATGGGGCTCAGCTACTTGTGGGGTCTTGGCCTAATGCCGCACACTGAATTTACAAGGAAAGGGGCATCAGCTCCTGGGTGAGGTGCTGAGATATGAGGTGGTATTGGTAGCTGGCAGCCACGTGAAGCTCGCGCTCCACGTCAAGAGCCTGGTTTGGCTGCAGCACCTACAGGTTTTCCGTAGGAGACTTGTAGGGAAAGCCAGAGGTGAGGCTTCTGTGCCGAAGTGCTCAGGATTTTTTTGTTTTGCTTAGGTTTTTAGAAAAACATCAAAGCAGAGGCATTTTCCCCAGTATAGACTCATCACAGAAACCTTAAATTGGCCAATTTTGCAGCCCTTCCCAGTCCTTCTGCTGGATGTCTGTAGCGATGCCAGCCACCAGTGCAGGGGAAGTGCTTGTTTGGATGGGGGTTTGATTTACCTTTTGTGTAAAATGGTGCTATGACAACAGTGGGTTTCGCATAAACAAAATTTTTATTGACCCTGCTTCATAGTCTTTGTCTTGGAATAGTTCGTAACCGGCCACAGCAGATGAACAGAACCAGTAAATACGTATAGAATGACTAACCATTACGCTGAAGCGTACAGCTCTCTGTGGTCAGCAGAATATTTTAAACGAGACAATCATCTACCCCACTTTTTGTAAGGCTTCCAGCGAGATGAGGAAATCACTGCTTTTGTTTTCAAGATCTTGTCAGTGTTTTGTAAATATTTCTCATATTTATGACTGTACATATGGCTTTGATTATAACCAGCAGGATGCTCAAGGATTGGGTCATATACTGTTTAGGAGGGGATTATTTCATGAACTGTAATTTTTGTTGGGTTTTGCCGCTCAGCCTTTGGGATCTTTTGCACCTACTGCCATTTATAAAGGTAAAAGTACGGCATGTAGTAACAGCAGTGAACCTGCGACTCGGAGAACAAATCCAGCCTGTTCCTGGCGTGGGTGCCAGAGCCAGGGTCTTTTGAGGGAACGGCTCTCCTTCGTGTTGCTCTGTGCTTTGGACCTGGGCCTGGGGGCGATAACTCCCTGTACCGGCAATAACACCTCTCTGCAAGGCTCTCAGCCCACTTGTATATCATATCTCTGGTTTGGAGAAGAGGAAACTCGGGACCGGAGAGCCCGTGCCGCCTGCCCAAGGTCGTGCCTGGGGAGATGGAGAGCAGCGTTCCCCCTGTCCCTGTCCCTGCCTGAGAAATGCTGCTTCTCGCAGCAGAGGCTACTTCATTTTCTGTGCATGGTAAGGAACTTCCAAGCCCCCCACCAGGTCCTTGGGTGGGCACCCAAATGAGTGACTGCCCTGGCAGGTAAGTTCCAGCCTTAAAAAAAACCCAACCGTGGTGCAGCTACTTGCCTGGTGGAGATAAGAGCAAGACAAAACACTTAGGTTTCACATGGGATTTAGCAGAGTCTTTGGATGACTTTGGATTATTAAATCAGCTTCTGGTTATTCCCAGCACTAGGCGTTGTGCAAACAGCCTACGAGGAGCAAAGGGATCTGCGAGTTGTTCCCCGTTTCCGGAGCGATTAAGCTCCTCTATTTACTGCGGATTACAAGGACAAAGAGAGGTTATCAGCCCCATAATAACTTGAAAGGTCTGTATAGATATGAATCCGGTGTTAATGCAGCTTTTCCAGCCTGCTAACTGCCTTAACTAAAACACACATAAGGAAAAAAAAAAAAAAGGAAATAACTTTCTTCTCTCTACAATTCCACTATCGCTTGACCATTTCACTCAGAAATAAGGAGTTTTGAGAGAAAACCTTTTAGCCAGAAACACTTATCCCAATCACGTGTTTTTCTACTAGAAAAAAAAATAAATTGATTGATGTACAAAGCTGTAGTAGCTCATAGACAACCGGCTTATCCAAACCCGCTGCCGGAGGGTGATGGAGCTGTGTGAGTCTATCTTTGTGGGCTTTCGCAACAGCCCCTTACACCGTCTGTGGCGCTGAAAACTCCTCCGTGCCCTTTCCCGTGCCAGCAGTTACTGCAATATGCAGATGACCTTGCTTAAAGGCTTTTCTTGCGCACAGATGAACATGAGAAAAATTACCCCATTCTTTTAAAAGTCAGCCTTGAAGTGGAAAAGCTCTTTCTTTATTGGCTTTTGGGGGGGCTGTCACTACTCTTAGCCTGTCATAGAGCGCTGCCTCCAGCCGAGTTAGACGTGTGCTGGCCCCTTTTTTCATTTTTATCACCGATTGTTAATATTTCCTGTTCCACTAAGCCACATTTCCCTGGTACTCGTTCCTAGTGCTTGGCTCCTAAACAAAGTCACGGCTCTTGTCACAAGGCAGCGGGCTGCATACTTATCCTTGGCGCAAGTGATGACTGAGGGCTCAGCGGTCGGGAAATAACGCTGACAGCTCCGCTCCCGGGCGGCAGATTGTCAGCATTCCTCACCAGGGCACCCAGCCGGCCTGGGAAAAGACTGCTGGGTTGGTTTTTTGGGGGGACACGCACATACACACACTCTAAAATAGACCGACTGTCTTTCCAGAGCTGAGGAAGATGAAGGATGGTGGGCCGATCTCTTTCTGAGCAGAGGTGGAGTTGGACGAACGAAGCTGCAGAGCCCAAAGTGACTGATGCAATTCTGCAGGCACAAGCCGAGTGGTCGGGTGCGAAAGGGGTATCTGATGGCCGAGAGGGCAGCAAGATATTATAAAATGGTGATAATTATCACCAATAAGCCATTTTTTCCCCTCCATTCTCATTGTTAGAGAAAAGACAGTAGCTTGCGTAAAAGGGAGGGTGAGGGCTCGCTGGGTGGGTATGTCTGGGATGAAACCCAGATCATTTCTAATCCGTGGGCCCACTCCCGTGTTTAAGAATTAGCCCGGAGAGAGCCGAGAGCAGCAGCTGCGAAGGAGCCCTTAGCTGCCGCCCCGGGGAAGCTGCTCCAATCACTCCCAAACAATTTGGAAACTGTCCCTCTGTGTTTTCCCGAGGGCTTTAAGGAGCTCGCGGTGGCGGCCCGCAGACGTCTGGCGGTTGTGAAACTGCAGCCATGGGGCGATGAGCTCCCTGCCATCCTCCCCATCGCCCTTAGTCATCGGGGAGGGAGGGCGAGGAAGGCTCCGCCGGGCAGGGGTGACTCAGGGCAGGCAGCCGGGGCGGCTCGGGGCTTGTCTCTGTCCTGCTGGCGCTGGTTATCTCTGATGGGAGAAGCCTTCTTGGGCTGTGCCCCAAGCTCCGAAGGCTTCTGTGCAGGAGAAAGAGGAACGGGCTTTGTCGTAAATGACGTCGAAGGCGCTCGCCAGCCTTCCCGGGGCGTGCCGTGTCATCGCCTCGCCGGAGAATTCGGCGGAGGTGCCGCTCCTCGTGGCGGCTGTGCGCCGAGCGCTGGCGCCGAGGATGAGGAGCTGAACGGGGGCTTCTCCGGAAAGTGGGACGGGGATCTCCAAAGCACCTTCAACCCTGCGCTTCTGCCGCTAGTAACCTCAGGAACAGCCCCACTGACCTGTCGTGAATTGGGGCTGGGGGGGGAAGGTCCTCTGAGCTGAATGTGCGAGATAAACGTACCCCGAGAACAGAAATCCTCTCGCCCCGTGAGCAGGGTGCTGGCCATCCCAGATGCGGGAGTGTAGCATCCATGCTCGCCACCTTCGTTTGCAGGGTTGGGGTCGTCTTGTCTTCCTAGGTTTTCCCTAATTCTGCGTGTTTCAGCCACAGAGCCACCTGCCAAAAGGTATTTTCTTTTCCCAAAGGTAATTCTAAACGATTCGGTCGTTCTCCTGTTAGCTGAAAGTCTGCAGCAATCTCTTTTGCTGCTGAAGCAAGTGTAAGTGCTTACGCAGGTAGCCTTAATGTAGTATTTAATTGTTGTTCTGGGCAATGGCAGGGCTCTAACACAATGCAAAGCTTGCATAAAAGGAAAGATTTTATATATATATATATATATATATATATATATATCCGCAAAGCTGGCATGGGTACAAAGATCATTTTGCTGGCTTTGATTTCCTAATGTTTTAATTTAACTGAATCTGAGCGGATTTAACGGTTAATTTTCAGAGCATTCACTTAAGGATTTTTTTCAAAGCAGTCACTCAACGTGAAGTCGAAACCTTAAATCAAGCTGAATTCGGGAGAAGTAATTTACTTTTGCTGAGCTCTGGAAATGCTTAGTCCTTCCCCAGCCCTCTTTTCCCTGCCTCGTCTCCGAGCGGAGCACGCAGCGTTCAGTGGGAGAGGTTTGCAAACCGCGATGCCAGCAGCTGCTCCGCCATCCGTTTGGCGTGCCTCGCTGGTGAGGCTAGCGCCTTGCAAAGATACGGTAGCCCTTGAGCAGCCACAGGTATGTCCTCTGCTCAGTCCGTACGCGACCGTCATCTATTAGGTTTGCCCTTGTAAAACGAGACTCCGGCAGAGCTGGGGCTCGCTCTTAATTCAGCTGTCACAGCCCAGGGGTACTGGGTAGGCAAAGCCCCACAACGGCGATCCTGCACCGATGTCCTTCAGGGGGGTCTTTTTTTATTACCATACCTTTGCTGTAGTCATTGAAAAAAAGAATTCGCAGATATTAAGGTGATGGGGTTGTGCTTCCCCTCTCGCAGCTGCTAACGTTGCTTCCCGCATGTTGATCGATTGAGGTAAAATCTGGTTTGCCTCTGCCACCGTCGTTGCTGTCTTTCTGTGGCAGGCAAGAGTTAAGGTGTGCTGAAAGCAAGGATGGATCTAAAAGCATGGTTTATTTATGTGATGCTCTTGACAGGTCTTCCAACCCTGTGCCTTGTGGCCTTTCTTTAACCTTGACTTTACACAGCTGCTGTAAAATCCAGTAGCTCCCTGAGCCACCACCTGGGAGAGGCAGGCTCGGGGTGGCAAGGTTTGGATGCACCACTGGGAAAAGAAAATGCTTTTATAACCTAAAGAATTCCCAGTTTATGGAGAAATGCTTGTCAGAGGGCCAGGACCTTGTTCAGTGTGATTCTTATGCAAGTGCCTAACTCCTAATAGCGTGGATTTCTCTGGAGCTGGCAGGGTTAGCCTGGATTTAGGGACCCTTGTGAGTCACCCCCCTGTTCCTGTGCACTGGGAT
Organism: Buteo buteo; assembly: GCF_964188355.1. Lineage (NCBI taxonomy): Eukaryota > Metazoa > Chordata > Aves > Accipitriformes > Accipitridae > Buteo > Buteo buteo. The sequence goes on from NC_134196.1 coordinate 12,387,270, forward strand.
ACAGCTGTTTTCAGCTCCCAGATGTTGACTACATGACACCAGAAAGCTATATCTGCAATTTACTGCTGTTGGTCTATTTAACAGTGTTGCTATAGATGCTACAATGTCAGTAGGCTAAATAGCTCAGAACTGCAGTCAGCTCTTTTAATTGCTGCCTGTTCCCAGCCCATAAAAATCCTCAGCTTTTACGAACCCTGTCGCTGTTCTCCCTTCACATCCTTTAATGGCTTTTTGACGAGGAAAGCTCAATTGTTGTGTACTTCCCCTCCCTCCTCCAAGAAACCTCGCTCTTAAATTTGTCAGTAGCTTCAAAGAGATCTCCAGCCCCCAGGTTTGCACGCCACCTACTCAGGGTGTTCAAACCCTGCATGTTCACAGACGTGTGCCAGGAATGATGAAAAATTAGTCTATGGAGCAGCCAGAGATGTTCAATAACTGCCCACCCTCGAGAAGCTGTCATGCTCCCACGTCTTCTTGCAGCTCAGGATGGTGGGGAGCGTTTCTTACCACAATTTTTTATATTTGAGGATTGTAAAGCTCTGGGGTCTGCACAGCTTGTGAAGTTAAAGCCTGTAGGTCTGTGTGCACGGAGGCGTGCGCAGAAGTGGAAATATTCCCACCCACGGGGTGGTCATGGGAGTGGGGGGGCACTGGGGGCTCCCTGGCAGGTACCAGAGCCCAGGTGCCCACAAAGGAGACGAGTCCCTGATGGAGACATTGAGAAATAGCTCCGATTCCTCCTCTGTGGTCCCCTGGCACCCTCCAAGGCTTTTCTGCAGAAGATGGATTTGCTGCTGGCGGTCATTATGCACGTCAGCAGAAAGCGAGCAGTGGAGGAGCCTGCATAATTCACGCTCCCTCCTCTGATTAACTGCGTGCCCTCCTTGGCAATACCATCTCCTAATCGTGCGGGCTGCCCCGCAGGGAAGGGCACGCCATCCCATAACGTTTGCCCTTCAGCCTGAGCATCACCCAGGGGCGTAGGGAGAGCCTCGGTCCTTCAGTGGGAGCGACGCATTGGTGAAATGGCTTAAGAAGCACGGTGACCTCTAAAAGCAGCAGCTCCACGTAAAGGTCTTGAGGATACGGGATGCCAGGGCCTCTCCCTGCCCCTTCCCGGCCTTGTAATCGGATCCCGCGCCCATATCCGAGGGAGTCTTTCTAATAGACTTCAAAACATGCTGGTGGAAGATTTAGCAAGGACCAGACCTGGCTTTCCTTGGCTGAATGCCACCCAGCCTCACGAAAACGCCTTCCACAGGGAGTGAACGTGCTCCTGGGGCTTCTGGTGCAGCTGCCTTTGCTGCTGTAACAGCATTGATGAAACCTTTCCAAAAATTTAGAAGGAACAGCTAAAGTGAACGGGGCATTCAGGAAAATAAAGAGGAAAGCTCTCCAGGTGAAATTATGGAACCCCTGAAATCTATGACAAAATTTTATTGACTTTAGTGAAGGATTTGTCCCTTTAGAAAGTCTGGGATCAAAAGAGGAAGTTTGCAGATCCTGTTCAATTGCCAATATGAAAGAGACATTTACAAATAATTCAGTTGCATTTGTCATAATTTGTTTTAGCTGCTCGGTTATCGGGAGAAGGAGAAGCAGGCACCAAAAAAGAAAAGCATCAGATATTTGGGTATTCACCTTCTGATAGGGTGGTTTCTGACAGTCGAGTCTTGCAGGTCCTGGAAGGAGTTCCAGTGCTTGTTTAGATGTTGAAGAAAGAGCTTGTTTGACACACAGACCCCACTTGCGTACACTTGAAGGGACATCTGGCCTGGGCCTGAGTCTGTAGCAGCCATTTCATCATGGTTGCGCTTTCCTGATTATCTTTGGGAACTCAAAATCGGTCAGTGATAACAAAATGGGTGTTGCTCAGTAATGATTAAGTTCTGCCATCTTTCTTATTACTTACGTTCCTTTGCAGGCAGAATAGCTATTGGTCTCTTCTCAACAACAATCTAGAAATGACAGAGTTTTATGAGTTGTTTCTCATAATACCTATAATAAAAATGTGAGGAAAAACAAGCGGGGCAGCATTAGATAGCATCCTACGAGAGGGCACGTACCAAAGGGAACGGGCAGTCTCCAACAACAGACCCAGGCTGCTCCTGCTCACGCGAAACCCGTGCAAACCCTGATGTGCCAACACTTGCTCCAAATTTGTCCCAAGGGTGGGAATCGGCTGCCCAGCCCCAACTGCGGCGTACCTTCGTCCCTGCTCCAGCCCCTTGGCTTTCGCGTCGCAAAGCTGCCACGCAGGCGCGAAGCCTCGTCGCCACTCGTGGCTGCTCCGAGCACCGTGTCTGAAGGGGCACGTTTGTCCCAGCTTGAGCTTCCCCGGCTGCCGGTAGCCCAGCTCCAGCCCCGCTGGCCTCCCTCACCCGGCAGCGGGATGCTGCGGTTGGGAACGCGCTTCTCGTGGGCAGCGGAGGGGAAGGTAAAACCTCTGTCGTGCTGGCAGAGCCGGGTGCCGTATGGCACCAAGTGGCCGAAACGCTGCTCTCGGTCGCTGGATCCCCGGAGCCGCTCTTAAAGCCCAAAGCCTCCTCATCTTGGTACCTCCGCCTGCTTGCCGACAGCTGCCTAATAAGTCTTTTCTCTATGCAGCCTAAATAATTACCGAGCTGCTGCTTACCCCGCCTCTGAGCCAGCCCCTGCTACCAGGGTCACGTTTAGGCTGTTTATCCCCAAGGATGCCCGCAAGCCCTGTCCCACGCAGCACATTTAGGGCGGGTTCACAGCCACCTCCTCCTTTGCAAAGACATTGCCAGCGCTGGGGGAAACGAGCGACGGTCCAAATTCATCGTGGGGTGCTGGGAGCAGGAGCGGGCGCTTCATCCGCCTTCGTATGGGGTGAGGTTTCCCCGTGGTCCTACTCTCCCTGCAAGTCTCCGTCCCCGCGCCGGTGGCTGTGGGGCTGGTCGGTCGGGGAGCCGGCTGCCTGGGGGTGTGCCGTCCCAAATCCCGGCTACCCGCCCCGCCGCAGGCTAGCCACAGCTTTGTGCCGGAGCTGGGTCCGGCCCTAACGTTTTGGCTTGAAGAAAATTCCCACCTCTAAAGACGGATGCTTTCCTTGCGAGCGCATGTTGGCTGTTCTATGCTCCATCCACCATCGCCGTGTCCGAAGGTGGAGGGTCCGCTCTGTCTGGTACGTGAAGAGTGACCCGTACCCAGACACCTAGTCGTTCGAGGCAATGCTAAAGGAGAGTGAACGGTTTGACATTACTCTCTTCCACTCTGGCAGCTCCTCATAGGAGTACGGACTTAAAACTAAGGAGCAAGACTCGTTTGCCAGGTCCTGGTGACATTCCTGCCAGTTTAATTAGCCGTTTCTGGTTATAGCTGTATGAGGGATGCTGCAAGCCCTGGGAACACCATTCTGCTGGGCAGGGGTCAAGCCCAACAGGGTGTGGTAAAGAAATGGAAATCTTGGTTCATTTTGGTTGCCTTTGTCTTCAGACTGAAACCAATTCTTGGATGTTTAAACTGGGAATTTTCGATGAGAGGTCTGCCTGGAAGCGGTAAGGACCTCCTAGGTCGTGAGGGTGGTTCACAAGGAACACAAAGAGGAATCTGTCCTTCCCCCTCGCCTTTGCCTCCCATCTGCTGCATCCACCCCTGGAGACAGGAGCGCGGGCTGAGAGCACTTTGGGTCACAACCCCTCATCACCTTTGTTTGGGCAGCCCATCGATGGCAGGCTGGTCGCCCGGGACTGGGCATCCTATGTCCTAATGATGTTGCAAATAATAACAAAGCAGTATTATTCTTTAATGGCTGCTGATCTGCCACTGTGAATCCCACAGACTGAGTGTGGCATGAAGGATATTGGTTTTATTAACTCTAAGTGTGTCTATTTTTCTATGAGACGTTGGCTTTGTAGTATTTGCAAAGAGAAGACCAAGGGATTTCATCCAGCTCTGACCCTTCCCTCTCAGCCTCCCCTGTTCTGACTCACCTTCTCCTTGCCTAATTGTTCTCTTTTGCCCCAAATCTCTTCTTCTGTGAGTGTGTCTGGCTCACAGCAAACATCTCCACCATTAGCACAGGCAGGGAAGCGGTTGCGTGATGTTGTTGTCAGCGGATGGTTTATCTAGTTGTAATTCCCATGGCTCCAGCTCCGTGAGCGCTTATACACAGACCTCATTTTGCAGGGGTGGCAAGGGGAAAGGTCAATATTTATGAATCATTTCCTCCTGGCTGTGGCAACGAAGTTGGTTTGCAGAGTGAGTCATGGAAGAGCAGCCCAGAGAGGCAAAGATCTCCAAGCAAAAGACCTTGAGGTCCCAGGTGACCCTTGGACATTGCAGCCGAGTTACCGTCTTCATTTCACACCCTTGGTCACAAATATCTTTGTTTACTTAAAATTGTAGGTTCTGTAGGTATCATATACCATGTGTGTGAGAAACCCTGCTTCTCCTGGAAGTATTGCAAGGACTCGCATGTATGACTGCCTGGATGGCAAATCAAGTATTGCATAGCGAAAAGGTGGAGGGAAGCCTAGGATGCCTTCCTCTGTTAGGAAGATGGGCTTGTGTCTGAAATGCCTGTTTGTTACGGAAGGGGGAAGATTTCCCAAAGAGGGAGTAACCCGATAAAACAGAGTGGTTGAAGCTGGACTGATTACCCCTCGGAACAAAATTTCCATGTTAGTGGAGAAGTGATGCTGCCGCAGGGTCTTGTCTATGCTTTAACATCAAGGAACCAGTATGGTACCGCTGTGTTACGAGCTGCAAAAACTTGGAGTAAGCCCATCCCCACAATGCAGAGCGTAAAAAGCAAAAGGACTGAGAGGCTACAAGAGGTTGTACGTGACCCACCTCAACACTTTTGAAATAGCATCAGCAAATTACCGCCTGAAGGATGCATCCTCTCCCTCAAGAGATCCAGTTTTAGTGCAGGCTTTCAGGGAAAACATTTAATCCCCTGTATTAAAATGTTTTCCAGAAGAGCTGCCCAGCTGCAAGCTCTAAAACGTTCAAAACTTCCTCCAGAGCAGAGCTATTTATTTTTGCTGCCCTCTTTCCCCCGTGCTCTCAGTTGCTGCCATTAGGAGCTGCGGTGGTGAGTCGGGCTCTTTGTTTGCTACACCCTTCCGAGATTTCCAGCACATCCCTTCGTCCCAGTCCGTACGTGGCTGGCACTGCCAGGACAAGTGGAACGAGCCGGGCTGGGGCTTTCTCGGGCCGTGCCGTGGATGCCTGGTCCCTCTCGGCTGTCGGACATCTGCGAGGGAAGCATGTCCATCCCATCCCATCCCATCCCATCCCATCCCATCCCATCCCATCCCACCCCGCCGTGGGAGTGCTCCCGCAGAAGCTGGGGTCGTATCTCCCCGCGTGTCGAAGGGCAGAGGTTTGAGGGGCTAAAAGTAGAAGGGGAGCGTGTCGGCTGACGGTGGTTCCTGGGTGAGCGGCTTCCAAATAATGTTCCCAGCTGTTTCTCTGACGGGGCGTCCATCTGAGCATCGTCCCAGAGCCGCGCGGGGCTTTCTGCTCGGCCTTTTGCGCCGCTGCCACGGCCCTACAGCGGTAATTGTCGGCGTAAGACAGGAAATCTAATTAAAAGGAGGTGAGCTATAAGGGGGTAGCATATGGCGCGTTCGTTTTCAGCAGGCGAGGGGGTTGTGAGGGGTTAGCGGGGAGAGGAGGTTTTATTTAAGAGCGGAAAGCACAAAATGAAGTAGCCGTGAAGTAGAGGGCGACGCGAGAGCGGTTCCCCCAGCCGAGGGGGTCTCGCTGCCGCCCTGCTGATGGTGACTGACGCCTCCTTGTTTTTAAAATAACCGGCAGCACGAAGTCTCGGCATTTCACGCGTCTGAAGGCCGGATCGTTTCCTCTGAAAGCAATCCGTAGCCACCTCCAATCGCCGCAGAAAGACAAAGGTTGTCTTAACAACGTAACGGCCTGTGCTGGATGCTTTTAGTGCCGATGGCTGCGTTGCTATTAGCAAAGCGGCACCCCAGTTGTCACGTATGCGGGAAGGTATTGCTCATCCTCAGGGATTTAGAGCTTTCTGGCACAGTATTAACGAATATAATCCCTCCATTCAGTCTAGGACTTTAAGACTTTCTCGTATATCTTCAGTATACTCAGAACAGCTAACCGTAATTCACAGGAAAAGCTTGAATGTGAAACACATGTTTCAGCAGAGTTTTAAATCCTCACAGTCAACATTTGGCTGGAGACTCTGCTTTTTATTTCCCTCAGGAGTTTACCGATACTGTTGTTCAGGTGCGCAGTAACTCTTAGAGGTTTTGCTTCCTTTGTGCCTACTGAAAGGCAGCGGGCTTATCTTACTGAGCCGACCAGCAATAATTGAGAAAGGGATATAAGATAATTTTGAAGTTGTGCAATGCTTTTCCAGGTTGGACCATGCCCGGTTTCCTAACAACTCTCCCGTGTTCTGCTGGGTACCCACAAGTCAGTAACATGGAGTGACAGTACTTCAAAAATCCTTCCACGTTTTAATTTTTTCCCTAGTCACCGCTATTTGGCACATTTTTCTTTACATGGCTTGATAGTGAATCGTCTGATTTGAATCATAGAATCATAGAATCATTTAGGTTGGAAAAGACCTTCAAGATCATTGAGTCCAACCATCAACCATGCCCACTAAACCATGTCCTGAAGTCCCCCATCTACTCGCTTTTTGAATACCTCCAGGGATGGTGACTCAACCACTTCCCTGGGCAGCCTCTTCCAATGTCTGGCATTTGGATACAATGTTCAAGACTTTGTACTTTAAATATATTAATATCATTAAGGGCACACATATGTATGGTCATGGTCAGCACTGGCTCATCTTTTCTGTATGTTCATTCTTTGGATCAACCATCTTGTGTGTAAGCCAACAATGATTTTTTGTCAGCTTTCCTTTTCGGTTTGTCTCCTTCCTTTGCTTGAAATCTCTTGTCATAAATCTCTTTGGAGAAGGCAGGGTGAAATGCTCCACCTGTCTTTAAAGTTGCACAGCTCTTGGGAGAGCGTGGTCCTACTCCCGAGTGTGAATTAAGGCAATTCAAGCACTTGGCATTGGCCATGGGGAGAGGCAGGAGATGGGAAGATGTGCCCAGGGTGGAACTCCTCTTTGCAAAGGGTTTTGAGCCTTCAAATCTTGCTTTCTGTTAAGTGTGAAGAGCAGGACCCCGCTCCCACAATTTGGGTGCCGTTTTCTGTACCGTGCATTTCCCCCATGAAACGGCCGTTTTTCTTGCTGTCCCCACTTTCTGCCTCCCAACACATTGTCAGAAGAAAGCATGCAGATAAGTGCTAAGCATTTCCTGAGCTCGTAACTCTGTCTCCTGAGGGACCGTTAATCTGATCCAGTCGAAAGCTTGAGTACCAAGTGTCAATGTGTCTCTTATACACATACCGTATGCAATTTTGAATGCTTCTTTCCTGCACTGAATGAAACACTTAAAGTGTTTCTCTTGCTGCAACCGCTTGGCAGCAGGGGCACTTTTGGTATAATATTATGTATCATGTGTCTAAATATAATAACATTCTATGTGATATATAGACTCTGTGTATATGCGTATACTGTATACACACAGCGTATATTTTAAAACTACTAGTAGCTGTTTTCAGCTTTTGGGGAATGTGAGGAGTGATAAGGCTTGTTTGGCTGGAGCGATGGTTTTAAACTTGTGGTCTGTGGGTAACAGAAGGATCTTCAAAAAGGGACTAAAAAAAACCCCAAAACCCAGTAGGCTTAAAAATCTCTACCCAGGGCTCTGCACATCATGGCCTAGAAAAATCTTACAGGACTGAAAGTTGCGCGAGGTTAAAACGCATTAGTCTGTGGCCTCGTTTCTGCTGCTTTGTAAGTGTCCCTGGACTATTCAGTGAAGTGGCATCAGGACAACTGATATGCATATATTTTAAAAGAAGATTCTTCCCAATTATCCTCCTTCTACTAAGCCTTGTCCCAGGGTTGGCACTCCTTTACGTATATTCTGCCTGACCAATTTCACCCATCCACTTCTATGGAAGCTATTTAGGTTTCCTCTAAGAGAAAAATAAAGACTCAGCTCTCAAGCTGAATTTGCGCCAAGTCTAATCTCCAGCCAGCAAATGTTTTCTTCTTCTTTTAATTTGATTTATTTTTTATCCCAGCCCAGTATATTGTTTCATTGCATGGAGAAAATGTTAGCGCAGTGGGTTGGTAGAACACCTGTTGCGTAAATCTCGGTGATTTTTATAATGTGAACTCCTGCTGGCAGAGACAGCTGTGTCTCACATTTAAACACAGAGTATAAGGTATCCGAGGAGGAAGGAGAGAAAAAAAAGGCTTAGCATAAGAAAACAATACATCAATGGCCAGAATCTGTTGTCAAGATTTATAGGCTAAATGAGTTACAGTTGAAGTGGATATTAAAAGAAAACCATTCTGTTCCTAGAAGACAAAGTGTGTTTTCTCATAGGGATTCCCAGAGGACTTCGCATTTCTGACAACGGACAGAGTAGACAGCTGGTCCACATAAAAATGTACGTGCTAATTAACCTATCCCTCGCATTACACCCAGAGAATATTTAACAAGCAGGGACATTGCTGAGGAATACTGGCAAAATTTGGGGGGCTTCCTTGCACAGTGACAAATTCTTGTAACTAGCTGTGCAAGGTCCTCAGTCTTGTTGGTTCAGCAAGATCCTTGGCGCAAGGAAGGAAAGCAAGGACTGCTGCCTTCATCAGCAGAACTTTGCAAAACTTGGGGCATTTTTTTCCCGTTGCAGTTCAGCCCCCTCCTCCTTCTCTCCGCCACAAGTGCCAGTCCCTGGTGGCAGGAGCAGAGCCACCAAGCCAGATGTCTTCTGGCCCTCCACACAGCCCCGTTCTGCAAGAATTATCCCCCGACGAGGGTCCTCGGGGCGGCAGGACCTCACCCCCGGCGACGGTGGTTTGGGGATGCTGGTGCTGGGCACGTGTTGGTCCTCTCCGGCAGAAGCGGGACGTAAAGGCTCTCTTCACCCCCGTGTTGGTTCATACCTTGCAAGGCCATGGGGCTGCCACCTTGCCTGGACGCTGGGTTGGAAATAAGGATGAGACTGTTCAGCCCTGCTGCGGAGTAGATATTTTTGGCATATTTCATCCACAGCAGTACGGTGTGAATCCCACGGGGCGTCTAAAACCAAAATTAAGTTGAAAGAGTTAACCTAGCACAGCGAGCTGCTGTCGGAAACAAACACTTTAAAGTAAAAAACAACTCTCTAAGCCCGCAGTGGAAATTTTGTCTACGTACAAAGGGGAATTGGGCCTTCGGGGAACAGCCTTACAAGCAAATTAGAATAACACTGTAGGAAGGGTGATGTAGGAGAGAGGTCAACGTTTGCAACCAGATCAGTGTGGACTTTTTCCTTCCGTGTTTGATTATTTGTGCTATTGCTTAGATCATGTCAAGTTTACTCAAACATAGTCATATAGTGTTCTTCAAAAGCTTATCCCAAATACTTTAATTCACTTATTTCTCTCATCCGCTTCCCTTTCCTCTTCCATTTCACTATTACAGATGTCAGTTCAACAAATAAAGTATGTGGGCAGAACAATGAAACTATTCTCTTGTAAAAAAGGAGAGATTATTTCATTCTCCTGCTATTAACTTTAAAAGAAAAGGCCTTTTGTACCTTTTATACAAGCATGTGCAATGATATGATTGTGTACCTCATCTCCTTAACTTCAGAGGAAATGATTCATGAAGGAGGGTATCTGCTTGGAAAGACTGGCGGTATACCCTGAAATTCCTTTTTCCTAGTAACTTCTTTCAAGTAAGAAAAAAGTAATTCCAAAGCATAATGTGGCACAGGTAACTGCACTGAGCTGATTCCCTCCCCCTTCACTACTCCAAAATCCTGGCTGGCTGTGAAAGGGTCTGAAGAGTTCTCCGTCTATTTAGATACAGAATCTGAATTTCCTTATTTTTCAGATTACATTTTTTTATTATGAGGGTAGGGAAATGAGGGGGAAATGGAGGAAGAAAAGGCTAGGATTGAGTGAAGAAAAAATGTATTGGGGGGGGAATTCTATAATTCTGAGGTTTTGCCTGACTTGTACTATCTATCCAGAGAATGAGTAAGAATGAATATCCAGAGAAATGAATAGGAAAAGAAATAACTTTTTTGATGTAAACTATTATTTTTGTGTGACAAAAACATTTCTATTGCTACTGTAAACATTGACTATAAGAACATGTATACCATGGCACTGAAAACATGGGTTGTGTCTTTCTAATCAGAAGACACCGTGATTTTTTTCATGCCTTGAATTATTTTCTTTCCACTCATGGCGTTGGATGTGGGCTGCTCTGAGTATTTCAGCATCGCTCCGTCTTCCACGGAGATGCATTTCACACAAGGCCAGCTGGGTTTAGTGCCAGAGCTTTCAGGCAGCTTATCAGGACAAGGAGAACAAAATCCTGTTGGATATGGCTTTCACCCCTCCGGTTGTGCTCCCCTTCTCCATATGCCTCTTGTCTCTGACTTCTTTCCCTGCAGCAATTCATACCATGTGCTTGGCCATCCTGGCAACGTGGAAGAGCCGACATGTCTCCAGAGTAAGAAAATTTTAATTTAGCACAGAAATGCCCTCCTGGATTCTGTGCTGGTGCCAGCAATAGCTGTGCCGTGAGGACACAGCCCCGTGGAGGGGGGACACAGGTCTGGTGCCAGGGGAGCCGTGAAGGGCCACCAGTGCCACTCTGGCCCCGTGACTGGGCTGGTGGGACCCCGGGAAGATGTTTGCACCCCAAAACCCTCTTGCCCAGGGCGCTTTGTTCGGGAAGAGCTGTGAAAACAAGGCGAACAATTTTTTTTTTTTATTTCTCAAGGGAGCCAATTTAGGTTTACGCCCGTTAATGACGGCTGCTCCTCGTAACAGGGCGGGCACGGCGGCTTTGGCTGGCATTTGGACCCTGCTGACGGCTGCGCGGCTCCTGGGCATGAATCACACGGCGCTTTGATAAGGACGGACATTACTCATCAGAATACCACGGACCCGATGCAGCAAAAGTGTCACGGTCTATTTTGAAAACGTTATCTCACGCTCGTTTCCTTGTCCATCAGGCATTAGTCTCCGCAATAATCCACTAAAATAGGACGTTGCTTGTTTCTAGGAAAGCTCTGCTACTTGCTGTCTTTCAGCCGGGTTTTATTTCTGCACGACCACCCATAACAGGGATTGAATTCAATTCAGGGGTTCAGCGGGGACTGAATGAAGCCGGTAGGTAGCCAGCCTCTGACCGCAGAGCTGCTCACCCGCATCTGGTGGCAAGAGCTTAGCCTGCCCTGCCAACACTCCTGCGCGCCCTCTCCCGCACCCAGCCTTCACTGGGGTTTAACATTTCTGCCCAGGTTTTATTCGGAGGATGACCTAACTCGCCACAGTTCATTTCTCCTCTTATTTCAGATCTTGGTGCCATCCAGGTCACGACCAGTATTCTTATTAGCACATTACTTGGGTTTTAATTAAAAACTGGCCCCTGTGACTGATCCTAGCTTTGCAAATAATATCGTAAGATGAATAAGGGGAAGGAACAGAACCTACTTTATTTGAGACCAGATTTTGACATCCTTCTGGTGAACAATAATGAAGCCTTTGAATAGTCCTGCTACTTTCATTTTATTTATTTCTGTGGATCTACTTCCAGGGCATGACTCAGGGCAGCATAATCTGGGCTTTGATGTTTTAATACCTTTTGCCGACAAGGAAGCTTTACTGCTCCAACCCTCCAAGTATTCTGAACATTTCATAGCTTGTCTCTGCCCTGATCTCTCCATCTTCCCTTAAAACGTGGCTAGAATTTGGCTGCTAGATTGCAAAGCTGCATCTATCATTTTTAAAGCTTTTTCCTGAGTTCTTGAAGAGGTCACTGATTATGTATGATGCATCTTCCAGAGACAACCAGTTTTCTGTCATTTTAGACCAATATTTAAGCACATAATTACTTCTGTGTTGTAGCCTGATAACCAGTTGCTGTTTAGCTTACAGTTATGATGATATCTGACTTTATTCTGGCCTTTTTGCAATCAGGAAAATGCTATCAACCAACTAAACATCTCTATCCCTTAGGAAATACTGTATGGTTCCCATTGTGTTGAGTAATCGTGAGCCTCATTTAAAAGTGAAGCTGGTATACCTGAGAATATCAGAGTATTTGACACGGTCTGTGAGAGAATCTCTATGTTCACTCCTCCTTTCTGTGTGCGTGCAGCCGATGGTGAGTGGGAATGGGGCTCCTGCCTCAGCACCGTCCCGAAGGCCAGTGATTTGGCTTTCTGCACAGAGCAAGTGGGCTGGCAGCACTTCTAAATGCCTCAACTTTTAATTTTGTTTTTTGATTATTGTGCATATGTGAGTTTCTGAGCTGCTTGTTCACTCCTCAGACAATACTGTAAGTCCTGAGACAACTGGAGGAAAAAAGTGCTGAAGGAAGGGTGGAAGAAGCAAGCCCATCCATATTATGCAGTCAGGCTAGAAAGACTCAAGGCATATCAGTATTTTGTAATATCAGCTCCTTTGATATGTTTAGGGCATCACCATTGTTATGTTCATCCATGTATACATTTAAACTCGCCTTGTTTCCAAAGTGTGTTGATGAAAGCCCATATCCAAAGGAGAAAAGCCCACAACCTTCAAGGAATGCCCGCAGAGAAAACTCAAGCCATCTCATAGCAGAGGGGCAAACGTGGCCCCTCCAGCCCCGTGTGTCCTACATGTCTTTGGGATGGTACCGTGGGACAAAACCTTTCCTGAAAGGCTCCGGCATCACTGTTATGATGGTACAGGGGAGTTACAAGTGCCTGAGATCAGACTGCCAGCCAAAGAGGAGAAAGCAGAGGCAGACCTGAGTGGGCTGGTGGGATGTGGACGAGGCAAACGCCAGAAGGAAGACTGTGAATGGAAGGAGTTGGATCAGAAGACAGTGAGCTTAGACCCCCGCATACAAACACAGACATACACAGGGACCCACTAATACTTACAGGAACATACTCTGCTCAACATTATCCCACACCTTATGAAGAAGGCTTTCCTCCGCTTTTCAAATTCAAATTCTTTGAGAATGATAGAAAATGCTGAAGTCTTGCAATAAAATACATTACTATAAAAAACGCTGTTGGCCAAACCACACAGGAAACGTAATTCTACATTAGCATCCGAAACAGCTGAAAAGCTGTAGTCTTAAGAGCTGACCTCAGAAATCATGTGTGCATGTTTGAGGATAAGTGCCAATTCAGTCCTTGGCAGCAGAGACTTTGCAGGAGAAACTCTCAGCTGTACTCCGGACTGCTCTGTGTGTTTGGGAACTCACCTCATCAGCTGTCTTTAAGTGAATTCCCCCTTTCCTTCCTTATAGGAAGGGGACAAAGCCAAGGAACAGCCTGTTCAAAGTCCTGGCTAAGGGGGGCCCTTCTGTTTCTATTAATCTGTGGAAATACTATGAGTTCAGGTTGAAATAGAATTGATTTAATCAACAGTTTTCATCTTTACTCTTCAGATTTCATTTTCAGTCTTTTACTCGAACTTTCTTCCTTATTAACTTCCATGACAAGGTGGAGGTGGGAGGGAGTTATCTGTATAAAAAAGTTGAGGGAAGTATTTTTTCACCCATATTTATAAACAGTAAGTTTGCTGTTTTAAATCCACTTCACCTCAAACAATGCCATTCTGACCATATTCTTCTGAGGCAGAGGGCTCAGCCTCGCAAGGCTGGATTTGGTTCAAAATAGGCATATGAAGGAAACCTGTTCTTTATTTTTCCCAGCTGAAGCGAATTGGTCATTTTTAGTCATTCCTTGTCAACTTTTCACCCCTGCTCTCTCAGATACATCCTGCTTCTTTTCTTCTCCTCCTCTGCTTTCACATTCATGCCCGTAGCAGAAGCACTCGGCAGGCTGCAGAGTATTCCGAAAACGTGGGCAGACTTGATGCTTTCTTAGCCCAAAGAGACATATTCACCCTTGACTGAATCCCATTAGCTTAATGCGTTATGCGCATTAACTTTTGCTATGCTGTCCTGGGTACTTGACGCAGTCCATGACATTAAATCCTATTTCTAGAGCTGTAAATGTAAATCGGTGTTCCTGGGGGTCACGTTCCAGTGATATTTGTATAGATGGACGCTACAGTATGATTTGTATATCTGCTGTTGTAAGCCTTTAAGTCTTCCAATGCAGTAGCTTGCAGGGCCTGAAAAGGAGATTTACTGGGAATTTAAGAAAACGAGAAAAAATCAGAATGGGCTTATGAAGGAATTAATGTAATTCATTTTATTCTGTAAGGCAATATATTTGTATAGCTGTGTCTATGTATTTTTTTGCTAATGTATGCAATACAAAAGCTACGTACTGATTACATTTGCTGTGACTCGGCGGCAGCCGTTTTGATCATCGCAGGGAGATGATATCTACCTGCCAGCTTGCAGCCTGCTTTCGCTTACAGGGAGAAACCGGTATTTCAGAATTTTTTACCAGTTTAAAAATTAAGGCAGGCTTATGTGAATTGATAAACCATGCCATCAGTTGGTTCTGGTGACAGGGCAAAGCTGAGGTGCAAAGCAGTGGCTGTCGTATACTCTCAGGTGGAAATCCAGCCTCGTTTCTTTGCCCCTTTTCCCAAGTTCGGGAGCCCTTCCCTGCTGTGTCCCAAAGCCAGTGACCATTGCCGTTTCTTTTCTTTCTAGCCTCTCTCTTCTGCTGGATTCTCCTATCCCTACCACTCCTCTCTTTTTTCAAAGCAAAATAACATTTTTCAAAAATATTAAGCTGCCAGCGTTGCCGATGAGCCGCCAGTGTAAAGCTGAAGCGTGTTCCCTGCTCTGGATTTTGAGAACCAGTTGCAAGTTGCTGAGTGCCGCCCCGATTCTGCAGCGGGAATTTCCCAGGTTTTGGCACTTTCCTCAGTGAAAGCAATGGAGCCTGCGGTGGAGCGCTCACCTTCCCCGAAAACTGTGCTCTTGTGCTAGGTGCCAGGAGGGTCAGGGCTTCAGCTCCATCCAGGGAATTGATCTCAAAAGCACAGCACAGATTGCAGCC
Source organism: Buteo buteo (assembly GCF_964188355.1). NCBI lineage: Eukaryota > Metazoa > Chordata > Aves > Accipitriformes > Accipitridae > Buteo > Buteo buteo. Next base: position 12,402,294 of record NC_134196.1, read on the forward strand.
CCTATTGTAAATTCCTCGGAGTTGAAAAAGGTTCCTAATTTGGGGACTCGGTACTATTCTTCATCTCAGCTCAAAAGTCATTTTTATGAGGAAATGGAGTCAAATCCTTTCTGTTTTTTACTAAATAAGCATTATCAAAGAAGTGAAAGCATGTACCACGTTGCATGGCAGGCTGTGTAGCAGACGAGATACGCTTGTACGACAGCGCTGTATCTCTCTCTCACACACACTCTCTCTCTCTCATCAACAGAGTCATTCCTAACCTATTACAGAATGTGTTTGTATGTCAGCTCTCGTATTTTTAGCATTTATGTTTGCCATACTGATTTTGTGTCCTGCTGTGCAGAGGAGACGTTATTAGAGCAGCAGCCTTTTGGGATTGCAGAAGTATTTCCCTGTCTTCCTTTTCATGTGATACTCTGTTTTGAAAATAATAACAAACAGATATTTCTTACCTCTCAAGCCTACTGTTTGGGTTTTACTGCAAATAGGTAACTTACAGGGAACAAAGCTAGGACTCTATATACTCCTCCAGACTGCAATTATTTCTTTATAATTAAAAAATCACTCCCTTGCTGTTTCTTTCCTTCAGGATAATTATTTAATGTAAATGAGTCCTTCTTGCACAGACACTGCCTCTCTTTCTCAGGCTTTTCATCTTTGCCAGGGCTGATTAAAAAGCCTGTCTATGACTGAGAGCTCGGCTCATGTTTGGGAATAAAACTGAAATCTAATGTTGCAATTGCAGCGGCATAAAGGGCTTCTTTGTGCTCCTCCGCACATGTTTGAATGCCGAAACCTGGCTGCCCTGGAGGCTCAGCCCCTCGCGGGTCAGGAGGCCAGGACGTGCCCTTCTCCTGCGGCGGACACGCTGCCGCTGCCGGGCACAATCCCGGCCCCACGGAACGGAGAGGAAAAACCCGGTCCAGCCTGGAGCATCCGCCTGGGCCGGCCGACACGTCTCTTCTCTAGTTTTCCCACTTGACCAACAGGCTGGAGGAGCTGTTACCTCCTTAACTGTAAGGTTTGGGTTATTTTGGTTTCCTTGTCTCGGTATCAGATGGGTGTTGCAAGGGAAACCGGAGAGTTCCCCGCAGGCAGCCTTCGGTAGGCAGAGCTTACAGTTTGAGGACATTTAAAAGACAGGCTGTGCAGCGGTGGAGGTGGGTACACAGCAGAGCATCCCCACAGCCTCACCTCTGTCGGATAACGGCGAGTACGAGCACGCCTTCACAAAACCCACCCGTACCCTCCCACCACGTTCCCTCCTGCACGTTACCCCCACTCCCACGGTGCGTCCCGGTTGCCCGACTTGTAGGCAAGGAGCTTTCTCATTCCCACCCTCCTTCCACCTGGTCCGTTAAGACTTCTGCAGATCACACCGGTATTGCCAGGAGCTTGTGAGAGCTCCGTTTTGAACCTCTCCGTGCGGGACCGTGCCCATGGGGACTCAGATCCCCGTGACCATGGGCAAGGAAGAGACGGGAGGGAAGGTGAAGGAATGAGGATTCCTTTGATGCAAGATCCCTCAGATTTGGAGACTGACCCTCCGTGCCGTTGTACTTCAGGTAGCTCATCACAGCGTAGTCAGACGCTGAACGAGCGTATCAATAAAGAGCTTTGTCCTACTCCCACAGGGAGAGGGTCCTGATGATGCCAGCAGGAGAAGGCTGGACCTTAGTGATGTTGGGAGACCCAGAGTGACAGAAATGCAGATGCAGAAAGAGGTAAAGGGACTTTGCCATCGACGCCACTGGAATTAAGCCTAGGTTCATATTTGGGGATTTTTTTTTTTTTAAAGCAGGATTGTAGTGTTAGTAGGTGACTTGTCTCATTCACCCTGATGTCCTCATCACGTACCAAGTTTCCTGCGGACACGGCGAATGGTTGTCTGTATAGACACATGTAACAGCATACAGCAAGCTCATATATTATACTCTATATATACTCATATATACTCTATACGGAAAGTAGCCTATAAAAAAGAGGGACAAAAGAGCACTATTTCTGTTCCTCGATGCTCAGACAACAGTTACTATGTAGTGAGTTCCACTACTAGATTTTGCAGGCAAAAAATGAATGAATATAAGAGCTTTTCCTTTTTTTCCAGATTTCCTTGTCCCAAAACCTTCTCACTAGGAAATGGAGAGATTTTAACTGTCCTGTGCTGGAGGAGGGTTTAGAGGGAGGCTGTAACCGGAGATCTCTTCTGTGAGCAAATGGATGCATTTGGGAAACCTGAACTATCCTTATGTCAGGACACTTTTACCACGGAGATGAAATTTCTGAAATTATTGAATTTATTACAGAGCATACATGTGTAATTCAGTAAGCATTTGAACAAAAATTAATTATGCAGGGATCATTTGTAACCCAGTTAATCTTTGGAAGTCTCTCACATTTTACGTAGCCTGTACTCAGGATAAACTCTAATTCAAGTAAGTGAAGGTGAAACTACTGTAATTACTCCAAATTGGGCCATAGATATTAACTAATGAGTTGGTATGAAGGTTCAAATTCCAAGGCCTTTAAGGACTATGGAGTTTGGAAGGGCCTTTAGCAAAATTTAGCCATGTGTGAAGTGCACAAAGAATAAAGCTCACTCCTTGTAATTTTACTAGAAACGTTTTCTCAAATAAATGGGATTTAGGCAGTCAAATGAACAGGAACCACCGTAGGATCATCAGCTGAGAAATGCAATCCTCAAAGCCCTTGCTAATTGATCTTAGAGGTGCCGAAAATTGCGAGGTCCTCAACGGAGTGCCTGCATGGATGCGTGCCAGCAGTGGCACGTCCCCAGCCAGCTGGACCCAAGCCAGCTCTGACCCACGTCCTGCCCAGCCGTACCAGTATGATCCCGCGCCGGAGCCACGGAGGCTTGCTGGGGAGCCGAGCCTGTACTGTCCTCAGCTGGCTTTACCGATGTTCGTCCTAGGAACTTCTCCACCTACGTATTCATTAAAGATCCTGCTTGCTGATTAGGCTTATGACGTTGCCTGCTTAAATGGACATCTTCAAATTATGGAATATATAGGTCTTTCTGTAATACGTACTGTGCCCGTTCAAATTGTTGATGTTTCTCTTTATCCCTGGGCTTCTCAGCTGTGTTCTACTTCATCAGCGAGTGTGCACGATGTGCTGTTGACTCCCGACTGACAAGCTGTAGGCTGCATAATTCAATCATTGATGGTGACATATTTGAGATCTGCTTTTTATAAATATTCTTTAAGAGCTTCATAAAACATGAATGTCTCGTGAACAGCCCTGCCAGAAAGCAAATTCACCAAATGTTTGGGGAAGAGAAGATGAAGAGGACATAGCAGCAAAAATTATTTCAGCTGCTAGCCTGAGTGAAATGTTTTGTGTTTTAAAACATTCTGTGTTTTAATTATCTGCCTGGCTTTTAATCTCTTTTCAGGAAGTGACTAGAATTGTAGGCACACCAGCAGATGGGGATTAACTAATTCTGTACGCAGAAGACAGCATCACCTTCTTGCAACTTAGGCTGTCATGCTGTGAACAGTCAGGGTCCAATTTCTCAAGCTGGTAGACAAGTCAATATGCACATATGCTATTGAGTGAGTTTCCAAAGCACCTTGGTAGGCTCACTGTCTTGGATTCAGTAAGAGAAAAATCATATAGTCATAAAAGGACTGGCGTATCTCTGACTGTTTTCACAAGGGGACTCTCTTCTTTATGGTCTATACACAGTGGTTTTCCACTTTGCATAATCCAGTCATTTTCTTGCTTAGTTTCTGCCTTGTCTCGTCACCTTCCCAGCCCCGTCTGCCCAGTGCTCTTGCTTCACAGGAGGCGATGGGAGGGAGTATTTTCCCCAGGGGCTCTCTGTGAGTATTCTAGCTCCGAGGCCGAAAGCTAGGGGTTACCGCACCTTTTGATGTTGCTTTCTGAGGCAGCATTTTTTATTAGCTGTTTGATCATACGTTTAATTTCATTGGATATTCTATTAACAGACAAAATGTGTTGCAGAAACTCTTTGTTAGAAACGTTGCTGAAAAATTGCTGATTTTATTAAGTTACCCTCCCCTTTGTCTTTCTAACATCCTTTAGATCACCCTGGGTTCAACAGGACTGCTGATGTGCTCTCTCTTTACAGAGAAAATGGAGACGCGGCCCTCCACGCCCCATGGGACAACATGTTCGTCCTCAGAAGGGGGTTGTCGCTGTGGGTAAGTGGCTCATGGGCTGCTACACCCGAGAAAGCAGCAGAGGCCGTCCCTTGCCTTCTAGCATCTTCTCGGGTAGCTACACGGTGTCTGCTTAGGATCCCATTTTGAGGCGCTAAACTCTTCTCCTAGGTTATGTGTGAGCATTTGCTCTTAACCTTAGTCTGTGGACTCCCCTTGTAGAGCTGGACATTTCCTTGCTAGGCACAGGAATACGACATTAAGGTCTTTGAGAGTCTGGCAGGAGTCTTACTAACAATGAAACTTCATGGAAAATCCCACAGGGCTTTTCCATAGCTTCGGGTCCTTAATTACCTGGCTATAGCTATTCCTCAGGTACAAGGACAGCTTTGTGTATCTTCTCCAAGCTCAGTGACACAGGTGCTTAATACAGTGTAGCTTCCTAAGTCTTAAGAAGACTTAAAGTATTTCATGCTGATTTTTCATCTGTGGAGGATGGCACTTGGCAAACAGGATAGCTGGTGTATGTATACATATGTAGGGTGTGCTGTGGCAGTCCTCCTCATCCATCATCTTTCCTTGATACTTGGAAATGAGATATTTACACATTTTTTTAAATTTCTGACTGATATTAGTTAGACCCATGAAAAAAACCATATGCACTCTTTACTGTGATTTCTTAAAGCACTGCTCTTGCCTTTCCATTGCAGTAACTTTTTCTGTTTGGTTGACTGTTTCTATAAAAATAGATCTGAAGCACAATTGATCAAATGAAAGCTGTTGGAAATGAGCCAGTTTGATTAATTAGTTAGCCATTTCCTAGCAGTGTTTTTAATCTAGCAAACACTAGTCAGTCAGTGGCAGAACAGATTGTGGTGTAACTTAATACATGTAATTATACTCTGCATAGATTGTGTTTCTTCAAACAGGCTCCTATTCAAAAATGAAGGCATGTCATAATTGATCAGGTTTTAATCCTTCTACGCTGTGGCCTCGTAGATAGACTGTTAGTATACATTTATTACAACATCTGAGAACGCTTCACAAAATCAATTTTAATATTAATTATTTAGGTGGCTCGCTAGAAAGAAATCTTCAGGGGGTGATGAATAATATTAATGTAGTCATCAGTTCTGATTGATTCCTTCTGGGCTGACAAAAATGAGCTTTAATTGCTCGTAGCCCCAGGCAAAGTCAGGACACTGCAAGTGTTCCCAAAACAGTTAATTTGAGCTCAGTACTCAGTGATGGATGTCTAGCAGAGGTACCGATGTGGTCTTGTTTTGTGCTGGTGTAGCTCGAGAGAGTGAAAGGGAAGGTTTTTATGGATGTTGTTGTATGTCCCAAAGAAGTGGTGGCTCTACTGGGTTCAAGTGATCTTTCACTTCTTACACACGGTCTTCCATTTCCCTTGCAAAACCTGAGCTGTGTAGATGTTTTCATACCAGTACGTGCCTCTGCCGCTTTCTAGTTCTCCGTTACTACCCAGTGCAACCCCTGTGTAGAGATGAGACCTTGCGGTTCTGCAGCCTTCCTGAACCCCGTGCTGGCACCTCAAATAACGAGGAAGCTATAGAAATGTCTCCGTTCAGTCTTTCCGTCCTAAAGGCTCCCCTCAGACAGACTGCAGGGAATTATATAGGCAAGCAAGTTATCTTTATGAAGGCTGGGTGATGGGGAAGGAGGAGCACGCTACCCTTTTCTCCGGGGCAAGGTTAGCATTTACAGTGGAGGATGCCATTTACTCGTGAAGAGAGCGCAGAACAGATCAACCTTTAATAAAGACCGACGTGTAGGAGGGAGCTCTGAGCAGGGCAGGTCTAGCTGAAAATAGCTTTGTGTCCTTTGCTGTCTTCAGGTGCAAAAAGCCAATCTGCTGTTTTTCTGCAGGTACCGCCTGTTGAATAGGGACCCTCCCCAGCTGGATCCCAGCCCATGCAAAGGATGAACCTTTCTGGGCTTTGGATCTGGCTCAACAATCCCAAATTCAGACTTTCCTCTGCTTTCTCACCTTTGATTTCATAGCCCTACAGACAGGATTCCCCAAAGTACACTACGTACCAAGAAGGGAGACATCCCCTCGTTCAGATATTGTCCTTACTGCAAAGTTCATGATACCTCTCCCAGTCTTGAAGAGGATTTAAAGCAGATGAAGGAGTTAAAAGGCTACAGCTGCTCCTCCCCACCCCTGTTAGCAACCCCAGCTCTAACTTGCATCCAACTTTGCTGGTAAGTGATAGTCACCTGGCTGTGCACCCCAAGAACAGAAGCATCTGCTTCGCTTCCAGGCAACGGGCTCTGCTGATAGTCAGTCGCAGCACAGCAGAATGTGGTAATAATTCATGTGCATATAAATCAACTGATGCATTTAAAAATCCAGCAGAATAAGTGGATTTTTTTTCCTCCCCCAAAATACATTGTAGATCAAAGCTTAATTAATTTGGGAAATGTTGTGGCTTGCATATGTAGACAAATTTAGAAGACCATATTATTCCCTTCTGGCGATATAATCTATGAGTGAGGTTTTCTGCAATACACTACCCTTTCTTGATTATGCAGCTTTTTCAGAAAAGTCCTATTATTTTTTTCATGTAAATACAACCAGAGGAAGATGGCTTTTGATTTATACACAAATCAATACTCCCTTCTGATTGAACTCGCACTGTGCTGCTGTAATTATATTCATGGATTTTGTGTAGGTGTAAGACAGGAAGCAATTATCAGCCTCAGCCATGAGCGAATATAAAAGAAATCTCACTTTTCTTTGGAACCATAACATTAACGACATTCTCTATCTAACGTCAGCCCCTTTCACATGACTTCTGCTAACTGCACTGTTGTTTAGCTGAGGAAAAAGTAATAGCAGATAGCTGTGATTAAATAACATCTGCATGAATTTAGGGTGCTGCAGTGTTTGGAGCTTTGCCTTGCTGAAAAAAGCCAATGTTTTTAATTTGTATCAAAACAGGTGATGGGTTTAACTCAAGCATTTTCTCTTCTATTGAGCTGAAAGTTAATCATGGCTGTAATTCATTCCTTAGTGATACTCTGCAATGGTGGGTGTTGCAGGAGCGTTTAAGGAAAGTGTCATCAAGGCAGTTTCACTGGGAAAAGGCATGGTAAAATAAATGTGTAAATAGTCTGCTTAAGGACGGTCTGAATCATTTTAATTACCAACACTCAGTTACCGGTGGGCTCTGGAGGGGTAGCATTCTGACACCGGCATTGTTACTGTAAAAAAAAAAAATCTGAACAGTAGTATGCCACATCTGACATTGAAATGCATCAGAGTCACCAGGAGGCGATTGCGAGTGCCCAGCTGAAGTCTTAACTTTGTCCCCAAGGTGTATCCACCAACAAGCGCTACCCCTACCTCTGCTCAGGGCAGAAAATACCTTAGGCATCAGCGAGAGACCCAGCTGGGTTTAGGGGCTCTCAGAGTTCATTGAACTGATTTGCCCCTTCTCTTGTTTTGTAAGGTGCTTTTACAGTGAAATTTTATCACAGACTTTGTATCACATCACACTTATTATATCATAGACCGAAGAGCTTCTATTTATGGCTGTCTGCTGCTTCCACCTCTTAGAGGGCCACTTCCAGCTAGCTTTAAAGCTGATGTGCCTGAAGTGGGATTTTTTTCCTTAATGATAGTAATTAACCTCTGAATAGCCAGCTTCACCCTTGCTCATTCCTTTCTGCCAATGCATTTTTGTGTGTGTATAAACAGGCCTAACTGTAGAAAATGGGGATCTGCTATTCCATGTATTTGCACTTACTGCGTAGCTCATTTCCTAAATGAGTGTAAGGCTAGTGTAAGGCTAGGTATATGCTTACCCTAAGGATGCATTAACTTTTTTTCCCACTTGAGCTGAGATTTTCACATTATAATCCAAATTCCACATTTAGGTGTCAAAGCAGATTGTCAAAATCTTTATTACAATAATAACCATAATGCTCACAGATTTCACTAAAAGAATACTGTTTAAAAGCCGAGAATTTATTTAGGGCTTAAATAAAGGCTCAGAAGATTAACTTCTCCCCCTTTTATAAAGTAATAGCTGGGAAGGTGGGGCTAGTCTCTGTAGCAGGTACTTTAATGTCTTTTGCAGAGACCCTATATACATCTCTGCACCTAAGGGACAGATCTATCTTACCCTAAAGTCAATAAGTGACAGCCTGAACCCCAGAGGTCACCAGTACTGCAGCTGCTCCCTGGAGTGCCCCACGTACGAGCACATTCAGCTCAGATATGCGCACGTGTGTGTGCCGACATTGCTGTTAAATTTTACAGAACACACGATATGGGGCATATGCTGAGGATGTGGCTTGATGCTGGCAAAGGGGACTAGAGCCGATACCTGAGCTGACATAAAGCTCCTTCAAACAAAGGTAACAAGCTGAATTGTTTCGAGGACAAACAAATGAAAATGGTGAGTTTGTGCTGACTTGGTGCTTGGCATCCCGCAAGCAGAGCGGGAATGCTGTCGGGGTGCCATGAAGCCAAGAGCAGAGTGACTGCGACCTGCAGCTTTCCTAAGCCCCAGAAGAGCTGAGCTGGCCTTGGGGACATTGAGCCACAGCCAGTGATGGGGACGTACCCCTTGGTCTTCCAGCAGATTCTCAGTAGCTGGGCTGGTTGGCACTGCCGAGATAAATAAAATGCTGCTGGATCCAGATTAGTCAGGCTGTCACTGTGATAAAACACCTTGGGTCTGTGCTGCTTTCACTTGGTTTGAGTGCAGCAGCAGCCGTGGCTGGGAACCACTGGGAGCAGATGCTGATGGACGCTTCGCATCGCTGTGGATTCCAAAATAATCAGCACCTTTTTTTTTTTTTTTTTTTGCTACAGAGCAGGCAGCAACATTAAAAAAATAAATAAATACACAAGAGGAGAGGATGCCTTTCTGTGAGAGCTAATCCCCCCTTGGCCCCTCCTTCGGCTAGCTGGGCTGTTTACCTTTTTATATTTTGGATTTACGCTGCTGGTGGGAATGTACATTCCTCGTGATTTCAAACAGCTGGATTCTGTATTTGAGAGCTCGGGTTCCCAAAGTTCAATCCAGATTTACGCAAAATTTACATAAACATGAACACAAATAAATAAATAAGTATGAAGGCTTTGAAGCACATCCCATGGCTTCCCATCCCTTCTCATTGGAGGGGGTTGTGTTGCTCTTGGGTTTCTGGGTATCCCCAGATTAACTACTGAAAGGCCAGAAAGGCTTGAATGCTGCAGTGTTTGATTTCTGGGAAGGATCCCAACAGCTGGACTCTTCTCCGTGGGATACCATGCCTGGCTTTGGAAAGAGTCCCCAGCATTAGGATCCAAACGGGGCCGGGCAGGAGTGTGTGGGTGTGAGATGCACATGCACAAACACAGAGGGATATATCGGCTCGTGAGTGCACAGCCTAATAACCAGGGGGTCGCTGATGGGGTTTTTCCTTCTCTCTTTTGGGAAGAGGGAGGGGGAAGGACATATTTCTCCCCCTCACCCTTAGTTCTTGCCTTTCGTCATTCATTGCAATCTTGAGCTTCCTGTATTTGGGTAAATAATGTTATCATCTGTTTCCAAAAATGGGTTGGGACAAATTCTTCTTGGAAGTCCTTCCCACGCAGTTATATTTCGGTGTCCTTTATTTCCCAGGCAGGCGGCGAGACCTCATGGTTAGGCTATATCAGTTTCCCCTCCCCAGCCGTCAGCTGTCTACCGCATTGAGATAGGACCACCTAACGTGATGTGTTGTAACTGCGGAATAATCGCCAGCAGTGTTTTCTGTGCTACAGTGAGGAGGACATGGGTTTTCACTGACAAAGCAGGCTTTGGAAATTGAAAACAACAGCTAAAATAAAGATTTCTGAACTAACAGCAGCAAAAGCAGAGCTTTATTAGCATAAAAGCCCTCAGAATCTGTTTGTAAGTTGTCCCCCTGAGATATAAGAACGGTTGCTCACACGGCAAGAGCCTGACAATTTTTCATGCCACCGCATGAGAAACCAGAACTCACTCGAGCTGTTTTGCCGCCGGGAGAGGGCAAGCCTCCTCCCATCCATCTAAACACAAGCGTCTCGCAAAGGGCTGGCTTGCCATCTGGAAGGCCTGGCTGACCAGAAGAAGAGCCCAAACCCCAGCCTGAAGGGTGTAAAAGTGGGGTAAGGAGGATGGCTGTGAGTCGAGCAGATGATTCACCTGGACTCAACCCGCGGTTGCCACCCCGGGGAAGAACGTGGCACCAGGGTCAGGGCCACCTCGCCCGCTCTTCCAGTAGGACAGGTAGACATCGGCTTTGGCCAGGGCGAGCGTGAAACCGGCCCACGGCAGAGACCAAAGAGCAGCTTCTCCTCATGGTTGTTGGAAGGGGCCAACCCTTCCACCAGCCATTCGCACCTCTCCCACCTCCCATCATTTTCTCCAGCTGCTCTCCACACAGCCGGTCCTAACAGTGCCTGGAAGGCTGTTTGGGCTGCTCCGGTGGTAGTAATTTTCCCTGGAGGAGCTGTTAAATGAGTCACTGGAGGGAGAGCGAGCGTGCTGCCCTGTGTCTGAGCCAGACGCGTCAGGTTCCTTGAAACCGGGGGCTGCGAGCGGTCATCTTGCAAGGCAAAGCACAAGTCATGCTGCTCCGATGTTCTCCCGTTCGTTCAAAGCAGAAAAGCTCTGCAATGCAAGCGTGAGGGTGCTTAAATATTTTAGCTTAATTAGTTTAGCTAGGCTGTGGGGGACATCCAACAACAAGCAAAGAGTGAAAAATATTTTTTCTCCCATTTTCCCGGCTGGGTGTTGCCTTCTTATCATAGCCACAAGAAGGAGACCTGCTAAAGGCCTTGGCTTCGTCATGGTGAGTAACAGACACGGGCCGTGGGTGAGCAAAGCTCCCTGGCTGAGAGTGCAGGGCAGGGCGGCGAGATCACAGGTTTCACACTCATCCTCCTTCGGGAGCCATGAAGAGCTGTGTGTGCAGAGCTGGCCTCGGCTGGTTTGGCTGCAAGCGTCTATGGAAGCTCCTATTAGCAGCGATCTCTATAATACATCCTTAATGACCATAATTATCATAATTAACAAGATCACAGGTGATCTTAGGCTGTGTGTCTGCACAAATTGCAGGTACGTTGGGGGTAACTAAAATTCTTAGACTGTTGTGAGCACAGGACATCTTGGAAGGTCAGTGTGGGGCAGCACAGCAGAGAGAGGGAGAAGAGGCTTTGAAAGAGTAGCAATATTACTGAAAAAAGGGTTTTTTTGTTAGTTGTTACTAAAAAATAAACTAAAAGTGCAGTGGAGAAATCAGTGGGTTGATGCTGTGAGTGTGGCTTAGGAAGGACCCTCATGCTTGAATTGTGGCGAGATGTTTTACCATGGAAAGGAACAGCTTCTCTGCTGTACAGGGTCAGGTTTCTTAGCCAGCAAGTCAGAAGAGAAGGAGGAAGGATTGGAGAAGGGACATCTCCACCCGCTTGAATCTCTGCTTTTGATGAGGATCGTACCTCAGCTGGCTGTGTTTCAGATCTCCAATAAAAGTGTCATGCTGGTATCATCCGAATGGCAGGCTCAGGTTCTCCAGCTACGCCCTCCCAAGGTGTTTCAGCCGCAGGCTGTCTAAGATGTGTGGGAATAAGTGCGAATGAAAGTAACTTGTTCTCATTTTCTCTTTTTCCTGCCTGTTTGCAATTTTGATTGGATGGCAGTGCTTAGTGAAAACAACTCAGCCTCTGTGAGGGATGGTAAGCTTCAGAATAGGGCATAAAACCAGCTGATATTTTAAGACAGATGATTAAAATAGACATCTGCAGGGCTCGAAGAGTACAGCTGCTTAATGCAGCTTGGAGAGTTGAATCAGCAGATTCAGGTACAGACGCTGTCCTAATGCATTTCCACTCTCCATGTTATTTTGATGCACACATGGTAATGTACATTGAGATGGTGTACCAGCGCTCACATAAATTACACTGTCGATCACAGGATACTTGGTGCTTCTTTCAGATATAGTGCGTGGGGTCAGGAGTCTAGAGTTGTGTGCCAGGGGTCTGTCATGCTTTATTTTCACATGTCAGAGGAGCTAAAGACATGTTGTGCATCCCAGAGCACCCTTCCTCTGTCCCTCCAGCCCTCTGCAAAGGAGACACGTAGCCTGCCGCGGTGGAAGAGTTTGAATCCTACTAAACTATATTTTTCAAGAGAGGAGGAAGCTAAAGATTTGAAAACAGATGGGAAATGTTAAGAAGTGGCAGAAGCATATGAAGGTGTTTACTTAGCCAGGAGGGCTCCTTTCATATTTGGAAATTTTTGCACCATGAAAGAAGAGCAGACTCCTCAGTAGTGTTCAGGACTAACCTCAGCATCCACAAACGCATCCGCAGAGCGCCAGATCCCATGGATTGTCTCATGTCTCTTGACAGAAGAGAGGATGATTATTTCTTATTTCTTCAGAGAGCTGGAGTGGATTTATACTGGGGGGTTCCCCAGGAGCACTCGTGTTGGGGATGCGGTGTTACACTGCGCAGAAGCGCTGTGCCTCCAGCCCTTTGAAACCGGCTCTTTGTTCTGCCCTGGCTGGTTGCGGTGGCAGGTGAAAGGGGGACTTAACACACTGTAATGTGAATTCCTAACTCTCTGCTTTGCATCCTTATCAAAATCAGCAAGAAGACTGCCTGCCCAGTCTGGCATCCAGGAGGAAGTCTCTCCACTGAAAGCCTCATGCTTTGACCCGCATTGTGAAAAGGTAAATTACGTTCCCATAAAGAACCACCTTGATAAGCTGGCTCAAAGAAGCCATGTGTGTGCTTTGTAAACCACGCTGATTAGCTTTCCTTTTAAAGTGGAGCTGAGTCCCTGGGGTTGGTCCTGTCTAAAATAGGTGGTTATTCAATACACTGGAAAGTGATTGTCCCATAATTAAAGTAATTTCAGGGTTTACGGTTACTGACCTCTGCCTGGACACTGGAGGGTGGAACTGCCTGCCTGTGGGCTGGCTGAATAACTGGAGCTACCTCTCCATGCTGGAGCGTGCAAACCCATCTGCTGTCTAAGGCAGCATGAATTTAAGCTGTCCCACCATATTATGCCTGCGCCGGGCAAACCTTCCTAACGGGATCCTGCCAAGCAGGGCTGTTTCTGCATCATCCCCTACCCCTTTTGCTTCAGCTAGCTCCAGAGGTTGGCTAAATAGCAATGTATTTCTTTAATAAAGAACGAAAGGTGGTGCGAGCGGCTGTTGGTGAGAGTGCAGCGGCTCCAGGATCATTCACCAAGGAGCTAGAGGCGGCTGCAACTCCTATGGATGCAGCTGAACTGATTTTTAACCATCCACCATGGGTGCTGCTCACAGCGTGGCCACAGCAGCAGGGATTGGGAAACCTTCCCGGGAGAAGGAGAAAAAGCTGTGGACACCAGCAAGTCCCTGGGCTAGGTAGTTGGAAGCTAAGCCCAGTGTGCCTCTCGTCAAAAGGTGCCTTTCGCTTCCTCGAGGGCACCACGGTTCCTTGCTGACATTTTGGGTTGTATCCTGGACAACCTTTAACCTTCAGGCCTGCTAAAGATTTGTGGGAATCGGGAGTTTCCTCCTAAAAAAGTCTGGACTTCTGGTTTGGAGACCTCTGTCCCGCGGGGTGACTGCTCTCAGGGTTTGCAGACTCCCTCGGATATAAACATTTTGGGCAGGGGCATTGGCCCCTTGCGGGTAGGGGAAACCGGAGGGCACAAGTGGGTGCTGGGGGTGCAGCAGAAGGGTGGGCAGTCCGGGGACCTGGGCTCAGCAGAAGAACTTCCCTGGGCACAAGGGATCCTCTCCCTGGGAGATTCGCCCCTACAGACATTTTCCATGTACGACCCGTCTTTCTGTGCCATGGGCTAGAGGCAACCTCTTCCCGTCTAGCTGTCACCTTTTGAAGGTTAGCATTTGAGATTCTGTCTTGGGCTTTTCATTTTCACTGCCTTGTTTTTGAACTCTCTGTATTCTGTTTAGAAACAGGTTTTCTGTTAGAGCTTCAGCTATGATGGCTTCAAGGTTGAACTTTGCTATAAAAAATTTCCTGCTTTTCCCCCCACCCCTTTTTTACTTAGGATCTCTTGTCTTTACCCCAGTGAGTATAACTAGGAATCTTAATTTAATTGTGCCTATTTCCGTAAACAATTTTGAACAAAAGGGAATGGTATCCGCCATTGCAGTTTTATAAGAATGTGGATTTCTAAATATTTACTAAATTAGCAAACAAGCCAAAAAAGAAAAAAGTCCCCAAGAGAGACAGACTGGCAGTGATATCAGCTAATGCTAAGTGTTTTGCTGGAGCAAACGTACTCACATAGCCTTGGGGATAATTAGTATCTGTAACAGGATCTGACAAATGCAATGCTGATGGCAGAGGTACCCCGGGTTATATCACTTACTGCCAGAAACACCAACTCAGGGACAGAGCTAGGATCACGCTCCTGCAGAAACGCAGGGTAAAGCCTTGTTGCAGGGTAGCTGAACACTCTACAAGTGCTAACTAAGTTAATTCAGGCCTCCAAAAAGCATTGCTCGATTCACCCTACTTTGCAGAGGGTGGGCTGGTAGCTGCTTGGCGTTGTTGAGCCAGAAAGGCGAAGGAAGCCACAGGGCAGCGGTGGGAGATCTCCCAGCCCTGGATGATAGTGCCCTGCAGTAACCATCAGATCAGGGTTTCCTTTCTCCGAAATCCTTACGTTTTCCTAACTTATTACCTTATACACGTGAGATTTTGTATAAAATTGAAAAGGGACCGAGCTCGCAATAACTGAAATCAAGGCAGCAAAAGGAAAGCCCAGGAGAAGTGAAAAATGAAACAATGATAAATCAAGCCTGGAAAAAAAGTCAGTTTTATAGAGGTCCAAAGGGAGACACAGTTACATGATTTGGTGCGGTGTAATTAATCAGCAGCGTGGATGGAAAGTCCTCTGAAAAGCTAATGCTACCCACACACGGCCTACCCACTCCCTCCCTTCCCCGTGATTCCCCAAAGGGAAAATCCAGCCTGCCCTCCTCCCAGGGTTGCAGAGTGGAAGCTGGGGGCTGGGGGCCATGGCTCATGGTGGGAATTAGCTGCTCCTGGATGTTTCTTGGTTTCCGTTGTCCTGTTGCGTTGTGGCAGGGGAGGAAGGAGCTCACTCCTTCCTTCTGACTGACTCAGACCAGTCCTGGTCTTGGGGTTTATTGCTTGAGGAATTAAAAATTCAGTGGAAACTTTGGGACCCTGAAGTGAACTCTGTGCCTGCACGCTCCCTGCAGTGGGTGATGACATCTGTTTCATAATAACAATATTACATGGCATTGCCATGTGCCGGGAAAAATCTGACTATGATCTGCTACTTACAGAGCATCCAACATTAGCAGTTGTTCTGCCCCCATTGCCTCTATTTAGTTGCACTTATCACTATTAAAAAAAACCAAAACCACCAAAACAAACAAACCAGGAGCAAAATGCTGCTTTGCAAAAGTGCTAAGAGCTGTAGGAGTAACTGGCATGTTTCCTGAAACTCTGTGGCCATCTGGGGGGAAACTGGTTCATGTCAAGATCTTGGGATGGATGGAACTGTGCAATTTTGCAGGGTGACTCCACCTTGGATCCTCGGATCTGTCAATTCAGCCATTTCTGGCGCTAGGCTGCCTGGGGGTTACGAGACCTGGTTCTTGACTTCATGGGTCAGGGCTGATGGTTTTGTAGGTTGCTTGGACAGTGACCTTGGTGGAGCGTTGTTTTAGTAGCAAAGCTGGAGGGATGTGTTCACAGCACAGTCGTTAGCCACACAACTCAATCAAGGTCTGCAATGACCATCTGTACAGGGAGGGGATATCTAATTTCCTCGCTCACCATCTTTTTCCACCTCATCAGGTGTCTGTGGTTTTGACCACAGTTATGCTTGGAAAATATAGGAAAATATGGCTGTGTGGTTCATCTGGATTAATATAGTCCCTTGAGAAATCACCTCTGAAAAGGCAGCCACGGTGATGGTGGCTGCCTTCTCAGTCCAGGCTAGGTTAGTCAGTCCTCACCCACACCCGGGACATCCCAAACCCACAGAGACAACCCCTGTATCTCTCTTTCTGAGACTCATTTTGCTTTTGAACAGTCATTCCTATGTCAGCAGTTAATCCTAAACCCTCTTGGTATTCCCCTCTTGGCTTTATTACTTCTTTCTTTTCCAGTTGAGTTTAATCAGTGGCCTAAAATGAACCGTACCTACGGTATTATCTCACTTCCTAATCAACAGTATCCAGCGCTGCCACATCCTGACAGACAGACTTTCCTGCTGGGGACAGCCCCAGCTCTCGTACGGGCTGTGTTGCAGCTCTTTTCTTCAGAGAGAAAAATGCGAGGCTGCCAGCAGAACCCAGTTTTAAAGCAGAGCTGCCAAAAGATAGGGTGCTATGGGGAGGAAAATGAAATATTGCTTGCCTCTGCCTTTGCGCAGCTGCTGTTTTCTAGGATGTGTTGACTTAGGAAAGTCTTTCTTTGTGTAGTCCTCTTTCAGATGTTGCTTAAGTGCAAATATGGGCTGTTAGTTCAAATTTAGTAACAATCAGGATTGATGGAAAATCTCATACTAGGATGCGACAAAGAAATTCAATTACATACATACACTTGATTTCTATGCTAATAAGACTTACAGTATTGCTAAAGGAACTGCATTCTTGACTACAGTGGCAGCTGGGTTTTGTCACTGAATACTGTGTTGGCAGCATACTAATGACTCATTTCTGACTGCCGACAGCTTCTCGAGTGACTTTGTACAGTGATTTAAAGCCTGGTGCCAAGCCCGCGGGAGTCATTGCGCCAGACCTGGGACCCATTTGAAGTCAGCGGGAATTACAACGGGGAGTGCAACAGGGCCAGGCTTTGGGCTAACAAACACTGCAATCGACTTCAGCAGGGCTGGGATCAGGCAGATAACCTGAATTTGCTTTCTCACCTGAGAAACAGGTGATGATACAAGTAGCCTGCATTCATGTCTGCAGCTGGGTTGAAAATGGTGCTTTTTTCTTTTTTCTTTTTTTTTTGTGAAGGCAGGAAATGGGAAATTGAAAGAGGTTATTGTATTTAAGTTGCAAACAGTGAAATAGTGCAATTCTCCAAACCCCTCTTTTTCTTCTAAGAAGACATAAAGACGATGACATGGGTGGCCATAGAGTCCTCCCCATCCTGGACTTGCCATTTTATCCAGTGTACCATGTGCAAGAGCGGTAAGGTGGAGGTGAGGTGGTAACAGTCTCTTAAACATCACCTTACTTGTGCTCACAAGGAGTCAGTACACGTACAAGGGTTGAGGAGAAGGCATGTCAGCAACTGCTACTTGGTTGGATTTTGCCTCCTGGGGCAGAAGTCTGGCGATGTCTCTGTCCTCTCAATACTCACAGTCCGTAACTACACCTTCTCATTCACTAAAGGACAAAATGGAGCCCTGGTATGAGTAGATGCAACTCCCTGGCAGCCAGCTTACACCTCAAAGGGACCCAAACATGAGATTGGAGCAAGATGTTCCAGTCAAATGTGAGTGTGCTTTTTATTTAAATGGTAATTAATACACCAACCTAACTCTGCATCCAGCTGCCTTGGCGGTACAAAGCAGCAATAACAACAAAATGAGGCCAGCACCACCTGCAATTCTGAGAGTAGCGTGTAGTTTGAAGGAGAGACGTCTCTGTATATTCCTTTTCTTGATATATTCTTATGCATCTCTTTTAAGGGGGAGAAAAGTCCGCACATAAATGCCTGTGAGACAGTGGGCAGCTTGAGTTCTCTTGCGCTTTCAAAAAGAATTGGATTTTGGGTCCCAAAAGTTTATAGTTTGGTAATAATGGGATTTGTGGCGGCAGTGTTTTTTTGTACCATGACATGGATATTCATTCTCTTTCCTGAGGAGTGTAGAAAAAAACCTCCAAAGTGTATTTATTTCCCACCTGTATATATGCTGAGAAGTAATTTATTCAAGACCTGGACTCAGATAACTTTTTTTTTTCATGGTACGTGGGAGGCTTACTGCTAATTATTGCATCTGATTCTCACCCGGTGTAAATACAGCAGCCTGGCGACTCCTAGAGCTGAACTGATGCAAACCGGTGGGCACCCTGGCCCACTGGAGTCTGTCCCTGAGATATGCCCTGTCTCTTTAGCATGGTTCATGTTGCATTAATTAGCTGTCCTGGGGCTGGATCTTACTTGTATCTTGCATGGCTAAGGTAGACCATGCGTTGATGCAGAAGATAAATGCGTGGCAGCACCCAGGATTTGCGAGGTGCCTATGAAATAACTCCTCTCCCTGGAAATCTCTCACCCTGGCAGCACATCCCCACCGCCGCTTCGGTCTGCTCGTCTCCAGCAGGATCGGAGAATATCCTCACTCGACGCAGAAACGAAGGTCTCCGGTGCGAGACGATTTTGGAGGGATCAAAGCGGTGCCGGCGAGCGCCGGCTGCCATCTGCTTCTGCCGGGGCTGCGGCATCAGCTGCCCGGGAGACAGCGTCGGCACTCGTGTTCAAGGCGAGCGCAGGCTTTTGTTTCCGAAAGCAAACAACCTTATCTTGAGGAAACTCTGTTTCGCACAGTTATTTGAACCAAATAGGAAGCCTGTGGGTTTTTGACTTTGGTGTTAAAATGAGAATTTTTGGCTGCTTTTCCAGATGCTCAATGCATTAGTGAAATCTAGAAGCTTACCATTTTTTTAAAAAATATATTTTCCACTAGGATCACGCTGTACCATTATATTTACATACTTGTAATTATGTGTACTTATATTGTTCTCTCTATATACACACACATATAATTATACTGGTGTATAGTTATATATATATATATACACTTGCACTTATTCATACTAATAGACAGACCTGCAGTATTTACTCCCTTACATTAAAGCTAGTCACATAGGAAATCTGTAGGCACAGAACATCTCTGCAGGTTCATAACTCACACTGAGAAAGAAAACAAAGAGGAAGGGAGAAGGCAAAAGGAAGGCAAAAAAACCCCCAAAACAAAACCCCAGACATTTCTGGACGAAATTTGTTGCCTTCAACAAAAGGCACCAGTGCTGCGAGGGTGACTCAGAGGAGAGCGGCAGTAGACAAGGCTTTGGCTCAGAGCGGATAACCAGGCTGAGACAGGCGGGAGTGGACTGGAAATGTCCGGAGGCAAGATGAGCGCAGGGCTGTGGCAAGAATTAGCTCCCCTGGAGCCATGGGGGACCATGGGGGTGTCTCCTCAGGGGGGGCCTGGGGGTGCAGGAAATAAAGCTTACATGTTGGAGAGGGGGAATTTCCAAAGAACGGTTTTCCTCCTATTGCAGAAAGGTGGCTTTGCACCTTCCCCACCTGGGGCCGTAGGCTAAAAGCTACTGCTGAAGGCACAGAAGACAGGATTAGGTATGACAGGGGTGTCAATGGTTTGCATAGCTTGAAAAGTGCAGTGCAGAGCTTCAAGGAGTAAAACTAAACACAGAAAATAGCCGCAGAAACTTCTTTTTTTTTTTTTTAAATTCCTGGCAATTTTCCAGTGGATCCTTTTGCATTTTGGCTTCGTTAGCTGTTAAAGCTAATTTTCCATTAATCTGAGTTAAAATTGTTGCAGGATAACTACAGGCTCGGAAAGTCAGTTCTGCTGGTCTGTGTTTGTAGTACTCTCATATCTCAGTAGATTACAAAAATGCCTTCTTTTCTGGTGTTTCTTTGCAGAAAGGTTTGGGAGTCATTGCAATCCAACAGCAATTGCTCTTCCTTCTCCAACACATCTGGAGATCAGTCATGCCCTCTAAGCACCTGTATTCCACAAAAACAACAGTAAAATCACGGCTTCTCAATCTGAACATTAGTATTTTAGGGCAGGGCTGGTACTGTGTTTGCTCAATGCTTCTGTTACAAACCTCTGTTGTAAACTGCTGATGGCGGTGCCAGATATACCCATCAGACATGAAATTTTTCATGTTGAGTGCCTGTCTGAAGCTGATTTTTCATTTTTAAATTGCTGCCAAAGTAGTTCCACTGTTTTCAAGAAGGGAGCCAGAGAGCAACAGATAATTTCATCCTGGCAGAATTGTACACTTGTGCAGGTGAGGCACATGGAGACCCACCACCGTCCTCACCAACGTGCCCAGGGAGCCGCACCAGTGTCTGGCACTGGAGGGTCCTTTTACTGCTGGCAAACGCCAGAGGAGCCCGGATACGGGCCAGCACGAAGCGTCTCGCCCCGGCTCTGCGTACGAGCGAGAGGATGTCAAACACGCCGCTGCCAGCTCTCCCGTCAGCTCAAGCGGCAGAGCAACCTTCATCCGAGCCCTCGACTCCCCCCTGGAAGGTGTCCCTGGAACCACGCGTGGCACAATTTGTGGCCTGGGGGGGGGGGCTGGATTCCTGTTTTTTGACCCCAGAAAATGACAAGCGGTTGCGTTTTAAGAGTGCCAGGTTTGCAAAGCCTGGGTAGCCTTGCTGCAGCCCCCTGGGACACTCTGATAGAGCCTTTAATTACACGGTCACGCAGCGTTTTCCCCTCACAGGACTCCTGTGTCTTTCAGGGCTCAGGATGGCCGGTGCTTTTCTAATGAACAGCTGTTCAATATTTGGTTTTCTCCTCCTTTCGCAGCATGTGGTTCTAGGGACATTATTCAAGCCCTGCTATGAATACAGAATTATTCATTTCTTTGTAAGCTTGGGTTTTTTCGCAGTGCTCCTTGCTTAATACCTCTGTGCTTCACAAATCTAATTTTGCAAGACTCAGGTGAAGGCAGGGGAGAGGAGAAACAAAGAATAAGGCAAAAACTCCCATTCCACTAATGTGAGGGGATTTAATTTCAGATGTGTGCCTGGCAAAGTAAATACACAAATAAATCTAAAGAGTTAGCTGTTTATCTAATTGTAAATCTGGGAGGGGACAGCATGCACCAGGGTGCACGTGCTGGCAGCAGGAGGGCTGCATGCGACCGAGGCATTGATGGGTGAGCTTCCCCTCAGGTGGGATGCCTGCTGCTCCGCAAGGTGATGATGGGGGGGTTCCAACTCCGTTTACCTTCTCTTTTCCTGCTTGTAAACCTGGCACTTTTTAGCCGATTCCAGATTTTCACAAGGGTGAGAAGGAAGGAGGTGACAACCATAATACGTTCAGTAATTTATGGCTGCACTTGCGGCGCAGGCTAATAAAGTCAGTGGTATTTGAAGCTGTGTGCTGGGAACACTTGGATTAGGCTGTTCAAAACAGGCTGTTTAACTTAATCTACTCATTGTCACCGAGCTTTAAAACTAACAAGTCCTCGCAGTTCGCAAAACTGATTCGGAAGTGTTTTAATTTTGTTTTGGCCGGGGTCCACGAACTGTTTGAAGGGTGGAGTTGCAGAGAGCGATACTGAGTGACTCCAGGTGGCTGCTGTGCAAATTAAGCTCCTGAAGGTAGATCAGGTCACCGGCAGTAGCTGGCAATCGCTTAACATGAGTAAGACTTAGATCTGGTTTTCAGAGTGTCTTCAAACAAAGCAAACACATGTCGATTCCAGCAAGTTTGCGGTATGAGACTGCAGACACTCACAGGTCTTCATGCATTCACTCACTTGGTCTTCACAGATAAGATTTGCCTTCAGGAATTCCGGGTCCCTGAAACCAGGGGAAAAGTTTGGATCAAGAAAGGCTTATCCTTGGTGCAGGAGGAGGATCAGGTTAGAGAACATTTAAACCAACCGGACACACAGAAGACTATGGGACCTGACAGAGGCAGCCGTAAGTGCTGGGAGAGCTCCCAATGTCATTGTGAGGCCACTCTCAATCATCATTGAAGGGTCACAGCAATTGGGCAAAGTTACTGAGGACTGGAAGAAAGCAAACGTCCTGTCTTCTTCAAGAAGGGCAAGAAGGAAGATGCAGGGAATTACAGGCCAGTCAGCCTTGTCTTGATCCCTGGGAAGGTGATGGAGCAAATCCTTCTGGGAATCATTTCCAAATGTATGGAGGACAAGAAGGTAACTGGGAGTAGTGAGCATGGATTTACGAAGGAAAGATCATACCTGACCATCCCAGCAGCCCTCTACGGTGAATTGGCTGGCTCGGTGGATGAGCAGAGAGCAGTGTGTTGTTTATCTTGACTTTAGTAAGGCTTTCAACATTGTGTCCCACAACATCCTCACAGACAAATTGATGAAGTAGAGGCTACATAAAAGGACAGGGATGAGGGCATGGGACTAGACAGTCTCCAGCGGCCGGTTCCAGCCTCAACTATTCCATGGTTCTGGAACAGGTGCAGGCTTTGGTCACCCAACTTAATACAAGTGACCATACTTGCTTTTCAACAGGCACGTTCTAAAAGTTAAAATAACCTTTCTGTGTGCATCCGGGGTAGTTAGATGAGGTGCCTCATGTGCCACTAAATTTTGCTTTGAGGAGAGAAATGATGATAAAACCTTAAGCCAAAGATAAGGGCGGATAACACTATCGGTCATTGGCAGAGCAGCCTTCTCCCACATCCAAGCCTAGCAGCTGCCTTTCAGGCTGCAGCACCCTGGGCTGTTATCCCCTCTGAAAATCCAGGCTGATGTCTGCATGCGAGCACCCTCCAGCCAGCTCCCACGGGGA
The DNA here is from genome assembly GCF_964188355.1 of Buteo buteo. Taxonomy (NCBI): domain Eukaryota; kingdom Metazoa; phylum Chordata; class Aves; order Accipitriformes; family Accipitridae; genus Buteo; species Buteo buteo. Next base: position 12,424,998 of record NC_134196.1, read on the forward strand.
TGGGTGCAGCACAAAGCTGTTCATAGCCCGGTGCTTCTCCAGGAATGCTGGCCGATGGGCTGCAGGCAGGTTGGGAACTGGGTCACCCCTGATGTCTCTTCTCGTGCCATGCAGCAGTCTAGGTGAGTTCAAGGGGTATGGAGGTGTTTGCCTGGCCTGGGGGAAAAAGCCACCAGCGCTCATCCACCCACGACATGGGCTGCAAGCAGCTGGGAAGCCACTTGCTCAAGGGACTGAATTTTATTTACGATCCGTAAAGTGTAGACAAGCAAGGTGAGCTTAGAAAATGGCTGGAGAGGGATGGAAAACCCAGCTGGAGCTGAGAGGCGAAGGTCTGAGCGGATCTCTGCACCCCGGCAGCGAGCTGTTGGCTTTTCTCCCCAGCTGTGATAGAAAGAGAGATGTGAGCAGGAGCTTCACGGGATGATGGTTACTATGGCTACCCCCACACCGTCCATCCAGGCATCCATCTGCTTGGCTCACAGGGCTGGAAAAGATACACTGCTGCTTTTGAAAGCTGATGGTAATCTATCCTCGCCGGCTGGACAGGGATGATATCGTCCTCTGAGATCAATTTTGCCCAGCATTTTTTAAGCTATGAAAACCGTTCTAACAGCAAAGCCATGTTGACAAAGAGGGTGTTGTTTCCTTTCAATAGTTGTCTTATTGTTACCGAAGAAGGGGTACAATGATAATGGAGAGGTACCAGTAGGTCCTCAGCACACTGAAACACCCACCATCTTCGATGGGAATTTAACCCTTCAGATTTACGCGGGAGATTGCGTGCTCCTGCCAGCATGCCGGTTTGACACATTCACAGAGAACAGGGAATGGAAGTTGGAAATGCAGAAGCTACTGTCTGTGATTGTTTGTTCATGAGCCTTTTGGATGGCCACATACAGAAACTGTAGGATAAGCATATAGGTATTGAGGAATAGACTGGGTTTCTTCCTGCCGTAAAATACTCGCTGCTCTGCATAGGGTTTTTTTGCTGGCAAGTGAGACGCATGGAAAAATTGCCATATATTGTGAATGATGGTATCAAGCACCAATCTTGCAGTAGATGTTTTAGAAAAGCTGAGCTAGGAAAACTTATTTGAAAAGTGTTTGTTTAAATTTAAAAAAGAAAAAAAAAATCTCTTTGCTGGAGAGATGATCAGATAGAGTTTACATATTCTTCCACTCCAGTGTCCTCTGTGTGAAGATCGTCTTTCATTTAGCGACTGGTGTGGGATGAAAAAGATTCTGCCAAATGTTAATTCTCTTGCTCCTGGGCAATTTCTTAGTCCTCATTATTCAGTACTACTGTGATTGTCCCATTAGCTGTTTTATACGGCTATTCCTCTTTGGAAAAGTCCTGCAAAAGTGGAATGCCTGATGGACAAACAGTTGACATCCGTGAGCTATATGGGGACTATACTGTGCTACGCAGGTAAATATGAATAGCACAAATACATACTATACAGTGCAGGCTTATCGCGCGCATATTGTATACGTCCTTTTGAGTTGCGTGCCTTGAATGGAGAGTGTGGTTTTGTTTATCTGGGAGCATCACTGGTGTTAAACACAGCGGTGGATTCCTCCTCCTGTTGTCACTGTGCATTGGGATGACTGGGAAGCTGAAATCAGGTTCTCTGTTTCCTCTGTTAGCTATGTCACACGGAAGAAGCAATCATTTCACAAGTCAGTAATTTGTCTTATCATTCTCCTTCCTGCCAGCTTTATCTAAGCCCTCCGTCTTCCAGGAAACTGGAGTCTGTTACACTAGCAAGACAGGCTCTTCAGCCCTGGCTGATAAAGGTGTCGACTTTGGGACTTACAAATGTTTTTAGCTAGAAAGGCTTTGTTACCAAGGCAAGTAGGATGTAATGTGGTGACAGCAAACAACGATCCACATCCCAGGCATAGAAGTGTGCGTATGCATGTGTATATTAAGTATACATATTCATTTCTGCTTGTCAGCATAAATCCATTAAAAAAAACCCAACAAAACAGTTCCCTTGCCTGATCTTTGGTGTAGCAGATGCTGGGCTGCAGGCAATATTGCCTTTCTAGAGGAGGGTGGATTTGAGTTCCGAATTTTACAGCCTTCAGCTGATTGTTTGAGGATGCTGAAGGGCAAGATGAATGGTGTGCCCTTCCTAGAGTCCGTTCTCCATATTCCAACTTGCCTGTTGACTTGTTCAGTATATATAAAGGGGTTAGAATACATTAACATTATTTTCAGATGTCTGATTTTTGACTTGGAAAATTGTTGGTTTCAGCTTCTCTGCCAGATGGCTGAGGAAAGAGCAGTCTGTGCTTTGTGCTAAATGTTTGTGTGAGAATCTGAGGAAGCGGAGTCCAATTAGCATAAAAAGCCATTGTGGTCTTCCAAAATCTGGGAATGGGAAGGCAGTGAAACAGAATGAGCAATCACCTGCCTAAAATAAAATTAACTGCAGCTGTAAATCAGAACAGCCCCGTGAATGGTACCTAGCTGTGTCCAGGAGCCTCAGAAGTGATTAGCCATCGCGGGTGACAGAAATGAAGCACCGTTCTGGCTCTGATGTTAGGCATCTTGACTCCATCATCTGTATGGGAAAGATTATAGTGTGCCTTCAGGGAACCCACCATCTATTGCATGTATCCAACTTCTGCCCTGGAAACTGTTGGGAAAAATTAACAGGAAAAAGCATCCTGAACTGCAGATCCACGTCCACTTGAATCCTAATCTCATCTACTCAGGATATAAGTGCATGCTTCTGATCTGAAAATGTGATGCCCTTGACCAAAGTTTGTTCCGCTCTTTGTGACCTCCCACAAAATTAATTTGTGATAACCAGGAGTGGACTTACTGGAGGGAGAATGGGGGTTGCACCCCCTACTCCCCGTATACTGCATGCAATCTGGGCTCGGGTGGGGAGGAACGGGCTGTGTAAAGGGCTGCTGGAGAAGGACTCTGCTCTTTGGCCTTTCTGCTCCCCAAGACACCCAAAGAAGGACCTTCATCACTACTCTGCCTCCTGAAGGCAAGCGGAGGCTGTGGGGGTTGAGCTTTTGGAGAGATCCAGCCCGGAGAGAGGCACTGGGCAGGGGCTGCTTCCAAGGGGAGCGTGATGTTGCTGAGGGGTGGTTGTAGAGGTGTAGCCCCTTTGCGCTAAGGGGTAGGGATAGAGGTGGTTGTCTCTCCACAGCTATCAGAACAGCACACCATGCCTATGTCCAGGCTTACAGCTACATCCAGCTGTGCAATAACGTTTGGTTTTTTAGAGGTGAGCAAAATTTGTGTGCAGTGTCCCCCAAGACTCCTCTTACTCTTTTAGCTGAGAGGATACAAAATCTGTTCCTCTCTACCTATTCCAGATTTGCTTTCAACAGCACCAGCGCTGCTTTATCCTTTTCCTCCTCCCAAAACGTGCTGGCTCTTGCCAGCCTTCCTCTGAACGCTCACGTACACACCAGAGCCCAAAGCTTCACCACAAACATTTCAATGGAGAAACTGTTCTAGGGATATCCATGGGGAATATATTTCTGTTGACCTTTAGCATATCTCACAAGCTTTCCTGGGTTTTGCAAAACTATGAAGGGAATGTGCTATGCACAGAGCAATTTGAAACAATACAGTTGTCTCCTTTTTAAAGGCAGGAAGTGAAAATGCAATATTAACTCCCCTGCAATTACCAGTGAAGGTAGGGATCGTGTAACAGCGTTAGCTGGAATTTGACTACAGTTAATGAAAACACGTCCCTGCACTTGAAAAAAATGCCATTAGATTTCCAATGGCATGAGTAAACAACGTTGGGAGTGCCAGACCAGCTGAAATGCAAATGCATTGGTGCAATCATTGCATAGGTGCAGAGGGAAATAAGGGAGAGTTAACCAGGAGAGGGGAATGGGCAATCCTCTGCGGGGGAGCGTGCTGCCCAGTACAGTAGAGAAGAGCCATACAGGCGTTCTGCTCCCCGTTTGGACCATGGCTGGAAAAAGCTCTAGTTAAAGTCCCTGGCCTGAGGGATGTTTAGAAAAGCCAGAAGAAACACAGATGCTAAGAAGGATTACCATCGCTTTGCTTTTAGGTTGGAGGCCCAGGACACAGGTGAAATAACTTGCCCAAAGTAACAAATAAGCCTGAAGGAAAGCCCAGCAACCGAAATCCCAAGCCAACTCAATGCCGTAGCTCTTCCCGTTCTTCTAGGACGTGCATGCCACGGTGCCTCGGCCGGTGCTGCTCCCCGCGTGGTCAATGAGCACAGGCAGTTCTGCTGCTGGAGAGGGAGCCAGGTCTGTTTACTGTATGTATTTAGCACTCATTTAACTCAAGAAATTACTCTTGAGATTAACAGTATCCAGCAAATGTGAGTTATTGAGGAAATGGGCAGTAAACTTAGCTGTCATGCTCAATACAAACAGAGTAAGCAGCTTCCCCGTGGCATTGCAGTATGTTGGGGTATGGCCATCTCCTGCAGCCATCAACCAGACAAATTGCTCCGTTGTTTCTCTTTGCTTGGGCCAGGCTCTTAGCTGGGGTAAGTTGGTGTAATGTATACAGGCCTGGAATGCTTCTTTAGAGCCACAGCTGGCAGGAAAACTGGAAAAGAGGAAGGGCTGCCTTTCCTATAGAGTAGGAACAATTCAGCTGTATCTTTAGATGCATAATTTGTTAGAGCATCATTCTTCTCTCTGCGGGACCCACACTTCACCGCCCTTCAGCTCTAGCCACGTCAGATGGAGGTTTGGGTCCCTCCTCGGCTCTGGTTACCTTTGTGAATGAGTGTTGGATACTTCTGAAACTCATATCAGGTGTGTTGGTGCTTATATAAAAATCAGACCTAACTTTGCATCTCCAGAATAAATCCATAAATGTCTGTAATCTTTATTCTGTTAACCTGTGTCATTTTGGGGGAAAGCAAGCAAGAAAATTAATATCCCTTCTAAGTATTCCTTTGCTTTTTTTTTCATTTACTACCTGAAATAGAAAATCAATAAGGAAAACATGAGGCAAAGCCTTTGGGAAAAATATTAAATAATTTGCATCATTTCTTAGGCCGCTGGAAAGCCCTGGATGCCCAAAAGCTGCTGTCTGTAGGAGGAGTTCAAGACAGCACATTTTATCAAGCACATATTCTTCTGGGTTTGAATTAATCACTTAACTCCCTGATATTCCCCTTCTGACATGTGATTTATGCCCTCGTACATCACTCTGAAATTTGGCACAGTGCTTCTTTTCATCCTGTGCAAGATTTAGTCTCTTCTTTTATAAACACCGTCTTCTGATTTATAAAAATCAGCTTTAAAATAGACTTTGGGCTCTGTTTTTAGGCATTTCAAGGTCAGATGTTTAATCCCCTTGGAAGCAGAGGGGATTACACACGAGCAGAGACATCTGTTCATGTGTGAGCAGCCACACCTGGCGTCTTCGGGCTGCCTCATGCCCCGGCCTCCACGGGGTTCTCAGATCATCTCCTCCATGGCCTCTCTCATGTTCCAGGCCTGATTTTTTTTCTATTTTTTTTTTTTAAAAGGCATATCTGCCAGGTCAGGGCTCACAGCTAGGAATGAGGCTGGCTGTGTCTTCCCACTTTGCCCATTATATCAGTTAAACTGGGACATGTGAAGCCAAGGAATTCTGCCCTGTTTAAAGCACAGGTCATCGTCCGGTTGGCGGTCTGCCCTACACCAGGCTTCGGTGTAATTTTGAGGTGTGTCGTCCTGAACATTGCTGATCAGATCTCTTTTACTTTGAACGATTCACTGCACTGTGGGCTTGGCGCTGCCTTTCTCCTTCAGGTCCCAGCTGAGATCCCCTGCATCCCTGCGGTGAGGGATGCTGCTCGGGGCTTTCACCGCACAGCACCGATGGAGCTTAATCACGTATTTCCAGGAGTGCGAGCTCTCCCCACAGCCTCTGGCTGGCTTGGCTGCCTTCTGCAGATCTCACTTACAGGTATTTCAGTCTTGCTGCATGTTGTTGAGGAACACCTCACTTCTTAGGGCTTTGAGGATGCCTGCCGTGCAGTGGAGTGCCTTGAAATTAGGAAATGCAGTACTGTAAGTGGCAACACTTGAAAATCCCCTGTGAGACCCATCTCCGGAATTTTTTTGCCTTTGAAAAATGTTCCCATTGATGGGTATGGTATCAGCTCCTTCTTTTCAACGTCCCACTGGAAGCGACATCTTGTCTCCAAAGGCCCACACCGTACCTGACCTGTACAATCAGTAACGTGAGGAAACTCTGAATCAGCCTGCTCAAGTGATGAGCTTACACCCTGGAGTATGGCGAACATGGAGCGCTGTTTGCTTGAATAGCTGTTAAAGTTATTAATAGTCTTAAAAAACATCCTGGAAATTCTTTTCAGTCCATTCTTAGTACTCGTTGACCTCAAACTGGCAACCACATGAAAAAATGTTGGGAGGGGAAGCACGGATTAATACAAGAAAATAGAAACCACATGGTGGAGGGAGGGAAGATCAACAAGGCAGTATTACAGAAACAGAGGGCTGCTTCTCATTTCTCATCCCACCTCTTCTCCTCCTCAGCATTTTTGATCAGGGATTACTCTCTTCTAACTGTTGTTCTTTCTTATTCCTGTAAAAGGGTGGGTCTGTCCTGTTGGCCTGTCTTTCTCCAAGCCACAACCCAGCAGAGATGATATTTTTGATTATTATTAATTATTGCCACTGTTAATTAGAAGGAAGGCCTGTCTGATCCTTTGTGCTGTTCTTAGATGTCTCATCCCCTCCATTTTGCCTTGTTGGTAGCTTTCAGGGGGATTCTGGAGCTTGTGGGTATCTTGAAGAACTGGGCCTGAATAGAGAAAGGCACATTGCATCTAGTCCTGTCGAAAGACTTTGAAATGGTGTTTTACATTATGAAAGCTGCACATTTGTACTATAATTGAATAGTAATAATGATAGCTTAACTAATAAAAATGGGATTTCAAAACACATTTTTCTTTTGCAGCTCAGCCTATAATTCTTAAATGGCTCCCTGCCAAAGCTTTGAAAGCCAAAGATTATTATTTGTCAGCTATTAGAATTTGTGCGTTAAAAGTCTAATCTCCTGTGTTTTGTGCTGTGTGTACTACAGAGCTAACAGCGCTGCGGAAATATTGCTACAGAAATATTGCTTTGCCGGCTTTGCACGTATTGTATAACTGCTGGGAATTTGTTGGCCCTGGCCATAAAGAGGCTGGAAATGGTTATTTTAGCATGCATTTAGTATATGGTCTTCTGGTTGGGCAGCAGAGAGGCAGATATAGCCTTTATCTAGTGCAAGGGTGGACAGCTGAGCTGCTACCACCACATTATATGACATTAAGATATAGCCCATACTGGGAAATGGTAAAAGTCCCCCGTCCCCTGTGCAATCCTCACTTCCTTTCAATACTGCTGTCTTTTATTAGTGAATGGATCAAGCTAGTGTTAGTAATTTCCTCGTACTACTTTGTAGGTGCATCTTTAAACAAATGATGGAGCTCTGGTATTGACCTCAGCTTCTCGCAACAGTTTCCTTGTTTTTCGATTTACAGGTGTGCTGATACAGCAGGCTGGTAATGGCCATTTTGATACTGCGCTTTGTTCCTCACATATTTCAATAATTAGGTGTTTGATAGCGTTGCTTAACAGAAGCGTGACTCTTATAGTCTGAGAATCCTTGTCCTGCGTTATCTTCATTTGACATCTCCGGAGAAGCACAACAAACCCGCCCTGCCACATTTTCCGCCTTGTCTTCGGCAGTGGGTAGTGATGCGTGTGTCACCTCTACGCCTGCTTTGGTTACACGCCATAGCGGCATGCGGCCAGGGTACTTTTAGACGTCCTCGACTTACAGGGAAGTTTTATCATAATGATGTCATTTGTTTCATCTTGTGACCAAAAGAGGAACCTTCTGGGGTGTTAACTGATCAGTATTGGCAGACTGGTCTTTCTGGAAAGAGTGCTGCTCTGAGTTCACTAGCTTAATAACAAGGGAACAGGTGAGGGAAAAGGTACTCTTTCAGATTTGTTTCATGACTTTTTCCCACAATCCAACTTACCGTTTGCATTATCTTAAAAATGTGAAAATGAAACATCTTTTTGTCTTCCAGTGATTTCACATTTTAACAGGAAGTATGGTCTTTATAAGGGATTCTTGATCTTTTCCATGGTTTTCTAATGAATCAAACAGAAAAAAAAAAAGAAAAGAATAAAATAAAGAAATCGGTTCAGACCTCAGGTGACCCCAAGACCACAAAGTTCGAACCATGGGTTGAATATGAAGAGGATAGTGAGGTCTTGTTCATGTAGCTCCTTTCCCTGAGTTTAGAGCAAAGGAATTTGTACCCAGTTAACTCTGTGGTCTGTTTGGTTCCCCAGCTGAAAACCGAACATAGGGGAAATGAGGAACCATCCAGCACTATACAGGTATTGGGACATACCCAGTCAGCACTTGCTTCACTTCTGAATTGTGCACATTTCTGGAGCAAGCACAAGTAGCAAGGAGACGGGACATGAACCTGGCAGATGCAGAAGAACATACAGATCCTTTTCTGAGGATTGGCTTTATTTTCACAGAAACTCACATTACTGGCCTTGATACCTGAGCTTGTGCTAGCAACTCCAGCCAGATGATTAGAGGATGCATTTTTCTCTTTTTTCCAACTTTTCCGGGTAAACCAAACAGCTCTACTCAGGATCAGTTTTCTTTGCTAAAGAGAATTATGTGTTGTTTTCTGCTGGCTGTTCAGTGCCACCAACATAGCTGAACTTTTGCCAACATTGCGGGCAGAGGGCTTAAGTCACCCCAAAAGTTGTCATCAGACAAAAGCGGTGATGAAAGGGAAATGTCTGAGTTTATGTTGGCTTTGTACTTCTGCAGATGGTCTGACTTTATTTGATCTGATCTTCCCCTGAATGATGGTGATAGATGTTGCGTTTGGGATCACCAGGTACTTTAGTGCAAAAATTTCGATGTCGTAAACAGTTGGAAGGATGCATCAGATCCCATCAATTTAATGAAACATTTACAAAACCTCCAAATGTCTAAATTATCAGTTGCTTCATTTATTTAGACTGCTTGCTTCTACTTCTACAAATAAACTGTTACTCTCATTCCATTTCTCTTCTTGCTACACATGTAAAACTTTCATGTATCTGGCAACTCATTTTTGTTGAATCTTGGCTCCTGAGAGACAGATCTGGAACACATTTGCAGTGGGGAAATCCAGCAGGAAGAAATTTGCTGGCTTCACTGGAGCAACAGAGATCAGAAACATCTTCAAGGAGACTCCTTTGCATGTAAATGCAGTTTGAACAAAGCCACATATGGGTGAATGAGTAGCGAAAGAGTTGTCCTAGCAGTGATGCACATTTCACCTTCTAGGAATTTTGAAAATAGAAAATACTTTAAACAAATGGACCCTTTTCAATCGGCTTTTGTTACAAAAACGAGTCACTCGTGTATTTTAAGTAAGCATGAAGACTGAGATGCAACAGGACTCCTAAGGCCGGCACTGACCACAGGTGTGACTGGTACCACTGCATCTGAGGGTTTTATTTCACGTCTTTAAGCCCACTATTCTTTGGGCAAGGAGCTTCTACCTAGGGCAGGAGTTCTGTACATGGCAGGCGTGTGAGATTTGGCTCTGTCTTGTTATACGGTCTGCACAGGCAACCAGTATGCACTTATCCAGCTGCACACCTTTAGAAAATGTTTTAATTAATTGCATTGATCACAAGGGACAACGTGGGGCAGCATGTGTGGATTTTGTCGTCTATAATGTTCTGCTAACTCATGATGGAGTTGGAAGAATCAACTTTTTTTTGGAAGTCTACTCCAAAAATTCAGTCTCTGGTTTTGGGTTTTTTTCTCCTTTTCTCACTTGTGCTTACCACTAAGGATTTTGGAGGCCAAATTATGCTCACATGTACATCCCTGTGACCACATTGCCATTGAGGACACTAAAACTTAAGTGAGATGAACTGCTGAATCAGGGAGTCCTCAAAAAGTACGTGCCCATCTGAGCAATGTGAGGGGTGTCTAAAATTAGCATAAATATTTGAGACATCAGACCCAATTCAATCGTGATAGCAATCTGTCAGATGACCTTGACCTTCAGGTGGAGGCCCGATTTGGTTGTGTGGCTCTTCATGGCCTTGCATGAAGCCTGGAGTGCCAAAAATCATGAGCAGGTTTATGGTTGTACAGTATATTTGAAATTATATTTTCTTGCTTCTCTTGCTAATGACAAATATTCAAGTGTGGAGTTTAAACTGCTGGTTTCTGTGAACCTGGCTCGTTTTGAGTGGATTGGGTCAGGAGCCCTTCCACCGGTAACACCGAAGGAACGGCGACCTTGGGCAAGAGGGCAGCAGTGGGAAAGGCACCGTTGGATCTGGGAAAGGACATCTGCCCAGTAACTGAACTAGCACTTCTGCTGCACACTAACGAGCTAGAGGTAATTAGGGTGCCGTCATGAAAGACCTCTTAATCTGCGAGGGGAGCCAGATTGTTTGTGAAACAGATGAGGTCAGCGTGGCTTTGACCTGAAACATCTCGCTCTTCACTGTGTGGTGTACCAAGACCCAGAGGTCATGTCCAGGGTACGCTGAAATCCCCCGTAGCTGCTTTTACTTTGCTTTGGTTACTCTGATTGCGTATTTGCAGAGCATTTAAGGCTGGTTTCACGCAATGACTGCTCGCAGTTTATGCATAATACTAACTCATTTTTTTCTTCTGGAATTTTTTAATTCTGCAATCAAAATACTCTTCTGCCTGTAAAATCCGTATGAAGGCTTGTGGGGAGAATTGGTATTCACTCCGCAAATGCTGGTGTTCAATTTAAACAGGTGTCAGGCAAACTCATCTAAAGAAATTATAAAGCTTAATGGTGTCTTCACTCGTCATTTGTCATTTATGTCATCCCATACAATGAAAAGGCATTGCTGACTCTTAACTGTCCTCAGGAACATTCTCCATTTGAAATTGCTTCAGAGATGACTGAATATTATTTAACCAGAAACTTAAGAGCAATAAATAGTGCATTTTAGAGACTGCTGGGAAGATTGATGGGAAAGGATCTTATTCTCTTTCAGACTGTAAACAAGAAGTAATAAATTAGCTGGACTGATCTCAGCAGTAGGAGATAGATTACACTCTATCAGTCGAAATAAGTCTTGCTCTTATACGTGACTGCTTTTGAAAGAATGGGCATGTTTAAAAAAAAAAAAAGGGGGGGGGGAAAGGACTGATGCCCATGGAAGAGGCTATGTACTTCCACTTACAATATGCACAGACATTTGGAAAAGGCAGGAAATATGCAAGGCAAAAGATCTGAGGTGAAATAAATGGTGACAGAGAGGATCTCAGATTAATTAACACCTTTAAAAACCACTCATTTCTGACCACACCAATAATGATATACCAAATAAAAAGCTTGAATTAAAAAATATACAAAGCCAGACAAGTTGTTACCAGTAAAAGTAATGGCCCAAAGAAATGAGTTATAGGAGACTAGCCAAACAGGCAGTATAATGCGCCTTTATTATTCCTTATTCTCCTTATGAAAAATGCAGAAGAAATTACCAAGTAATTGGTAGATAGTAAACAAGGTTCTCTGAACAGAGAACTGCCAATAAAATAATACACATCTATTTTTGCTCATCTGAAGCATTGAAAAATGATGAATTGGGTGATTCAAGCCCATGAGATGATCTTATAATAAGAACTTTAATTGCTTTCTGGTATCTGTGGTCTTTTGTATAGTCCATGTTTTTGTAAAAGGCCTGAAGCTTACTTTAGAGAGGGAAAGAAGGAAAAGGAAAAGGAAAAGGAAAAGGAAAAGGAAAAGGAAAAAAAGGAGAAAGCAAAGTTTCTCCTGTAAACCCCGGTGTCCAGAGCAGAGGCTTCAGGAAAGTCATCAAAAAATGTGAAGCTTCTGATTAAAAACCACAAGCGCTAGCAACGTGTCCAGAGGTTGAGCCAGCTGAGGGGAGCAGTTATGGTGGCAACCCAGCTTCCATGAAGGACGTATAAGATGTCCAAACAGGTCGGCAGCACAGGAATCACTGTAAACATTGCCAGCTCTGTGGAAGGCAAAAGTCTGTGTCCTTGCCCCCTCTACAGATATGCACGCATATAGCTGTGTTCTATATATAGATGTATAAAGAGCATATATAGATGTGCACACTTATAGCTGTGCATGCATGGGATAAAATAGCCTGAAGAACAGCCTAGTCATGCTGTGAGGCAGCGAGGACAAGAGCTTCAACAGAAGGGGAAGAAGCAACTGAGAAGACGGCTCACCGGAGAGAAAGGGAACCACCATTTCTTTTAAGCACAGAGCTGAAAGATCAATTTTATATTTGTAGTGACAACTATATTCACAACCCCCATCTTCACAAGTTTTGAATGTTCTCCAATGCTTCGCGTGACATTTTTGCTGGCTGTAAAATGACGGTCAAAAAGAAAACCAGTTTAAGTGAAATCCACTGGCTCATTTGTACGTTAAGCACAGTTGTGCGTCTGCTTCTTTGGCTGCCCTCTGGAAGAGCTCAGGTTTTCCCCACGTTAACTCTATCACCGTCAGGTACCTCGCTTGCCCCCCCAACCTGGCAGCCCCCCTGGAGAAGCCCACCTCCCACGACATCCACACCACCGCAGCCTGCTCCCGTGCACGAAGCCATCTAGAGCGAGCCCCGGCACTTCGGCACTTCTCAGACTGGAGGAGACCAGAAGAGAGACTTGGGGAAATCTGTTTTATCCTGTGGGACACACAGGCCCTTCCAGTCTCCTCTTTTTTCTTCCAGAAAGAGCCAGCTCTTAACGTTAGTCACTGCAGGTGTGTCACCGGACCCTTGGAGGTCAGCCATCCCCCGGCCGGGACTGCAGCGTCTGGGCTCCGTTAAAAGCTGTAAACACGAAACCCAAGTCTTGGGTTGTGCCAAGCGGCAGTGCAGATCCGTGATTCACCACGGTCGCAAACCCGTGCCACCGCAGCTCCCCGCGGCAGCAGCACGGGGCTTTCTGCACCCCGAAGAGGGAAAGAGGCAAAGGTGCGATGGGTGCCGGTGACTTTACACGGGAGGTGACACCAGCACGACTCAGGAGGTGACACCAGCCGTCCATAAGGCTCCCAGCACAATCCCCGCACCCCCCCCCAGGGAATGGACATGGGGGAGGCTGTATTTGACTCTTCTTGCGTGATTCAACATGCCCCTCCTCCGCAGGAGCTCTGGAGCAGGTTTCCATGGCTGGATGCACCTCCTTGGCTGGGTGCACATCTTCACGGGACACATATAATTTCATGGCACTGCCAGTCGTGGCAGGTAACGGTGGATGTTTTACTGCTGCCAACGCTGGGTCGCCTGGCAAGGTGCCTCCTTCCCTCACCTTCCTTCTCTCTGGCCAAACAGATGCGAGCTGATAGGCAGAATGTGATTTTTTTTTCTTTCTTTCTTTCTTTCTTTCTCCAGCTGCTTTGCATTCGGATGGCTGTTGCCCTCAGCAGCCCCTCCTCTCCCAAATCTGCATGCCTGCCTACGTGCAGCTATTCCAGCCCGGCCGCAGCAAGGCCAGCAGCGACCCGCAGATGCAATCCAGGCAATTGCCCCATTTAGTTCAGAGTGGGTGGAGGCAGGACTGGGTGATTAAGCTGGCACAGGTGTAATGGTGCCAAACACCAGCGGAGGATAGTTTGCCTATTCCCCCACTCACACACGCTTAAATCATCTGCCAAACTTGAATGGTTTTTCGCAGCTTTCACCCCGAAAACCCAAGGTTGTCGCCTCCCCCCTCTATCGCCAGTCGCATTTCAAGTCCCTGCGGCACAGCAGGGAGATGCTGCAGCTGTTCAAACAAACCCTTTCTGGAAACGCTAACACAAGCAGGCAAGAGGAGAGCGTGCCGATTCTAATGCTGCTCTTTGGAAATGGCTGAACCATTTGGCTGCAATTTCCCCCTGAATTTCAGCTGGAGGTAGTACCACCCCTTTCTCTTCCAGAATAAAAGATTTCTACCCTTACTGTTACCAACTGGTAAGGATTTGGTTTTTTTTTTTATTTTAAGTCTGTATAATAGGATACAGAAATCTGCCATCAGCCCTACCTAAAGTGATGAAGTACAAGATCCTCCCTAAACTCATTTACTTATCGTACAGCACGCATAATTCCTGCCCTGCAGAGTTTACAGTCTCAGCTATGTTTTGTACTTGTCCCAGTGAAGTGCTTGGGACTTTGTAGCATGTAACTGATATCCAAAAATGGAGTTCATCAGCAATCCCAATATGTAAGAAGTAATAAACGATTCAGGAATGCCACTATACAAAAATCTCTGTAAAGAACCCTTGTAAATTTTAAGACAGGACCCTGAAAATCCTAAGTTATATTGACTGTATCAATTTTCAAAAGTTCATTGTAACCAGAACTACAGGCTTATGTTATGTAAATTTTACAGTGTTGATGAAGCTGGGTTGCCGTGTGTTTGTTGTGGTTGTGTCACTTGTACAAAGTGGCTGTAAAATGTTATTTTCCCAACATAATAAAAATTAGCGTCCTTTTAAGCCAAGGTGAAATGTTCACCTTGAAGCACATTGCTAGAAAGTTTGGCCTGTAATTTATGTGGCCAATTCAGACAGTATTAAGAGATATCAGTACCTCTGTATTGATCCAAACTTGTTCAGAGATTTCAGGAAGTGAATTTAAAATTATTTCTCCCTCACTTGCAAGATGGTTTTGGACTTTTGTCTGAAAAAATACCCAGATACACAGCTCACTGGTTCAGGGGTAAGACTCATATCTCTTCAGAGGGTTTTGAATCATCCAATAATTCTAAATGCTGTACAGGGAAGGAAATAGGCAGGCTTTATGTTGTTAGCAGGCTGCTTCCCACTTCTTAAGGGTTTTTGTTGCTTCTGCATCCCGTTTTCCCCCACCGGACGAGAGTGGCTGTGACTCTGAGGACAGGTTGTGACACGCAAGAAGATCAGCAGAGCCCTCAGGGTTAGCAAGCATGTTTAATCACTAAAGCAGATGAAAATCAGAATGAAAACATGTTGCTGGGAGTAAAAAAAAAGATTTGGTTTATGAAGAATACTAGAGAGGAAGGAAAGGATGTCTTAATATTTTTGGCTGTTGGTTGCAGTGTTCGATAGCTCGCTCTCTTTTTCCAGATGAGTTGAGCTATGAAGGTCAGCTTTCTGTGCTGGCTGCGTAGAAGAGGTACTTACAGCAAGGCAATTCTAAGTTTTCTAAGTCATTCAATATCTCTTGACGCTTTACTTAATAATTGCTTCAGATGACCCAAGGGTGAAGTCGCCACCAGCATTGCTACAACAGCTATAATGGCACACTACTGTCACCTTAATAACTTTATGTACTGCTAAGTTTAATGAAAAATGTGCCACTTCAGTGAGGCCAAAGACACCAGAAAATCGGGTTTGGGAAATAACAGTGTTACTGCCGAAATGTCATCTCCTTGGTGGGTGAAGAAATTCATTCAATAAAGTTATAAAAATTCTCATAAATGTTCGACAGCTTTATGTAAATGCAATAAACCAAAGGCTTAGGGAGAAGAAGTGAAACTCATTTTGCATTTATGATGCGCAACAAAATTATAATGCAGATGAGGACAAAATGACCTATAAATGTTAAACACGTGGTTTAATATAGAATATGGCAGCGGTAGCCCTGCTGAGCGGGCACGTGCAGTACTGCCACGTTACGGGCAGCATGGCATCGTCAGTGCTGGAGCGGGTGGTGAAAGAGCAATGCACAGCTCTCCCTCTTCCAAAGTAACTGTTGGACTTTGTGGTCTCGGTCCAAAAAACCCTGAGAAAACGAGGCATATTTGTGAGTCTAACTCTTGGAAACTTAACACCAGCAAGAGTGGGTTTATCTCTATTGAAAGTTTTTCTTTCCTAAAGGGTTGAAGTCCACCCTGGGCTGAAAGCCAGCACAAGGTCTTTTTGGACTGTAGGCGCCTTCAGGGTGAAAGCTGCAGCCGTCTTGTATTTGGCCTAACTTGAGTTCAAGTTGCTGTGTGGCTGAAATCTCACCGTCAGGGCTCTTCCCATCCCGTTGAGAGAGGAAGGAGAGAAAGCTGTGAGGTGTCCCACCGAGGACCCCTCGGCACAGCCGGACAGACGGGTGGGCGCTGTCCCCCTCCTTGGCTGGCTCTCCGTCCCCGTCCCCTCACCCCCTTTGCCCGTGGACCTGGGCGCACGCAGGACCTGCCGTGGCCAGACCACGTTCAGTTAAATCCGCAGATTGCTGCAAGCTCCAATATGCTCGTGCGTTGCACAAGCACATTGGGGGGGAAAAAAGTCTCCTCTTTAAAAGATGACGATGGTAAAGCAGATCACTGATGCTGTTCTTGAACATAAGTTAATGCCAGCATCTTCTCTCTTGATAACGAGTTTTTCTCATCCTGTTCACCCTTGAGCACAGGTATATTTTGACATATTCATGACATGTGTGGCTGGGTCTCCTCTTTCAGTACAGAGCATGGCCATTGCTGCTCAAGACGATGCTGCTGGAGGTCAACTTACAGCAGGTTTTATTTCCGCCTGTAGTAGACACCTATGTGCAGAGAAGCTTATGGTGATGATCCGGCTCTCCTACTGCCGATTTCCACGGCAAACTGGGACCTTTGGCTTGCTACCCTGCCGTGCTGGCAGGCTGAACCGAGCCGGAGGCTGCTCTGGGTAACCCACCGCAGGGGCACGGACCACGACGCGGGACCTCGTGAGATATAACTGACTGTGAAGTGCCGCTTTCTAAGCCGTGGAAATCGGGCAGCTGCCGGGCGAGCAGCCCGGGCAGCCGTGCCGGGGCTGGCATCGGCAGCCTTGCATTTGTAGCCACCCATGGGTCACAGCCCTTTCAAACCTCCTCCGTGTATTTAAGTTGACTAGTCAGCACAGGGTGGGTTTGGGCTTTTCCATTTGTTTTTCTTCCTTGCCCTCCTACTACAATCCTTTTGTCTCATTTCCACTGCTGCAAATCATTTATGAGCAATAATTTCTGAGTGTAAATCAGAGCAAAATCAGGCCCTGGCAACATGGGCGAAAGGAAGCCACAGAAAGATAGCAGAAACTGATTTGATGCTGTAACATCAGCAAGCCTGCCAAATTTCCAGGCAAAGAGCTGGAGACTGCGTTAGACTGACTCATCACTATGTTTGCAACTCTGGGGAGGTTTGCAGCTGGTTGGGTAAGTATGTTGAGCGGAGAAAAAATTGTTGAGCAAAGAAGAAAAGAAATCCATGCCAAAGGCGTACTGGCTTTGATACCTCATTCCCGTGCTGAAATTTAGACAAAGGGCTGTTACGGAGTTGTGTTTTCTTAATATCTAGAGCCTGTTTCAGACCACGTTCAATTAGATCTGCAGATTGCTGCAAGCTCCAATATGCTTAATAATGAGTTTCCTCATCCTGTTGACCTCTGAGCACAGGTTTATTGTGACATATGTGTGAGATTTCTCCAAAATCCACCCGTGGCCTGACAATTGGGAAGGCAGAAGTGTGAGACTGCACACCCATCAGCTAGGCTGACCTTAGCTCCCAAGCCTCTCCGGCTGTGACATTGCTGCAAACACAGCTGTCAGCCCATCTGGAAACACACATCCCATCGGGAGCCTGAGCCACGAGGTGGACCTCAGGCGCTTTGAGGTGTCCGGAGAGCGCTGGGTGTTCAGGCAGAGCACCATCTTCACCGACCCTGCCCTCAGGGACATCTTTGCAGGGGACTTTTTAGGCACGGAAGCATCCATACGGTGAGTGGCGAGCCCAGGGCTGGGTCAGGATGGCTTTCCAGCAAACTTTAGTTTTCTACTATTTAACATTCTTTTTACTTGAGCGTTGTACTATTTAATGTGGGGCAAACAACTTCCTCTGTACTGCGTAGGTGGTGGGGTTACGGATTTGGGCGCGCATCTGGTCTAAGTCCTCTGCCATCGGCCTCATAGTCAAAAGGCTGAAACAGATAGGATGGCTCACGTTGGTGTGGGTGTGCACAACTCCGTACACATGTCCCTGCCCCAGCCTGTCAGGTGGGTGCTCGGAGCTCTGGTCACGGATTCCAGTCTCACCTGCTATGTAGAAATACTCACCTCCATTTCCTCGGATCGCTCTCCTCTGACTAGGCACTCAATCTTCTGCGTTGCAAAACTGATGCTGGAGGACACCGCATGCGTTCTTGGCATCTCCCCTCTTCTTCTTTTTTATACCTATCTTATTTAAACCTGAAAATATGAAATAAGCTGCAGCTAGTAGTTTTCTCAGTCTGTGGAAGACTATGTTACAAGGAAGCAGTGATAGTGAATTGCTTTCCTTTCAGGGAGCTCTACTGGTAGGGATTTTTTTCTTCAATTTTCTTCTTTTTTTTCCTTCAAATTTTTTGATTGATGCTTGGATTTTATCTGGCTGTCGATTGACCAGGAAACTGAATGTAAACATACCAGACTTTCAGATGATGAAATGATCGTGTTTATTTATTACATTTCCTTACAGTTTGATTCAGCTTCATCTCTGACCTAAAGCAGAAATCACAAGCGGAATTGCTTGAAGTGAATATGGGTTTCTAGGTCAAACAGACCTTAGGGGCTGAAATTATATGTAGGCATCTTATTTGTCCCAGCAATAGCTGAGGTCTATGTTTGTTTTGTAATGACTGTTTGTGTTCTGGTAGTTCCCATTAGGGAAGAAGATAGCGAAGAATAAGAAGTCCTGAAGAATTTATAGTCTACTTTTGGCTGAGGTGCAGTGAAGCTAATGACACAAGCAATAGGAAGGAAGGTGGGAGGAATGGCAGGGATAACAAAAACAGGATTGCGTGGTTATATAGATGATGTATGTGGGTAGACTGTGGTTCTGAATCACATGCAGAACGGACACTGCTGAAATCCAAAGAGCTGACACAGCGTTGCTCACCCTTGTACACTGAGGCTTTTGTGGACGGCAGGGTCGGACGCTGAGGGCACGGACCTGGTCACACAGCTCAGGAGAGCTGCCGAAAGCTGGCAATGGTTCCCTTGCTTATAACGATGCTTTGAGACACCTGGGAAGAAGGGAACACTTCCAAATCAAATGGTAGCTTTCCATGAAGTCTTTTGGGAGGGCCACTGCTGATGGGAGAGGGAAAGGACGCAGGCTACCAAATGACCTTAGTTTTTGACTTACGAGACTTCTTTTCCTGTTCCTGTGTTTACCAGCTAATGGTATAAAGTCAACGTTGCCTTTGATGTGTGCCAAGATGTTATCAATGGTGTACATAGTAATTCATTCAGGTGGGAGTAGGTAATAGTCTAGGAACAATTTTATCTATCCATGCTATAGTCTATAAAATGCCTGCTGCTGATTCATACTGCTGTTGTTTGCCTTTTAGTGTTTTGCCAACATTTGCCTATCTAGTGCTTGCCTAGAGGTGGACTCATCTCGATGTGTGAAGCCATATGAAACCCTAATCGGGAAGTTTTATATCCTTATGTAATCATCTCTGATGTCCATGGCAATCTTTGTTATTGAAACTCTTGCATGTAAGAGCCATAGCTAGTCATGGTCCATTAGGAGGAGCATAAAGGCACAGCATCAGTCCAGAAGAGTTTTGTCGGATTAGATTTGACATGAAATGATGCACAGAGACAAGGAAGAAGCAGAGGTAGGTCTTTATACAAACCAGTACGTTTTTGCCTTCCTTGTTTTTAGAAAGCACACATCACATTTGCTTGTGAAATCCCTGAAGCAACTTTTGCAAGTTTGGGCAGAACTGCTCCAGCTGAAGACCCAGTGGGAAGGGGCTGGTACTGATGGTCCTGAGTGTTCTTTCTCTTTGGTGACGTAGCCTTTTGTTTCCTTCTCTTTATTTATCTATCTGGCGGGAATGGTGTTTGTGTAATAGCAGCTTCTTGCTAAATTCTAAAGCCCACGTATTGCCTTTTCCTCTCTCTGGGCAGAGAGAGAAGTGTGAGGATAGGAGTACAGAACAGACTGTTCAGATTTAGCCTTATCTGGAGTGTATTTCCCTTCTGCGCTCGAGGGTGGGGAGAAGCTGCCGGTCTTTTTTCTCGCAGGTGTATGGACCATGTTCAAAAGGTACTTGCATGCTTGACAGATGCTTTCCTTTTCTCGTTTGCTTTCATTATTAAAAATAAATAGCAGGGAAACACCAAGGGCCAGAGTGCCTGTTTACATTTCAAAATTCAAATATACAAATGTGATTTCTTCCCACCTTGATGGGAGTAAAAAGAAATTATGAGAAATTCACTCATTTTGCATCTTTTCAAAATATTTTAGACATGAATTCGGTTGTTATTTTCCCCCACTAATTTTTGCGAAGCCTTAAAGTGAACCCGTCAGAATACCCAGTGCAGCAGAGTTAAATAAATACGTCAGGGAAGGGAGTCCCGTGCCTTCCCGTCAATGCTGTGCCACCCTGGCAGGTTGAACTGCAGCTCCAGCTGCAGGCTGAGCCCCATCCCATTACCGTCAAGCCTTGCTTCCTGGGCCCAGATTTGATTTCCATGCCTGAGTAAACCCACCCACACGCCAGACTAAGTCCCGCTGCGCCTGACATTTCTGTTCTGAGCAGGCTCCAGGATTCAGGACCTGCCTGGGAAAATACACAAATATGATTCAGCCGTGCAGGTCCGCTTCCTCGCCATTTGTGTTAGCAGAAGGGAAAGCCAGAGGGGAACTCAAAGGCAACCCCACTGTGCTGAAAACACACTTGGAGACATCAAGAGTCACAGCCTTATAGCTGGACACAGTCAGTCCAAAGCATTTTATTTTTAGGGAATCGCACCAGAAACTAGAATGGCTCATTAACAACAAAAATACACTAGAGGAGACGTGCTAATCGCTGCTCAGATTTCCATGCCGCAAAGAGCATGACAGTAGTTTCTCGGGGGCTGCTCCCCGCGTGGCTTTGGCCCCTGTCTGAGATGACACCACTTTTTTCCAGACTTCTGCCGAGTTCTCAGGAACGGCTGTTAATTGACTGTGGCATCTTTTGGCCGCTTCCAGCACCTGCAAGATAAAGCCAGAGCTGAAGACCCAAGTGTCTGGAGAACGGCACAGAGATCCCCCCGGTGCTGCCTGCCTCTGGGAGGCAGGTATTTAGGAGCTGATACGCTATGGCTGGGGTCTTAGAGATACGGTTGCTTCAGGGCGTTATTACTTATAAAGACTAAAATCTCCAGTATAACGGGCAGTCAGACCAAAGTGTTCTCATATGAGGGGACGATAGGATACTGCAGGCCATTTCAAAGTCTCTCATCAGCCTCAGAAAGATTTCATTATAGGATCGCCTGAAGTTAAACCACCAGCTGAACAGAGGAGGGGAGATGTAGGCTGCTTTCTTATTTAAAAATCCAGACTGTTGCACATGTTGTGAGGCTAATTGCAAATGCTGCTTCATTTTCTTGGTTCCTTTTTCATAAGGGGAAAAGAAATCTGATGCAGTTGCTCTCTCTTTCCTACCGTACCATTCATGTACCAGATCAGGAGACCAGCAATTAATTCCTATCCCTTGTTCCACAACTGCAGTCTGTGTCTCTGAGCAAGTCAGATCACCCCTCTAGCCCTTTGTTTCTTTACCCTGCGATTTGCAAGAGAACAGTTGGTGCGAGGCAAGTGTTTAGGTCTTTGAAATCCTTCCCTGGGGAAAAAGACTGCAAATACCCTGGGCAGGATCTGTGTACCCATGTGTTTGCAAGGCTGTGGCACAAAGGGGCTCTGGTTTTCACTGGGCCTTAAGGTGTTAGTGCAAGGCTACAGAGCCATCATGATAATCCTCCTTTTCCGAGCTCAAATGGAAAGAATAACAGGGATTGACAATGAAAATGGCAAGAGCAGGGCGGTAAAAAAGGGAGAGGTATGCTGAAAGGAGGGAGAGGTTATGAAAGAATGACCCGGGACAAGAACAGCAAATAGAAAAAAAAAGGGCTTTGCATGCAGGAAGGAGAGAAAATGAAGCAACAGCACACTGTGGCAAATAAATATAAAGAAATAGAAAGATGGCTATTAACAGGTGGACTAGAGCAGATGAAGCAAAAGGACAATGGAATGGTTCATGAGGGAACGGGGAAAGAGAGAGCGAAGGGAACAGTGTGTACTGATAGCTGAGCACTCAGGAAAATGCAAATGGTGGTGTTTAAGAAATCTTCCTGTGTTCCTTGGAATTAGGATGCTTCTGGCTCTGCTGCAGGATTGAGAGTGAAAGCCAATCTTCTTTGATCTGCTCCAGTGGTGCAGAATGACTCTAAGGGAATGTATCAATTAAGAAAATATTGAAATTGCTAGTACAGCATTTTACATATCTTAGGTTCCACTGAAAGCAGGGTGCATTGGAAAATAAATGAACCATGATACTGGCACTACGACAATCCACTGAGCTCTTTGTGGAAAAGGGTAGCAAAAGGTACAATTGTGCATTTTCTGTGGATCTTAATGATGACCGCTGTGTTATAAAATTGCTGTGCTTTGGTTGCCAGGGCTTGCCTCCCACAGTAGCAGTGTAAAACAGTGCTTCATGAATTTGGTAACCTTTTTACCCATGAAAATGTATGCCAAACTCCTACCAGTTAATTTCCTGAAGGCATGAGCAAAAAGCCAGAACCCCTGGTGTGAAATGTTAAATATCAGACAAGATTGGTCATAGGAGGAAAACTGCAATGTTCACAGGCTGGTGATGACACAGGCTTTAAAGACAACAGAGAGATGTAGGAAAGGAGCTTACCCTCTTACTTGTTGGCCCAAATTTTACGAGCACTTTCAGGTGAGTAAGGCCCCACAACACCTAGTGCAGCACCAGATATTCTTAATTATTGCACAAGGCATCTTGGCACTCGGGCTGTGAGTTAAAAGTCTTGTATTCCTGGTGTACGAATGGGAAAAACAAGAGCTGAAAACACAGATGCCTAATGGTAGGCTCTTTCCCTCATGTTCCTGCACCTACCAAAGTGCTTTCCACTCCGTGCTGTTATTAACTTAAATGGAGACACTTCAAAAGGACTTTAAACAAGATGTGCAAAAAAAGAAACTTCACTTTCTTTGCCTAAGGCCACGTACGTCATGACTGGAGATCATTCACCAGATTCATCAGGTCCATGGCTACTCTATTATCTGGCTTCACCAAACAAGAAATCATTTAATCTTCCTGCGCCTTTGTCCTCTCATGAGGCTGCTGATCCCAACTTCTGTCACTCATCTGGGATGTAACGAGCACTATGTATAATGCAGAGCATTAGGTCAGCCGGGAGCAGAGAGAAGCGTTAATGTTATGAGTCTTGTGCTATGACTGCAGCCTGTCATAATTGTGCCGCTCCATCTAGCCACATATGCACTCACTTGCATTTTCCTGGCACTGTATAGAGTGGGAAGATCTTGTCAAATAGCTTAATAGTTCCTTCATCTTTGAGGGAGATGATAAGAAAAGGAGATGGGGATCTGGGTGTTCTTTCTTTTTTTTACCATAGCCAAGTAACAATTGTAGATACATCTTTTATTATGTGATTTTTGCCTGATTCAAAAGTGAATAGAAAAAACATCAAGTGCTACAATATGCAGTAGCATATCCAGATTTATTCTGCTGTGGATATAAAATAGGGAAATAACACTCTCAGGGCAGTGTGCTATCAGCTTTCAAAATTCCCATGAGGAAATTATGTAAATCTCTATTCAGTCAAAGTCAACAGACTTGTAGGAGAGTCAAACAAGGGTAATTCCAGATGAATCAAACAAGGGTAATATATGAGTACCATGGCAGGAGAAACAGTCTGTCTGCCTCCCTAGTTGCATGCATCGTTCACTGGACTTGCAGAGGCAGTTTAGAGCAAGGGGAGGAAAAGCTGCACAGATAACCAGTACAGCTGGGAAACAGTTCCAGAAAGCTGGAAAAGAACTGCGGTTAATTTGGGGTTCGGGCTATCATTTCTGTGTTTTTAACTATATGTTTGTTAACGAAATGTCATTTTAATCCAAAGATAAATTTTTTTTTTTTTTTCAAAAAATGTAAAAATAAAAGGAGTTTAATGGGACAACTGTGTTACAGTTTTACTTTTCTAAACCAATAGGATTTGATAAAATCAAAATCATTAAGTGTATGTCTGTATCCAAATGGGTGGTTTTGTAGAGAGAAAAAGTTTCGGTCAAAACTTCTTTCCAGCCCAGCAGATGGTTTATTAATAGAAGGAGTGTTTGCATGCCTGGCTGGAAGTTATGAAAGGGACTCATAGGGCGCAGGACAGAGACTGCGGAGGGAGGTTTCTCAACAGCCCATTGAGAGCAGTGACCCAACACGGGCTGGAGAAAGATGCAAACAAGCACCAACAATAGAGCTGAGGATTAGGATCTTTTGGCCCAGCCGTTTCCCGTAGGTGAATGCAAGAGCTGAGCGGTTCTGCTCCGAGTTAGCCACTTGTTTACTCAGCATCGCAGAGGGCAGCCAGCTTTTCAGCATTGATTAGATAACCAGAAACGTGGCCAACACCTAACCACACGCTAACGTCGCGCTGCCAGGGTGCGGTGTGAGACTCCTCTTGAAAAAGGGTCGCTGCCATCAGTGGTGCCCCCCATCCCTGTATGAAATGTTCCTCCGTCCCGACCTGTAGTGTCGCAGCTCCAGGCCACCGGTCCCTCCATGTACGTGCACGGTTCCTTCTGCTCTTCAGGTCGTTGTCTCAGACCGATCCTCTCCCCCCAGCGTGGTTTCTAAGGAGCTCCCCTTTCTCAAGTCATTTCTGCTAGGGGCAAATGGTGGCCCGCTGGTCACCTCGTTGTCTTAACTGGTGAGAAGGTATGAGTAGGGTCATCTTCTCCTCTGGAGATGGTCCCTAAAACCACTGCCGCCTTCTGCTTTCTGCTCAGGAGAGATGGAACCCCCCTCCTGGACCCAAAGCTGTAGGGGAAGGGGTTGCTCTGGTCCTACCCACGCTGCCTGCAATAAAGCAGCAAGAGGCATCATTATATACTGAAAGAGCTTTCCGGCTTGTATTTGAATATTCACCCAAAGGGGCTTTCATTCCTTTATTGTATTTATAGGTCCCCAGGCTTGGGAATATTGGCTTAAATGAGGCAAATGGTAACAGTTGAAGTTAAATCCCAACACCTGCTCTCGTAAGCTGTAGCTGTCATCTCTGTTCAGCTGTTCTCCAGCCTCCTTCACAACGGGTCTGTCCCTTGTAATCAATGCACAAAAATCTCATTGGCTTCTTTGGCCAGCTCCAATCTCCCTGGAAAAGCTCAGGGGTAGGAAACCTGCACCATTGACCATAAGGGCATGGGCAAAACGTTAATGTTTGTGCGCAGTGTTGGGCGTTATGGCACAATGTTTGCTTTTTTATCTTCTCTTGTTTGACTGCAGGTGGAGGTGTGGCCAACATCTCTTGAAGGAGGAGCATGTGCTCTTGTAATATTTTATTTGAGCCTCTTGTATCCATAGGAGGGAATGACCTTTTAACAATGTCTCTCGTCTAGTTTCATTCTCATGGTCAATGAATCACACCACAAGCTTTGATCGACTAAGTGTGAAAATTACACCGTAAGGTCATCTGTCTCTTTGAAAAAGCAGCTGTTCCATTTTTTCTGTCTAATTGAGTTTGTCCTGCTGAGAAGGACATGGAGTTTCTTTCATATTTCAAAGTGATGAGTTCTTTGCATAATTTCAGTGAATTTTGGGTAGGAGAGGGACTGCTTCTGCTTATTGCTCCTTCATTCTCAGAGGAAATGTAGCAGGCTGATTTCATTATCGATGAAATGTAACTCACACCAGGCTGCTTAATGGCATTCCTGCACCAACGTGATGTGTGTCACTGAGGGTCCTCTATATTTCACCTATTGCTGTCGGGTTGGCGTTAGCTGGGACTGCTGCAGAGGCAGTGTTTGAATTCCCCTGGAGTAAAGAGCACCTGTATGAGAGAGAATTCTCCTGTTCCTGTTTGGCTGACTCAATGGCAAACTGGTGCCTAGTTCTCACATTTCCCTGCAGTACTGTTCTGGGGAGAATGGAGGAGAAAGAAATGTAAACAGAATAAAACCCAAACAAAAACAACAAAAAAGCCATAGCACAAAAACAACCAAAAAAACCCCCAAACCAAACAAAAAAGCCAAACCCTCCAAAATCAAAGAGCTGCTAGAAGGCCCTCTCCTTCCTTACATGTTAAACACAGCCTTGAGCGTCCAATTTATATCAGGGAATAACCAAAGCTGAATCACAGAAACTTCTGACCACTCTGCCTATACTTAGGCAAGCACACAGATACCAGTGGTGCCACGGCAAGGTTAAGACCGTGACTCAAGCCATTTTGAGATAAGGAAGCAAAACTGTGTCTCCTAGAGTCATAAAAGCAAAACAAGGTCAAATCTAGGAAACTTTTATTTAGCTCATTGAATTAAAGCAATGCAGACTATGTCAAAGCACTGGCTGCACCTTCTTCACAGAAGTGAAGGTTTTTTTCTGCTGACACCAATCAGCCTCAGTTCCAGTGATTCATCTGCAAGATTTCAGCCGGGTGAAATGACCCTGTGTGCAGACTGGAAAGTGAACAGCCCCTCGAGCAGAGAAGTACAGGTTTCTGTCTATGTGTGCAATACTATTGCCCAGAAAAAGCCCTGTTGTTGTTCAGAGCAACCCTTTTCACAGTCAGTAGTGGTCACTATTCTGATTAGCACTATGATTTAGCTGTGAGGGACATGAGGGAGACCACTGTGGAGCCAGTCCTACCATACGATGGTCCTCACCAAGGGTCCCTCTAGCCCCATTCTGCCTCCAACAGCGCCCAGGTCCGAATGCCCAGGAAGAAGCATAAGCCACTGCATAAATGATCTTTTCCCTGTGATACCAGTCCCTCTTTTTTTTTCTTTTCTTTTCTTTTTCCAAAAAAGGGCATTGCAAGCCATTCGGACCATCATTTTTTAACAGCCACATCTGCTCTATTAGCAACTTCATTGTAAAAATAATTTAGCTCCTGATCCCTCCTTTGCTGCTTATTCCAGCGAATCTCCCAGCTTCAGTGAGGAGGCAGTTCAGGGCCCAATCTACATAGAGACCTTTGGAGATGAAGAGTGCCAGGTCCTGCTATGATTTTATACTGTTATAATAAACCCATACTGGTTTTTTATTGTCCTTAGCTTAGATACTTCACCTGTGCTCAGGTATAATGCAAGTATGAGGTTGTTTCAGGGAAGTGAAATAGGCTACTAATTCCACCCTCATGACCTTAGCCACATCATCACCGCTGAATTATCTAGAAATTTTCTAGAAGGACTGATCATTGTTGGATATTTTTTGCTAAATTTTTGCTAAATTTTGCTCTCTTCCAAAGTCACTGCATTCCTGGAGAGCCAATAAGCTCTGACACTCATTAAAAGCAAAAACTAGCCTGAGCTTTAATCAAAGGTGCATTAACTCACATCCTGTTGTTTGGCTCTATGATTGCAAAACTAAAATGACTGAACACAATGTGGCAACATGCATGCTTTAGTAGCACCGCTGCCAGCTCTTCTTGGCATAAAAGGAGTTGACTCATCTTGAAAATAGGCCTCTGTTGCATAAAACTGGGGCAGAATGCAAATGCCTGCCTTGCTGACCACCACCGACATCGTTACCGGTGTTATTTGTGGAGCACCAGTGCACACTCTCGGATGGGATCTGCAAAAGATGTGTCCCGTTAAGCTGATGTATTACAGTAAAATGAAATCACTTCTATGATCAGATAAACCTGTAGACTAAGAGTAAACCTAATGCAGACTACGAGTGTTTTGGGAGGTCTGTCTGTGTAAACAATCTGTCTGAGCTGAGCTCATTCTTCCTGGCAGGAAAAATACTCCGTACCCATTTTGCTGGTTCCTTGGGGATGTGCACTCCATTATCCTAACCTTGAAAATAACAGGTGTGAGGAGACAGAAAGCATGTAAGGGAGAAGAAGGGCAGTTTGTATGGGGAGAAGGATTACTAATGAAAGGTGTCCTCCTGAAAAGGCTCGCTCTGGACACTGGATATATTGCTTTTCATTTCTTTGTAATCTTAGCTAAGTTATACTATGTGAGAGAATAGATTTACATTTTCCCACCCGGTTTTATGCAAAGAGGATGGTAGCTATTCAGTTTTTGACTGATTTTCCTTCATTATTTCATGTCACAAAAGCCTACAAATGTAAGATGATAATGTAGAAGGTCTGTAATTGGACCTGTGCTAAGTGCTGGGTTGAACTGGATATGGCCCGCACTACCTCTCCATGCATGAAAGTCCTGCAAAAACTATTCCGGAGGCGTACAGCATCCCTTTCTTTGATAGTAAAGTTATACTTCTTAATACATGTAATTATTCTGATTAATACAATCCTGAGTGAGCAGCAAGTGAGTTGGAAATGTCTCTCCATTGTTATTCTGTGGACTTGCACCCAAATCACTGTCTTAAACATTGGAAAAGGTGTGGAGATGTGGTCTTCATTATGACCAAAGCCTCCTGGCACTGTCTGAAAAATCCATCACCCTGCCTAATAATAATGACAGTAGTAATAGTAGACAAATTCCTGCTTCTATTGGAGATATTTAAAAGAAAAAAAAAGAAGAAAGGACCAGGTAAGGATTCAAATATAATTTGATTAAAATGAGAATTGCCTTCCTTACCCTAGCGCCCTCTTAGATTCAGGGCAGCATTTTGCCACAACCTGGAACTAGGATGACTTAGTAAATATTTGCCAGCTTTTCCTCCTTTCCTCCCTTTCCCCCCTGCTCCATCCTCCCAGTATGAGGAAGCCTTAATAGCACTGGCTTGATGCAAACTGTTCTTCACATAAAAGGTCTGAGGCTGGGAAGTGGCAACTAGCTGGGCACTCATCCCTCTGGCTGGTGTAATTGTGTGCTGCAGGAGCTCAGATAACAAGTGACTGCCTTAGGCCCTAGTTTCCTAGAGGGTTTTTGGTTAGTGCTCCTCATTCAGCTGGCAATTCAGGGAGAGATTGTTGGATGAGTCCCACAGGAGCTGGAGCGTTACTCACCCCTCGCTCTTTTGGGGAAACCCTGGTGTTTGGGCCTTTTGAACTCATTTTTTTGTGCCCTGCCGTGTGTTTTTGAAGCCATACCTGTATTGTGGACCTTTTTGAACAGCGGTTGGGGCAGGCTGAACTCAGTAGCTGGGGATGATCTTTTCAGTCTCCCCTTTCCACCACGCAAAAGTGACTGCGGCAGCAAACAAGGGAAGGGATGGAGAGCAGAAAAGAGCACCGAAGGCACCACAATGTTGGGCGATCCCCCTGGCTTATCTGTGCTTTTGTGGCAATTTACAGAAAGAGGTTTTAGCTTCCGACTCACGGCTAGTGAGGCTAAGCGTGGCTTTTTTTTTTTTAAATTGAATGCTGGAGCATGCTTTTACACTTGTGGCATCCCACTGCCTGGAGATTTGGCAGGTGTAAGTTCTGCAGCGGAGACTCAAGACGGGCAAGCACGGCTTGTTTAATAAAGAGTAAAGTCTTGAACAGGGATATTTATACTGCATGCCATCAGGCACATGGCTGGGCAGTGTGAGCACGGTTATATAAGCTCCTGGAGAATTTTTGTTCGAATTCAGGACAGAGCCCAGGCAGCTTTTCGCCAGGGCTGCAGAACGGCCAACCTCAGCCCCCTCTGGTCCCGGCAGAAATGCACACCGAGGCTTGGCTGGCATGGGTCTCCTGGAAGAGGTCTCCTGCACCACGGTGGGGTGACTCCTGAAGGGTGCAGGGTGCCCTGTCCCTGGCAAACGGATGGCTAAAGTCATCCTCCCGGTGCAGAAGTGGACAGAGAGCCCAAGTGCAGCTCGCTGGGGGATTGATTCAGAGGCGTTGATGCACCGCGGCGGCAGGTTGAGCTTGCTCGCCGTAGCTGTTTGGCCCATGGGAGTCGTGTCCCAAAAGCTGGGGTGACGGGAAGGCTCGTGAGTCAGCTCCTAAACCACCGGAGCCCACAGCCCAGCTTGTTATGGGAAACTGCCATTGACCTGGGGTCAGGCTGTTAAGCCATACTGTAAACTGCAGCTGCTTCGGAGCTGATTCACATCCCTTTCATCTCTTTCTGCCGAAACCTTCAGGGATACTGTCAGTGTCCTTGCTTCATCTGCCATTGCATTGTGGGTCAACCTGAAACCAGGAATGAAGTTCTCCTGCAGATGCAGAAGAGGGTGCTCCAGTTCACCCACTTGAGCAAAGGTATTTCTTTTCCTTGGTCTAATTGCCCTTATGACTGTCAATCTGACTGCTGGGTGATGGATGGGCCTGGCGGATAAGCTTCGAAGAAGTTCCGTGTGCTTTAGAAAGAGTCTGTCTATTAAGGAGAAACATAACAGATGTTCAGTCCATTCTTTGAAATTAAAATCCAAGACTTGCTTTCACTGGGCCTTTCTCTGGGCTTTAAGGGATGGGCTTAGACCAAAGAAATGGCCTGATTCTCTTCAAACACAATAAATTTCCAGTCATTGTGGTGTGGCGGGGAGAACCAAACCCAATGTTTTTTCTTTATTCTTGACATTACAATGGTATTCAAAGATCTCAGCTGACGAGAGCCACCACACAAGTACATAGTGGAAACCTGTCTCTCTTGCGAAGAACTTCAAGTTGATGGTCAGCAAGAGCATTAATATTTCATATTAACGAAATTCTGCAGAGGGAAGGAGCCAAAGCACACAGAGAAGGGAATTACCTTACTTCATATGAGCTACCTAGTTTAGCTAGTCAAAGAAATTGGCATTTTTCGATGGTGATTTATCTGAATTTTAGACCCATGTTGAAGCCCAGCATTTGTGCCTCTCCATTGACAGGGGAGGAGAGCCTGCTTGACTGGCATAGACCAGGTGCCTAATTTTTAGGTGGATAAATTTAAGTGAGAGTGAGTCCCAGCCTTGCCTCTATTTTCACTGCAGTAGGGTTAAGATCTGTAACTGGAGCACTCTCAAAGGACATCATGTACTCTTGCTCTGTCATCTGTTAGCACTTGGTTCCTTTAGTAGCTTTTGCATGGTGTTCAGGTGCTTCCAAGAAAACACTTTTGTCCTGTCCATCAAAAGCAACACCAGAAAATTTTAATCATGTGTCTTGGTGTTAGCAAGGCTTTTGACATGATCTTGCATCACAGGCCAGTGAAATATTGTCCAGATGAAGCTATGGTAAGACGGGCACCAGACTACCTTAGAAAGGTGAAGTCAGATGGTGGTCACCGGCTGTGTACTGTCTAACTGAGGACTACAGTGTGTGACATTTGGCAAGCGTCCACCCTAGTGATCTGGATGATGGAATAGACTGTATATTAAGTCAGTCTTCAGGGGATGAGAGCGTGAAGGGACTGTAACCACACTGGCGAGATGAGTGTAATTTCAAGGGCTCTTGACAAATTGGAGGAATAGTCTTAAGATGCCGATATGGAGTTCAGTGAGGACATAGGCTTAGGAATAATCTATTGCAGGATAGGAAATGAATATGTACACATCGATTCTGCTGACAAACATGTGAGGGGTTGATAATGCATCACAAACTGAAATAAGGGCTATACCGATGAGAAAAAAAGCAATCATCAAGTGAGGATGCTTAAATGGGAGGGGTTTCATGTAAAACAGCTAATATAGTTGTTCCATTTCACTGGAGTACTGTGCTATATACCACCCTCAAAGAGAGATGGAGGGAGCCTAAAGGAAAGCAACAAAGATACCCTAGAAAATATAACCCATAAAAACTTTTGGAAGAACTGGGACTGCATAGTCCAGAGGAGGAAAATCTGAAGGGATTGTAGGCTGCAGTCTTCAAATACGTAAAAGAACATCGTAAAGAGGGTGGTGGTTGATTTCCTCCCCCACCCATATCCTGCCTTAGGTGAAGAAGGAGCAAGAAGCTGAGATTACAGCAGAGGAAAAACAGCATAGACGTTTGGGCTGCAAGGGCAGCAGAGCAAGAGAGTACTTCAAGAGCCTGAGGAGCTTTAATCATTGGCAATTTTTAATGACGAGGCCTTTTCAACCCTATATTCTAGGAATCTGTGATCTCGCCCACTTTATGGTGAACAAGCGCACATGACCAAGCGCCTGGAATAATTGTCAGAAAACAGCAATTTTTCAGCAATGGCAGCTCTTCTTGCCGGTTGCTCCAGTCTTTGCCAGAACTTACATCCCTGTCCCCCCCCCAACTCCCACATTCTTCCCTAGTTGCCAGAAAGAGTGATTTTCCCCAACTCGGAGCCTGCATTTTAGCTTGAAGTGGTTAAACAGCTGCTCGTGCTGTCCATGAGCACACACTGGCCTTGGAGACTTGTCGGCAGAGCACTCGGTGGGCAGCGCAGCCCCTCTCCATCATGGGCCTCAACTTCTCCAGGATCATTTCATCGCCTCTTCAAGCAAAATAAGAGGAGTTCTGGGGGTGGGGCCGAGGGGTGGTTGTTCTAATCTCTCTTTCCTCAATGTAAGCAGCATCTTTATGAGGACAGCGAAGTACTACCAGCTGGAGAATTAATTTAGAAAATTTCCTTTTATGGAAGAAGTCTTTTTCTAACACTACCAAAAAGAAGCTTTTAAAGAACAGCACTAATTTGAAAAGCTTACTGTTTCCTTTTAGGCTGTGGATTCAATCTAAATAAAGTGCATCTTCCCATTGCAGTGCAGACATTTTCAAGTGCACCGACAGCAACAGGGAGATTTTGGTTATCAGTGAATCTGTCTGTATTTTATTCGCCTAACAAAATAATTTTGTTGTTCAACATTAAACATCCCATATCAGGGAGGAATCTGATTCTCCTCAACAGGGACAGATCCAGCTGTGCCGGTGGATGGAAGAAAGGGGGAAGGGAGAAACAGGGTGAGCGGTGTAACCAAACGGCCACAGCTACATCGTGCTGGGGGGGCATGCAGGCTGCAGCAGTGATGCTAATGCGAGAAAGGGAGACTCCAACCACCTTCACTCCCTCCCATTTCGATACAGATGTAGCCGGTCGGTCCACGCGAGCCTCCGGACAACCATCCTCCTATGCACAGAGTGCTCACTCTGTGCACTCTTGTGCTGATATAGGAATCCTGTTTCCAAAGACGAGACACCAGATTTTATTTTGGATTCTCGTTTTGCCAAGCATGGGTGGTTTGCTTTTGATTTTTCTTAAGGTCTCTTAACGCCAAACCATTTCAGCCTGCATTTTCACTTTATGTCCTTGCTTGTGTTTGCCATTTAGGCTGGCGTTTCCATAAGCTTTGCTGACTTGGGACCTAGCGACAATTTTAGGAGGTGTTTAGCACCCAGAACTCCAGCTGAAGTCAGCTGTGACTGAGTGGAGCAGAAATTGGGGCTAATCCATACAAGAAGCTTACAGACTGTGTCGGGTCTGATCCCTGCTGAGTCCTCAGCATCCCGTGTCTCTCCAGCCCTAAGTGATGCTGTCACCTCCTTCCTAGCTCACAGAAGACCTGGACTTAGACAGATAAAACGTTTCCTTCTCATTGATCCAGGATGATTTCTTGGGGGCAGTGGACACAGCTATCTGCTAAGCCTTAACCTGGTGGTGTAGACATTTTCAACTAAAGCAACAACCTGTTTCAGAGAATCACTCGAGTGTTGGGGTTGGACTCACTTAATCAGTGCAGAGGATCAGTGCCCAATTTCCATTCTCCCAAGGAAGGTTTTTTGCTCTTTTCACATTATGTCAACAAACCATGAACCTGTCAAATTCCGCTGCTTCGCTGTAATTACAGCGTGGGCATGAGAAATTATCCACAGAGTCAAAGGCAGAGATGTGGCTCCATAAATACATTTGTCAAACTGACCTCAAGCTGGCGGGCAGCATCGGTGCCAAAAAATATTTAGCAGGTGCAAGCATGCCAGCCACTTGTGGTATGCAGTATGTTTCTTTAGCAAGTAGATGGCTTTATGTGCTGTTTTAATATCTGTGGACAATTCTCATGTGCTTCTATTTATTTACCACAGTATTTTGACTGATGCTATGCAGAGCCGTCTTTGACAGCCAGGCACCTCACAAACCTGTTTTCTCTTCCTTTTTTCACTTGTGCCCCAACTGCAATGTCTGTACTTTTTTTTCTTTTTCCAAGTGATTGGAATCCACTCAAATGTCAGAGATTGAACATTTGATGTAAAGAGGATTGAGTTCATGCTAAAAGGCAGGGTACAACTGAGTGAACAAACAAGCCCTCCAGCCAGACCTGATGAAGACAGCTCAGGGAGAAGAAAAGGCAGCAAAGAGTCAGGATAAGAAATACCTGAAGGACAAGTGATTGCAGCAATACATCTTCTAATGTGTAAAAAAAATCACTCTTGATTACGAAGGGGAAGCTTGATTAAGTGGCCAGGTTAAAAAAAAAAAAAAAGGAAAAAAGAAGACTATTTAACAAGAAACACAAAGGCATGCATGTGAGGCTTGCTTACCAGTATTCTTTATATGTCAGCATCTTTATTTAAGCAAGTTGGTTGTGTTTCACTGTTTTTTCAGTCCGGAAGGAGAAGGACAGAGGGGTATTAAAGCACAAGACAGCTGGGGTAAGAAGAGGGCTGTGGAGCCTGCAGAGCACCGGCTTTGAGTATGCTCAAGCCTCTGAAGGCTTCACACACATATAATGAGATAATGAGATGCATGTGAAAGGTTTTGGTTTGTTTGGGGTTTTTTTTTGGTGTTAAGACCAGTGACTTGCTTGTCTTCTTGCAAGCCTAAAGGATTTTTGGCACTCACACACCAGGTTTGCTGCTATGGTGAAGGAGAAAAAGGGCAGGAGACCCAGGAAGCTAATGGCAGAGGGCCAGTCATGGAACCAAAGCAAAGGAAGAGGCATGAAAAGCTGTAAAAGCAGAATGCGACTGTAGGCAACACCAAATACAACTGGTCTTAAATGGCCACAAGGTGCTTCCCAGTAGTTTAATGCTTAGAGTGACTGAGGCTGAAATTCACTTTAACCTGGTATAAGATGAAATTCTCACTGAAAGAAGCTGGTTTTATGCTTGTTGGCGGGTGCAGTTTCCTTCCTCACGTGCAGCCAGCAAGAATGGAAAAGTGGGAACAGAAGAGGAATATATGGTAAACATGAAAGGTACTTTGTTCAAAATCAAGATCCAATTCTGACCAACTTGGGAATGAGAAAATTGCTTCTTTTATATGTCTCTCACCCAATACATATGGAGCATAAGGTCTGGCTTGCCAAATTTTGTTTACTTTGTCATTATAAAACTGTTTGAAAGAAGCTTTCCTCGCAGTTTCCCCATGTGAAAAGAACACAGGACTGACATGCAGTCTTGTACCACTGAATCTAAAGCCGGAGTCAATGGTCCTCACAGAAATAAAGCTGAAGGCAGGAATGAATGAACATGATTGCAATGAACTGGCGAACAATGGAAGAGCAGAGTTCTTATTGTTGCTTAGACCAGATTGCAGAAGCCTGGCTTACGTCAGCTCTCTGCTCCTGCCTGCATCTCGCTCACCTCCTCCCCCTCCTCCTGCAGCAACAAAACCATCTCTGGAGCTTAGAGGACAGCACACCGGGGGAAGATCTACCAGAAACCACCCCCAACCTGTCGTGGATGAATGTCAGATGGATACGGTTGGTCACAGTCAATGACAATACATGGAAGGTAATTTAATCAGTTCATGGAGAGAAATAAAGAACAAAGCTCTCTCTCCTACACATGACATGCGTAAAAATCCTTTGGAGCTAGGCGTTCCCATTCCCCATTGAAGCACGTGGCCGCGGGGCAAGACTCCCCTTCTCCACCTTCCACCCTCACGCTCATTCTTGTCGGTCCGTATTTCCTCTGCTTGGCAGCCCAGCGCTGCCGGGGTTCGGAGGTGCCCATGGGAGAAACCGAATTCGGGCTTCCCGTTCCCTGCCCGAATCCCCTCGCCAGCAGGATGCTGTGCAAAACTTGACCACGAGTCCTTCCGCCCATCGGTCGCTTGGAGGAAAATCAGAAAAGCTCGTGGTTTCTTGGGCAGAGGGGCTTGTTGGGAGGTTTTTGCAGGCTGCTGTGGTACTCAGATACCCGTAACCCACCTAACCTACGTGTAAGTGCTTTTTGGAGCCTCTCCTTGTTATCTGCATGGCTTTGATAACATCGGGGGGTTTATGCCCACCAAGTTTTCTCTTTTATGAATGCGTAAGATACAGAAGACATTTTTACAGAGTATAATTAATGTCATCCATGCCAGAAACTGCAGTGGCATAATTACTGTAATAAAAATCCCATACTTGTTTCTAATTCTAATATTGCCTCATCTCTGACTTTAAAATTGCATATTGTGATGTTTGGAGCGCACATCACATTTTTTTTAAACACATTGGTGTTCACCATTGGCATTTATAAAGTGTTTCTACACACTCACTGTTTTTTCGTCGCGCTCTGAAGGCTGCCCGAGAGCTGCATATTCCATTGTCAACAGTTCTGGAGAAAACGTGCTCCGTGATTTCTAAACCCCCTGTAATGCCTGCTTCAGAAAGTTGGTATGTGGAATCTGGTGACTATTTCACAGATGTGGAGCAGGACCTCTCCATCAGCCATCGGATCTGACCAGATGAAATTCATAACATCTGCTGTTCCTAGTCAGACACAGCTTTCCGTTATTCCAGCTGTTGCTGAGCATGCATTAAGCGGTTCCAATTAGTTAAACCTCCTCCTAATGTTACAGCAGCTTGTTTTTTGCTGCAACTGAAAAAATATTTTTCAAACCTTAAAGATTTATTTGTAGCTGTGGTGTTGATACACCCTCTAATGGGCTTTCAGTTTTTAGGCCAAAATACCAGAAGCCACCAACTGCCAATAAGAGTAACAGATTGCATAGCATCGCCCCTCTCCGGAATTCAAATAGTGCTAGACATGAGTAGTGAATTCCCTCTTCTGCACTTACTTAGGAAGAATAAATAATGGAAGGACTAAGACTGGAAACAGGCTGCTATAAATTAAGACAGAGAAACCTAAATGTTTTGCCCTGGGATCTACTAGATAATGCTGCTTACTTTTGGCTACTTTCAGCCGATGCAGCTTTTGCTTCAGCTACGTTCAGTTCCTACCATCGTTCGTTGCTGGAACGCACGTGCAGGGCTCATTTTAGCTGTGCTGCGGTACTTTAATTCAGAGGGCTGCAGATTGGTGTGGGTTTAAAGCAAAGATGACTGCTGGAACCGACCTTTCAGCGATGTCCCCCAGCTCTAATTCAGCATGACACTCCCGCCCAGCATCTCCCGCAGGTTTTGCTGGTTAGAACCTGTGGCCAGCAGCACCGTAAAAACCGCGCCTCTGATTTACACGAACATGAAGACTTTTAATAAGGTCATTTTTTCTTGTTAGTGTCTCTGTCAAGAGAATGAGGCATCATATTTTAATGGCCAATATATTTTGTTAATTATGGCATTTCATTATTTTTCTTTGACCTTGTCAACAGTCAGTATTCTCATCGTGTATATACATTAAATGCATTAATGTCCCTCTTTCTAACGATCCAAGCTGTCAAGCAGGGGTTGAATAGTCAGGCAATGGCTGTGCGGAATAATGAAAAGATCAAAGCAGTGCCATGAACTTCCCTAGTTTGTGGAGTATATGAGGCATTGCCTTTCCGATATTTCACTCCTGTGACAACAGCTGGAGGAGGGCACCAGCCTCCTCTGAGACCCGCACAAATGGCAGCAGAGTAAGCTCCAGCGGTTGTCGCCGGCACGGTAGTAAACAGAAGCAGCCAACAATAAATGGCACAGAGACATAAGGTCAGAGGATACGGCCTTCCGTGCATTGTCAGGGAAATGGGAACACTGTCCCGGGTGTGGGAGAGCACCAAGCGCCGTGCAGGCACCTCTTACAACCCAGCTGCACATCTAAAACAGTTTTACTACAGTCACTTACCTTGTGTCCCTCTCCCTTTCTGTGTCTGGATCCTCCCCTCCTTTGTCAAGACCTGAAGCAAAGAAAATCCCTGAAAAGTCTCAATAACTGTTGTCTTTTTTTTTTTTTTTAAATGGTTCTTCTCTGAAAGCGCACTGATTTGTGCACTTTTTGCCTGCAAATATATTCTCCTGATGATTCTTCTTCATCTTCCTTATTTTTTATTTTGTTTCTTAACCTGGGAAAATCAGGGCCCCTTTGATAAAGTGTGAAGTTGTAGTGGTTTGTCAATAATTTGTCATTTGATCCTTTGGTCAGCGTGGCTCATTATCTGTGTGGGAGAGGCGGTATCTTCTGCCTCGTGTGAGTTACTTAAGCGAAAAAAAAGCCAAACACATCTAGCATCTGTTACAGTTTTCCTTCCCAGTGTTTGGGATGCTAAATAGCGTTTAGCACACATTTTCTCTGCATTTTTTTTAGTAAGTACAAACAGGCAAATAAACACATAAACCTGACTGTTGGGCTCATTTACTGCAGTCTTACTGAGCTAATTAAAAATGGAACAATGCAATGATAACATTAAGGTTACAATTAAGCCAGAATCTATAAATCAATGGGTTCAAATTATCCAGCCAGTAAATTCATCAAGCATGTAATGAAATCAAATCATGAAGTTAACACTAGAAGCAAACGGGGTTGTATTAGTTTGTCTGCAGAGGGTTTAAGGCGAAGCCGCCTTCCTTTCAGTGCGAGCCCACCGGCAACGACGGCCCACGCGGTGGGTGCCCTCAGCCCACTCACAGAGAAGAACCATTGACGTGAAATGCCCTGAGCGAGGGACGGTGCCCGGTTTGTGACGATCCCGCGTTGCTTTGCCCAGTCAG
This sequence comes from Buteo buteo, assembly GCF_964188355.1. Classification (NCBI taxonomy): domain Eukaryota; kingdom Metazoa; phylum Chordata; class Aves; order Accipitriformes; family Accipitridae; genus Buteo; species Buteo buteo. The sequence goes on from NC_134196.1 coordinate 12,463,652, forward strand.
CAATTCCACTTCAACAGCCTCCGTTACGCATTTTTGTTCGGATTTCTCCCTTTCCATACAATAATGCAAGCTTTCCTCGGCAGTGAATCAATCAATGTTTGTAGTAGCTTTTGAATAATGTTCCGTTTTAATCCAGAAACGACTGACTAGTTTGATGGCACCTTGGTGTTTATTTCTGGGAACGTATCCTCATGGAATGCACACCCACATGCGCGCTTCACGAAGGTGTCTCTTCATTAAACAAAGACAAAGCGATCAGTCTGTATTCCTCCTGCTCGGAGACTTGGGGTGTCTCCCATGGCAGTCACTGGTTCCAGTCTGGAACTGGGAGACAGACACTCTGCTAAGGTTAATTCCACAGTGAATGGGTTACACCAGAGGACAAGGTCATTCATTTTTTTTCTGGCTAGGAAACGGATGGGGTGCGCAGCTGTAGGTGTTGTTGACTGATGGTTATAAGCAATTGAGACAACTGTTCCTCTTCTGCTTCACCTTGGCTTTTATAGGGATTGATTCTAGTTTCATTGAGCCCATTTTTAGAGATGCTTCCTATTTTCAGCGCTCTCCTCTATGACCGAGTCATGCCTGGTCACAGGTTCCTCTTAGGCATCACCCATCCCCGTAGTTCATCTCTCTCCTCACCTCCCCTGTAGCCAAAAGCAGAGATTTCTTGGCCCGTGGGGCACTACAGTGACTGGACCAGGCTGAGGGTGACTCCCTGGTGGTGGCCTCTCCAGCTGACCCAGTTCTGCCCGCTGCCCCGTGACTGGGAGCAGCGGCACGGCAGCAGCCCCCAGAAAACAGAAAAGCCAGCAGCAGGCGGGCGAGGGGCCGAGGCCAGGCGAGGAAGGGGCTCTCTCGGCATGGCTGGGTAGCAGATCGAAAGGAAAGCGTGGAGGAGGTTCATTTGCTCGTGTTTCTGCAGCCTTGTGATCTGGAGGGAGCGGCTTCCAGGGGGGGGAGAAAAACACGAGCGGAGCTGGAACCCATCCCTCCGAGCCCACACCGCACCCCGGGCTGAGAGATGGAGATGCTTTCCGAGAACGGAGGGGAGAAGCTTTTCTGGGGCCCATCAGAGCCCTCGCAGCTCCTCTCCGCGGAAGGTAAACAGCCTTTTGCCCAATGTGCTGCACCACCTGTCCTGTTCTTCAGTACGGTCTGACTCACATCGTATATCCAGTGACTATCCCTTTAGTTCCCTCTATTTTTAGTTTGGTTTATTTTGGTTTGAACCATGATGCAGAAGGATATTTGCCTTGGGAGTGTCCTCTTTCCGCCCCATCATCACCACTCCCCCAACAGCTGTTTTCTAATCTCTCTGTTTTGTTTTTAATCTCGTTTTGGGGGTATAGTGATACTATTTACCACCCTCTCAACAAGGCAGCTATTGCCAATGCAGGGGTACGTGTTGTTTTTATTCATCATGAGGAGGAGACATGCAGAGCCAAATGCAGGCTTGGGAGAGGCAAAAATAATTCCAGCCCAACATCTGATTCAGGTTATTGCCAGGGAAAATGATGCTTTGCTGATGACAATGGCATGTGAAAAATACTTCAGAAATGCAACTAAAGTATATCCCGTGTTCATATTGGTAAACATCTGGGGGACTGTATGCATAAGTTACTTCTTCAACAAGGGAAAATGCCAAGTCCTGCACCTGGGGAGGAACCACCCCCTGCACCGGTATATGCTGGGGGCCCATCAGCTGGCAAGCAGCTTTGCCAAAAAGAACTTTGGGGTCCTGGTGGACAACATGAACCATCAACATGCCCTTGCAACAAAAAAGGTCAATGGTACAGATTAGGAAAAACACTGCCAGCAGGTCGAGTGTGATGATCCTTCTCCTCTTCTTAGCGTAAGGCCACACATGGAGTACTGGGTCCAGTTCTGGGCGCCCCAGTATAAGGGAAATATGGACATATTGGACTGAGTCCTGAGTAGTGTCACTAAGATGATGAATTGACTGAGACATCTCTCCTACGAGGAGAGGCTGTGAGAGCTGGGACTGTTCAGCCTGTCGAAAAAAAGGCTCGGGGGGATCTCATCAATACCTGATGGGAGAGAATGAAGATGAGGGAGCCAGACTCTTCTCAGCAGTGCCCAGTGACAGGGCAAGAGGCAATGGGCACAAATTACATGTGAAATTCCATCTGAACACAAGAAAACACTTTTTTAACCGTGAGGGTGGTCAAACACTGACACAGGTTGCCCTGGGAGGTTGTGGAGTCTCCATCCCTGGAGAAATTCAAAACCCAACTGGACACGTCCCTGAGCAACCTGCTCTAGCTGTTCCTGCCTGAGCAGGGGGGGATTGGACCAGGTGATCGCCAGAGGCCCCTTCCAACCTCAAAACCATTCTATAATTCTGTGTTTCTACCTGGTTATCACAAGCACCTTCTGGCACAGGCACTAGAAGCCTCACTTCTGTAACAAATTATTTCTTTCCTTATGTTCTTGTAATTATGTGCCTCTTTTATGGTTTCTCTAATTTTGCAATCTGCTCGGCTGGGAGCAAGGTGCATTAAAAAAAACCTCCACTGATAAGGGGAAAATGTACACATCTCTGCGTGTCTTGTGTCTCTCACAAGGTAACCAAAAATGCCAGGTTCTGAGAGCACGCTTAGAAAATGTGAGGGCAGAAAGCACTTACTGCAAAAATCCCACGGACCAAATACACCTCACTGACAGCCAACACGTCTATTTTGCAGAGCTTATTCAGGCAAGAACCATGTCCAACTCAGTGGCATGCTGCTGGAGCAAGGAGCAGGTCCTTACAGTTATTTTTCAGCATAGTTTGACATTAAACCTTGTCCGTGAAGCCAATCTGGGCTGCCATGTCACTAGATATTTTGAACCAAAGAAGAAGTGGCTTTCACATAATCGAATGCCATTGACATCAATGACTTGGGAAAAAAAGGCGCCTGTTTCAGGGGTTTTGACTTTTTTTCAGCCTGGAAGAAAATAGGCACTGGTGTTTGCTCCACTTTCGGTGCCAGTTAGAGAACAGGCAGCGGTAGGAGCTACACTGAAAATGTCATTTCTCCTTACCCAGCTGGAACACACCAAGCAGCAGCAGCGAATGCCTTGTTTAGCTTTGCACTTGTGGGTGTTGTGCTCCCCTCCACCCTCTACACAACTTGGGTATTTGATTTGCAGAAGAAATTGCCCTTAAATAAGTAGGAAAATCAAGTTTTTAACAACAGGTACAGCTCAGTTTTAGAAAGGAAGGGAAGGGAAGGGAAGGGAAGGGAAGGGAAGGGAAGGGAAGGGAAGGGAAGGGAAGGGAAGGGAAGGGAAGGGAAGGGAAGGGAAGGGAAGGGAAGGGAAGGGAAGGGAAGGGAAGGGAAGGGAAGGGAAGGGAAGGGAAGGGAAGGGAAGGGAAGGGAAGGGAAGGGAAGGGAAGGGAAGGGAAGGGAAGGGAAGGGAAGGGAAGGGAAGGGAAGGGAAGGGAAGGGAAGGGAAGGGAAGGGAAGGGAAGGGAAGGGAAGGGAAAGAACACCTAGTCTGGTATTTTTTAAAGCAACAAAATAAGGGCTTTAACACTCTAACCTAAGAATCCATTTTATGCAGGTAATGTCATTTGGGCTTTGAAGATGTGGTCACATAGCCCTAGTGATCTCCAAGGGAACGCAAAGTGGTACATGCACGCCATCTAAACAGCTGAACGTCTCCTCCTCCAGGTGATGGGGCAGAGCACAGAATCTGCTATTGCCACCGGTGGTGCTGGTATTTGCATAACTAAAAATGGGGAGCCCTGAAAAAGAATAATCTCTTGAACCTCAGAAGAATAGGAATAGTGACAAAATTTTAAATGACTAGTAGAATAAGCTAAAGCAGTCTCACTGTTGAAATTAATCTTGTATTATGATGAAAAAAGTGTGAGCAACGAGAAAAGACAGTCTAGGGCCCCTACTGGGTCTTGTCCTGAGTTTATTTCCACATGTGTCAAAGTCACCAGCTTATACATTTAGTAAAGCTTTTGAATTAAAAACCAATCAATATCTGTTTCTTCGCAAAGCTAAATGGCGTTCTCTACCAAGAAAGAAAAATAAGTGTATGCATTAAAGGATATGTGTCTGGTGTGTCTGAGGTTGGGCAAAACCATAAAATTTTCTATACTAGAGTCATTAAGGAGGATTATTTTTATATTTTACAGTAATATAATTTATTCTTTTAGAAGAACATTCCTTTTAGAGGAATATTTTATCATCTGGCTTCCTCATTATGTCTTCAGAATAAAAGAAAAATTAAAACTGGGTATGTGTACATGAAGTTAGCCAATGGCTTTTATTAGTCAATATAAACATCCAGAAGTCTGAAAATTTTTCAGACTCTCCTAGCTCTGAGAAAAGGGATGAGAATCTCCAGGAGAAATATTTTCCAGACTCCATAATTAAATCAGCTTTCTTGGCTAGAGCTGTGGCTGTTACTTGCTGCTGTATATAAGGAAATTCATCGCTTCACTGGTACCAAGACTTGTTGTCAGAGACATAAATGCACAATCTATAAAATAAGGTAAAGCCAGAGGAGAGGGGCTGAGCTAAATCAGCAGCCCCTCTCCTTCAGGAGCCTGATTTATGTTGGTGGCTGGGAGCTCCTGCCAGTTGTGTCAAACCCGTTGCCTTGTTGGCTCTGCAAAATGCAGGATTTGTTCCCAGAAGGGCAGGACGGTGCAGTGACGGGTCGGAGGTCAGCTGTGCTGCGAGCCGTTAGGGTTAGGAACACACAGCCCTTATGCTACCGGGGAAGAGCTGAAATCCCTCTTTTTCGGTGTGCACAAAGCATTTACTCCTATTTTCTAGCAGTTACATTAATCAGAGTACCAAAGAAGTTGAAGAATAGCAAGAATGATCTATCTAAGGTTCTGTATTCCACTATCTTTAGGTACTTTAAATTAGCAAGCGTTTCCCCCCCATTTTCCTCTGTCACCGGTGATACACAGCCTTCAGCGCCGCGGTTGCTAATGGTGACTGCTGTAGCTCAGGCAAATCAAGGCACCTCTAGGAGTGCGTTTGCTGCTGTACTTGTTCATCTGCTTCGGGGCTCACAGTTCACTAGCTGCTGGCTTTGAGGTCACTGAAAGAAATATTTGCTTTCCTTCCTTTGTTCTATTAAGATTATTTTCTGGCTCTTCCAGACAACGGTTGTGTCTTATGATGGAGCACAACAAAATAAACCCGTGACTTCAAGCAAGCACAGAGCTGTCTGTATTCTTCCAGGGTGGTTTAATAAGGGCTAGGAGCTCAAAATAACATGCAAACCCCTCATTTTTGAGACATGGGAAAAGGCTGATGGTGGTGTCATGTATACAGAAAAACAATGAAAGGCAGAGATGGACGAACGTTCAGCAGCACAAATATCTTCCTGTGTTGGACTTTGTACACCCTCAGTTCTGTGGTCTTATTTTTTATAGTGGGTTTCTAAATGGTAGTGATGAAAAAATTCTCTCTTCACTTTTTTTGCATTTATAGGACAAAATTCAAGATGTGCTTTCACTCAGCCTTCCCTTCTCTCACATACACAGAGACAGGCATACAGGACTCTGGGGTCTGAGGGAGGAGGCGTGCGGTGTTAATTAGATGTGTTATGTTTCACAGTATTGGCACAGCCTAAGAACCAGTACAGATGTGCTCTATTGACAGGAGAGATTTTTCTTACTTTGCATCAAAGACATTTACACTGGGGTTTACAAAAGAATTTAAGAGGGTTAGGTGCCCAAATCCCATCGCAGCTTAGGTGGAATTAGGGGCCTTGCTGCCTCTGGTTCTGTTGCATAAAATGGTACACGCGTGAGTGCACTTCACTGGTGTCACCAGCCATAACGTGTCCCCGGGATTAATGACAGTGCTTGAAACAGTGGGCTGACCTCTTCCCAATCCAGAGACTTTTTGTTCCAGTAAGTTCTTCTGATGCACCCAGGCTGACATAAATCATCTGTAGTGCCTTTGCACTGTTTCTTTCAACTTTTTTTTTTTTTTTCAGCGTGCATGTGTGCGAGAGTTTGGGAGACGAAAGGATTCACGAAGGGTGGGTGCCTGAGCTCAGGACAGACCCAACACGGAGGGGCTCTGCAGGGCAGATTTGGGAAGGCCGGGGGAAAGCATGATTTCAGAACCAGGTAAATGAATATTTTATGAAGGCAGCGGTCCTTCCACTGCAGGGATACAGATTTCATAACACGTTAAGGTACAGGTCGCTCTCCATGCACCGGCAGGCTCCTGAATGAGAGAGCTACCCCCTTCACTGTGTTTAATAAGATATAGGGAGGATTTGGGAGAGAATGAAGAACATTTTCAAACTGATACAGTCTGAAAGATGCATCCAGTTGACCTTAATTTATGCATCATCCTCCTCCAATTGCTTAAAACGTAGTAAAGGAAAGGCAGAGGCAGGAGGCTGAAGTGTGGAGGGAATGCAATTAAGGGAGGTGAAGTGCCGTGTCCGTGGGGTTGTACTGTGCCCCTCTCTCCGCCAGGACCTTCATGCCAAGTTAATGCCCTCAGGCTCACATTCAGCTATAGCAGAGCTGAACGATGCCTGTGGCATTCCACCAGCCTCCTGCAATTACAACGACTGTAACTTCAGTGTGGCTTTGCAACTTCTTCACCGTTCACGTGCTCACTTCTGCATGCACAGCACATGGTTTTCTATTGCTTTGCAGGTTGGAGTTCATGTGAAGAGCTGCCTGAAGGGCTCAGATCCCCAAACATAGCCCAAAGCGACATTTGCCCTTGTACAAACTTATTCTTAGCACAGTTTGTAATTATATTTGTATGTGCTTGTGTGTGTATGTAAAACTGAAATACAGAAGTCACTGTTTTCCGATGAATTCACATCAGCCTGGCATGCCTGGCAGTCAGTGCCTGAGGTTAAATACCCCTTTCTAATCGCAGGGGCTAATTCCAGCAAGCAGGCAGCCTCCCTTACCCAGGAGGCTCCGGCTCCTGCTTCTTATTCTCTCTCCCCAAATTAATGGGCTCCACCTAGATCACGTTAAAAACTGTCAGGCACACCCTGAGGATGGCAGGGAGATGGGGATGGAGCTGGTGCTCCCAGCACCTGCGGGGAGGGATGTCCCCGCCTGCTGTCCACAGAGGTCCTGGAGAAGCCCAGGATGTTAGGTCTGACCCTAACGGTATCTTTAATTGGGCATCAACTGTGGTGCTGATGCGTTGCAGAGAAGGCTGGTGGCCAAACACCTCCAAGGGCAGAGACCTGGTGTCTAAGTGACCCTCAGCCCAGTGGGGATCTGAAATGAGAATTCCCACAGCCCAACATCTGGACATCCTGGGTGGGATGTTGCTCCACGAGCACAGATCAATACCTACGCTACTGCTTCACCCTTTACTGCTCGTGTACTAATTAAATGACTTGCCTTGAGTGATGAGCCGGTCACAGTTTAGGCTGACTCTACTAAACCTTTCCCGTTTTTCACTGCTCTTCCAAAGGTCTTCTAGCCCGACATGCAAAATCTCTCTATCAGGCCATTCGTGGCCTCTAGAACAGATTTTGTTACCTGTGCCAACCCGCACCCTGACTGCTTATGCATTCTCTCTGCCACAAACTGTGTTTGCATTACAAAGCAGACTTTTCGTCTGAAAATGTGTCATTTTCTATATCTGCAGGTGTAGAAGGTATATTTTCATGAATAATTCAAACCTACAATGAGGCTGGAGGGAATACACCTTAATAATGTGCATGAGCACAGAGCCCTGAAGCACCCTGAACTTCATTTTTGGTATTAGAAAAGAAAAGCACCAACTGATTTGACTTTGATTTGATATTAAGGGAACGTTTTATTTGCTCAAATACTTAGGCAATTCAAAACTGGCAGAACCCAAAGCACCTCCCTGCGTGCGGGACTTTGAGCATAAGCCTCCCCAGGTGCGCAGAGTTTACACTGCACTGCCACGCTGCCGAGGGGGATTTGTGCGACTCGGCATCAGGAGTTACCGGCTGGATGCAGGAACAGCTCCGCTCCTTTACAGAGGTTGCTGGTTCTTCGGAAAGCTTCCTTTTGAAGAATATTTTGACCACTTAAACGCGTGCCGTGTCCGACGCGGTTGAAATTGCACCTTTCCTAATGAATATTTCCAGAGCCACATTCTAATTGTTGTTTGCTTTCAAAGCCAGAGGACATCCTAGCTGCTTAACGTACCCACTTGCTCCTCCCGTTCACAGATAGCCACGCCAGATATGCTGAGGACAGTCACGACTGTCACGACTAGAGGGAAAACAACTACGTAACCCGTCATGCAGAGGAAGCTTTTTCATTGATTACAAATACTTCCGATCACTGCCTAATACGCTTGCCATTTGTCATAGTTTTGCCTTTTGTGTTCAATGTTTTGTGCTATTTTTGAAACCTTTTTATGCTCTACACCATAGCAAATGCTTTGAAAGCTCAATTATTATTGCAGAAACGTAGGTCTCAGCTCTGCCCTCCTAAACTTCTGATTTTGCAGCATCAACAGTTTTGCTAGAAGTTATGCATTTGCTCACCTCTTTCCTACATGCAAAATTTGCAAGATCCAGGACATAGGTTGGTAAAATTAGCCTACTCTTTCTGTGTAGGCATCCACTTAGCTGATCTGACAGGGCACTGAATGCAGACTTCCAGTACCACATGGCTCTATTTGTCCTGACCACTGAGGTCTTCTCAGCAAGGTACAGAAGGCTGGCACAGGGAGCTCACGTTGTCTCATTTTGAACAAATTGTAAACACTGTGGGCCAAAATTCAGGAGATGAAAACTGTATTCTTCTTTATTAGCATGAGTCTACCACATCTGTTCTTTTTTATTTTATCTGCTTGCTACTCCCTGGAAGCATGCATTATAAAACATTTCAGCAATGCAGAAATATTCATTTTCTCCATAGCCAGAACATTGAAAGCAACCAGCAGAACAGTGGTAGTCATGCCTTCATGAGCATAATAAATCACCATGTAAGCAGCTACCTAACCAGAAGCTTTGAGAATACATTTAAGTTTTGACATTAAATTTAATCACACGTCTTATCCAGAGTAATACCTAGAAGATCAGATTTACATAACATGAAAATCAGTCATTAGTCAAAACCGTGTATGAATGCTTGCATCAGAAATCACTTGCTTCCCTAGACACAGTATCTGACTGAATATTTGCACATTTAAATCGGATTTCTCACCCTTCTTGCTGAACTGAGGAAATGTACTATTAAGTATTTGTTTAGATGCTTATAAACATACCTAAAACTGTGTACACAGCCAGCCCATGGAAAATATGCCAGCCTCACTCTGCTTCTTCCTTTGTGTCGGTCATGTTTTCCCACCTCTTATTTCTCAGCTTCATCTAAAATTGTAATCTTGTAGGGAGGTGACTGCCTTTAACACCTACTGCCTCTAGCACAGTACTCCTCGCATAATTTGGGTCTTTAAGACTATGGTAGCACAAACATTTAAAGAACAAGACCTAGTATGAGATTAAGAGTGCTAGGAAATTATTTCTCTCCGTCAAAGACAACTACAGCAAGAAGTAGAAGGGTTTGGCTTTCCCTAGCTGGTCTGACCTTAGAGAAAAGAGCTTTTGAGGAGTATATTTAGTCTGTTTTGCCCAGCATTCTTTGGCTGAGAAAGGTCTTTCCAGTGGCCTTTGAAAAGCAGCTGGTCCCTGGGAAGAACCATCTCAGGACAACCAGCCTTGAATTGCTGAGTGCAATTGTAATTTGTTAAGGTGAGGTTCAGTGGAGCTTTTTCATATCGCTCAAGGAGAATGACATCTTTGGAAAACTACATTAGGAACCTAAATAAGTGTGTGATCATCAAGGTTGCAGGTTACCTGCCACTCAGATTAAATTTAGATGGTGTTAGACAGGCCTCACCATGGCTGAAAATCAATTTGGGCTCATAGATATCATTTAGGAAACTGAAAGGAGGCTCTACGACTTAGAAATGTTGTCCACCCTTCCCTAACTGTGGTTTATGGAGCTCTTTCCAGGAACCCACAAAAATGAAAGTCTCTTATAACCAGAAGTGTAGTTATTTTCTGTTTGCAAGTACTCTGGGCTTTTTTTTTAAAAAAAAAAACAAAACTTTTTTCCTTGCACCCATCCACAGCATCAGGTAGAAATCCACCATCATTGGACAGCAACTCCAAAATCTGCAAAGCAGTATGACCATGGAAAAGGTCCACACCTGGCTGGCTTCTCTCCGCATGGAGCGCACAGGGTCTGAGAGTGGGGGGAGCCCCTTCTCCCGCTGCTTCCTCGTGGTGGGCTGGCTGACGGGAACGGAGCGCACCGGGAAGCGAGGGGAGCTCAGACGACTCCGTCGCTCTGCCTCTACATTTCTTGACTGGAGCCTTTATGGAGCAAGGAGATCGAGCAAGCAAGTTTTCTCAGTCCAGCCGGCAAACCTCCAGAAACTTTCTCTACCTACCCACTCTCTTTTCCCAGTGCAACATACACAAATTGAACGTTTAGAGAATATGCATGTGTAACAGCTCCTTTAAGGAGGTATACGTGCTATTTCTCTGGCTCCCTGGGCTGCAGTAGCAATTAGGTAATACTAGGTTACATTGCTTGTCTCCCAGTTGAGGGAAGGAGCTACAGAAAACAGATATCAATTACATGCAGGGATTGAGGATGTGACCCCAAATGAAGCCCATTCATTTTCTCAGCAGCTCAAATGGCTTAAAAATCAATACGTAACACTGAATTATGAATAGTTTTCAGCTGGAAAGTTCGAGAAATATTGATGTGGCTCCTGAACAGTTGGTACCACAATATTAATGTGAGCTATGAATCTAATTAGAGCTACACACGCAGCAGAAAATTGACAAAGACAAGGTTAAAGTATTGCCTGCTGCCTTTCAGAAAGAATTGGGTGATTTGCTTTAAATTTCAGATTTGATGTTCTCCAGGTAGGTTAAAAATGCAATTACAAAATAAACTAATAAATCCAAAGCTGAAAAGCTGTGTGCCCTTTTCTTGTCAGCAAGGACAAAGCATTTATACGATTAAATTTGATTTTTCTTTTCTCTTGATGATCTCCATGTCCTTCCATCAATTGAAGTAACTTTTGCTTTTCATCTCTCTATTCAGACTTCTGTGTGTTCCCCAATTACATTTTCTTTTTCTTTCAGTCCTGAGTGCTTTTATACTTTCCCAATCTTTCAACATCTCTATCTTGACCACGTGTATGTGTAGCCCCTCTGTTAAAGAATACATATCATGCCTCTCCACCCCCTCCTAACACAGGAGAGGAGCTTCTTGTTTAACCCACTTTATAACAGAGAAGTAAATGACAAGTAATGGTTGTCCTCGGTCTTTTCAGTTGCTGGTGGACAGTTGGAGAGGCTTTTCCTGGGAGGCACAATTACTGGCACAACATAGCACGAGTCCTACCAGCTGTGGCGTGGCCCTGCTGCCTCGCGAGAACAAAGATGTAAGCACGCACTGTACATGCCCCAGCCCATGAATACCTTAGGTTGTTACAGCAAACGGGATAGGAGGAAATTCGATTATAAATGGAGACTTGTTTTCTCACCATTGCCCACAATAAACATATTTGTCATTCAGTGGTGTAAGAAATCATAGATGTTCAAGAAAAGCCTGTTTGTCTCCCAGGCGTGGTGGACAACGGGTGAAATTCAGCCCCGTGTTGAACACATTGGAGTCAATGCAGTTTCTTCTTCTCTGGGCTATTATTTAAGGCCAGTTGTCTTGTCTTTACCTCCAGATTACTGCTGTGGAGCAGCCTGTCGGCTCGGCCACCGTGCTGGTGCTGCTTTGCCCAACGCGACCCAGCAGGCAGCACCCACTGCAGCGGGGAAGGACACTCCTGGGACCCCCCGATGGCATCTTTTCACGTAGTACCCCCACCCTGCAAGGGCTCACCTGCCTCTGAGGACAGTTTGACCCAGGAGCTGCAAAGTACCACCTGCAGGTTCACGCACACAGATGGGAAATCCTCTTTTCTGCAACCGCCCAGTGCCCTTGCAGGGTTTATTTGGTTGGAGCCAGGCTGTGTTTGTGCCCTGCAGGGAAGAGAGGGGTAAAAAAAGTCCCTTATCTGGATCAAACTGTCATCTATGCTGCTTTTTGTGCCAAAGTTCCCTCTGCTCTGGCTGCTTCATCCCAAGAACTGAGCTCTGTCAGGCAGGCAGTGTAGGGATGTCCTGCCTCTGTTCACAGGAATACCCAGGAATACACCCAAATTGTGTCTAAAGTCCCTGCAGGCCTACGTTCTGTCACAGCGGAGGCACTGCATCCTTCTGAATGGATGTGGTACCTGCCGATACCCAGTTTGCAATGCACAGATATTGTCATTATAACAGTGCTCTGTGGCACCCTGCGCAATTTAGCCTGATCCTGTTTTGCATCACGTAGACACTCTGCCTCCTTCGTTACCTGTCCGCTTACTTGAATGCCAGACACTCAGGTGTCCAGGTGCCATCAGAGAAGAGAAGCCAACAGGTTCAATCAGAGTTTGTTGTTTTCTGTTTGAAACACCAATCTCAACATTAGTGGAGCCAATAAGGTTTCTCTTCTTTTTTTTTTCCCCTTCATTTATTTCCCTGCAGCAGAACTGTGCTGGTTTTGGCTGGGATAGAGTTAATTTTCTTCATAGCAGCTCATATGGGATATGTTTTGGATTTGCAAACAAATCAGTGTGATAACATACCCATGTTTTAGCTGTGCTGAGCAGCGCTTACACAGGGTCAAGGTCTTTTCTGCTTCTCACCCCACCAGCGAGCAGGCTGGGGGGGCACAAGGAGTCAGGGGGGCACAGCTGGGACAGCTGACCCCAACTGACCCAAGGGACATTCCAGCCCATAGGACGTCATGCTCAGCACATAAAGCTGGGGGAAGAAGAAGGAAAGGAGGGATGTTGGGAGTTATGGCGTTTGTCTTCCCAAGTCCCCGTTCGGCGTGATGGAGCCCTGCTGTCCTGGAGATGGCTGAACACCCGCCTGCCCGTGGGAAGTGGGGAATGGATTTCTCATTTTGCTTTGCTTGCGTGCGCAGCTTTTGCTTTACCTATTAAACTGTCTTTATCTCAGCCCACGAGTTTTCTCACTTTTACCCTTCTGATTCTCTCCCCTATCCCATCGTGGCAGGAGTGAGCGAGCGGCTGTGTGGGGTTTAGTTGCCGGCTGGGGTTAAACCACAACAAGAGCACAATGGATGTCAGCACATGCAATACCCACTTTCATGGCCGTGGAATCCCAAAAGGCCATAACTCTGGGTTTTCAGGTTCACAGACAGTGCACTTGGGAAGTCATACCTGGCAGCAGCTTGGGAGAGCGAGGAACTGCAGACAGCTACATTACAAGTCACTGCTGAGGCAGAATTATTTTAACGAGGTAGAAACACAGCTTTTAAAGTCCACAGCAAATATGAATATCTCCAGAGAGAATACAAGGGAAAAATTAAACAGTGATGTTGTGAGTACAGTTGTGCATCTGCTTTGTTCCCCAGTTTATGTTTACCTGAAGTGTGATAAAATATTTGAAAAATCTTTCCTTTGAAAATCAGACTCTTACATGACATTCCCCAAGCCAAGCAATGTGAAATGATCTTCACCACTCGGGCGTGCAGCTTTGGTGGGGTTATTACTGAGTTCACAACACAGATGGGCAGTCTCGTTATATAGAACAAATGGGAATTGTCTTTATTACAGTACTTAATTGGCCATCCCCAGATAATATGAGTTAGGGCAAGGTATGTTCCTCCATAATAAATATTGATGCTGGAGAGTGATTATTAAGCTTTCTAAGAGCTTTCCTTTTGTCTGAGGACCAGCTCCTCTTGGTGGAACATGCTCCGCTCTCATCCTCTACCTCTTCAGATGAAGCAGCTTCCCCTCCTCTCCCTCTCCCCCTCACCCGCTTTCACCACTGTTCGGTATCATTGACCGCTAATTCCGCACAATGTGAAGTGCAGAAGATGGCAGAACTGCAAATAAGCCACGTGTCAGGATACCGAAGAAGAAAGAGCTTTCACCCCGTTCCCTACAACACTGTTGTTTTCTGAGCCTTCTCTTCTTTAATCGGGGAGCCCGCTGCTCACAACCCGCCCGCTCCTGAGCCCCCAGCACAGGCTGTGCTCCAATCCTGCTCTGTCCTGAGCCCCAAATCACTCTTTCTCCACAGGCAACCTGCTTTTATTGGGAAAACGACTGCCCCGTGCCTCCTGTCAGGGCAACATGGAGGTCCAGGCACTCGCTTGGGAAGCAGGAGGAGGTTTTGATGCTCCCAAGGAAGAGGAGGGAGCTCACCCCATGCCCTTCAGGAGGGAGGCAGGCTGCCCACCACCAGCCAACCCTGGTGGTTCCCAGCACAGGAGCAGTTCCTGGGACTGTCCTTTTTAAAGAAAAAAAGCTAAGTGCTCGGTGATGCTGGCACTGCCAGCACTAGGCAGCAGCTGCTTTCTGGCATTGCGTTTTTGGACTTCTGTGCCTGCAACTCTCTTGCAGCCCTCAGCTGAGTGCCATGACTGGGGTTTTTGGTTGCTCTCCCACAGCTGCACCCTCTGAGCAACTCGGGATCGTCTTTTCAGGCGTACCTGCGCTTTGTTGTACATGTCCTTGGCTGGAGGAGTATGCATAGAGGCAAGAGAGAGCCACTGTCTCAGGGAGATACTGCTGCTCATTGCCTGCTACTGCTGAATACTGGAGTGAAGCCCAGCAGAATTAACCTACAAGATCACAAATTATGCACATTGCAGCTAGGAGTATAATTGCACTACTATTATGCACCCGATTTCCGTAAAATACCATTATTTTACTATTTAGAAATGTGCCCTTAGCAGCAGCTATAAATATACTTGCATTCCATAGAGGGTTAATTGAACATCAATGAAAGTGTTTATTGAATAACTTATTAATTGACTATAACTACCATGTTATATGAAAAATTGTTTAGAGATGCAAAATTATATCTTAGACTTGTGCAGTTACAGCTGATGAAACTGTAATTTTATATGGTACATTGAGAAGATGCAATCATACACTTTTTTTTTAAGCCCTCTGATTTTTAAGCCCTCCTACCTTATGAAACATAAAGATTTGTTTAGATCATATTTTAAAATACAGATGACAAATCAAAATGCCCCATAAGCATTTTCCAGGTTACTTTTTGAAGCAGCAGAGGTGAAGCAGGAGGTGCAGTTTCTTGGTCTCTGTAGCATTAAAGCACTTTATCCACCGTTGTGGGGGAAGTGTTTGGTATGCACAACGCACGAAGGAACAAACGACAAAGAGGAATCTCTTGCAGCAGGACTCATAAATTGTGTTCCCAACCCGCTCCTCTCGGTGACAATCCTCGCAATCAAGCTGGCCCTGCTTTCGTTGCGGAGGTGGGAAGCTTCCTCAGGGTTGCACGGCTTTTGGCTCCCAGCCTCTCCCTCCCCTCCTCTCATCTCAGCATCACTCCAACGTGCCCTTTCCTACCCTTGGCTTTCCTGCCTTTCACTTCTCTTTTTTTTTTTCCCCCCTGCCATACCACTCTCCTAACCCAACTTAACTGGTCAATGGCGATGATAAAAGTTAAAGCAGCAGAAGAAAATGCCACCACCCCTGCCAAAGCAGTTGGCAGGCAGCTGAGCTGGATACTAGCTGCTCCTACTATTCTCCCTGCTTCGTTTGGCAGGACTGTATTTTCAGATGTATAACCCATAGGCTATTCATGAAATGAAACACAAAAGCAATAAAATCAGTGAATACTGCGATTCAACAGCCATGCAGGTAATTACATCTGTAGGGTTAGACCTTTTCCTTTCCACCTCCAAGCACAGAATCGCTCTGCTCTTGGTGCTGGTCCAGGTTTCTAGAGTGTATTTTGAAAGCATTACTGGGAGTTATCTCGTTTAAACGTTGCTGCTTATCAGCTGCCACGCTTTTAATGGCGAGGGATGTCCACAGGAATTAACACCATTTGCACAGAAGAAGCGTGGGCACCGCGTTTGCAGCTTGCCAAGCTGCACCAGATTGCATGTGAGCAGTGACGTTCTCCAGACACACACAGACACACACACAAGCTCTCCCTCCTATAAAAGATGTCAGTACCTCTCTGCAAAACTCAAACCAGAGCATTTTGGTTGCCCTCTGGCTTGGGATTCCCCCCTGCCCCTCCCAATAGCATCAAGACAAACAATAAAATGACCTTTATAATGAGAAAAAAATGACAGGCAATTAGTATCCTAGAAGGGAAAATATGATGCTATTACTGTTTCTTTCTTGTTATGCTTAATAGATTAACTATGCCTGTAATTTAGTAAAAGGCTGTTTGTGGAGGGCATGTGACAGGGAACAGATGCAGTGAATACTGTTTTTAAATTCTCTTCTTTATTCAGTTACTGAGACTGAGAGTCTGAAAAAGATTTCCCCGCAGACCTCCATGGGTTTGATTACTGCATTAAGGTATTTTCACATACTTTAGGCTGTAGTCACACTATCATGCAGATTTTGGTGAAAATCCCCGTTTTTATTAGACTTTTTCCATTACTTAATATGAAGGCCCCTTTTCCTGTAACGCTTTGTCACAAACTGGGGGCAGAGAGAGATTTCCTCGTGTTTGGCTTGCACTTCTGTGAGAGCCTCCAGAATACTCAGAAACTGAATTTAGGTAAGCGAGCACCAAACCCCCTGACTTTTATTGAAACCTTGGTGCCTTTGAGATCAATGGAAGTCCCCTCTTTCAGCCGGGCCAAGGCTTTGTCCTTAGATCTTTTTGGCTATTGGAAAACATGAAGTTGGCTGTCAGCAGCTCTGGGTTTTTCAACAGTACTTCTTGCGGTGTGTATTTTATTTTGTGAAGATCTGTGCCTCTCTGATCCCGTGGGACCCATTTCCATTGCAGTAGAACAACTCTCACCCAAGCAGCCCATCAAGAGGCTTCACCCCCTGCCTGGTTGCCCCCAAATTTAAAGAGAGGAAGGTATCAGCATGCCTCTGGCTAGATGTGAGAGCTGTTTGGTGGGAAAGAACGTTTCGGTGTGGGAAGCACTGAGAGCCCCTGATGAGTAACTTGATCTTCTCCGCACCAGAGCAGGAGAGGAGGAAGGGAATCAGTAGGACGGCGAGTAAGTGCCGTTGGTTTAAGCAGTTATTACATGCTACTTGAGCACTGTGAGAAGGAAAGCGTGTCTGCTTTCCATGCACACATGCAGAATCGCTTGCGAGGGTCCCCACGCGGCCGTGGCTTTGCTTGCGCAGTGCGGTGGTCAGCGAGCGGGACCCCGATATTCCATTCCTGGGCTGAGCAGCACTCTTGGGAGCTGGCCGGGAAAAAAGAAAACTCATCCGAGCTACTTTCTCCTGACCTTGTTTCAGCTTTACGATCCGTGGGTGATGGAGCCCGGCAGCAGCGTTGCAGCAGCTGTGACAAGCAATTTAGAGAAACGAACGGTAACTCCTTTTCTCTTCGGATGCCTTGTCAGATGGGTCCTGGTCCAAAACAGGCCCTCTGTAATAGCCTTAGAGAGCTGGGGACTTGGGGGAGAACCTGGGGGAGGGACCTGGGGGGGTCACAGCCCACCCATCTGCCACGAGCACAGCTGCGGTCCAGAGCCAGGATGCAGGATTTGTGCCTACGGCCGACCCGGCATCACCCGGCTAATGGGGGTACCAGCACCGGGGCAGCATCGAGCCCCTCGGTGTTTTGCAGGAAAGGGAGAGTTGCCTTTCCCATCTCTTCCCAGGCAGGGAGAGGAAATCAAGAGGCACGAGGAGCCTGAGAAACGAGCCCTTTAGCTGCACCGTAGGGACTGAAAGCTTTGGCATCCTCCTAATCCAAAGGAGAGGTGAAACTGAAGACTCTCAGGTGTGGAAGCCAGGTAGCAATGGCATGGTATAGCTGCTTGGCCCCTGGGGAGTCTGTCCTTCTTGTCGGGGGACTGGCAGGTAAGCGAGGCTGACTGCTTTCTGGCTCCAGCTTATGTTCCTCCGGGGTGTCGTCAGCTGGGGGTCTGACGGTGGGCTCTCTCCTCCACCCTGAGCTCGGCCAGAACAGAGCGCCTGCCTGCAAAAACGTGTGCCTTGGGTTTCTTCCACCTCCCTTCCCCCTCATCTCCTGCCTTCCAGCACCGCGTTTTCAAGCCCTTTTCCAGTAAGGCTCGCCAGCCTGAGCACACCTAGGGAGGACACGGCTCAGCCCAATATTGGGCTCGTCTAGGTCCCTTCAGGAGCGCGGCCAGTACGGCAGTCCTCGAAGACCTTCCGCCAACCTATTTTCTTTCCAGTACAGCTCTCCTGCTAGCCTGGTCCCTGGCTGTTTCCAGCCCATTTGGAATTTCCCACCTCTGGTTTGTGGGGTCCGTGGCAACGCCTCATGCAGCATCAATGTTCTCCCTGACCAGAGCTTCTGCACTTGATGCTTCCTCCCAAGTTCTTCCTGCTCTCAGCAAGTACTTGATTCTCACAGTAAATTAGGAGAAAGGAAAAAATAATTGCTTCTGCCTTTTCTTTAAGGTGCTGTTTGACAGGACTGCAATACACCTGTCTGTCTCTCTTGAGAACTGGAAAGAGGAATCGTCATTTGGGGATCTCTGTTGTGCTTAGATCTTGCAGTAACCTCTTCTGTTGTGCTGGGAGTTGTGCTGAGATTTTTCTGCTGAGATTTTCTTCTGAAAATGAAGCTGACGGTTGCAGGCAGTGAAGTTTACTAGTCTCAGAACAGATCAGGTTAAGAAGTATCAAGGCTTCAATATCAGACAAAAAGGCAGGAAAGGGGCAGAAGGATGCGGCACCTGCAGGGCATCTCCCATCCCTTCGTTTGAGCTTGACGTGGGACTGAGGGAGGCAGTAAATAGCAGAGCTCTGTTTTTCAGCCCGATGTTGTATCAGTTGAAGGACCGTAAGACCAGCAGCTGCAAGTCCTGAGGTGTGCAGTTACCAGCAGCGCGCATCCCGCTCTCGTCAGCACTTCATTAGCTTGGGCTCTGCACCGGAGCCTCCGGAGAAATTCCAGGTGTGAGGGGAGGAGGCAGGAGGTGAAATCAGGTTTGGGAAGAGGTGGGGAAGGGATGAGGGGACAGTAGTAGGAGTTTGGCAGTGCCAGGGAAAGGTGGAGAGGAGTAAGGAGCCCAGGAGAGCTTTCCCTGTGCTTTGGTGTGCTGAACTAAGCACGCCACGGTTTCTGCTGGTTGGGTAATGCCAGTTCATTTATAAGATCTGCTGACTGGAGGATTCTGCATGTATGTATATATATACACACACACATATATATCTATATATATAGCTTTTGGCTTCTGGGGTGTTTTTCCCAAATAGCTGAACAGACAGAAAAGCCCTAACAACAAAGAGGTATTTACACATTCAGATGTGCCCACTGATGGTTTCCTGATCATAATCTGGCACTCTGCACATTTGTGTGATATTTATGGACAGGAATTAGCTACATTTTGGGAAAAGGGAGCTACTAGAGCAGGAAGAATAACCACAAAAGGGGAAAACATGACAGAGAGGGGAAAAAAATAGAAGGAAAATGCGCACTGTATTACCACAGTAGCTTACAACTTTATCACACATGCTGGTAAAAAGAGGTTAAAAAGCGAAGCAGCCCTACTGCCACAGTGATCCAACCCCCTGGTTTGGCTGGGACGGGGCTGGAATACAAGACTGCAAACAGCAAGAAGCTGTTTTGTCCCAGACCTCTGTCTTGTCCTGGTGTCCCGTGCCGGGTCACGCCACGTCACCCAGCAGAAGCAGCAGGTCCCTGCCACGTCCTTCCTCTCTGGTTGCCCCTTCTTACCCTTTCATCTGCGTTTCCTTCTCCAATGAGCAGGCAATACTTGGTCTTCTCATCCCACAGGAATTCCTTTCACCCCAGCTCAGGAAAAGAAGCATACATCCTTAAGTAAAGAGATAATGTGTTTAAATAATATTGGTACGTTTTAAAAGAAAATTCCAGATGCCAGTCTCCTCCTCCTGTCCACGTGTTATCTGCACCCTGCGTGAATCACACACAGCACAAAAGGGCCCCGTCTGATTTTCCTCGGCTCTGTCATAATAGAAGATTAATGACAGTGAGAAACCTAAACCTAAAAATCCTGCTTGCTAATGTTATTTAAGTATTTAGCTCAGAAAAATAGCAATGTACCTTTCCAAGCAAATGGAAATGAGCTTGATTAAAAAATCCTGCAGAAGACTGGCGTATTTGTTCAGGCCAATGAAATTCCAAGTATTGCCATAATACCTGCCTTATAAAAATGCATGTATTTCTTCAGCTGTGTGTATTTAAACCTTTTAGCAGTTCTAATGAGCTTTCAGAATGAAGCTACTACAGCAATCAGCTTCTGTGTAACAAGCAACATTTAAATATTAAAAACGTAAATTAGCTAAGCTGGTTAATTACAATTTTCCAAATATTGCAGAAGTGCAAGTAAGACTATTAACTGCTTTGAAATTCAGATATCAGTTCCACCCACTCAGGGAACATCTAGTTCAGTAGCGAAGATGAAGTTACAGAACAGTCTCCTGAGCTAGCCAAAACAATATCTGCTTACCAGAATGAAAAGCCCTGCATTTCAGATGCCATTCATACATCTTAAAACAACACAAAAGGCTTTGAGGAAGCTTTTTTTTTTTTTTTTTCCTTTTCAGATCAGAGCGTACCAGTTTGTGGAAATAAAAATGTCTTCCAGGAAACATCGTTTCTGGTGAAACACAGGCAGATTTCTACCAGAAAAACTGGCTGGTTTCTTCCTTGCTCCCTGTGCCCATGCCTAAGGGTGCTGTGGCCGGCTGGGTCCCACCTCCGCAGCCTCCCGTGCCCGTGAGGACTTCTTCCCTCACTAAGCACATGAAGAAGCATTTGTGTCAGGTTTATCCACAGCTAAAAATGTGCAGAAGGCAGCGTTTGAGCTGTGGTGGTTCTGTCTCAACTTCTTCATAAAAGCAACCCTGGCGGCAAAGGTACTATCAGCAGAGTATTCACAAAAGCCAACTGATGAGGACAATCTCTCCATTTTCTCTTAGAGAGCACAGGTGATCGTAGGCTGGCACTCAAACCCATCCTGTGAACTCGTTTTCTTTAGTAGAAAAAAATTGGCCAGAATCCTCTTCAAAGTCACCCGCTAGGAATGTCCCCAAAGTCCCAGCCTGGCCCTTAGACCCCCTCTGCTCTGCTTGTAGAAAGGCACCTCCATTCACTGAAACGGGTGCAGGCACGGAGGAAATGGCTGAGCAGGAAGATGACAAATGGATCCAAAATTATAAATGTGCCCATCTCTGGGTGTATCGCCCGCCTGTGCTGCTTCACGCTGGAGAGCAAAGAAGGGGCACAGAAAATTCCTCCTCCTCAGTCTTCACTGGAACTGACTGAAACCACAAGGACGTCATCCCTCTTGAAAGAGCTCTGAATGTTTCTAGTGTCAATACTGTGAAAAAATACACATTATCTTCTCATTTTTTACTTCATAGACTGCTGCAATTCAAAAGCTTAGAAGAGATAATGTCTCGCAAAAGTGAGGAAAACATCTATCATTACTTTACACTTCTTCACAGGAGTAAATGGGTGGGTTTTTTGGTGCTCGAGGGAACTGCTTTTCAGTGCTAGCTCTGCAGTGGTTATGTGAGCATTTATGTTTCTAAGGCATCTCAAGATTTCGCGTGTTGCCTCTGTTTCCTTTTAAGGAATCTGTCATTTTCCATCTGTCTCTGACCCACCCTGGTTTTGGCTAAAATCCCAGCCGGCCCGTTCAGCTCTGTCTAAGGTGGAAATGAAGCTCCAGGCTATTTCTGGAAGACATTGTGTATTAGAAGCTATCAACACTTGGTGGTATCTTTTCACTTGTAAACGCCTGGTTGGCTTAATTTGGAGTTAACTCCAGGCAAACATCTTTCAAAACTAAGTGAGAAAATCAGAAGGTTTGCTCAACTGACCTTCAACTGCTTCGTAAGAATTGAACTGAATAACACTTGTGTCCCTCAAGCATACTGTAGACTAGCACAATTGTTACCGTTAACTTCTAAAAACCACATAGTACTTCAGAGCAGCCTAGAGAATAGCTGCTTTATACTTGCCTGCGTAATCTTTCAGCTGAATTAATAGCAAGTTAATAATTGCAATGATAATCTCTTACTTCTATTAGCTTAGTATCTGCAGGTTCCAAGTCTTAGAAAACACCCTTGTTCTTGGCATTGCACACAGTGTAAGAGATTGTCTTCCCAATAAAGGTTATAAACTCTTTGGGACTGGGACAAGCAAAGGAATTAGTATTGTCTCCTTGTCACAGATGGGAAAATGACACTTAATGGTATGAGACCATTTTAACCAGAAAGCCTGTATTAGACCTGGAGGCAACCCAGTTCTCTTGAATCTTACTGTCCTAAACATCCCTCATCTCCACATGTCTGCTAGACTTTACCTTGCTAATATACGGAAATGAACATATATATATGAAATGCTGTAAAATGTTTATTTTGCCTTAAAAATGTTTTTGTCATGATATGTTTCTTGTTGTTGTTCTTGGGCACTTGAGAAAAGAACATGCTGGTTGTAAAATACTACTGATGAGACACTGGATCACCTTTAATTTCATGGCATTTAGAATGAAGTTGTTCTAGCCAGTAGAAGGGCATTTAGTGTTTCTCAGCTGCATAGAAGTGATTTTAAAGATTATCTTTGTGGTTACTTCAAACTGTGAGGCAAGAAGGCCTGTTACTGAAGTAAAGTTCAAAAGGACTAGACTCAAAAGGGAAATAATTGGGCTCTATAAGAGCAAAAGCTGCAACAGTCTTGTTGATTTCTCTGTGGAACAGATTTTATCTAGTCTTCCCAGCCAGTTCCTTTTAAAAGGATAACTTCAAAGATGTTCTCTGTGATGACAGTGCTTCAGCGCCAAACTGCAGCAGCAAGGAGATATCAACAAGTTCCCTATATGCAGGAGTGGTATTTGTATGAAAGCATCCCCCACTCAATGTCCAAAAGTGAAGTCCTTTAAAAAAAACCCCACCACCTCATTTGTGCTCAACTGTTAGCATCCTAAAGGTGCTCTTTGTGCCTTAAGATTTAGTAGCAGGCAGAAAAGCAACAAAACCTTAAATAAGCCTATCGATGGGAGGAGAAATGCGGAGATGGACACTCGATGGCTCTTTGAAGCATTCCATGAGCAAACTAACCTGCCAATCAGTGCTAGTTAAAATTATTGTAGTTCCCCTTCCTTTCTCTTCACCAGTTTCTTTTACTGACTTGACTATGATTTCTTTTTCTAGGATGGACAATTGAGTGGATCCACAACTACTCGCCGTATAACTCACCATGTTCATGATTCTTGGCCAAGACCAACATTGTGTCTTCATCCAAAATACCTCTGGGTTTATTTACCACCGTATTTGGTCAGATTCTCTTTTACTTTCTGTTTCTGCCTAAGGAAAGCATTTCATGTCTGAAAATTACAAATCAACACAAAGTTCTTTGGGACAATTCCTACATGTTTGTGAGCAGTGAGCACTTTAAGTTCATTTCTTTTGGGGGTGGACGGGGCAGGGGCGGGTAATTGCTGGTCCAGACACAGACATTTGCTGTAGTTGCATGTTTATAGCAAAAAGCGGGTTTTCTCTGCCCAGGGCAGATTGGAGATTCTACCCTTTGATGTACGTGCATGCGGCATTTCACCCCTTCAGCAGAGCAGCCAATTTTGAAGGATTTTGTGGTTTTGGAGGGGTGACTGTGTGTAACTAATAACAGCTTCTTAATCAACAGCCCTGATGACCAGAGCACAAACACCTCAAACCCTATTTGTTACCTAGTTTTTTCGCTGGTAGCAATTTCAAGTCAGCTATCTGCAAGGAGAGTCCTTAATTTTCCTGAGCCTGATCGATGGCCCATTGTCAGTGGGCTCGGGGTGTTTACATTTTGTTTGCTGTTTAGGTCTTTTGAGTCACAAAGAAAAGTCCAGGCTAGCTCCAAAGCCCATCGTCTTACGTTTTGCTTAAGCCTATGTTTATGATACTTGTACTATCTTTCTTCTCTCTGCTGAAAGGAGGGTAGGACCGATGTACAAACCCATTGCTGCCATAACGAGGTATTTAAATTACTTTGAATGGGATCAAGCACCCCAAAAGGAAGAAACCGCCAAGCTGGACGAGTGGAAGAGATGTCCCCAGCATAGGGCTGGCAGAGGACGTAGCTTAGGGACTCTCAGAGAAAATTATTTCCTCTCTCTTGCCATCTTGGGAAGCATGGGAGACCCCTGCAAGTCGGCTGCTTTATCCTCTTTGGGAGGGAGCCTGGAGGTTCCGAGGCTGAAAGAAGAACGGAGGGGGAACGCTGGGGACCTCCACCCTGCCCAGCACCCTGGGGACCAGACGGCAGTGCCCGTGTGCCCCTCGCGATCCTGTCCCGGAGAGCGTGGCTGTGCGGACGCCTGAGCCAGAGCCCGCCGAAGGCGTCCGGCATCACGGCGCGGGTCAGCTCTGCAGCGCGCGCAAGTTCTTTTCTCCCTCTGTTGGGATGCCCATCATTGTACAAATGGCATCGCTAAAGGGATGAAATACTTCCAAATCATGTCAGCAGCGCCTGACATCGCTTCCCGAGCCACAGCAGCACAGTGCTCTCGGAGCATGGGACAAAGGAGAAAACATCCGTGACCAGACTGTTAAAATCTCTGTTACAGGCTGTTGGGCTGGGTTGGTGCGTGCACTGAGGAAATGGTGGAGAGAGGAATTTCAGAAAGGAAAAGAAGGAGAGGAGAGAGAAGAAATGATGCTACAATTATTCTGTTGGGTTTTTTTAGGACCCAAGAGAAGAACTGAGATGTGCAGTAGCAACTGGATCATCGAGGAAATAAATAGCATGCTGTGGAAATATATAATGAGTACGGAGAAGAGGGGAATTGGTCTTATATGTTGTAGATAAACTTGAATAATGGGGTCACACACTGCAAGCTTTGTAGTCCAATTTCATTTCCTTCACACTTCATTCAGTTGTGTAAAACCTATTCATCTAGTTATCTCCTTCTAAATTTCCTTCTACTCTGCTGCAGCCATTGATGGCTCTTATCTCATTACCATATGCTTCTCTTGGTCAGGAACCTTTCTTTGTGGGCAAGATTACCCTGGTAACAAAACAAAAACAAATCAGAAAGGAGAAAGATGTATCATTCAACATGGCTGTGTCAAAGATAATGCTTGATTTTTTAATTTCTTTTTCCCCGAGAACAATTTTCATACTCCACAGCGAAGAACGAGAAGGTAGCATGCAGTTGGGATTTGTTTTCATAGTACAATTTCCAAACAAATATTCACAGAAAAAAGTGGGTTTGTTTAAGTAAGTGTAGGAAACGAAAGCTTGACTTTGCTGGTGATATTTCCTTTCTCCCCATGCATCTTGGTTGGTATCAAAGGAATAATCAAAAAAAGAGACTCCAGCACCAATTCCTGTAACTACATAAAACAGCAAGTTAATGCCACAATCCTTTTTTTAATTTTTAGTTTTTTTCTGCAGAAGACCTGAGTTTATTATGTTACAGTGTGAGGAATGTTTATATTGGTAGAAGTTCTCCCATGAAGGAAAAATATTAGTTCAATTATAACCCAGGTAATAAGTGAAAATTGAATCTGACTTATGCTTGGCTAAACATCAATCTTGTCAAAATAAAATATATTCAAATTTTAAGACAGCAAGCCATTAAAACAAAAACAGAGGAAATGTCTTGACAGTGTCATTTTAAACAATCTTCAGAACTGGGAGTGCCATTTCCGAAAGTCTCTTTAAATTCCTGCAAGCATCTGAGCGACCAGGGGGAGAGCAGGCAGAGGGACAGATAACAAAAATCAATACAGGCTTTTAGTAAGGGACAGTGGCAAAGGAGAAAGAATGTAAAAAAAAAAAAAAAAGAACGGAAAATTGCTGTAGCTCTAGTAGTATTTCGGTCATTTTCATCTGGCTGAACCTGCTGTTCAGCCTCCCCTAATTAAGATAGGTGGGTGTTAAACCTTCTACCAGACAAGGAAAGGAGCTGAGTAGAGATGGAAGGAGAGAGTGGAAGAAAGCAGCCTGCTTTCTTCTGTGTGCTTTTTTAAAAGCAGAGAATAATTACATTAAAACACTTCCTGGCCTTTTCTAGGTTTTGAATAGAGGCTTGTTGGGAGTGTCTGTGACTGTAGCACATGCAGGCCAGCAGTTAAAAACTACTGTACGTGTAGAGCAACGCATTCACCTTGTGAGGGCAAAAAATAACTAATGGCTCTCCAGCATCCCTTGTGCTGTCACCAACTGGAGCAGCCCTTCTTGTCCAGGACTCCCCAGGCACTGATCTCAGAGCTTATGATGAAGGAGGCTTGTAGTATTGTATCAGTATCACTTGAATAAGAATGAATCTGCTTTATAATGCAGTTTTGCTGCTACTTGAATGCTTTAAATATTAATAATTCAGGTTTTGGATTCACAGGGATGGCAGGAAAAATGAGGAGAGGTGGAACGGTATGTGCATTAAATAGGGTTGGCAAAAAGATCAGGCGAGCTTGTGTAGTTATTAGCTCAGCTCTGGAGGGAATACAAAGCATAAGATGTGGTGCTTGAAAGTCACAGACGGTCTCAGCTGATGCACTGGTCTCCTCCATCCTCACCAGGGCTGTTCCCGGTAGCGTGTGCTCAAGTACTTTGTTCAGCCCTGTTTTACGTTAAGGGACTTCAGGTTTACTGCACCCTGTTCAGTTCATTTTTCCTTTTTTTTTTTTTTTTTTTCTTCTTTTTTCATGGGATCTGACACATGTGGCTGTGAATCCTGGCTTAAACGTCACTGCTGTTCCGTGTCACTGTGTGGACGCAGGCCCAGCAGGACCAGAAATGTGAGGAAGGTGCAGACGTCTTGGCTTCTTAAAGTCCCTGCAGATGAACCTCAACGCCATCGGCTTCTGCAGCTGTAGGCTGCCGAAGCCCAGCCAAGCCCTACTTGGGTGCAGGTGTCCGTGGAGAAGACTGTAAGTTGCATTTATGCCACTTCAGCCTCCAACTCACCTTGGGATCGGCTGGAGATGGCCTTAATCTTGGTGCTGCCAGCAAAGCAGACCTCTGGACTGCGTGGAGCCACGCAGGCTTGAGAAATTTCGGTTCCTTCTTCTCTTGCCAGGTTAGAGCAATAGCCCAGCATCTGTCTCCTGCTCTACTTGCCTAGAGTAGGCTAAGCAATAGGCTGCTTCGCTGTCGTGGCTGCAGAGCTCTGGGTTCACCTCTGGAGCATCCTCCTGTATCATGCTCACGGCTGGTACCCCATCGGACCAGGGCTTCCTATCAGCATCGCCTCCAGGGCTTCCACTGGAGCTTGAAAACAGATGTGGTTTATCCCCCCAAGAATCAGTAGTTTAAAATCCCGTATAAAATGACATGGGGGTGGGGCGGGCAGGGCAGGAGGGCTGAGCTCCAGGGATGTGGGTTTTGTCTGCAGAGAAGAAAAGCCCTTTTGCTCCATTAGTCATCCCGTAATGAAACGTCTGGCGTCCAGAGGCGTTGAGGATGTCGTGATCTCATCGGGGCTGCAAGGTGGGTTTCTCCCAAGGCAGTTAATAGGATCAGTTAACGCTTTTAAACCAGCACCAGCTGGAAAAACCTTGCCGGCCAGCAGCTCGCCCCAGTGACGTCAGGTGCCGTGCACGTGTTGCCCGGGGGGTAGGAAGGGGAGAGCGAAAGCCCCGCAGCACCTCGCGGGGATGCGATGCACCGCTGCTGCCTAAAGATATGACACAAATTGCCCCTAACGCTAAATAGCCCTCCTGCTCGCTGTCGGCCAGCCAAACAGAAAAAAGAAATAATTGAATGTGGGCGCAGCTGCTCGGTGGGCTGATGGAGCTGCCCTCCGCGCCGCTCGTGGCCACGGCTGCGTGGAGCGAGCCCCCCCGTGCGTCTCCGATGCGGACCTGGGGAGCAAAGTCCTGCTGGCTCCTCTCTCCTGCCCACGCTGTGCCGTGTCCTACCTGTAGGCACCAGGCAAGCTTCAGCAGGGACTCCCTTCTGGCATGCCACGGCGAATCCTGCTTTTCTTATCACCGTTACTGAGTTATTTTCACTAACTGTAGCGAGAGCCGCAGCCCACCGGGTTCATCCCGCTCCATAAGAATTTTCTCGCCTCCAGCTGGAGGGACAGCAGGCCACCCGTCTCCAGGAATCCCAGCTTTTGGGAACGCAGGGTGGCAGCGGCACAGCTGGGTGGTGGCACAGGGTGATCCAGCTCTGGATCCCGGCTGGAAGAGGTGACAGTCCCCCTTTGGGTTTCGGCCATGCCTGATGCACGGGGTCTGCGACGGGAGCACTGGGCAGTGCCGTGGCTGGCGATCTGTCAGGTGCAGGCTGATATCAGGCTGACTGGGGGATCCGCGGTGGGATTTGGCAGGTTATTGCGGTTTGGTGCCAACGTGGAGATGGTTTTGCAGGTTTGCAGTGAGCGGGCATGCCTAAGTGCAATTACAGGGTGTAGAGGCAAATGACAAGTTTAAAACTGCTCTTTGCAGTTTGGAAAGCCACAATTATAAGGCTCACAGAAGAGTGCCAGAAGGATAAGAAGTAACCAGAATAAAGTAATTATTAATAAGCACATACAGTCTCATTTGCTGCAATCACGGTGGGGAGGCCGTAACAGTGCTTTCCCATGAAATGTCAATAAGTAGCCAACATCCCTTGAGGAGCAAAGCATTGCGGTGTTTTTATGCTTTAACTTCCCAGCAAGTGATTGCTAGACACTTCTTTGTGATTAAGCATTCTCAGTAACTAGAATCGATCCTTTGCAGAGCTAAACCTGATCTGTACGTAACCTGGTGCGTTTGCTGATTACCATTTGGTGACAGCATACAGTTCAGCAGCAACGGACCTGCAGTTAGACAAAAGAGAAATTGGGAGAGAAGAGATCCCTGAACAAAGAGCCTGTGCTTGTGCCTGTGACAGAAATATGATCCTCCGCTTCGAAGGAACAAGGAATAGATCTGAAAGCTTTGTCATCTTCCTGGAGGTTGACAGCGATGTACAGACAGGAGAAACGGCAAACGAGGCACAGACGGGGCAGCGGCACACAGCAGACGGCAGCACCTGATAGTCTGGTTGCTGTTAAAAAACCACGCACCTAATGCAGCCAAGCCCAAACCCAGACACCCGAGGAGATGGGAGATGGGGCGCAGAGCATCCTTCTGGGGAAGGGCAGTGCTTCCTCCCAGGAAACTGCGGCAGACTGGAAAAGAGCTGGCGGCCACGCTGAACACGAGCTGCTAACCCAGCCCTTCTGCCAAGTGATTAAAGGCAGGGGAATATTGAGTGGGAGTAAGTAGGATACAGTACCTTCATGTTTGGCAGCGGCACACTGGCCGAATGAGTCCATTTCTGGTGTCAGCAATTCAAAGAGGATATTGAAAAATTGGAGAGGCTTCAAGTAAGAACTACCAGGATGACAAAAAAAAAAATGGAAAACATGACGAAGCCTCAAGGAGAGGAGTCCGTTTATCTTATCAAAAACAAGGCTAGTGCAGCCTGTGAATATCTACAGACGAAACAAAATTTTATTAGCAGATAATTCTTCAGCCTAACAGACAAATATATAGCATCATCCATCAAAAGGAGCCGAAGACAGGAACAATTCAGATTAAAAATAAGGCGCAAGTGTCTAACAAAAAGAGTAATTAACAATTAACCTCATTAATAACTACTGTAGATTGCATTTTCTTTCCTGCTGACAGAGATGGAAGTCTGAGGTCCATGTTCTGCAAAATGTCAAACCAAATGATCTTGGTCATCTCTTCTAGCTCTGCCTTTGAATCTTGTAACGTATTCTGTTCCTAATTCAATATGGGAAAAAGGTTTCGTTTCAGTATCTTTAATTTCTACCAAATGCTTTTTGCATTCATCTTCCAGTGTTTTCAATTTCCTGTAATGAAATTTTGGCTGATCTTTAGCTCTGTGTGCATAAACATTGCTGGCAGATAATGGATAAGGACTTGTTTCACAATCGGGCTGCAATATCCAAAGCTTCATAGGAGCACTCCATAACATAGCAGGCAATTATGAAAACAAATGATTAGATTATGAATCTGCTTCTGTGTCCTGAGGGAGTTTCAGCCAAAATCCCACCCTTTTTTAAGAAGAACAGTCAGGCCTTTTACCAAGGGCTTGCAGTGTGGGGATTGAAAAAACAACTGGTTGAGCCCCATATATCACCTATAACCCTATTTTATTGCACTTGTGTATTGCATATACATAATTTAGGAGTATATAATTTAAAAAAACAAATCTTCCGTTGCTAGTTTGTGTGAGATTTTAATTCTTCAAAGCCTTTAAATCCCTTTCTTCCAGTAGCCACATTGTTACAGCGCTGGAAGTTCAACATCGCTAAAGGATGAATATTTTACATTCATTTTTCTGGGGGAGGAAGAGCAGAGCAAGTATCTGAGCTCAGTTATTCTACTGCTTGCCACAGCTTGTCTGTGCCTTGTGTTTAAGACACCTAAAATTTCCTCTTTTGAGGGATTTCTGCGTTAGACCATTCGCTGGTTTCAGTATATCATTGTCACCATTTTATTACAATGATATTTTAATAACTATTATTGTTGGTATTACCCAAAGAGTTTACACGGCCACAGCATGTGGACACATAATACATAGCATTTATATCACCATTCATTTATGAATTGACCATATGCATATGTTAAAGCAATAATAAAAAAGCAGCTGTGTTTAAGGAGATAATGTTGCCAAATGCTGCATGTAAAATTTGAGGGAAGAAGATTTTTATTAGAGTTAGTTCAAGGTGTTCAGTTGGTTTAAGACATCTGTTCGAATGACTTGTACAACTCACTTTTCTGCTCCTGACGTGGAACAGTCAGAAGCTTTTCTAGTTTCCATTTTTAAATAGTCTAGTGTGTGCAGACACAGATTGATAACCCAGATCAGGCTGATGAATTGGGGCACTGAACTCAAATGAACACATTTTCTCCATGAATTTGGATGCGGCAGGCACAATTGTTTGACTGGCTAACTTTGTATTTTTTTCAACCGGAATGGAGGAAGTAGAGGGGAAAATCCAATGCAAACAGCATGGATTACCGTCTGGACTTTGAGGGCACCCACAAAAGGATTTGCTATTTACAGGGTTTTAGATTCAGTGTTTCAGTGTTATCAACTCCATTATTAAAGTCAAACTTTGTTTTTGGATTTACCATGCACAAACACGTGGTTAATACAAACCCTCTGTGTTTAAATAACAATAATTTGAGGCACCAGTAAGCAAATTCTACAGAGAAACCTTCAGACCCTTTTTCCACGCTTGCTTTAGAAATCACCCCAAAGCCTTGGCTCAGACTTGCATTTCTGTTCCTCTGAGAAAACTCACGTATTCCAAACATGCACACCCTAAAATCAGAATTTGAGGCAAATTTGGCCTACAGACATGTAGGGCCTGAGATTGAGTCTTCTGCCAGAAAAAGACAAATCAGTTTGGTTTTGTTAGGTCAGTAGCCAGTCCAGTTTGGGTTCCTCAGTCCTGTCATATGAAGGCAGATGTGGTTTTGGTGTTGCTTCTGTTTCCTTCTTTTTGTTTCTTTTTTTTTTCTTTCCTTTTCATAAAAGGTGCTCATGTCCATGGCTGTATTTCAAAGCAACACTCCCCACTACAGGTCAGCAGTGAGAAAAAGGAAAGGCATGGCCATCCTGTGAGGAAGGCAGATAGATAAGGATTTGGAGTTTTTCATCAAATGCTCTTTCCCCGGATAGGACTGACCCACTGGGAACTTAAAATAAATAACATAATTCTGTGCTCTTATAAATTCATAAGCAATCCAATTTACTAGTAAACATTCTCTAGGTCTAACCATTTAAATGGTTTTGAATTTCTGAGGCTAAATTAATGCTAAGCTTTGGATGAGCAAGGGTACACTGCAGAATTAACAAGGGTAAGGGATAGAGTAAATAACTGCCTGTGTTCATTCTGCAATTTATCAGCTTTTACATTCTGAGCTCTGCACGAGAAGCTGTTCATATTTCTGAATATGAAATTTGGGGATGTGTAATTTCATTCTCAGCCTGCCTTCCAGCTGGCCTCCCTGCTTCTGGGCACTCAGCAGCCCTCTCAGCGTCCCTGTTAGGGCAGGCGGCTCTATGCCGACCGCTCTTATAGTCTTCATAATGCCATGATAAGACCTGCTTTGAGGTTGAATGCGTATAAGTCATTATACAAACATGCATTTGTCCCCTTGTGTCCAGGAGAAGAAGAAAATGCCAGAACAGGCCATGCCTGTAACTGGTTTTTGTATACTCCAGCCACTGTAATGTGAAAGCAGGAAGAATAGCAGGAGCAAACAAAAATGCCATCCCAAGAAAGTCCATTTTGAGAAACCCCATTTTGAGTATTAATGAATGTATTTTTGAGGTACGCTTTTGCACAGCACTTTGTTCTGCAGACATGCAAGTCACTAAAGCTGCTCTTACCAAACTTTCCGGTGGAGATGCTGTCATTTACTGCGAGGGTACCCATGGGAGGAAAGACTTTCAGCCCCTTTTATTTAGCTGTATCTTTCTAAGACTTGTTAATATTTCATTTGGAGTTAGATGTATACGTGACGAAGGTGGGATTATCTCCTCAGGACTACCGCTCACTAAAATTGTGGAAAGTGCATTTAATGCTCCTTGGTGCTTCACAAATCAGAATAGGAGTATGAGAACCAAAGTAAAGATGTGGTTGAGCATCTGTGTCCATAAAGACATGGCTAAGCTGTTACTAAGAGGGTTGTATCTGTTGAAAACATACAGAATTCAGAAACACAGCTTTGCTCTGTGTTTGCATTTGT
Organism: Buteo buteo; assembly: GCF_964188355.1. Classification (NCBI taxonomy): domain Eukaryota; kingdom Metazoa; phylum Chordata; class Aves; order Accipitriformes; family Accipitridae; genus Buteo; species Buteo buteo. The sequence continues at coordinate 12,496,396 of NC_134196.1, forward strand.
GTTGAAGGGGGCTGAGGTAATTCACAAGGAGGCTTTATTTATCCAGTAATGACTTAAGACAAAAAAAGGATCTTTTAATTACACCCCAGTGACAGAAAAGTATGAAAGCACTATTCATGATACTCTGGAGACTGCAGGATATCTTGGTGGCAGTTGTTCTGCCCAAACAGAATTATATAAAGAAAACTACTTACATTTCGTCTAAATATGGTCCTCCGAGGATTAATATTTACAGGGGATTTGGGAAAAATTGGTTTCATACCAATGCAGACTATATAAATGAGAACTGGACATTACAGTAAACGATAAAGGATCCCAGAAAAAGGTAAGACCAGTGGTCCAGGACAGAGAAATGCAGGTGTTGGGAGTCAGCCTGGAAACCTGATTCTCAGGGGCTGGGTTTTAATGAATGCTGGCCCTGGTGAGGATGCAGATGTGGCACGGGCAAAGGTGGCCAGACCCCAGAGACACAAGGGACCACGGGGATCATCTTTGAAGGATGCTGGGTTTTTTTGCAGTTGCTAGTTCGGTGGCGTTGCCTCATTCCTTTGTTTGAGAGAAATGAAGACGTTTTGTATGTATATACCTGAAATCCTGCTGCTCTGAATTACCAGCCTGGCTGGCAGGGAGCTGCAGCAGCCCACAGAGATGGGCATTTGTTTTGTCACAGGCAGTTTTGGTCACACAGAAAGCTGATTTTCATAAGAAAGAGAGGAAAAAAATGATAGGTGTTATCTTTTATGTTCCTTATTAGGTTTGAGTCCTGCCCTCTAAGGGTTTTGCACCTTTTTGGGGGGGGATCTGGGACTGGTCCCTGCTGCAGGCAGGGCACTGCTTTACAAGGAAAATGAGGGTGAGCTATTTTGGTCATTTCCCATATTTAAAATGTTTAGCTTTGTTGATGTGATTTTTTTCTAAAGCCGGGGGGAGGGGGAGAGAGACAACCGCAGCCTTTCAAGGAAGGAAGGCCAATGGGAATTTTTGGTGTGCTCCCAAGTCGTTAATTAATACCAGCTGATGAGTCAGAAAAATGTGGCTGTCTGCTGACTTGTAAAGTGTCTTAGTAACAAAACAGGTTCCTGTAGCAGCAATTCACCGTTTCTAATGCAGAGCCAAGCCCTCTGTCAGCCCCACATCCAAATAAAGGGCTGCCTTTGGCTTCCCGTTTGCTTCTCCGATCTCTTTCTTGGCCTCCCTGCCGACCTCTGCGGGCAGCCTTAGGAAAACGGTGTTTCTACAAACACGCGGCATGCTGTATGTAAAAATATATACATTCAGATCGAATCAATAATGACACTAGATTGTGCTATATTTGGTGTATTTAATAAAATAGTATTTTCCATTTTTAAGACTGTACGACTCTCGGTGTTGAAAGCTGCAAGGGTTTTGCAAAGCAGTTTCAGGTCACGGTGGTGGCAAAGCGCTCGAGGCAGCGGCTGAAGGCATCCCCTACCCCCTGCACGATGTACCCCCCAGCAGCCTAACGCCGTTTCTTATCGCCCGCAGAAGAAAGCAGCTGCACCGACGGGGATGCGCCGGCTGCGGTTTGCTGCGAGACAATCTGCTCCTGGGGGTCAGCTGGGAAGGAGCAGAAGTAGGGAAAGGCAAAGGCAGATGGCAAACGGGTTGATCCTGCTCCGCTGGGCTACAACGATGACCTGCTGAGGTCCCTTCCTACCTGAATTACCCTGTCATCCTCTAACCCAGTCCAGGACCGGTCAGGATTACAAGCTTTTGCACTCACTTGCCTGAGTCAAGCATTTGGCTCTCTGGCTGGTTGCCAGCCTTGGCTTTTGGCCACGCATTTCAACCTATGTAATCATTCTCTGACTTAACCTGCCCCGCTCCTCTACATCTCCTGGGTGTGTGCAGAAAAGAAAAAGAGAATTTGGGGTTAGGGAAATGATCCAAGCCTGTGTTTTCTGGTGGATTTTTTACAGCTTGCGATCCAGACTTGCTATGTGCTACCAAATCTGAGAGACAGGATTGTCCTAAGAAACCTTAAGAACCAGGGCAAGAGGCATTCAGGGAGCCCAAGTATTTGTCCTCGATGCTGCCGCGTGGCACACGTGGCTGCCCAAGGCACAAACCGTTGTGGCTACCCTCTCCTGACCAGAATTAAGGCCGTGGTAATGCCGCTGTGAGCTGTCGGGCACGTAGGTCCTCGGGATCACAGCGGAGCTCCCGGCCAGCCTGGGGTCCGTCGGCATCGCACCCTTCCCTCCGCAGTGGCTGGGAAGCCGCGCTGCCTGTTTTGGCAGGATCCCCCATCCATCTTATCCAAGCTTTCGCCGCCTGTCCCGCGCAGTCGTTTCACTTGTCTTCATTCCTCCCTACGTGCCAAAAGTAACACGTCCAGGATCGACCTCGTTGTGCAGATGGGCTGGTGAGCCATTTCCCCAACCCCAAAGTACGCCAGCGGCCACGAAGCTTGGAGACCGAGTGCTCTGACTGCCCATCTCCGCACCGATGTCATCGTTCCTCCTCCCGGTGGTCCCCTCGTGCCCCTCAGCTGGTCCCAGCACGGTGTCTGCTGTGGAGAAGCAGCAGATGGGGCTCACTGGGAACGGCCACTGTGGATCTGGATGTCCCTGCTCACGCGGCAGGACCCAGCGCCCGCGGGAGAAGAGCTGGCACCCGCATCCAATGGCTGGGAGGGGGATGAAAAATCCGATTTTCCTTTGCAGGTGACTTTTAGACATATGAGCATCAGGCAGTGATGCTGACCTTTAAAGCCCCTTTTTGGGACAACCTCTGGAGGACACCCCACAGCTCAAGGAGACAAGTGGCTCTGTGCTGATCACCGGCTGCTGCGGGAACGGCGAGGGGAAGGAGAACCACCACCGCCCACGCCAGGAGGCATCTGAACCGGCCCCTTCACAGCCTTCCCGGCCCAGACACGTCCCCACCAGTAACACGGCTCGCTGCCCATCGCCCCGTGCATGCCCACTGTGCCTCCTCCCAGTTACCGGTCCACAGCAGCCCAGTGGGCTTGTGTCGGGTGGGGAAGGTTTCGGCTTGCGGCTCATCTCTCTTAACCCGACCCGTCTCCTCGTGGAACTGTGTTGCAAAAGGAAACCACCTCGGCCGCAGTTTGATGGGGGAAAAAAAAAGGCATTTCTAAACGTTTGCCCCCATGACCGGTAGTCTACAACATCTGTATTTCACACTGGGATTTTGTACTGCAGTGTCCCCAGCCAAACAAAGGCACTTTGTAAATCTGTTCCTGCCTTCAGATAGGGTAACAACTGCATGTGAATTACCTAAATTAGTTAATAGCTCTGGTCAAACATGTTTATCTGCTAATGTAGTAAAAAATTGCTGGCCACAGCACCGTATAAGTGATCGCTTAGCAAAGGTAGCTGGGTTCCAGGCACCTGCCAGTCATTGCTAACATTGTTTTGAGTCCTAATTAGCAAATAAATTGGTTTTTTAATGTGAACTGCTTTTTTTTGTTTGTCTGATTAGTCTTATTTTCCTCCTGGTGAAGTTCTTGCTAGATGAAAACCAGTTAAGCTAAAAATCAGCTTATGACGCTGTTCCGTTTAACTTCACAGGTTTCTATCTTGCTTTTTTCCAGCTAGCTGCACGTTTTTGATCACTCTTCCTGGACAAGCTCAAAGGTAAAGCCCTAACTGCCTTTTATTGACATTCAGAGAAACTCAGACACATCTCAGTTTAATCATGGTCACTGAATCTGGTTTTGAGGAAAAAGGCTGCTCAGAATACGTACAGCATCATGATGCCTGCAATGTTTTCCGTAAATATAAAGCAAACTAGGGGAGATGGTAGGAGGGACACAAATAGACAGAAAAAGCATTTTTTCTAGTAGTTAATTTTCGAAATAGAAATCTTGTGGGATTTCAAAATAGAAATCACTTCTACGTAATTAAATCTTTTGAGAGGTTCATCTGCATGCTTGTCCCTGCTGTGGGACTGGTGTTTTGCTGTCCATAATTAGGCACAGTTGGTCCCTTCTGCAGCTTCCCAGGTGGTATGGTCAGCAGCTCCCTGTGTGTTCGTGGGGTTTGTAGCCACAGCTCCAAGCTGCCGTGGGCCTGGGAGGGGAAAAGCATTTTAGAGAACCAGCTAAATAATGAGAGAAATTGTCACATCCCCCAGGGGCCAGATTTTCAAAGATAAGCACAAAAGTCTCCTTTCCAACAGTGTTGCAAGTGTACCCAGTATTGTCCACCCAGTCTTTCAACCTGGAAATACATTATCTGAACGTAAAGAAAATGGAAATGATGAGCTGTTACAGAGATTTATCCCCTTCTCCACATGGACTTAGGGCGGGAGAAAAAAAATACGTCTGCAAACATCAGTAGTACTCTGCACTAAAAATAACAGGGTAGTTTTTCAGCAGACTGCTTTCGTATGTGGGTGTCTCCTCTTCCTTTCCGCTTCTGTCGTTAGGCTCCACGGATTTCTCTGCACAGCTGAGAACAATGGCCTGTTATCTTTGGGAGTGCCTCCATGTTTAAGACCTCAGCTGCAGGTATCTTGGGTATAAATTATCCCAAACGCACTGTGCCCCAGCCTGCAGAAGCAATGCAAATGCCCTTAAGATGAGCATCAGGGTGACGTGAGAAGCCTTCTGCTTCCTCGGCGGGGTGATTGCTGGCAGGCAGCCCTCGTCCCCCGTGCAGGGAGGGGGGAACGGGGGCGAGATGCTTACGGAGGGGTGGCAGGACCCTCCACAACCAGTTTCCCGGGAAACGTGTCCCATGCACTTGGAGATAGATCAGAGAGAAGGGAATCAGCCCCCTCGCTCTCCTGAATGAGCCTCAGACCTGGGATGAGCTGCTGGAAGGGAGGTGGTGGCTTTGTGTGTACAAAACTACACAAAGGGTTTCCTAGCGAGCTGGGCTTTGGACCTTCCCGGGTGGAGAAGGAGGACCCAGATGCCACCAAGGCGGTGATCTGTGCCAGAGCTGTCGGACGGGCGAGCATCAGACAACCACGGAGCTCACGGAGGCTTTCCACCGTGGGGATGCCCCGCAACAGTCCCGCTCCCACTCAGCGTCTTTTCTCGGGGCAGTTCCACCGAGGCGAAGCCTCACCAATGCCCCCACGCGCCGGCTTCGCCCACTGCCCTCGTGGGTGGGAAGGAGCTGCCCGAGCACCTCGTGTCGGGTGAGGGCTGATTTTCACCGGTGCCTTTTCCATGCCCCGGGAGCTCAGGAATAACAGATGGCAGCGTTTATTGCGTTGCGGTGGCATCCCCTGCCAGCTTCGCATTGATCCGAGCCCAGCAGAGCAGGACAATCCCTCCCGTTCATAAAACCCTGGGATTTTTATTGTCTCCTTTGACGTCTGGTTTTTGAACGATACTGATTTATGCTCATGAACGTCTTAGTGATCTTGTGAAAAATAACACGGTGGCGTGGGGTCAGGGGCAGGGAGGCAAAACCATTTTTCTTTTTGCTCCAGTTCTCTCCCAAGCTGGGTGTGAACTATGGTCTGCAGTTAATGATGAAGTGCTGAGGCTGCCGGGACATTCTGCTTACCCAACAAAAGGAACAAAGCACATCTTTTAGCAAAAAGCAGTATTTTCTTGTATGTGAAAGACCGATGGCACTCGCAAAGCACTGAGGCTTTGAAGTTGGTGTTCAGGGGAAGGTTAAGGGCATGCAGCAGTAAAGCTAACTGACAGCTTTAGAAGTAGGGACACCTAAAAAACCTTCTCAAATAGAACAGCAATGCATATAAACTGTCCTGGATGGGGCTTTCGTCTCTTCATATGCTATTATTTTTACTCTTGTATTTGGATTTGAAGCTTACAAGGAAGAAAATGACTTCTGCTGCCATTGCTTTTTAAGCAGAAATTAAAGATTATATTAACCACGTGTACAAAGTGTGGAGGCTCATTTCCAGTGTTTTCTCAGAGATTGCTTGAAAGAAAAACATCCTCTTCCATAGCGCATAGATCTAACTCCTGCTCATAGCTGTGGTTACAGCTGAGAGTAAATGACTGTCAGAATAAAATGCTGTTATGGCACGGTGCTTACACGATCCCTTATGCAGCTACAGCACAGTTATAACCTACAGTCCTGGTGAAAGGGGACTGTAAATGTCAAGACCAAAAGGGTAATAAGACAATAGAATATGATTTCTCAGTACTAAAGCTGTGAGTCTGCCCCGGATTTCATAAACATGAATTGGTATCTACCATGCCAATATCTGGCACGGTAATTCAGAGAAACCCCAGGCCATCAGGCTTCTCGGTGGGTAGTAGTAGCCTTGGATGCAGCTAGTATCCCCTGAAGTGCCCCAGCACCTGGCAGGATGGGGTGCTTGCCGCCCCGAAGCACCCCACTCCCCCTCCAGAAGTGCCCAGCTCCAGAGGTGGGACAACTGGGAAAGCTGCTGCCCCCCGCAACGTGATAAATACCCGCGTCCGACTCATTCAGCATCCTGCACGCGGTCCCTGCCGCTACCGTGACTGCGGATCCGACCCTCTGCTAGCCGAGCCCTGTCCTCCTCCGTTCCCCAAGCACGCACGCTGGGTCATGAATTTCATTACATGGCCTCAGGCAGATGCAGTGGAGGTACACAGCACTGTAATGCCTACCACAGAGGGATAATAAGTAAAATTAAATGTGATTTATGATTTAAACAAATATGGCATATTGCTTACCAAGTATTATTAAATATAATTTTCAATTTACATACCGACAAACTCACATATTATTTTTAACTTCACTATTTTTTTCTTAAAACAAGTACAGGTTTGAAATTTAATTCGCAATCATGATGGCCTATTTTAAGGTTACCATAGGGTATTAAAAAAGCATGAACTGAATAAACACTGATAGATAATATTCAAACAATACTTGTTTGCTCTCAAAGGCCTTGAGACAGTTGGAGCTCTAGAAGAAGGAGAGTCACAGCTGACCACCTTGAACCAGGGTTTTACCGAGGAGATGTACCAGCTTTTGGCAGCAGCAGCCTCTTCTCCAAGTACAGAAGGAAAATTCGCTTTGCTTTGCTTTAATTGTTTAAAATCCTTAACTATGGATAAGGCTTTCAGTAACCAAGCCATTCACTTCCAGTGCAAAATGTAATTTGAGAAGAGTAAATGATACATATGAAACAAATTACCCTAGCTTTAGATTTCTGCACTTTTATTAAATCCCACTTCCCATCCAGAAACAGCAGGATGCAAGAACGAGTTGGCTTTCAGTTTTCATTTGCTGTTCTCCATTATACAAAATGAAGAACCTAAGCAGGGCATGTTAAGTTGTGTAATGGCTTAAATATGTTCACCATGTGTCCTCCCGGATAGCAAAAACAAAATGCCAAATTCTGTGCAAAGACCATATACAACTCCAAATCAACACATCTTTGTGGCTAGTAATCAGCCAGGTCTACCTCTCCCTTGCAAAAGAATCAAAGAGAAGAAATGCAGAACAAGATTCAAATCAAATCTTTAAAGGAAAGTGTCTTGCTGCTAATTTATACTGCAATTCAAGCCACTGATTAGAACCACTTTGGTTGAAATGAGTCTATTCATATGCCCTGCCCTTTGAAGATGCCTCTCACTGTCTCCCACAGCTAGAAGTCACAGATCTGGGTGGACAGAAACTTTGAAGAAAAAACAATTGCCCTTGAGCCCTCCGATGCAAATGGAATAAATCTGAAGACCAAATCTGAAGCAGGACCTGCTGGCTACACAGGGCAGCCAAACTGGGCTTCATGAGAGGAGATGTTCCCGCTGTAGGAGTGGGCAGCCACAGTCACATTCTCTTCTCCTAGCTTCAGGACCTGGTATGAAAAAGTTCCTGCGCCAAAATGTTGTCCCATTGCAATGTACGCCCTGACTTTACTTCTCTGAGGCAGAGATAAAAGCTGTGGTCCCTCTGGAACGGATGACTAAAGGGGTACGTAAAATGTCTTTGCTGCTCCTCGTGTGCTACAGGAATTATTCATGAGGTGGTATCTGCTCTAAGGTTCCTCATTCCCCATAGAGATGTCACAGCCTGCTTGTTACCAAACACAGTTTCATAAATTATAGAGAGAGGAGTTTCCTCCTGGATGAGAAGGAATAAATGACGCATTGCAGTATTCAAAACATCGTAGGAGTCTTTCTAACCATGCAGAGCTTTGTCAAGTGGGCAGATGTTGCCTCGCTGAGATTTCATAAAATCCCTTTAGCAACTTGGGGTCCCTTTTCCGACTTGCATTGCTGTATACAGAAACCAGCCCCATCCTGCTGCTTTGTTCCCCAAAAGACCACGAGATGCTGAAGTACTCTGGAGACTTTCAAGTGACAGCAGAATACTGCTGGCTGTCAAGGACACCATTTCACCTGAGCTGCCAGTATTTCCCATGGTGTTTATCCCTCTGATTTTGCAGCCACGATGAGTCCTGAGTCTCTGTGCATCACCCAGGGTCTGCCCTGAAACACGATGCTCTCCTGGAGTTTTACCTGGGGCACCGAGAGCTTTGCAAACCTGTCCCAATTGTCGAATTGATCACATGGGAAACCAGGAGAATTTTGCCTTGGTTTGGGAAGCAGCAGGTGCTTGTGAACATTTTGGATAAGGCTGTCTGTAGAAAGCCATGTTTCAGCCAAGCTACTGAAGGAGAATTTTCCCTTTAAAACTGATGAGCTGAAATATCTACCACTTACAGTTCCTGGCGAACTGCTTTTTTGGATGCTGAGGAAGCAGCAAGAGAGAAACTGCTGGGTTTTGTGACTTAATAGGAAGTGTTGATTGTTTGCTAGCAGGGAATAAGGAGATCCTTAAGATAATGGAAGAGCATCAACCCTAAAGCAATACGGTACCTTGCCCTGCACTACAAATTTTTTTTTGCGCATCCTTCATTCAGTTCTAAGGATTGTCCGATTTAAAGAAACAGTTCAAACTCTCTCACGTCTTTATCCCATTCCCATTTACTCTTTCATATAAAACACTTTACATGTTTTAAGTATTTTTTATCAGTGATGTAGAGTTACTATTTAGCCATTCGGCTCCTATCATATTTTGACAATCACCTAGTTATAGTCTGATTATTAGATTCCTGCAGGGTAGATATTGCTAAGTACGTTTGACTTTTCTCATATGAAGATCAAACCTCTTTGCAATATTATATTCCTTTTTTTTTTTCCTCTTTGGTTTTGGGTTTTTTTGGGGGGGTTGTGTATGTTTCATTTTCTTTTGTTTTGTGTTTTTTTGGGGTGTTTTTTTTTTTTTTTCGTCTGTGTGTGATGAAGCATCCTGTGGTGTCAGTACAAATACTGTGACATTTATAGCAGTTCAGCTGGGAACATGCTGCCTGCCTGTTCCTTTTATACCTAATTTGCTGATGATTTCCAACAGTGTAAGAGCACAAGCAAGCACTCTGATAGCAGTGTCTGCTGGTGCCCTTTTTTTTTAACCCTTATCTAATTTTGGCAGGACCACAGTTCCTGCTCTTAAACCCGATAACAGGATCTGCACACAGCCCAAACCTACAGTAAAAGGCTTTGAGACCACGTAGGAGGGATGTTTCAGTCCAGCACACGCCGAAATCTGACCCATGAGATTGGCAGTGTCCTTCAGTCCCGGTGAACTTGCCGGGTGCCCATGGCCCCAATAATCCCAGCGCTTACTATCGCTATTGGTACATCTTGTCTTTCTTGCCGACTCCCTTTGTCTCCGCTCTCCTGATTTGAAAATGGTCTCAAATCCTAAATAAGAAATGCTGCTTAACCACAGTGATTTGCAAGGATATTTTCTACTCTATTTGTGGTTTCCACGGCACAAGCCTTAATGCGCAGAGCAATGTGGGGAGAGAACTGGGAGGGTCACAGATCTGAAGGCAAGAAAGGACCCTTAGATGTAGCACAGTTGCCTGCAGGGAACAGATCATTACATTTTGTTTGAATGCCCATATAATGAACTAAATAACTTGCCTTAGACTACAGCATATCATCCAGAAAGGCACCAAATCTTCAGCTGATGCCATCAAGAAGTGGAGAAACCATTTATATCTCAACTATTTGACAATCATTCTTCTTTTTGAAAAATGTAGTTGTGTAAAAATCGCATTTCTTATTACTGCTACCTAAAACTGATAATTATTATCTATTGATAATTTGAGTATTACCACCAGCACCTTTATCTGAATTCATACATTCCTAATACTAGGTATTTTGAAGCCCTATAGAAGCATTCTCTACAGATTTTGACAAGCAAATCACATTTTTCTCAGAGCTTTTGGCAATCTTCCTGTCTTCCAATTATTTGGTGGGTCTCTTCTGCAAGTCAATTTTATTCTGTAAGAAATGTAGTCACTAACTTAACACAGGTTTCCAGAATCACCTCACCAATGTTGTATATAAGCATTTGTGTCAGCGTGTTGCTCACTATTTTCTTGTCCATATACCCATATATCTTTTTTTGTGTCACATGTATCTTTTTTTGTCACCTTTTTTTTTTGACATATATCTATTTTTTTGTTCTGAGCACTTCAGTTGTACTGCTTATTCTCTTTTCATTCCCAAACGCCACACAGAGTTGTTTCTTTCCAGGGTCCTATTTCCCACCATGTGGGTCCAGCCAGCACTCGTCCTTCCTACATGTGTGGTTTTGCATTGCCTCGTGTTAAAATACTTCTCGTTTGGATGACTTGAGCTGAGCAAATGCCCCAGCTCACTCCGTGTGACTGTCATATCATTGCATACTTCCTTCACAACCTGGGCATTTCCACGTGTTGGCTTTGCTGTGTTCTTGTAATTGATTTAGGTGCTTGACAAAAACACTGCCTTGGTCCTACATGGATTGAATCCGAAATCTGGCTGTGGATTTCATGACAGTTCCTCATTGTTAATCAGCAGGGTCTTAATACGCTGGCTGTGTCCTGTATTATGTAGTGGGGTTTTTTGGATAATGTTGATGGGGTGTTCTTGAGATAACACCCAGCCAGCCTGTTAAAATGTGTATGGGTTAGAAGTCTGGTTTGTGTCCATAATTGCTTTTTATCAGCCAAAATTGTAAACTGGAAAAGTGAAAGATATGTTAAATAGTGCCCGTTTGTTCTTATAAAACACTGGTGTCAGTGATTAAATGTACACCTTTTTTATCCCTGTATCTCACATCAAGCTTCTCCACAGTTTCACCTAGGATGGAAATCAGCCAGACAGTCCACAGATTTCAACCAGTGACCTCCTAGTTGTCCTGTCCAATTAGCACATCGCCATCTTGCTTTAAAATTTCTGTAATTCCCCTGATACTTAAGAAGCTACTGAAAAATCATTCCCTTCTCAGCCAGCTCTTTTGGGACACTTGGGATGCACAATATGCGCTCTGCTCCTGTTACAGAAGCCAGCATCCCGCATCTTCCAAAAGCAGAGAAAAAGCCCTTTGCTGAATGCTTCTGTCCTTTTTGGTCTCCTTTGAAACATTCTTCTACCTCCAGCTATTGGAGGTCCTCACTCATTTTCAGTTCTTGATTTGAATATATTTACTTTCAATAATTTTCTTTGAACAAATGGTAGATTCCCACAGTAAGAAAATGCATCTCTCCTGTATTGGCCGTGAGATGTACTAGAGTTAGCAGGGTGGGCTGTCCTTCCCTGAGTATCTGCAAAAACCTGGCACATCACTCATGCAGCTACGAAGCGATGGGACTAACGTTGTGTTGCTTTGGGGTGGGTGCAGATGTGATGCTCTGCGTGGGAACCTGTGTAACGTCCCCCCTTCCCTCTAACCTAGCAGTTGTGCTAAAGGAAGACGAGAGCCCTGCGCCTGCCTGCTCACTCTACTTCTCACTTTTCTTTGGAAGCTGCAACGGCAACTTTGTGCTTTACAAGCGTGAGTTCATTTGAGAGATTTCCAAAGCGCCCTGCAGCTTTTCAAACCTGCTCAGACTTGGAGTCTCCTTGTATGACAGTCTTTTGAAATGGCTACAAATATGTTTTCTTGCTACCCATTCATGTATTAAATACTCATCTCAATGATGAAATGTTTGCCCGGGTCTCTCTTAATGAACAAGTGTCAGATGTTTAGCACCAGCAGACTTTACTGCTCAAAGGCGCAGGCTTCTTGGAGCTCCTCTCAGTCACTTCCAGCTCTGTCTGACTGCAAGTAATGGGGAGGGGGGCGAGGGAAAGGAAGAGGCTGTTCCTGCCAATGGGATTCCAGCTGGTTCGTATATAAAATCTTTCCAGGACACCCAAAATGCCTCATTCACCATTTGGACATCATATTCTAAATAAAACCAATTATTTGGTTGACATCTACAACCCTGCTGAGGTATGTGATAATGGTGCCCCTTGTCTGCTAAGACAAACACACACATTCTCCCCGCAGCGAGCAGCCAAGAGGCCCTCGCCAGCCTCGGTGGCAGAAGAATGCACCCCTATTCCCCACCGCTTTCCCTCTCTGCCTGCCCCTCTGGGCGAGCCAAGCCCGTGAGAATACCCTGGCATAACTTCCTGGCAAGAACCATCATTTTTATGTTGCTTTTGGGTAAACTTCAATGACTCATCTTGTATTCATGCTCATCTATGGTTGGCTTTTTTTTTTTTTTTTCCCCTTCTAATGTTCTGATCTGCCAAGCTGCGAGCGGTTTGCTTAACAATGTGCAATGCTTGGAGAACAGATGGGCTCTTTTTCTTCCTCCCGGTGGCATGCAAGAATGAAATTTTATCAATCAAACTTCAGTCTGTGACATTTTATTTGAAATGGTTGTTTTAACAGCTATTTAGCCACCCACCAGCTCCGTTGTATTTCCTTCTGCATCGGATATGACTTTACGACAAACTCAATATTCAGCAGCCAGCAGTCTGCATTGCAGCTGTACCTCACACAAGATCATCTCAAATTGCCCTCCTGTACAAACACATACTTAGAGAAAGTTCCTGCCCTTAAAAATTTACAGTTTAGGCAAGGAAAGTGGTTGGTCAAGCTTATTAGCAGCTCTGATAATGGATACCTGGGTCCTCAAGCTCATGGTAGAGTTGACTACGCTGTCTGACTCATTCACCATTTGGACATCATATTCTAAATAAAACCAATTATTTGGTTGAGATCTACAACCCTGCTGAGGTAACGTGATAATGATAATTTGCCAGGGCTGGTGCAAACTCACTGTTATTCAACCTATGAACTCTACTTAAACCCAGACAAAACCTTTGGGGGAAATAACGGTTTGCTTTTCCATATGCCATTTCATGAACAGCTGACCAAAAAGATGAGTAGCAGAAGGAATGCTTCACGTGCTGCTGCTCCACTTGTTTGGAGGCTGCCTTTAGTCTAGAAGGTTGACTGGTATCCATTTTTTTCAATGAAACTTCGCTTGCTACCATTAGGAAATAAACAACACATCACTCAAATGCGCACTGCTCACCTCCATGAAATACTGAGGGGAACAGCTAAAATCAGGACATCATAACTACTCAGAAAGTCAGATCTGCGACTGCTGTGGTGACTATATTCCATATGCTCAGTCCAAAGTGCTCTGGAAGCCTTCATTACCACCAGTGCAAGAAGAAAGGGTTCGCTCCTAGGTTGACTGAAAGACTTCTTTCCCTGTAAGTAAAAGAAAATGGATGTAACAGCTTGGACATTCCTATACGGAGCTGGGAGAGGTCGGCTCCTTGAAGCTGTTGATGGCTGGCAAAATGCTTGCCTAGAGCAAGATCAGCACACGGACACGCTAGGATTTCACAAGCTTTAAAGATGGATTAAAGCAGAATATTCATAAAGGCTAAATAAGCGGCAGCGGCTGCTCTTCACAGGTCGGTCTGCAGGCAGTGGAGGGAGGGAAGGTCCCGCAGGAGCGACTCAGAGCACTTCCCTATGTTAAACTCTTGTTCTGAATCACCTCCTGGGAGAACCTCTGCTCCCCTCGCCCATGCCCCTCTCCACCATTTCACATCGCTTGCCTTTCCAGCTGGGTCCCCTGGGCTCCTCTGCTGCCACTGGGGATCCGGGCCAGGGGAAATTGCTGTAAAATCTATTGCGGGTGGAAGGATAAGCACGTTGTAAATGACTTCACAGATGCAAATGGGGTTTGATCTTTCCAATTATGAAACGCAGCTTGCTAAATTTGGGGTTTTGAAACTCGCTGCTAGTATTTTAAAGTGAAAAACAATAACCATATGGGATTTAGCAAGTCACAAGCCAGGTTATGATGAGCCACTTGGTTTGTCAGTTCCCAGCTGCTACTTTGATAAATCACTGGGGGATTTCCTCGCTGGCTGGGCTGCTGGATGTCCTGGGGTGAATAGAGAGAACAAGAAATTTCATTTTAGATTTTATGAGTTGGAGCCTTCAGCGCGCCGAGTCCCCTCTGAGCCGCATAAATGTGAACCAAGGACAAACTGACTCCGCTGAATCCCTGCGTTTATGGGGATAGAGCTCCCTGCGGACACAAAACTGGTGGAGACGCTGCTCCAGCTCCAGATTTCAGACACGTCCTCTGCCACAGAGAGGTAGGAAGAAGGGAGATATGTGGGAATAGGGCTCCTCTGTGCCCCATCCTCTGCCTGGTTTTGTCTGAGCCTGAGTGATGGATGCAGCAGAAGCTGCAGGCTTGTAGCTGCTCTTACCACTCCTAGGGCCAGCGGGCTGTCACCTACAGCTACACATAACCACAGTTACTGATATATACATCTAACCAGGACAAGAACTGAGGGCTTATGCGCTCTCTGGCACAGAAAGTGTGAGTGTTTCAGGGAACCTTATCAGACTCAGTCCCCTGGAGCGGCCGGTGCCGTCAGCAGCAGCGAACTCGCCTGCACAGCCCGGCCGGACCCAGCATGAGGAGTAGCCGTGCGGTACGAAGCTCTGTATCTTGAAATTAATTTGCCTGTGGTTCTGCTGACACCTTCTGATTATGCAGCTCTCCCAGTAAAATAAAGGGTTTGCTGAAATCAATTTGCCACCCCCTACTCCACTGCAGATAGAAGACAAAAGATATATTGCTAATTAAAATGTTCGTATCTGCTGGAAAGCAGTTTGTAGGATTGATTTGAATAAAACTGATGATGCAGCCCACTCAGATCACTGGGAAATGACCTCTCTATTATGAAGTCCCAGAATAACATGGCAAAGCAATCTTGATTTCCTAAAATCTGTCAAAGGAAGAACTTCTCAGTTAGTTACAGCATATAATATGGATATTCCTGAAATGTCCTCTGCTTAATGAACAGCTGATATTGGCTAACCTCGTGGAAATAAGAGAGAATTAGTACCAGCTGCAAAATGCATTCACTGGATAGTGGAACTGGCAGTTGGTATTATGCCTGCTATAAATATTTTTAATTAAAAATTGTTTTCTGTCTCTTCAATTGGTATAATAGCGATGATGCTTACTGAGAGTTACTGAAGATGTAATAGGATTCCCCTTAGTGTATAGCAGAGCTATTTATTCTGCTGTAATATTGCTATAGTGGAAATCTGCATAACAATGTCCGGATTCTAGTACAAGAGAAAAATAGACCGAGGGAGTGTTTTATCTGTGTGTTTCAGAATAACGCACGTCAGCATTGTTGCAAATTCCTAAAGAAAAGCTGTGCTCAAACTCTGGTTGCTCAGGTATGACTTCAAAACTATTTTAACACCCTTTTTTTGGGAAATTCCAGCTTCAATCCACAGCCCTGTGGCACCGTACGCCTTGGAGAAAGGGTCTGCTCTTTGCGAGTTTACAGGGAGCAGCACAGCGGATCCCATTTTGCTGCCGATTCGGAGAGGAGCAGCCCCTTTCCCCAGGCACCCACTGCAGAGGGGCTGGGAGAGGCACTGGCAGAGGGGACCCTGCAGTGCTGCCACAGACCTGAGCCCCCCAGCACCCCGGTCCCCACGCAGTGCTCTCCTGCCACAGCTATCCACGGGTGACAAGGGACACCTCCTCCTTTGGGGAGCCAAGAGCCATTAGACCAGCTCTGCCCTGGCAGGCACAGCCCGCGTTAGGCATTACCTAAATAGGATGGATACTGAGACAGCTGGAGAAATCTGTTAGCCGTCCCTGCCGGGCCGTTGGGAACGTGTGATTGCTCTCTGCACTATGTGGGAGACTTTCTAAAGCAGACAGGAGCGATCACTTTCTAATCCCCGCTTGACTCTCTTCCCCTCTGAGGCTTTGGACCAATATTCCGATTTAGGCATTTCCTCCCACCGCCTTCCTCGGCCCCCTGATCCTCCCCAGCTTCCGATACACCTACCCCGACCAGCACTCGCCTTCACCCTCCCATTTTTTATTCTCCTGTGTATATCTTGGAGGTCCTGGTGCAGCTTGCCGTGGTGTGGTGTTTGCTTTCTGACAGCTCCCAGAGGCTCAAGTCAAGACAAAAGCCTCATTCTGTCAGTCACTGTATGAATACATGATTAGGCACATCCCCTGCTCCAAAGACCTTTTGATCTAAACCTGCTGCTTTGATTTCATAATGAAACTAAATTCTTTTCCCAGTTTGGCTCTCATCCCTTTCTTGTCCCCAGATTGACAGCAATTTTATTGCAAGCAAGTCTTCCTCCAGACAACACTATCGTCTTTTTTTACACATCGGTTCTTCCTTCTTATCCTGGGTTCTTCTTCCTGCCACAGATTCTCCTTGCTTTGCTTTTCCAGCTAGTCTTTTCAGACGATTTTATGGTTTGCAGTCCTCTCATTTTCCAGCTCCTTGCTCCTCTTAGGGTTCAGCACGTGCTCTCCTCTCTGCTCTTTTTCAAAGGGAAGCCCTTGCTCTCACACTCAGCTATCCCTTAGCTGAGCTGAATTTATAATGGCCACTGTTCCCTCTTCTTTATCTTCTCATGCCTAACTTCACAAGTGTCTTCACGGTAGATACATCTGAAAGCTTTGTTATTGGATCAGTGATATTCCTCTCTGTTACTTGCAAAATCTTCTTCCTGTCTTTCCAGTCTCAAAATATGAATAGATATCTGACTGTGTGAGTGTTTGCTTTTTTGTCTAGGTTTTAACCCCACTAACAGTGAAGGTGAGTTGTTATTTGTCCATCACGTCCTCATGGTAAGATGCAGATTTGTTATCTGGTGAAAAGATAGCCCAAAAGAATGGGAATTAGCATATCATCCTGTGACAATACAGTAAGTCTCCTTCTTTATTTTGAAATCCGTGTTTTCAACTCCCATTTACTTATTCTCACCTATGATGAACTCTGCCTGCTTGGGCATTTCCCCAGCTCTCCACAGAGAAGGAAGCAGCACCACTGTGGTGTGGTTCTTGCCTGACTGGGTTTGCGACGGGCACCGTTACCTTCATCTATCAGCACCTCTGCAGATCACTGGATTCGACAGCAAAGACGAGAACAAAACCAAACCAGAGAAGCGACTTACGTCACTGCCCAGAGAAAGGGAGGGGGAGAGGGGAAAGAGAAATGAACACCACAACCCCATCCGCCTGAGGGCACAGAGGTCATGTTAGCCAGATGGGGAATGAATCAAAAGGGACTTCTTTGGAGGTGGCTGGGCAGGGGGAGCTTCTGTTTGATTATTTTAATTCTGCCAGGCTACCTCCCAGTGTTGGGTCACTCAAAGACATAGTTTTGTTCCAATAATGAAAGAACTCTATATTAACAGAAAAAGGACAACACAGTTGTGATTGTTTTTTCTCTGTCCAGTCCAATTAATAGGTTCTGGTGGCCAGTTTGAACTATATTTTGATCACTTGAGAGGTTTTGTATGAAACAGCTGATAATTTAAGAGCCAGTCATACCAGGAGAAGCTCTCACTTACCTATGTGCTTGTCTCCTGCTGTGTTGTAAACTAAAAAAATTAAGAACACCCTAAGCCAAGATAAATTTGAAATACAATTCTCCAGTTATTTGAATCAAAAGGCAGTATTGATTATTTAATTACGTAGAAATGATCCAGATGCTGAGCATTTACTACAGATTAATGACTGTCCCAGAGCAGTTAATGGCCCTTCTCACTGCCATCAACACAAGCTGCTTATTAATCCCTGGAAAATGGCTTGCATAACAATCATAACCTGCTGTTAAAAGTTTATAAATAGATAAAAGTGTCACATGGATTTATGAGTGCTGAGGCTGAATGGGATCTGTGTGGCGTTTCTAGTGAATGAATGCCATGTGCATGAGCTCATCTGATTGCCTGAATTATCACAAAATCCCAAGTTGCTCTTTTGGATTGGAAAATGGCATGCAAGAAAGTGCCAAGTGGCTGGAGTCCTATCTACTGACTGGGAAATAATTACTTTGCTGCATAATAAAGAGGCACCTTCATTCTAACAGCAGTACTCTGCCCTTTATATCATGTAGCCTGAAACGCATGTAAGGGAGCCTGTGCAGCTGTGCTGTTTCATTCCTTTGCTTTGTTTTTAACAGGAAAAAATGCTTGCACATATACACACACACAGAGCTGACCCAGGTCCCCCCAAAGCCCAGCGATGGGTTCAGCAGGCGCAGGGGTCTTGCTAGGCTGGGATCTGTATGATTCAGACAAAGGTCTTCAGAGCAGCCCTTCACACCTGGGTCTCTCCATCCCATACTGAGCTTTCATAACAGTGAAGACGGTATGTGCTGCCAGCGAAAGCTGCTTTCAGAAAACACGCTGCCCCTTGGTGCTGGCAGAGCTGGGAGGGCATGCAGATCCCGGGGGGCTGGGGTGGTTGAGGGCAGGGAATCCCAGCGGCACTGCATCCCACCGGCCAAGCGGTAGCTGTGCCCCACCACCGCGCTGGCACTCGTGCTGCCCCTTCTGCCTGGCGGCTCAGCTGCCAAGGCAGCGTGTGGGGTACCCCGCTCCTGCGGGGCCGCAGCATCCCCATCATGGCACAGTCCAGCCGGAGTCACCTGGGCACCAGCCTTCGGTCCCCCGTCCCCTCGGCAGCCGCTGTCCCCTCAGCTAGCTGTCCTCACCCTCCTAACCCCGCCAGACGAGCAGTGGCTGGTTATTGCATTTGAGCCGTGACTAATAAAAATGATATAAACATGCTGTTGTCTGGAGGTTGAGAAGGCTGCCCGGAGAAGCAGAGCCGGTCTGTGGGAGCATCCTGTCCCTGCCAGGAATTAGGGAAGTGGCTTCCTCGTATCTGACCAGACCACAGATCCTGAGGTAAGAGGAAAGATGAGAAATTACTGTCTCCTTCAAAGAATCAGACAGGAGGGGATGTGAGGGACCTTCCTGAATCACAGTTTCCAAGTCTGTTAGCACAACTGCCTCTGTTTCCTATTATTTTTAGTGGACCTGTCTTGACTGGGCAAAGGTACACTTCAGAGTGGCACTGCACCGGAGAGGGCTATCCATCCTTTGAATCAGAGAAGTTGGGTGCCACAGGGTGCCAGTCCCTTGCTCCCTTTCACTGGGCACCTCTTTCTTCTCCAGCACAGAGGCCTGGGCGGCTCGGTGACCCCCATGCAGCAGCAGTTGACACAGGGACCAGGGTGCAGGAGAGGAGCAGGCACACGAGTGGTCTGCCACTGCCAATGTAGAGGCATGAGATGTATACCCAGAGCAGGCCTGAGAGGTCTGCAGGTGGAAGAAAAAGGTATATCTCACCAGAGACCTTTTCTCTGACCTTCAAAATTGCTCATAGCCAGCGAGCATCCTGCCACAAAGATACTCTGCCTCACCCACTGCCTCCTCCCTTCCGTGCCTCTCCCTTGGGTCCCCTCTTCTCTCTCGCTGCAGCCTGTATTTTGTTTTCACACTCTCAACACCCCATGGTCTGCAGCCTCTCCACCTCTCCCCTCTCATCCTGGTCAGGAAGCTGATTCCCACTACCGAGCGCTGCCAGCATGCCCCTTCCACAGCCCACTCCTGTGATTTTTTTTGGTGGGTTGCATCTTACTCATAGGAGGAGTCAGGCTATAAACAAGCGCTGAATGAAACTAATTATCTTCTCTCAAACTCTTCACAAATCTGCTTTGCTGCACTTCCACAACACCTGGCCAGTTTTCAGGCGAGACACGCACCGTGCACTTCACGCACTACCTCCCTGTGGAGAAATGCCTTCCTCGGCCCCCCCAGTCCTGCCTTTGCATTGACCGGGTGCCTACACCCGGGCAGGACCCCCGTCCTGTGCTCACAGGCTATGCAGCACAGAGGGATACCAGTCCAGCAAGCAGCCCCAGAAGACTTCTGTGTCCGAGAGCAGAGAGAAGCAAATTTGCCTCCCTGTGCTCGCCCAGGGGCAATGCATCTTTCCGTCAATGGCATACGGCATCCAAAGCCCGGTGTCAGGCGAGGCAGGAGCGAGACCCCAGCTTCTCCAGGCAAGGTAGGGCTGGGGGGGCAGAGGGGAGCACGTTCCCCATCGCCTCCATCTCTCCCCATCTCCCTTCTCCAGCAGAAATCACAGGGCGGGCGGCAGCTCCGTTTGGGGTGCTCCACTTAGCGCAGCGGTCACTGCCATCTAGTGGGATGGGGGATGGAGAACCAGTCACCCCAAATGGCTGGGGGGATCCAGCAGCATCCCTCTGCTGTGGGGCCTCGCAGATTCCCCTTCCTGCTTTTTTCCCCCTTTTGTCCTCCGAGCAGAAGGCGAACAGTCGACGTGCCGTTTCGGAGCAGAGACGGTGCGCCCCGCCAAGCCCCTCGCAGCCCCCCGTGAAGGGACGTTCTGTCCTTCGCAGGCCCGCAAGTGCTCCCACAGCGGCTTCCCTGTTTGAAGGATGTGGACAGACAGAAATTAAAATAAATGGCTGAAAGCACACATCGACTTGACGGCAAATATGCATGTGGAAGGGATCCTGGTGTTCTGTTTGTTGTGGGACACGGGGCTGGCGCAGGGGCGGGAGATGGCTAAGAAGGATAGCAGTCCGGTTCAAAGAAAAGCTTGGGGGGGGGGGGGGGTCAAAACCTATTTTTTTAATTAATATTTTATTTACGTGTAGATCAGGTGATAGGAATATCTACCTTTCTCATCATGATGGTAATTAAACACCCTAGAGTGCAGGCTTTTATGAACAGGTCTGATGAGCACCTGCCAAGGACAACGCCGTCCTGCCTCAGAGATGCAGGTGTTCTTGCTCTTAAAGGCCTCTTCCAGTTCTTCCCTCCATTGGCTTTTCATGGTCCCCATAAAAGAGAGTGAAGGGAGCATGTTCTTGCTCCTTTACTGAAGAAAATGCCCAGTTACAGGTACAGGAAGGGGAGGATGCAGAGCATCCCCCTCGAGAACCTTAAATTACGTTGTTCAACTGAATAATTAGGTCTCATCAGGAATGTGTTTTCTTTAGTTATGAGCATTAAGGTACTTTGAGTATTTATCAATGTACTTCAGCGTACATTTTGATGATGCTGGTTCTTTCTTCCTTTATGTTACATGATAGCAATAGAAAATTCAAAGCTGGAGAACGCGGCTGGAAAAGATGTTTCACATGAAAGAGGAGGCAGGAAAGAAGACACTCGGTATATGCCTCTCACCTCAACCGCATTCATTAAATTTCTGAAAAGCCCATGCTTGTAATCAGAGTAGAGGCGCGGAGCCCAAAAGGGGCTGCAGAACCACCCTGGGGAAGCGACTGGGGTCTCCAGCAGCGTGACCCCCCAGCAGACCCTGCCAGCCTGAGGCAGACAGCACCATCTCCGCAGCAGGCACTGCCGCCCGGGTGCTGACACACCTTCAGATAAAGTAACCCTGACGGAGAGCTGCGGGAACCGTCCGCGTTGACAAGCAGCAAGGAGGTGCGACATGCGGCCTGCGATACCCGAGGCCGGCGCTGCCCCTCACTTTGAGGCAGAGCAGGCATCCCTGCCTGTTTGCACCAGCTTTATTTTCACTTTTTTTTGCTCCCAGGGAAGGACAACCCAGTAGGAAAACGCGTGTTGT
Source organism: Buteo buteo (assembly GCF_964188355.1). Classification (NCBI taxonomy): domain Eukaryota; kingdom Metazoa; phylum Chordata; class Aves; order Accipitriformes; family Accipitridae; genus Buteo; species Buteo buteo. The sequence goes on from NC_134196.1 coordinate 12,518,143, forward strand.
TCCGAATACAAACGGTAAAACCTCTCTCAGAGCCCCAGCAGCTCTCACCCGCCGCCATCCCGCCCGCTCCCCTCAGGCCCGGCGGGACTACGGCTCCCGGCGTGCACCGCGCCACCGTCCCTCCTTCCGGTGCGCGGCGCTTCCGGTTCCGGGTGAGGGGAGGCGGCGCGCCGGCCAAGATGGCGGACCCTGCCGAGGCGGCCGAGCCGAAGCAAAAAGAAAAACAAAAAAACAAAAAGAAAACGGCGGCAGGTGGGGGCGCGGTGAGGGTTTGTGCGGGGCTGGCAGCCGGCTCGCCGGAAAGCCTTCGGGCTGAGGGTCCCCTCCCGCCCTCTCCGGTGGCCGCGGGCCTGCAGCTCCGTCCCGGTCTGCAGCCGGGGGGGTCCCGGAGGTTTCCCAAAACAAGTTGGGGGTGAGGAGCTTGGCCGCCATTTCGTGTAGGCGGAGAGGCGGCGTGGGGAAGGCAGGCTGGTTCCCGGCCTGCGGCTCTGGGTGGGATGGAGGAGGCTGTTGAGGGCCAGGGGTGCCTTGTGGTGGAGCCCCTCTCCTCACAGCGCTCTGGTCTCTCGCCTCAGCCTGTCCCTTGTTCTTGTATAATATCCTATTCGCAACGCATGTCTCAGTTGTGGGATTTTTATGTTAAATAAATAGCTTAAAGCAGTAACTTCTTTAAGGTCAGAAGGGGTGCAGAACGCATTCAACAGAGCATTAAACAAAACGGTGTCCCTGCTTTCAGTTACTGTACCTTTTGTAGTTAAACGAGGAGGAGAGGTAATAGTCACTGATGAAAGAGGAGAAAAAACAACTTTTTATTTTTTTTATACCTATAACAGTTGATGAATCTGAACTTCTCACTGTGCCAGATGGATGGAAAGAACCAGCCTTTACAAGAGAGGATAATCCCAAAGGGCTGCTGGAAGAAAGCAGTTTTGCAACGTTATTCCCAAAATATAGAGAAGCGTACTTGAAAGAGTGCTGGCCACTCGTCCAGAAAGCCTTGAGTGAACATGTATGAATACTTACTAATTGTGATGCTATGTTTTATCTTTTGGGACATACAGGTCTTCTTTAAGCTTATAAAAACAGTGCAAGTTGCTTTTCTGATACTGTGTTTGTGTATATTTCTACTGTGCTTGCATTTAGAATTGGTAGTGTCATTTTTTATTGGCATCAAAATCAGTGAAGGTCTGCGTAGCCAGACTTGAAGGTCTTTACAGATGCTGTCAGCAAAGCTCTCTGCAGCAGCAAGTGTCTTGTCATCCAGACACTGGCAACTTTCATGCACCTGAATGCAGGGAGATGAGGGAGGTGGTGTTTTGGGGCTTGTGACACATGTATTCAGTGGTTTTTGTGCATGCCTGTGTGTGTGGATTTCCTTAAGCTGAAAGTCAGTTAAGGAATTTTGGAAAATGGATCTGCATTCAGTATGTAGTGTCTTGTTTGTTAACTTCTTACTGCCAAAGATTAATTCTGAGGTTCTTATTTAGAGATTGATTCACTATTTCTTTTCAAATATTGCAGTATGTGAATGCAACACTGGATCTAATTGAAGGCAGCATGACTGTCACTACCACTAAGAAGACTTTTGATCCGTATGCAATCATCAGGGCTAGAGATTTAATAAAACTTCTGGCAAGAAGCGTTCCATTTGAACAGGTCTGTATTAAATCCGGGAAGTTTGTATCAAATTCTATCATAATACCTAGAAAATTTAACGTTTTCAAAATGTGGGATTTTCAAGTAAGTCAACTAAAATAAAATAAAATACATATTTAAAGTAAATGTATCTGAAAGTGAAGTGAGAAGAATAAACTCGAGTATTCTCTTGACTCTTCTGAATAATCTATTTGCATTCAGATGATATTGCCTGCTTCTTGTCTCTTTAGGCAGTTCGTATCCTTCAGGATGATGTTGCTTGTGACATCATTAAAATAGGCTCTCTGGTGAGGAAGAGGGACACTTTTATAAAAAGAAGAGGACGACTTCTTGGGCCAAAAGGATCTACTCTGAAGGTATTTCCGATAGGTGTAGTAACCAGATAATTCTTAGACCCAAATTTGTGTCGGGTCCTCAGTTTACACTTATTTAATTTCTTTTTTTGGTGTAGGCCCTGGAACTGTTAACAAACTGTTATATTATGGTGCAAGGCAACACTGTTTCAGCTCTTGGACCCTTTAGTGGGCTAAAAGAGGTAAGGGGAGGCAGGTGAGCCATTTGCATAGCATATTTCTATGCCCAGCTTGAGGGCAGACGAGAGGCAAGATCTGGCAACCTCAGGAGTACGTGACTTGTCTTTTCAGCTATGTGTTAGTAAGCTCCATTTACATGAATGTCCGTAGTCTTAGCATCTTAGCTGCTGATTTTTGTTTAGACTCCGAGATCTTTCTGTCTTGGAGGTAAAAAAAGTATTTGTGAAATACTGCTTTGGTTTTGGTGGGTTTTAGCAAGAATTTTTGTAGTTTCGGATAAGAGGTGTAAGAGTGAAAATACTGCAGATCTAATGATATATAACCCAAAGGAACATTTAACGTTTTTAATAACTATGTGGGAGAAGAACACTTGTCAAAAGTAAGTTTCTCATGACACCATAAAATCCATGGTAACGTGAAAGTAATGTTTGTGGGGTGTGCTGGAGTGCGTTAGAAACACAACAATATTATTGATATTGCTGTGCCTTCCAGTTAACCATGTGCATTAGCTTTTTAAATCTACCTACTTTGGGGGGCAGGGTCAGGGAGAGGAAGCAAGATATACCTGGTATTTTAATTGATTAGAATATGAAATACTTGCTGAGTTTTCTGTTCTTTTTCTTTTTTATTAAACACAGGTTAGAAAAGTTGTTCTGGACACAATGAAGAATATACATCCCATATATAACATTAAGGTTAGCGTGGTCCACTGTGCATCTTTCTTTACAAGAAAGTACTGTTTCTTCTCAGAGAATTGTATGTTAATAATTTACATGTTTCTGTGTAGTAATCTATTTTTGAGAATTTCTGTAGTGTGCTGCTTTAAAAAACCACTACTTTGATAGCCTCCATTTTGCCATAATATCATTAGCAGTATCTGAGAAGACATCAAAGGAGAAGTGTGTATAAACTTTCCTCCCTTCAATTGTTTGGTTGATACTTGCTCATTTAAACTGAGGCACCTTCTCCAGTGCATTCTGTCCGTGTTGTGAGATATACGTATCTTTCTGGTTCTGCTGTTCATTATTAAACCTCTCTATTCTTGCTGACGTGGGAGATGGAAGCTTCGGATGTAGCATATTCACTTTAAGAAAGTTTAGTAAAACTCGTAGTTTGGAGCTCTTGGCTACTACTGTAATACTTTTTTTTTTTAATAACTTCTTTGTGACATTCTAACACTACTGAAGACTTTGATGATCAAAAGGGAATTATCAAAAGATCCTGAACTGAGATCACAAAGCTGGGAAAGATTTTTGCCTAAGTTCAAGCGGAAGAACTTGAAAAAACGCAAGGAGCCAAAGAAGAAAAATACTAAGAAGGAGTACACACCGTTCCCACCTCCACAGCCAGAAAGCCAGGTCAGCTGGAACTTAATTTGGTTATGCAGGAATATAGCATGACTTGAAATCGTGTTCTTGCTAACAAGAGGTTGGGAGGCCTTTTCTGTCAAGTTCTGGTTTCCTGATGCTATACATCTGGCTTAAAATGCATAATTATCTAAAGCTTCTTGGTATTTGTCTTACACAGGTTGATAAAGAATTGGCAAGTGGTGAATACTTCTTGAAAGAAAGGCAGAAGAAACGAAAGCGAGTAGAAGAGATAAAGGTAAAGTTGTTCTAACCCGCTGTTCAGTTAAAAAGCATTTGACTGCTGACTTGGAATTTTTTTTTTTTTTGTCCCTTTTTGCCCTGCTCTACTGATACTTGACCTTTTTATTGGTAACTTCAGGCAAAGCAAGCAGATGCAATCAAGAAAAGACAAGAAGAAAGAAATAAAGCTTTCATCCCACCAAAGGAAAAGCCAATTGTGAAAACAAAGAAAGGTAACCATTTATTTTTTTTTCTTGTTCTAAAATATTCTGCTGTTGATTCCTAGGCTGAGTGATTTTGCAGAGATACAGCTATAGGAAATAGGAAAGGTCATGCAGAAAAAATCCTAGTGGTTAGATCCATGCCTGGAGTTGCCAGAGACAGCCAGATCATGCAGCCCATAATTCTATACCTATACAATGACAATTGGCTGTAGAACATATTCCTGATGGAGATACTGGGATGGCCATCTCAATTGGTTGTCATGGCTACATCAGTTTTTGGCTTTCAGTCTTGTAGTGAAGCTGCCATAATTTTTGCATTCAAATGTCTTTTCTGTTAAGAAAAAGAAACACCAAAGCAATACTTACTTGAAAACTTATGCCACAAATAAGTCTTGGTATAAGATAGGGTAAACAGCTTTTCTAAAAGTTAAAGTAAAACCACGTTATATGCAGAGTAAGAACTTGTGTTCTCAGATGATCTGTTTTTCACGCAGTAGAGAAACAAGCCTTCGGTTTTCTGGATTCATTTATTATTCTACATAGTCATTCATTGTATTAGATATACTGTGTATGTTTCGTATTAGCTATACTACCTACATATTATTACGCTATATATTACACAATTTCTTAGGAACTGAAAAGTTCACATGTCTCGAAAAGCATGTGTTCTGCAGTATTGATACAGTACTTTATTCTGTTGGCAGTAAATTTTCAATGATCCTGCTATTGACTGTAGTGTATCTCAAATACTGTTCTTTTCTAGATGCTGTGCTTTGACCTGAAATCCTAAATAAATCACAGCAGTAGTTTGTATGTAGAGAAGAACTGAGATCCAGAGAAGACAGCTGGTACCCACTGTTAGATGTATAGGAATTAACTGTGTGAGATTAGAGAGTTGGATCCAAACTCATGACTCGTGCCCAAAAGAGAAAATACCATCACCTAGATGACCATAAGAGTAGGTTATTCATGTTGCTCAGCATTAAATGTTTAATTTAAGTACTCTGGCACTCCAGTAGAAGTCTCTTATAAAGGTCATCATGCAGGGGTCAAAGATCTGTGTCACATTCCCCCAGCCCACCCTTTCCCATCCTGTTTCCAACAGCAGCCATTGATGGATGGCCAGGGAGAGAGTGTAAGGATGGGACAGACATGCTTGGGATCTTACCACCTTATTTGCTTGCAGAAGGACAAAATACCATGAAAGCTTCTCAGGGTATAAGAACTCAACAGTTAATTTCTTTTCTTCTTAGGTGAGACCAACCAAGCCAATAGGCCTATGCCTAAGAGAGTGTGTATGTATTAATTTTGGAGGAGTATGTCTGTGGTCTGAGGAGTGGGTGAGAATAGTTTGTTTGTGTGCAGAGTGTGGCATCTGTGTTCAAATGCAATTGTATAGGTGTATTTTTTATATGACTGTTCTCCTTTGAATTCTGCTGAAAGAGGTTTGTGGATAATACTATTTTCAACAAAAATGATGATTAGAATAGTTTATAAAATCATTAGTGAACAAAAAATGAGTCCTAACCAGTGCCACAGGATGCAGCTGCTTGTGTTTATATATGAAGTCATCTTGTAGACTGAAGATTTAGATAAAGTAAAATTCATGTCTGTTATCTTTGTATTTTTTACTATGTAGCCTCCACTGAGAAGAAGATTGATATTGAAGCCATCAAGGAAAAGGTAAAGAATGCAAAGAAGAAGAAATTAGGAGCACTTCCTGTGGAAGAAGTCAAGTTAAAAATGGCAGCAGATGAAAAGAAAAAAAAGAAAAAGTAATTCACCACCTGAGGTACTTACTTTTCTCCTACGTTAATGAACATTTTTCACACTTGGAAGATTTGAGACTTCTTGCTGTCAGTACAATCTGAACAAGAAAAGACTAGGTAGAAAGATCATTCTCTTTTCATAAGTACAGTTTAATTAGTGGACCGAAAGCAGCTGTGCAGAATTGCCAAGGTTGGTGAAGAAAATCTGTGCTGCTACATTATTACAGTAAGAGAGTGTATTTGGATAATATCCATCTGCCTAAAGGGAAGGTTTTGTAATAGAAACATTTAGGAGTTTGATGCAGGATGTTAAACATTAGGGTCAGAGAACTCAGTGGGAGTTTAAACTAATTCTTCTGTGAAAGACTACCAGACTGTACGCAGCCTCAGTTGTGCTGATAACTTTTGCAAAACAGGCAAGATTTATTACTATATTATGCTTTTGTTTCTGTAAAAGCTGATTATTTTTGCATGTCTTGTCTTGGTGTTAATAAACTATTTTGATACGTTGTTCTTATATCCTTTAATTAGTCATCTACTGCACAACCTATGTGTTGTTTTCCAGGAAACAAGCTCACAGCTTCATGTGAGAATTAGACAAACCATAATCTTAATTGAATGCCATTAATATACTGTCATTTATTAGCATTATCCTGGAGGCTGTTAGACAGAATGTGGTACAAAGCAAGTGTCTTTCCACATGGAAAGTGCTGCAGTGAAAGCATAAAGTCTTGTTATCTTTCTTTAAATATATTCTTAATTTATTTCTTGCTTGCAAGAAAGTCTAAGAAATTGTGTTCCTCTTTTTTTTTCTTTTTTGTTTTTTTTGAGACCTTTCCCTTTTTTAAAGGAAGTTTAGAGGTTTTTAGTTTCCTGAAATTGAAATTGTGATGAAATAAAGTTCACCGGAAGAGCAGATGTTGCCTAATTCACACATCTGAGATTAAAGAAGCAAATGTAATGGTTAGGAGGTGGTAGAGCCACACCAATTTCAGTATTGTGTTGGAGTGCTTTTGCCAGGTTTTGGAATTTTGATCACCTGCACATGCAGTGGAAATGATTATGCTAGAACATTGCAGCTTGCTGCATTTTGGTTAGTGACCTTTTATTTGAAAATAGTAAGTGAAAACATAGCCATTTCCTTTTTTACATATATAAATATGTAAACAAGAATAAGAATTTAGAATATATGTGGTTAAATAGCCAGTACATGTATATTGAGAAATAGCTAAGATGCTTGCCCTTTAGGGTAGGAGACAACATTAGCCTTAGTATGCCTTTCAGTTACGTGATCATTTCTTGGCACTTAGTTGTTAAGGAAAAAATGCTCTCAATCCTTTTAGGGATTGCATTGTTCATAAATGGCAGTTTAATTACTTGTGGAATCAAGCAGGAAAATACTACTTCAACAGATGCTTCACTGAGAATATGATCAGTAAGTCACAAATACCCATCTCGGAAACTGTAGCAAGCTGATGGGTTTAGTGATACCAGCACTGTGAAAAACTTTTTAGGAACACCAACTGGAGTTTAGCAGTTGATGGTGTAAAGGGGAGACTAAAGTTCAGTACCAGTCAGGTAGTTCAGACCTCTCATGCAGTGAAAGGGCTAATTTCAACAGGAGGCACTGCAATACTTGAGTTTAAATACCTGTTCTCACAGTGTGATCCCATGAATGAGTGCTTCAGCGGAAGAGTCTGCAGAAGCCAGTAAGAAGTCTGACTGTAGCCAGGGAAGGAGCATGAGTGTATTAGGGGAGGGAGAGTCCTTGGTTCTAATCTGGACTGGATGAGGCCCCTTTCACTGCAGAGGACTGGCACAGGTGTCCCCGTTTCTTGTTTAAAAAGTTAAAAACAAGTGTAGGGCTGGTTGCCCTAGACTGGTCTTGCAGGCTGGCATTTCATTTCAGGAAGCTGATCTAGCTGTAATCAACCTACAAAAAAGTGTTTTCCGGCTGCATCAGCTAACTGCTTGGTTGCTTGAGTTGCAGTGCAGGAAAACGTAGCTCAGCTAGGTGGCAGCCTGGCCATAAATTAAATATACTTCCATGGAACTGTGCTTTTTTTAATTTAGGACCCACAGCTGAGGCATCTATGTAGCTTTTGCATCAAATCCCTATCCATAGTAAAACTCCTAACAGACCTCAGGAAGTCTTTTCCTTCTGTGGTTATAGGGTGAAAAGGCTTTATATTGTGTTTAATCTTTTTGAGTTGTTATGGTTGGCAGGTTTCAAGGATTGCAGGTTGGAGATTTATTTACTTAAACTGGAAAATCAAGAAAGCTTACTCATATTTCTGTAGGCAAGTTAAACCAAAGGATTTGTCTGCTTAAGAGTCCAAATCTGGATGGTCACTGGCTGCATGAGCTCACTGTTGGTGCTTTTTGCACCTGTTTTCTGAGAGAATATGGCTATCCAGTTCTAACACTTGTATAAAAAGTAAAGAATGGAAAATAAGGTGTATTTGGAAGGGTGAAAAAGTTTTTTTGCTATTTTCACAACAACTTGAACTATTGCAAATTATCTCCTTAAACTGATTTTAGAGTTTACAGACTTCCAAAAAAGTACTTGAAAGCTGTATTTATTTATCAGTGTTGTGCATTTATCATATGGAATTAATGGGCATATGCCATAAGGTAAATGTGGACAATTCAAAGTGGTTTGATCATCTGGAGTTAAATATCTGGATTTCTGGATGTCCTTAAAATGAGATGCAGTACTTTTTTAGTTTTGACTACTTGACTTTCAGGCTTTCTTGTTTGAAAAATACCATGTTGTAAAGTTTGGGGGTTTTTTTTCCCCTAAGCCCCAGTGATTTACAGTTTTTTAATGATGCTTTTTCTATGGTATTTACTTAGAGCTGCTGAACTATATAGTTAAATGATAGTGCTGTGAATGTTTTGAACTTTAAGGGCTCTGTGTTCATTCTGTTTACTCTCCTGGAGACCAAGTGTAGATTAAACTAAGCAGGGGAGAATTCCTGCTGAGCTCATTTTTGCTCCCTGGACACAGCAGCGTATGCTCCTCCCTCTCCTGCATTTCTCTTTGCAGTAGTGGAATCTAACTGCCCATGGCTTCAGTGGGGCAGACACCGTGCCAGGCTCCGTGCTGGGGTGGGAGCCCTGTGCAAGAGAGCGTACACAGCGTGAGTCCTGCTGCCCAAGTGCCGCTTGCCGTCCCATTTTCAGATGGGACTTCGCAGTACATGGAGCTTGAGGCTTGGGTCTTGCACAAAAGAGTGGCAAAAAGGCCAGTGGGGAGGGGAATAGCTGCTTTTTTTACAGATGGACCCATGGCCTGCCTTTTGCAATGGGGATTTTTTTTTTTTTTTTTTAAACACCCTAATCTGCCCAGTTTGGAAGGCAGAACTGAGCTTGGCTCTCTCACAAGCAGGCCAGCATGGGTACTGGGACCCTGGTGACTGGAGTGCGGAAAAGAAACCGCTCATCTCCTGTCTGCAACTGTGATGTCTTGGCTATGGAGGCTCTGGTAGCCAACAAACTAAATATAAAGATATATCAAGGGCAAAGATGTATCAAGGGTAAACAAAGTTTGTAATTTTGTCCCCAGCCATATTTGCATTCTGAAAAATGATTTATTCAGGGAATGCTGTGATGCTGAGATGATTCTATTGCAAGCAGTTAACTACCTGGAAGAATAACCAGAGAAACTTTGGGTCCCAATTCCAGTGTTTTCAGTTAAGATCCACCCCAGTAGTGGGGTCAGGAGTGGGTATGCAGAAACACTGACAGGTACCGCAGGGGCAGTACCCCAGAAATGAAGTGGTGAGGGGAACTTCCCGGCTTCCTTTACAGCAGTGTGTGTCTGTGCCCTGCAGAGGGGCACGGTGCAGAGGCATCTAAACCCGGCTCCGTATAGATACGGATTGCTATGTTCCAGCTGTGAGTTTGTGCACCTCTGCTCCTTCCAGCCTCCACTCAAGCTGAGCGACTGCGGTCAGTAGAGGACGTGCCCAGCTGAACACAGCAGCTGTCCTCACTGCTTTCTGCCAGCTCCAGATGTGCAGGTTCTGGAAGACTCATCCCTTGGCAGCTGTTGAACCGAAGGCATAACTATGGGCACAGCACCATTGTGCAGGCTGGAAGTGAATGTGGGTTTTTTTTGTGCACCAGCAGTTAAGGTTTACCTCATGTTGCAAATACATGATTGCCATACATGGGAAACAGGACATAATGATTTATTGTTTGAAACAGCAGTCAAAAACTGTGTGCTCAGAAAACAAAACAAAACCAGGAAAGATTGCAGTGATACGTTATCATGTGTAAACACAGGTGAAACTATGTCTTGGCAGAGATGACGTGTGTTTAAAACCAAATTCTAAGCAAAGAGAAGTACCAGTGGCCCCAGTGCACAGCCTGCCCCAGGGTGTAAATGCCAGAGCTCACAGGGGTCCAAAAATTCTTAAAAAAAAAAAGTTTAAATTAAAAACCTTTTCAGGCTACTCTGCATCTTGCTGGAGGAGTGTCCGAGGAAAGAGCACAATAGGAATGAGAGAGGTGCGTGCTGGGCTGGGGCCAGGCTCCTGGCCTGGGCACCCTCCAGCCCTTCCTAAGAAAGCGTAGCAGGCAGCTGCCTGCGCCTCAGTGTGCTGCCTGGGCAGTGTGCTCCCTAATCCACCAGATCCCGCTCACACTGCTCCACTTTGAAAAAATACATGGGTAAATTAAAGACAGTTATTGGTTCAGAGCAATGAGAAAGCTGCTTATCAGCTCTCCTAGCTGCTCTCTGCAACAAAGATGGTATTTCTGTACTTCTGAATCACCTGTGGATCCAAACAATGTCTCTACCGATCTTTGTGCTGCCAGTAACTTCTGTGTAGGGAAGGGATGAGTTGACCTAAGTGCTCTCGTGGTCTTCTGCATGTGTGTCACTCACTGGCAGGTGCTACAGACCGGTATTTTGGTAGGAGCCAGGTGGCCAAAATTGTCAGTATAAGGAGTAATGGCCTTAAAGCAATAATGGTGATGCAGTACTCATCACATGCAGGTCTGTCCCAGTCTGGACGCCACCTGGAATCACCTGTGAACAAAACAAGTTACTTGTTTTTAAGTATAACTGCACCAGGGGCAAAAACTGGAAGCAGTTAATTCTGGTGGTACTTACTAATGACTTTGTCACGCTCTGCATTTTCTGGAGAGAGAAAAGAAGTGAACGTAAGCAGACTTGCACTTTATAAACAGTTTGAGTCTAAGCAAAAGGGAATGAAGTGTGAGCCTCACAAATACAGCTATGGGAGCTGTGTTTCTTTCCAGGAAGAAACAAAGACCCGCTGACTTCGGGAGAGCCCTGCAGCAACTCCAGGGCCTTTGCTGAGGAGCGCTTGATCACACCATGTTGGCTTCTCCCACCAGTGGCTGGCCTAGAGAGGACTCGCTCCCCCAGGTGTGCTTTCCAACATCACTTTGGCTTTTGCCCAGTGCCTTGCATTTAAGATCCTCGGCCTGTACCTAACATTAAACAGCCCTGTGCATCAGGGACTCCCTCTCGGTCCTGCAGTGCTGGTGTTTTAATGCCACCTTCCCGCTCCGTTAGTTCACCCGAGGTCGAGTGCTGGGGAAAAGTACGACTGGAGGCTCAGCTCCCCCTGGGCTGATGTCCACAGCACGGTGCCTTGTCCTTCTTACGGGAATTGCAGAAGGTCTCCTCCCTCCTGACTCCATGCAGCCGTTGCAAAGCCAAGTGCAGGAGAATCAGGTGGGCTGGCAGGGGCTCGGGCTGAGCACCGCGTCCCCGTGAAGGGCTCTCGCATGTCAGCGTGGCTCTCTCCCGGTGCTTAGGGGAAAGCAGATGGCCTGGCTGATGTTCACTGGAGCGAGCAGCCTTGGCAGTGCCATGGCAGTTCTCCCCTCCCACAGCAGCATGGCAGGGGCAAGGCTTCCTTGGACCTGCACCGTCTCAAGCCGCAGCTCGTGCACCAGGTAATAACCTGGAGCCCCGGGGAGGGGACGTGTATCCCCTGCTGTGCTTCCCATTTCTGCAAGCAGTAACTTCTGGCAGGGGTAGTAACACCTTAAACTGCAGCCGCTCTATCTCCTGTACCATACCCTCCAGCACCTGAAGAGCAGACCCCATCCCATCACTCCCCAGGGTAGAAAACAGGCTCCTTCTGCCCTCTTCCCCTCTCTTTGTGCATCACTGCTCACTTGGCTTCTGACTGCAGTTTTTCAGGCTATATTTAGGAACAGGAGAGCACCGTGCCTGCCTCCCGCCAGTATCTTTTGTGTGCTCTTTCCCTTTCTACATGTGCTTGGGGAGGAGGGCTGGTTGTCTTCTACTTACGACACAGCTTGCCAGCACACTGCTCGCCGTTGCAGTCACTGCACGCTGCTCCCGTCTTGTACGGGCGCCCTGGGTAGTTCCCACTGTGAAGGAAAGTAACACTGCTCTCAAACCGCCCTTGGAAGGAGAACGTTAATACCTACCGCTAATTAGTTTTTAACCTGGGTTTTGCTTCACTTGTGTTGATAGGGAGACGGTTTTTGGACGGTCCCTGTCTGAATGCCCTGTGCCCAAGACCTGCAGCGATGCAGAAGAGGTTAAGTGTAATGGGGCGCTCTGTTTAGGAACCTGGACACAGCAGTATTGCAAACCTGGGAATTAAAATAGTCTCGATGCTGGATAATTTGTGTGTGTGGAGACTGTGGGCTCCCAAAGCTGGCTCTAACTATGGGAGCAAAAGCAGATTCAGTTACTGTGTATGTATGTGCGTAATCAGTCTTGAAGAGGGATCTCTGGTGCTGGAGAATCTCTCATAGGTAGTGATTTCATCTCTTTGCTGGTAAATATTTTAGAAGTGATGTGCGTCTCCCCCTGCTCCCTCCCTCTACCAGCAGCATGAGTGGCACCAGCCAACCTCTGTCCAGGCTCTTGGCTCGATATATTGCCTGCTCAAATCTGATACTGCACCAAAAGCAGCTCAGTGCTTCGCTTTGCTTAGAGCATGGCCAAAGTGAGATTTTTTTGGCACTGGCCTGGCCGTGGCTCCACACGGTGTGCATGTAAAGGTTTTAAAGCTGTATTTAGACTGTGGTGGCATTAATTAGCTGGAGAAGGGTAAAAAACATCCATCCTAGGTGGATATCCTACTGACTATGCACATGAAGGACCTCTGGATAAAATTTTGCCTTGAGCAGCCCCAGCCTCACAAACAGCCCTCAGCTGCTAAGACTGCAGCTGCACTCATTACACACTTCAATATTTATCCAAACCATTGACCTAGAGGCTTAATTCTGCAGGCACACATGGAAATATTTTCAGACTTTGGCCTTGCACCTTGGCAACCATCTGGGGCCATCTTGGCACTCAGGAGCAAGGGTTTAATTTTCAAATGATCACTTCAGTATTTTCATGTCAGCATCTTATATTTTACCCTTTCTACCAGTGCCACTGCTTTTTGGCTCCAATACATAGCCCTCATCTAGCAAAAAAAAAGCTGGTTGGAGAGAGGTGTACCTCTTTCTCTATTTTGGGGACCATTTCCTCCCACAAAACACATGAATAGACGGACTGATCTAATAAAGCTGCATGTTGCGGGAGGGAAGGGGTAGGAACCAAACCCTGTGAAATATTTGTAACGAAAAACCTTACGCCGGCCCATAGTTGCAGATGAAGTGTGCTGCGTTGGTCATGGAGGAGTATGCCACCCTGGGACAGAAGTGGACAGCACAGCCAACCTTGTAGCTTGTAGCCCAAACAACCTGCAAAGACAGACGGGTACACCGGTGAGAAAAGCTTTGCTTCGGCATCTGAAGCGTTACGGGGAGGACCTGCCCTCTGTTTCACGACAATGAATCGGCCAAGGAGCACTCCTTGGGCAGGCTTCGTGGGGGAAAGCGGCAGTGATGGATATCGAAATCATAGTTTGTTCTGAAAAACGCCTGATGGTTTTGCCTAATTCAGCAGGTGTTCATTAAAACAACTCTGAAAGAAAAAATGACTGGCTGTAACAGGTAGTTTTCCTCTCTTGAGAAGGAGGTGAAGTTCGCCTCCTTTGCTTCATGGCAATCCATTAGCTTTCCTACAGCTCCTGCGAGGGCTGATTGCCCCTGTACTAAATCCAGCAGGGATGTATAGGCAAATGGCTGGAAGGCGCTGGTGTTACAGGAGGAGCAGGGAAAAGGAGCGTGTCTGGGCTGCAGTCCTGCCTTTTAGCATCATGGCCATGACTAAAATAATCTAGAGGCGAGGGCATTACATCGTCTAGCGATCCTCTGTCTACCAGAAGCTGTTCGGTTCAATCCAGCATCCTATATCTCCCTCTAAGATTACAGTGCAGCCAAATGCTGCAGTCCTGGAAAAATAAACCCGTGACAGAAGCAGAGAGGAGACGAGGGCACGGCGGTACCTGAGGGCGATACAGCGGCAGCAATGACGGACTACCTGAGAGCCGTGGAGAGATCCTGGCGGCACAGGAGATGAAGAAACACGCTTTCTGTTGCCTGTTTGGTGCCAGCTCCGAGAAGAGGGGACAATCCTCAAGCTCCTGAGCGTGTTCCCAGTGCAGCGGCAGAGCAGAGGCTGCTTCCGAAGCCAGCCACAGACAGCTGCATCCCTGAGGATGGTGAAGGACCGGAGCACAGGACCCTCCCCATCCCAGGCGGCCATCGCCCGAGGCACATGCTGGGGATGTGGTTGTGGTAACGGTAGTAATTGTACCCGGGGGAAATTTCTCCGCAGCTGGGAAGGAGGGAGAGGAATGAGGGGTTCCCCGAAGGTGCAGACCCCGGGATGCCTCCCAAAGCTGGCAGACAGGCAGCTTCTAGCTACAGTCACTATCACCGCTGACTCCAAGGGAGAATAATCATCTTATTTTCTCATTCTCTCTCACGCAACTGCCTGGGCTGCTCCTTTACAAACAACACGGTAAGCACCACTGTGCCTGAGTGCCAGGTAAGGTGAGTTTTACCGCAGCTTCCAGATGCTGACTCCTGCCGTGTCCTTGGGAGCAAGGTCAAAAAGCAACACGCTGTCACCTCTCGTGGCTCCTGCGTCCAAATGTCTCCTCTGCACACGAGTACCTGCACATGCCGTTCAGACACCCCACCAGCTTCAGCTCATCTCTTCAAGTCCTAAATGCATATGTGTATCTCCACAGAAATTACTAAATAGCCTCAGGTCAAAATCTAAACCCTAGAGCCCCTGTTGCAAGCCATCCTGCTCTCCCATCGCTGTGGTTAGCGATTGCAGGGTTGCATGGCAGCGGCACTCCTCTCCCTCGCTTTGCCCTCTTTCTTTGGGAATCGTGGTTGGGAAAAATGCAGACGTGATGCTTGAAGAGCTGCAGACATCTCTTTAGGTGCCGGTATTTCCGCAGCCCTTGATTGCCTACCAGAGCTGGGACCTTGTCCCGCCACGCGCTGCAGCCCACAGCCATTGCCGTTGCCTGGTTTTTGGCCACTGTTTGGCTAAATCTGACTACTTGATGGCTGTCCTGTTTTCCTCCTGGAAAGAAAATACAGCTGGCGTATTTAAAATTATAATGCAGTGGCTCTTTTCCTCCCTAAAATGGGGACATCTCGTGCACACAGACATAAAATCAGACCACAGCACTTGGAAAACAGTTCATTGAATCTAGAGTTTCTGTGCCAAAATGGCAACGCTGGTTCATGGTTTAGACGGAGAAGTGCAACGCCTACCTGTGTATAGTGGCCGCATGTTCCTCTGCAGTTATTGGTGGCATAATTGTAGGCGCTGACCTCGTCGTACCAAGAGGTGATGGCTCTTTGCACAGTAAAAATAGAAAGTGAGCCAGTCCAGAGGTTTTCTCCAACGGGGATAAATTTGGGGTGAGCCTGCCCTGGTTCTTTGAGGTACGTATTATGTTTAAACAGGCATTTCTTTGCCCAAGCCTTCGCGGTCTTCGCCAAATCCGGATCCCAAGTCTGCAAAATAAAGACAACTAAAAATCACTTTGGTATCTTAGCAATGCAGTAATTCTAAGCGACTTTTCGGAGAAGCTGGGTCTCAGTAGTCTATATGCTTCAGGTTCATTTGGTTTTTGCTTCCGCTGAGACTTGCAGAGCTATGTGGTAAGTTGGCTTGTAGGTTCATTTCTGATTTGAACTTAGTGACTCATTAAACTTGAGGGAGTTTTTGGGGTGGTGGGTGATCCTGGCTGACGGGTTTGTTGGACACAAAGAGCTGTACATCAGTCAAACACAGTGCTGGGGGCACAACGTGCGTTTCGAGGCTGTGCCAGTCATGAGACAATGTTAATATAATTTCAACAGTGAATTACAGGAATCGGACTGGAGTCTCGTGCAGCCTCATGCATTAAGGCTGCTGCTTGCAGGTCAGTTCACAGACTCGTTGGGATTTTGGGGACTGTTTAAAGTCAACCCCTTGGTTTGCATCTTTGTGTTTGGTGGCTTCAGATGTTAGTCCTGAATTCGTATTTGTGGAATCACTCATTCACTTGCTATTCAGTCCTATAGAAAGTGGTTATTTAAGGAATTGAGTTTTATAAATGTCTTTTGTTTGCACTGGAGGCGGTGTCTGGTTTTGCTGGGTTTTCTTGTGCACACAACTTGATTCAGCAAATACAGTATTGTACCTCCTGGAAAATGCAGTACCACGAGTGTATGCCTGTAGACCTAGTTACACTTCATGTCATGTAGATGAAGTTGTCCAGCACTGCTGAACTATTTTGGGTTGGATTTTTTTTTTAAATAAACTTTTTCTATTTGTCCTTTCTGGTATGGATTAGAATATCTTAGTTGCTTCTGCAAACAATAGAATCACTAGAGAATTGTTTTGAATGGATCAGTAACAGTAACTAAGGAAAAGGTGGTTGTTAGATTTTATGGCTATGTTTTACATAATATAACTTTTTTGTACCATAGATAAGTCTGAAACAATTGGTGTATTGTTTATGCTACCAGTAAGTAATGAAAAACTGCAAGATCATACCAAAATACATCTACAGAGATTTGAAAATATTTTGTAACTTATGTCTTCCATTTCTTCCTATGGCTAACGTTTTGGGGGAGGGTGTATTTTCCCACTGTGGTGGGTTGACCCTGGCTGGATGCCCCAGGTGCCCACTAAAGCTGCTCTGTCACTTCCCTCCTCACCTGGACAGGGGAGAGAAAATACAATGAAAGGCTCGTGGGTCGAGATAAGGACAGGGAGAGATCACTTGCCAATTACCATCATGGGCAAAACAGACTTTGACTTGGGGAAATTATTTTAATTTACTACCAATCAAACCACAATAGGGTAATGAGAAATAAAAACTACATCTTAAAGCACCTTCCCCTCACCCCTCCCTTCTTCCTGGGCACAGCTTCACTCCCGATTTTCTCTCCCTCCTGCCCCCCAGCAGTGCAGGGGGACAGGGAATAGGGGTTGGGGTCAGTTCATCACCCCTTGTCTCTGCCGCTTCATCCTTCTCAGGGGCAGGACTCCTCACTCGTCCCCAGCTCCAGCGTGGGGTCCCTCCCACGGGAGACAGTCCTCCACAAACTTCTCCAGCGTGAGTCCTTCCTGTGGGCTGCAGTCCTTCAGGCACAGCCTGCTCCAGCGTGGGTCCCTACACAGGGTCCCAAGTCCTGCCAGCAAACCTGCTCCAGCGTGGGCTCCTCTCTCCACAGATCCGCAGGTCCTGCCAGGAGCCTGCTCCAGCGCGGGCTTCCCACGGGGTCCCAGCCTCCTTTGGGCATCCCCCTGCTCCGGCGTGGGGTCCTCCCCGGGCTGCAGGTGGAGATCTGCTCCCCCGTGGACCTCCCTGGGCTGCAGGGGGACAGCCTGCCTCACCATAGTCTTCATCACCACGGGCTGCAGGGGAATCTCTGCTCCGGCGCCTGGAGCATCTCCTCCCCTCCTTCTGCACTGACCTGGGGGTCTGCAGGGCTGGGGCTCTCAGATGTTCTCACTCCTCTCTCCGGCTGCAGTTTCTGTGCCGCAGCACTTTTTTTTCCCTTCTTAAATACATTATAATCACAGAGACACTACCACCATCACTGACGGGCTCAGCCTTGGCCAGCAGTGGGTCCGTCTTGGAGCCGGCTGGCATGGGCTCTGTCAGACGTGGGGGAAGCTTCCAGCAGCTTCTCTCAGAAGCCACCCCTGTAGCCCCCCCCGCTACCAAAACCTTGCCATGCAGACCCAGTACAAAGATGTGTGACAGTGGTGGATGCACCTTAGTGCTTCACGGTCTTGTTTTTCACATTCTGCTTTTTAGGAGTCTGCACATCTCTGTTCTCCTTCATCCTATAATAGTATTAATAGTAAGTTTAAATTTCCATAAAGGTATATGTAATAATAAGTTTAAAGGTAAATTAATACATTTAAATGTATTTTCCTTTGTTTGTGTGAATGCTTAAACTGGCTGACAGTTGAAAAAGCAACGTGCAGAAACTGATTGTTCAGAATGATCTTTAAGTATAGTTCTACTCCTTATTTGCTTATGAAACTGCATTTATGCAAAACATTGGACTAAACTGCATGGGTAAAAATGCACAGGACAGGGAGGTTTGCATACAGATATCATTGCTGTTTGAGAAAATAGTAACTACAATTTTTTTTCCCCGTGAACTCTTTCTCCGTTTTGGTTTTATAACTTAGATGAGTTGTTTGCTGATTTAGGGAGGGAAAACTGAACGTATAATAAGTGAAAAGTGATGCAAAGCAGCAGTAAGTCGGAGGACACTGTTGTGAAGCCCTGATGGTGAGACTCTTTCTGCTGGTTTTGAAGAGCCGTGGAACAGACCTAAGCAAGGCTTTGGGTGAAGGGGTCATATTTGTCAGGTAAAAAAATGTTAGATCAGCATTCTCATTTTATAATAAATGTATTACAAATATAGATGGTTGTGGGCTTTGTTACTTGCAGTTAAAGGAGTTTCTGTCTTGTATTTTCTTTTAAAAACTATTTTTCCAAAAGGTGGAAATGCCCTGAGTTCATACTCTTCATTTTTACATATCTAGGTGGACAGTTATCTACAGCAAGCAGAAGTTCCCTGTGAAATAAATCATCATCTTTTCCTCATTTCTGGAGTGCTAAAGGCCATTCAAAAATTAAGAAATATGCTGCTTTCAATTCCAGTGCTTTTACTTGCATAATAGATTTTATCATGTATTGTACTGCTTTCCCCACATTAAATTCTTCCTGGGAGAGGTCTTACTTAAGAGTAGGGGTTTTGCAGAGTTTCAGAAGAAACTTACCATGTTCTTGTTTTATTTGTATATCATCTTTATTTGTTTTTTTGTTTCTTAAGCCATTTTTTTCAAGTTTCAGTTCTCTAATTTTTCAAAAGGAAAAATTAGGCATAATTTAAAAAGATGAATACTGCTTTTTTAAGACATCATAGCAAGATTTTGTTAATGAAGGGCCAGTAAAGCAATCTAGAAAACAGAGCCTGGAGTGATATGTACTGGAAGTTCAGGACTCCTGGCTGAAGAAAGTTAAATAAAAGATACATCTAGAAGAGAAACTGAACTGTTTCCTGTCAGGCATGCAACTCGAGCTTGCTCACTGCTCACTTCCCCTTCACTAATAGGCACTTCTTTTTAAATGTCTGACAACCAAATATAGAAAATTAGCTTTTTTTGGTGGGGAGAACTTTGGTTGGGATGTTGCTAATGACAGACATGGTTATGTCCTTTTCTGGTGGTGACCATGCAAGACAGTAAGAAAGAGGCGCAAATGGAAAGAGAGCAGAATTAGGGCAATTGCTATGGCCCATCTGAGAGATCTGTGGAGATTATCCCGAGAAGAAACACAATATCCCAAATATTACCCACGCAAAGTACAAAAGGTGGTGGATGTTGCAAGAGAGAGCTCCCAAGCTACCGGAATGGAACGTGTCACAAATCAGAGATGGGCTTCTCAGCCGTAAGCCCAGCGTTGGGCACGCATTTACGGCTTCCCCGTTGCTTTTTTTTCCATGTGCCACCCAGCAGGGAAACAAGCGCCACGAGCCGTTTGAAATGAGAGGTGGGCGCTTTGGGGTGTATTTTGAATCATGACAGCCTATCTTTTGCACGGTGGGTGCAGATTCTTCCCCGTGATGTGGCCAGGGAGAAGGCAGGGACAGAGCAGCGCGGGACCTGATGCTTCCAGCGCTCGCTCCCGCTGCACTTGTTGCTTTTTTGGCTTCCCCTGCAGCCCCAGCACCAAGGAGCAGCCGCTCTGTTGGCTCAGGCTGAGAGCGCCTTGCCAAGAAAGCGTAGAGAAAGCTCTCGTTTGGCAACGGTCTCTGCCCTCGATGACTCAAGTACGAAAGGTTGCGCTTAGGTCTGCATATCAGTTACACTCCGGCATGTTGAGCTGCGGTGCCTTGGAACGAGGAGGCTTTTCACGGCGCAAAACGACAGCGTTAGGCTGAGGGTTGAAATCGTGGGTTTCAAATGAGGAAATTAAGCCAGCCAAAACTATCCGCGTACCTGACTGTATAAAACCGTCTGAAAATCACAGCCTTTTTCTCTGCTTTAAAAAGAAGTAGCTCTTATGATCCCAGCAGCTGGGGTGTTTTTTCTTTTTTTTTTTTTTTTTGCATTTGATCAGAAAAACAATCTTTGAGAATCCTAAACAACATCACAGTACTACACACTTGCACGTAAGTCGGGAAGATCCCCTTACCATGTAGAGCATGTTGCTGGCTGGTGGGTTCACTCCAGACCGGAATCTGTTATGGGTTTGCACACATTCCTCAATAAACTTTGGATCTCCAGCATCAGGCAACGTCGGTGGTTCATAGGAGTCAGAGGAACGACAGAAGTGCAGTAAAGCCAGCACACAAGCAGCAAATCTGCTTGTCATGATTCTCAGCTTCTGATCTTCCAGCTTTAAGAGCGGAGCGTTTCAGCTGTACGAGATAGTTTTCGCTTCACCAGCAGCGTTTTTTCTTGGAGGGCTTGTGGGCTGGACTTATCTTAGCCGTGCTAATTGAGCGTGGCGTTGGTCACAGGAAACGAGTCATGTTTCAGGAGCGTTGCTATGAGAATAAGGAAATTAAGCTACGAGTTCACATCGGAGCTGTGGCAGCTTTGTCTCTCTTTTTCGCTTCTTTAACTGTGGTGGGCAAGCTGCTTCTCTCCTGTCCTTTGGGCTGCTTCGGTTTTGTGTCTTTGGCCCCCACCATCTCATCCGTAGCAATCACTATGGATTGCAGTAAAGTTTGGGATAAATTTTCTGCTTTTCGTGAAAATAGCATTGCTGTTAAGGCTGTTATTCTGAGCCAAGATGCTGTGAGAAATAATTGATTTGAACTGTGACTTTTACTACAGTATGAACAGTCACTTTGCTTGTACATGGAGTTACTGGAGGGGTAAATTTGGCTGAGAACTGCCATTTAAATACGCTGCAGTTATGGATGGGTTTCTCCTGTCATCACACCCTTGTGCTATGTGTCGCTACCAATTTCTCCTCCCAAGCTTTAGCAATTTGTGGTTCATTCCCTGCCACCCGAGCCCCCAGCAGCGTTGGGTGCTGTGAAGGTTGGTGCCGTCTCGTGCCGGGCACCCAGCACCCACACTGGGTTTCTCAGCCCGGACTTGGGAGCTGATGTCCCACGCACGTTGCCTCGGGTGCCCAACACTCCCTGCTCAGACCCACCACCATCACCACCCTCTTCCTCACGCTGTCCTTACCTCTCAGCTGCCCGTCAAGCTCAGACCCTTCCCCACAGTCCCAACCTGGACATCTCTGTGGGAATGAGGTTGGGTTTCTTCCCACTCCAGGTTCCGTTTTAGGAATCTGCATCCTTTGAGCGCCTGGGTGTAGGTCCCAGCTCTCGCTTCAAGTCCTGTAGGTGTTGGGGCTGGTGGCAAAGCCACATTCGGGTTGGTGGTCCGGGGTCACTCTGCGAGCCTGCAACCGCAGCCCCACCAGCACACATCAGGTCCTGCGGGTCGCACACCTCCGGCTATTCGTGGGGAGGCTGCTTACAGGAGAAAAGGCCCCCCGAGGGAATCGTGGATGAGAACCACTTTGTTCACAACTCCCCTACGGACCGCTTTCTGGAGGAGAATAATGTGGAGGGTTGACCCCGGCCAGCAGCCAAGCACCCACCCAGCCGCTCGCTCCCTCCCCCTTCCAAGCAGGACAGAGGGGAGAAAACAGAAAGAAAAGTGAGAAAATTCACAGGTCAGGATCAAGACAGCTTAATATGTGTGGAAAGAGGAGGGGGGAAACAAACAAACAAACCAACCCCCCAGGTGATGCAAAGCAATCACCACCCTCCCCAATGGCAGACCGATGCCCAGCCAGCCCCAGCCACCCTTGGAAGCCAGCCCCCCCCTTGCTTCTTCCTCTACCCCAGTTTTTTTTGCTGAACACAATGTTATATGGTATAGAATATCCCTTTGGTCAATTTGGGTCAGCTGTCCCTGCTGTGTGCCCTCCCAGCCACTTGTCCACCCCCAGCCTGCTCGCTGTTGCTACATATAAAGGATAGCAGCAGACAAGAACTGACAATTGGGAAATTAAATATGTATCTTCTTACGTGGTGACATTTTGCAGCGTATGACAAGAGCCCAAACGTTTGGGGCTCATTTTTATCCCGTGGGATGCCGTGCTCCTTCAGAGCTGCAATGTGGCTCAGAATTTGAGTCGCTGTGTTCTCAAAACATTAGGATTAAGATAAAGGAGGAGAAACAGCTTTAAATATTGCTAGCACAGTTATGCATTGCTAATATCAGGTGGTATCTCTTAGCTTGAAAGACAGGTTTGTTTCCCTTCCTAATAAATATATATAAGAACAATAGGGGTCAAAGGCTCAATGTCTCTAAAAACAAACTGAATCCATCAACAGTTTAGGCTTTTTTAATGAGGCTGAGATCCTCTATTTCTGAACCAGAATCTGCCCTGGGCCCATTTCATCTTCCCTCTCCTGTTTTTCCTCCCTGCTCCCCCCTTCCCCTGCCTGCAAGCACAGGATGGCCATCATCTCTCTACTCTGCATTTCAGATTTGGTCACCATTTCACATCCTAAAATTAAGCTCTGCCCACTGACACCCCATCTTAATCCTTGCTCTATCAACCTTCCCTGGTATTCTTCTAGCTATGGAGGACAAAGCTTGACTCTGAGAGGAGAACAGAATAGTACAACTGACAATAGAGTAACTTTAATGGAGACTGATACACATAGGATAAATAGAGTAAAGGATAAGCTTTACTCCTTCTGTTCATAAAAAGGAATACATACAGTTAAATCTCCATTGTCTGGGGAAAACAATGTCTGGGATAATTGAAGGTTAACGGGGATGTGTTATTGCTTTTTTTTGGGTACAGTGTGCTGCTTCAGACATGTCTTTGTGATGCCCCAGGTTTCCAGGAGGCTTGTTAGCATCTATAGTAATACATAGTCTACGTGGTCCCCCTAGCAATCTACCCCTGAGCCAGAGCTGAGAGGCTCGTACAGACATAGAAGCGTGTTGCAGCTACTGCCAATAAATTACACTAACTCTATGCACAGTCACTTTTATCTTGCCTTGAGTGAAGACGCAGCCTTTTCTCTGCTGGATAAACACCACGAGGATAATGGCGAGATGACCAAATGTTTTTTCAGATGTGTGCAATTCTCTGAGAGTAAGACAGCGGTGGGATCACTATCAGTATCTGAACTGATCATTACTCATAAAAAAATGTGTGTGGATACCGCTGTTGTACTAAAAGAACAGCACCAGCACTCAGTACCAGAAGCAGTGGCCTTAAAATGGAAACACTAAGGCAGTATCGGTCACAAGAGGGATGCGGATGCTCGGCAGGGGGGATGTACGGCGGCGTGGGAGGCCTGGGGGGACGGGGCCGTGGCACGGGAGGCTTGGGGGGACGGGGCTGCGGCGCGGGACGCTTGGGGGGACGGGGCTGCGGTGGCTGGGGCTGTGTATCCCAGTCCGGGTACCAGTAGGTATAATCTAAAAAAACAGTGAAGAAAGAGGTGTTAAGACCCATCAAACTTAGCCATGCTTATAGGAAGGCAATTGAGAACAATTTGATACGTACCTAGCAGCTTCTCGCGTTCTGTATTTTCTGTAAAGAGATCAGAAGAGGATATAAATGTGAGTATCATTCAGTGGTGGTTCTTAATATAAAGAGGTAAGCCATTGCTGTGCCTGGCTGATTGCAGTGACGATACCAGTCAGTGCCTAAAACATCCTGCAAGGGGAAGCAGGCCAGCAAGGGCAGGTTCCCAACTGGTGTGGGGCTCGTATTTTTTATTGAATTGAAAGAGAAGCAGAAAAGAAGCAGCTGTATTAGGAAGAATTTGTGTCATCGGGAGGAGGGAATAGCAAAGAAAAACAAAACATGGAATTTATTTAAAATTTATATACAAACCAATTTTAAGTAATTACAGACAAATATAACTACTAAATTTATCACAGAAGTACACCTTTACTAAGGGCTTTGATGCATTTGCAGGATTGCCTGTGTGCATCCTATTGGAACTGCTGATTTGCCCTGTGGGACAATATGGTAAAATGGGTTGTAGGATCTAGCACTTAATTTTTAAAAGCTCTCTTCCTCCTCTCCCGCCCCCTAGTCTTTGAGATGTTTCTACTTTTCCTGTGATGCGTCAGTCTGAGACTTCAAGATGAGTCAGGCAGGATATCACAGAAGGAAAATAGAGTACGAAATGCTCAATTATTTCTACAGCTGAAGCTATGTAGAGCTTGGCTAGTAGAGACCATCCCCATTAAACCTCTGTATAAAATTCATGTTTGATTTAAGACATTGTTGCATGTCCTTTAATCTCTCTTTATTTAAAACACGATTTCTGACTAATTTGGGACTAGCTGTAATGACATAAAGGTCCACAGCTGCAAACTGCTGTGGAAAAAACAAGTTCTCACTGCTGTATTTCAGAAAATTGCAGAAGTTAGAAATAAGTGTGCTTTTCAGTATAGTCTTCTTATTAGTTCAGAACTATAGTTGTCTGGAAAATGTGATAGGACATACTAAACAAGCAAGAAGGCAGAAGTTAAATATACTATTTCTGCTAGGAAAGAAGAAACAGATGGGGAATATTTGTTGGGGCTAAAGTTTTAGATTTGACTTCCTGCTCAGATAAAAGGCAGGAAGAAGTCTAACTGGTACTTCTCTTCATCAGAAACTCTGGCTTCTACCTCTGAGAGCCTTCAACAGCAAAGTATTTCAATTAATTCCTTCGTACACTATTCTTACCAGGATTTGGTACTGTTGCTGTGTGGTGGGCTACAGGCCCACTATGTATTTAGTGCAAGTTGACTCGTTGTTTTATTTCTACTGATAATTACGCCACTTCTATTTCTATGCAATTTTCTTAGTTGGTCACTTTGGTCTTACCACAGAGCTTGTCCACGCACTTCTCATTACTGCACCCACTGCATGCTTCTCCTGCTTTATATGGTTTTCTTGGGTAATTCCCCCTGCAAAGTAGAACAACAATATTTTGTTAGCTCGGTCATTTGCAAAGCATTTTAAATACACAGTTCCATCAGATTGTTAGAATAATTTATCATGAAAAGCTATTATGGGAGGGGAAGTCCCTTTATCCCAAACTTGATCATTGCAATTGTTTGAAATTCCTTTTAGATGAGATTAAAGCTCTCACCGGCATGGGGAGCAGCTACGTGGTGACTCTCGCCACTTGAAATTAATGAGACTTCTCAGGCAATACTGATTATTCAAGTGTAATTATTCACTACAAGCATACAGGAATCTGCCTCTAGTCCCTCATTACCCACCTGTATTTTAAAGACAAATCTGTAAAAGGTAAGTCCAGAAATTGCAAGGTATGAGATAAACTAGAGGACTGTCTTCTAAAATGTTTTGTTTGAAGTTTGGGTGGGGCTGTAGGGAGATGTAATCTTTCTCAAGCGGAAAGCTTGCACCTTCCCCACTTTTCATGCAGAGACTGAAGCCAGAACAGATTTTATTCCACCATCTTGCTTATGGTGAGTGCTCTCAGCTATGATTTGGTCACCTGCTTTTTTTAGAAAGGGATTTTCTGCAGCTGTGGCTATGTCCAGCAGCTTCTGCTCTCAATGGCCGGGGGAAGTTTCCCTTGGACTGGTGACATGTGGATGCAGCTGCTTCTGAAATTCATTACAACTGCTCCTGTGCTTGTTGGCATCTGATACCAGGCCAGTTATAGGGTATTTAAAAAATACCACCCCCCCATGCCATAATTAACTTACGCTGGCCCATAGTCACAAACAAAATGTGCTGCTCTGAAAAGTCCAGGAAAATTTTCAACGGTATTGCAGAAATGAACGGCGCAGCCAACTTTGTAACTCTCTGCCCAAACGACCTGGAGGGCAAAGGGAAATAGGTAATCCATGAGTTCAAAAACTGAGAAAGCAACAGCATTAAGGGAGGGAGGGGAAGGGAAGGATCTTGTGGAAGTTTAAAACAGCTGATACAGGAGCAACATCCCAAGGGCAGCTGAGACAAACGACTGATGGATAGATGGTTTTGCGTTTTTTATCTGGCTCCCCTGGAAGCATGAAATTGTCAGGGGAAAATGCCTTTCCTCCATTACTGGAAATAGGACTCAGACATCCCTGGGGCTCGGAATATTTCTTTCCAATCTCATGTAGCAATAAACTGGGGGGTGAAAACTCCTGCTGTAATTCCTGTTCCAAAGCAGTCTGTTCCAAGCCCTTGGACTTTCTGTGAAACCATTACATTATAAACCATTGGACATGTAAGACTCACCTGGGTGTAGTGACCACACATGCCAGTACAGCTATTGGTGTTGAAATCATAGCTGCTGACTTCATTAAACCAGTCACTGAGAGCTGCATCCACAGAGAAGATGGTGGCTGTGCCAGTCCAGATGTTTTCTCCAACAGGAGTAAAGGTGGGGTGCACCTTCCTTGCAACTTTAAGGTAGCTATTGTGCTCAAACTTGCACTTTTTTGCCCATGCTTTGGCAGTCTTAGCTAAAGCAGCGTCCCAGGACTGTAGGAAAGGAAGAAAACATAATCTAACCTGCACGGCAGTGACTTTGCTGAATTCAAACATTTTTAAACAGACTCTTTTAAGGATTCTTTCCCCCTTTTCTGCTTCCCATCCCTGCATTCAGTTTCCTTCTCTGACTTGACATTTCTACTCCCATAGCAAATTTTGTTTCTTCTTTCTCCCTTAAATATTGCAGGACACGTAGTATCTATCCACTGTCCTGTGGTATCTGACTTGTTAAAATACTTCGAGCTGGACTGCGGTCTGTAAGCTCCTACGCCAGAGAGGAGGTAACTGCGTGAAACCCCCAGCTGTAGAGGGGCTTGAGGGACTTTGTGCCTCGGAGCTGTCGGCCAAAGCAAATAAAAGGCTTGCTCATCTCTGCTGGGCTCAAGTGATAATTTGAGAAACCAGCCTGGGAGACTTGCAGAAAGATTTTATGCCACTGAATGTCCAGGCAATAAAATGGCAGGTAAAATTCAGTACAGAGAAATGTAAGTTAAGGGATGTGAGAAAAAAACCAAATTTTAACTTTGTGTTCATAAAGACAGCTTTGGAGATGGCTATTACCACTTGTAAATCAATGCTTAGTAGCAGTCTAGAAAGCAAATAAAGTGTTAGAAGTTCCTTGAGAAGGAGTGGAGAATAAACCCAGATATATAAGTAGACTGCTGTAGAAGTCCTGTTAAAAGCTGCGTGCAGCGCAGCAGCCCACCTCAAGAAGGGGACACTAGAACTGGAGGGCTTTCATAAAGCAACAGAGTGCTCTGCAGCCTTGGTCAGAGACAGCTGGACATCTTCTGTGAAGCAGGTAAATGAGCAATAATTACTTGCTCCTTCCAAGACAAAGACCAGAGGCTATCAAACGAAGCTAGGAAATAACAGGTCCAAATCACACGCAAGGAGTTATCTTCGCACAACTTGTGGTTAGGCAGTGCACCTCTTTGCTACACGATGCTAGGGACGATAAAAACTTGCATGAGCTCAAGGCGGAAAAAAAGGCGTACAAGAAAAATCCTTCAACAGCCTTTAAATACAATGCAACACCTTTGATTCAAAGGTTTCTATATATTTGTCCTGCCGTTATTCCAGGCTTGCTGGATATTTGGTCTGAGCAGCTGAGTTTGCTCTTGTGCGCTTGCATTTTAAATTAAACATTGTTTTTTAAAATGGCAAGAAAGTAAAATCACGAGCAGTCTGAATTTTACCACCCCTTTACCATGACTTCCTTTCATAGAAATGATTCATATTGTGCATGCAGTTGCGCATTTAACTTCCTTTCCAGCTATGCAGCACTGCTGGAGGGCTCAGAGTAATGACATGAACTGAGGGGGGTTACCTCCCTCAGCTAGCTAGCTTTTTCCTTATATATTCCACCAAACAAGCTGAGACCTATCCACAGCCTGTTCTGATACCCACTGTATTTATAGGAAGCTCTGCTTTCCAGCCCAGATATTAGTATCCCTACTCTTCAAACCCTGCTACAGCAAACGAAGATCAGGTATCTAAACAGACGTCCTGGCAAATCCCTTTCTTCAACACGTGTTCGAGATTGGAAGGAACAAGGTGAGATGATAGAACAAATCCTATTGTGCAGATTGCCTATTCAGGAGCTTTTTAATACCAAACAGCTTCCCTGTATGAAACCTGGACTAACATAAAACAGATTACTATCTCTCTTGGAAAGAGGTAAATGAAACGCTGAGAACTGAATACTGTTTTTTGCAATACAGCCCTTTGCTCTGGCTGAAGTTTAGAGTAGCAATCCATCCCTAAACAAGGAATTCCCTTCAAATTATTAAAACTAAACAATATTGTGAAAATTAATGTCTTTTCTATTTCCTAAAAAGAACTAACATATATAGTACAGAAATCATTGACAGAAAGGGAAAGAAAAGCACAAAGCAAATGAAGAATAAGATGGGCTAAATCAGCAGCACAATCTATATTAATTTTCAAACAGATCATGAATGCCTCCTTACCATGCGAAGCATGTTGCTGGCTGGTGGCTTCACTTTGGATCGAAATGTGTTGTGAGCTCTCACACAGTCTTCAATGAACTTTGCATCATCTATGTCAGGCAAGGGATATTGCGGATAAGCATGACAGCAAGTGAAGAGATCCAGTAAGAACAATGCAGCAAAGAAAAATGTGATTTTCATAATCCTTCAATGCTTTCAGTATTTTTTTTTTAAGTTTTTAAAAGAAAAATCTCTGAAGTGGAGATAATACTGGCAAGCAGCTCTTCAGAGGTTTTCCTCTGGGTGTGGAAGCACTTGAAAGTGTCAAAGTAAAAGGAAGTGAAATTGCTTCATAAGGTACAGCTCTATCTGACATCATACTGGCCATCAAAGGGTAAAGTGTGAAACAGGCATCTGCCATGCATATTAGCAAGGAGCAACACTCCAGGTATAGTGCTGTCTTTTCTTTGAGTGTGCTCCATTCTGGTTGACTGCCAAACCATGCTGTGATTGTAGGTCTTATCTGAAGAGATGCTGCAGAACAGCTTTCCTAAAACCCGTGTCAACAACAAAAATCGTAGCTTTGACAAAATACAAATCTGCTGTTCAGCTGATTTTCCTACAGTATAGCTTAGTCATACCAGCTCAATTAAAATTACTTTGCAGGACCTTGCTTCCATTTCAGAATTACTCTAGGAATAAACAGAATTAGGAAAACTGCATATATTGAAATTCGACCTCACCCCAAGAAAAAAAAAGTCCCTGAACAGCAGCTTGCTGCAGAACAGACCTTCTGACCTGGTTCGATGTGTAACACAAGTACGCAAGAGTGTAAGAACAACCATATGTTTAAGAGCTAAGGTCTTGTAACTCAGATTTACGTAGGTTTACAGAGAAAATATGTTGTAAACAACTTTCATGGGTCTGATTCCCTGCTCAGTTTTGCAGGTCAGGCCTTACCCTGCTGAACATTTGTAGAAATTACCATGCTGGTGTTGCCTTCTGGGTTTGCACGATGGCTTTTCCCTCTTAAATAATACCCTTGATTTGCTTCAGAGTCTTGTAACAATCTGTACACCTAATTCAGATAGGCTGAAGGAGCTGTAGCCCTCCAACACCATCACAGCTGTACCTATCTAGGCTATTAACGGGAAGCATATAATTAAGTATTTCTCTGTGTGCACGTGTTTAAGGATTTCCATGCATTACTAACTCTCCATACCCTCCTCTTAGCCCTGCCATGATTTGCCGACCAATTTCATGAAGGTAGGGGCAGCTGTAGAAGGCAACAAAGTTTGGGGGTGGGGGGACACACCGGGAGTTTTGGATCTTTTGGGAAAGAAACAAAAAGGGGGTCTCCAATTATTGTTGTTGGACAGGCTTAACACGGCCTTTACCAATAAACAGCCCCCAGAGGCACAAGAGACCTGGATGGAGAGGGAACTGAGCAAGTATTTTTTCTTCTCCTTTTCTTTTACAAAGGCTTCCTGTGCTTTGAAACTCTCCCAGTAAGATCACCAATTCTTTCTCTAATCAATTATTTGTTTAAAAAAGACCAAGCCGAAGCGGTCAGTGGGAGGAGACCGGCCGCTTTCTCCGTAGGCACAGCACGCCGGCTGCAAGACGCTTTTGGTCCCATCGTGTCCTTGATGAAAAGGCGCAGGAGGCACTACCAGCCATCTCAACCTCTCGCCTCCCTTGGCAAGTAAAGGGAAGCAGGAGGTGAAGCACCAACGCCGACACAACCCCAGTCCAAGGCGGTGGACACGCTTGCAGCCCAGCCATTGACTTCTAGCACTAATCGCTTCATCCGTTCCTCTATCAAGGGTCGGCCGTGGCTCCATCTGCTTCCAGAACACGTATGCAATGGTCATGATCTCACCTACATCTAGAAGATCCACCCGCTGACTTTGCCTCCTGGTGTACCACCGACAGCGCCAAGGTCCCTCGTCCAGCAGACGTTGTTTCTCTTCTCTTCTCTTCTCTTCTCTTCTCTTCTCTTCTCTTCTCTTCTCTTCTCTTCTCTTCTCTTCTCTTCTCTTCTCTTCTCTTCTCTTCTCTTCTCTTCTCTCTTCTCTCTTTTCTCTTCTCTTCTCTCTTCTCTTCTCTTCTCTTCTCTTCTCTTCTCTTCTCTTCTCTTCTCTTCTCTTCTCTTCTCTTTTCTCTTCTCTTCTCTTCCGCTGTCACGCTCTAGCCCAGAAACTGCGTGTGGACATTGGCGAAGGCGGTGGGACCCTCCGCTGTGGTGGGACATTTTAAAATGTACGGGAGGATGGCCTCTTGCTGGCATTGGTGGCTGCTGGTCAGGCTGGGATGGCGAAGGGGATGTTGGGAGGGAGGTTTCTTCCCGTGGGTGCCGTTACCTTCTGTCCTGCCAGAGGACAGAGGTTGGTCTCTCCTGTCGGCTGCTTGCTTCGGGGGGTACAAGGACCTTCCGATCCACCGCGGGCACTCCTGAGACCCACAAGGCACCATGCAGGTGCCATTGGCAGTGGTGGGGGGGTGGATCCTTAGATGAAATTGTGAAAATTTATGGTGAATGACTCTCTCCCCTGCTTCTGAACTGAACATTGGCGGCTTCTCCACCGCTTTGGTCCTTTGGAAGTCATCTTGCCTCTTTCCTAAACCAGGGCAGCTGAGGGCAGTTTGCTGCCAGTTATTTCTCCAGCTGAATATTCCCTTGAAACTACAAAGTAAGTACGTTTTCTCTTTCTTTTTCTTTTCTAATAATGCCCATGCAATCTATCAGAATCTAAAGCCTCTGGTCAGCTAGACTTACTGTAAAGCCACGATTATATTACAACTACATGCAATTTGCACAAAAACTATCACCACACTAAAACTGCACCACTAATTTAGCAGTGCAGTGATCTTGCAGTTATATATGCACGCAGTTGAAATTCTGTGCTGGGAAACCGAACCGAGGTCTTTATAAAGTAGGAAATTTTGACATATGCAGGACAGATAGTCCAGGTTAGAAGATGTTTTCCTGCAGAGATGACTCTGGCTCCATCTAGTGATTCTGTCTATAATTAAAGCAGAAGTCCAGACTGCCCTCAAGCATCTATAACCAATGTTTTCACACGAAGAGAGTTATAATCCTTTGCCAGCATTAATCAGTGGATCTTGCAAACCAGATGAAAATTAAGCTTTGGGATTTGGATATCACGTTGTATTTGTCTGGACAATACAAGCATTGCCTGTCCCTGCGTAGCTCTCAAGTGAAATTTAGCACTATGAGCTGGGTATCAGCAGGAAGCTGTACAGCCCAATGATTTTGAAAAAATGCCCATGTTTACATCTCCCTGTCTCACTTCTCACCTCCTGCCTTCAGTTGAAAATTGCTGGAAACATAAGAGCTCAGATTCTTAGTTTTTCCCTAATGTACAATTCAGCCACAGGACTAAAGGCTGGTGTATTACAGACTATTGCAGATATCCAAGATGCCTGGGAATCTGTAAAATTACATTTAATTTTGTCCTCAAATCATCAACTTCCCCACCAACTATTGTTACTTGTGTTGGGAAGAGAATCTGTTTGTCCTTGACTTACTAGATTCAGCTGAACGAATGGGGGGGATCTGCTGCGGTTTTTTGTTTTGTCCATGGGATAAGGCAGCTGCAAGATCACTTGGCCTTCCAGACCTGTGAATAAACTAATATTCTGACATGCATTGCTACTTCTATTACACAATCTCACCTCAGGGCAGAAAACAGATTAAATGAAAGGATGGTGGTGGTACTAGATTTCCACAAGAATTATTCTGTATTTATTAAAAGCTAAAAAAAAATCTTGCAATTGCTTTGTAATAATGAGGCTGCAAACAGCCTCACAATTAAGAGGGGAGGTCATCAGAACGTGGTTGGACTGCAGGTAGTCTTACTGTAATAAATTGCTTACTGCAATGATGCCCCTTGGCTTAACTGAGCAAAATGACGATGCATCGCTTGCCGCGTTCTCTCCACAAAGTGCTGGGATCTCATACGGACCAAAGCACAGCAGGCTGGTAGGTCTTTCCCCTGGGGTGCCCACCACCCGACAGTCAAGACATTGCACAAACTGAAACACAGGAGGTTCCCTCTCAACACCAGAAAACACGTTTTGACTGTGACGGTGACCATACACTGGCACAGGTTGCCCTGGGAGGCTGCAGAGTCTCCATCCATGGAGATACTCAAAAGCCATCTGGACATGGTCCTGTGCAACCAGGTCTAGGTGGCCCTGCTTGAGCAGGGGGCTGGACCAGATGACCTCCAGAGGTCCCTGCCAACCGCAACCTTTCTGTGATTCCTTGATGGAGCCAAAGCTTCAGCAGGTTGCACAGGACGAAGGATTTAGCACGATCTCAACAACACAGATACAGGAAGCTTGTTAGAGAATATAAGTATTTGCCTAGCTGGAGAGGATCTCTGGTTACCTTCCTTGCCCTTCATAAGTGATTTCAATTTCTTGAACTTAAATCGCTATCATTTGTCACATTTCCTTCTTTGTTTTTAAATTCAAGGCGTTTGAAAAATGAGAAGGCTTTTCTGCTGTCCATCATAAGCCTGTTTCCACAGGATAACACCAGAAATGGTTGGTGCACGGCAGCAGCATGAAAACGTGAAAGTTCAAGAACTGCTACAATACTGTTGGAATATTACGGAGTAATACTCAGGAATCTCCTGAGAGAAGATACAGCAAGGCATTACAGTCTACATTTATGCCGTTTTTAGTAAGGAGATCTTGGAATGAACTATCTTCTCAGCCATTCCTAGATTTCCTCCCAAAGACACCACACTGGGGAACGGGGCAAACTCTATGTATTTTGTGTGGACACCATGAGAACCAGCAATGAGGACAGAAACCTTGTATCACAAGCTCAGGAAAGCAGAATGGAAAAATATTTTAATGGACGGAAAACTACTTCATTTATTGATACAGGATCTGATGGCATCACTATCTGTATATCATTCAGTGTTGCAAATTCCACACTGCTTAGCTCAGGAAAAACACTAAAACTATGTCTCAGGTGAAAGGGCTACTATCAGCCTGGCATAAATATGGCCAGTAAGAACCGAGGTTTTTCTAAAGCTTTGGGAGAACACAGAGCTCTTTTTCAACTTTGCCTTCTCTCCAGGGCATACTCTGATTGTCACAGTCCTAACTGTAATCGAGTTACTAAATGACAAGAAGGACAGTTATTCTCAGGGATAAGGAATTATTGTGTTAGATATGAATTTCTTCCAGGTTATCTCACAGCTCCAAGTAGGAAAACTTGTGTTTTAATAACTGAATGTAAATGGCAGGTTTTGTCAGTAAAAAGGCAGCACCTTAAAATGATGCAATAGTAACACTTTAAAACTTGAAAGAGCTTTATTGTAGTACCAAATTTTCTATTTCAGGTACTAAGGAAACTTCTTCCTTACAGACGTCTGAAATTTAGCTCTGAAATAAGCTTTTCAACTCTAAACCAGCATCTAAATAATGATTTTATCTTCCAAGATGGTGGATATCAGCAACTTCCAGGTAAACCAATGGGATGAGCCGCTGCTCAGGAGCGTTCATACTGCACGATTTTGCTTGTAGGAGCCACCTATTTATGGGTTTAGGTATATAGTATTACGCTTCTAGATTTGATAATGTAACCCAAGGTTTAAATAATAAAACTTTTATTTGAAAAGTCTGTTCTGTATTTTAGTAATTTTAGAAAACTTACAGAAGAAATAGCTTGCCTAATAGCAAGAATAGCACTTGCCTAATTTTACATTAATCTACAATAAAGGTCTATCTTATTTTCTTTGAGACTTAAAATAAGTTATTTTTTTATATAATCAACGGAATTATCAGTATAGATTTAAATAATAAATTGAAATGTTTTAGACCTAAATTGTCAATCGCACACAAAGACAGACAAATTAGTTCCTAAAGTTGAACTCACAGAAGCTTCCTTTAGGCTTGAGTTCTGAACATTAAGAAAATAGCAGAATTTGTGGGGTGTTTTTATTTGTTCATTTTAAAACAATGGTGAGACATTACCTAAGAATAATGAACTTTCATACAGTCATATTGGCATTCACTAGAAAAGACTGATACAATCAGGAAAAAATGTAGTTTGCTAGATTTTTGCTAGAAGGAAAAAAGCTTCAGATTCTTGTATAAATTTAATCGGTCTTTTGGAGAAAGTGGAATTAAAGCATATTAACAAAAGACTTCACGCCTTGGATATAGAATAGTAAAATCTCTGTTGATTAAATGGACTTTAGCAAGTTTCAAGATAAAACAAAGAAAATTTATTATTAAAACTTTAGAACACTTACAAAACAGGAAATATGCTACATGTAAGTAACAGTACACATTAAAACAAGGAATAAAAAAAATGAAAATTAAGCACAAAGTTTAGAGAGAGTTAGGAACAAAATAATAAAAAATCTAAAGATTCGCATTTTGAATGAGCAAAAATAAATGCATTAACTTATAAATACCAAGTTGTACTAACTTCACAAACATCAAGACTTCTAAAGAACCATCTTTGTATAACATCTTCTGACTTTATACATTTTATCCAGAACATTCTGTCACTCTAGGAAACAGGACTGAGTACATGATATGATGCTAGGTTTCTCTCAGCATCTAAATTAAGCAATTGTGATTTCAAATATTGGCTTAGTATGAATTTTAACAGTTGTTTAACTGACACATACTTTTATCCTTGAATTCCAGGAACAGAGTATGTCACAGTTTTGGGAAATTTGGTATTTAAAAATAAGGCTCCAAGCCTTACCAGATACCATTTTTAGCTTAATATTTTCCCAATATGGGTTTTAACCACCTAGATTTTCACTTTTTTTTTTGCATGTTAGCTTTCTCTAAGGAGCATAAAATAATGGCAACAAAATTATTGTCAAAGAAAGTTGTCTTTAAAGTTCTGTAAATATGACTTTTTTGCTTAATTCATTAGCAAGTATCTTCAGAAGACAATATGTATTTCAAATCCAGTTAGGTGGACATATGCATGTTTGTGAAGTGTTTTTTGATAAAATAAACAGCTACAAAAGCAAGAAACATCAGTGATGCTCTCAAAACTACAAGACTGATACAAGCCTCATCGCATACAATTCTGAACTCCCAAGGGGGGTGCCATCTTGAATAATCTATAAATAAGCATATAAATATAAGATTTATGGGGAGTACATAGATTTAAAGTAAGTAAGAAATATAAGTAGAAGTGTAAAATTGTAATACATACAGATAATTTTATCACGTTCCGGATTTCCTGGAAAAAGGGAAAAAAGAAACAGAAACAGCCAGCCATGATTTCTCTTTCCCTAAATCTTTACTAGCTAGCTAAAACAAACTCATCAGATTTACAGTCAATAGAATTTGAAAAACTCTGAGAATCCCATTGATAAACCTCACAAATAAAACACAAGCTAAAATGTTTTGATAAAAACTAAACCCAATACTTCATAATATTAATGTCTACATAAAGCTATTACTGTTTATAACAATGACATCGATGGGGGAGAGGGACGTATTATACAGCCCCTTTATTTTCAGTTTGAACCCTCTCTCCTTTGTCTTTTTCAAAATAATAAATAGTGTTTAAATATTCAGAACATACACATGAGCTAGTAAACACTATGAAACACAATTTTACGAATGAGAATAGGAGACAGACTGTTTCCTAAGTAAGGCCTAACCCTGGGATCAAGTATAACTGGGTATTCCTTGTACCTGTTTTTCAGAGGTGTATGCTACCTAAAAATTAAGACCTACAGGATTGCTGAACGTTTTTAAAGCTATACTAACATATATATTGAGCAAATACAATAACTAACTGTTAAACAAAACCCACAAGTCTTATTCCCAGTTTACTAAATGAAACTTAAAAACATATGTTCTAACTTTAGCCACAGGAAACTTCTAGC
This sequence comes from Buteo buteo, assembly GCF_964188355.1. Taxonomy (NCBI): domain Eukaryota; kingdom Metazoa; phylum Chordata; class Aves; order Accipitriformes; family Accipitridae; genus Buteo; species Buteo buteo. The sequence continues at coordinate 12,554,688 of NC_134196.1, forward strand.
TTGTGACTTCCCAATAGGTGGAAGTTGTCAGGTCTAGAACTTTCTGAAGAGAGACGACCTACTGTCTTTTAATGTTTCATTCCATCAAACATGACGCATACTTAGCAATTCATGACTCTAATTCATTTTCTTGACAAGAATAGAGTTAAAAGAATTACCCCATTTAAGGAATGAATCCTATTTGCCATGGGCAAAACATCTGATAACTAGAGAATTAAATCAGTATGTAGTCCCTTTTCCCCCAGACATAACCAGGTGAGAAAGACAATGTGCCTCTGTGAATAATTTCTTTTATAACTCTAGCACGAATTACAGACCCAGAATGACTTTCCCACAGTTACCGTGACTGCTTACAGAGTGTATAAGCATCAGCTATACTGATGCTCCAATGTAATTTTGCTGTGGCTGCACAAAACAGTCACAACAGACTCAGTAACTGCAATTTAAATATTTTAGTCTAAATACAAGTGATTAGGAGCTTTGCAGTTTCTGAAGGCCTATGAGAATACTCAAGAGCTGCTGCTAAATGCTGCTTTCAAAAGTACATAGATGCTGATTTCCTTGGTATGATTAATGAAGTCAGTGGAGTACAATAGAAACAATAATACTGTTAACTACATCATGAATTATACCTGTCTATAATCAAATGAAGACTTCATAATGGTCAGAGGCCCACAATCAGTAAAACATGAACTGTTTCCTGAATGTAAATGCCCTTAAGAATAGTTCTAAATTAGTTGTGAATTGGACCTGAGTGAGCACCATCAAGGAGTAAAACAAAGCTTGCAGCATTCTTTATCAAGTAGATGGTTGTATTATTTCATTTTACATATTGCATTTTACATTTGCTTTTACTTACTACACAGTTTATTTTCACAGGTGTCCCCTTTTGCACAATTACTGCATGATTTTCCTTCTATATATGGTCTTCTCAGACCATTACCACTACAAAGGAAAAAGAAAAGTTTCATACATAATTTTAAGTGATTTGTTAAATATCTTAAATCATTTGTTGAAGTAGATACACTGAAAATACAATAAATGGCTGATAATTCATTAAAAACATCAGAATAATTTTCCTTCCTTTAATTTTTATTGTTCTGTCCCTGTGAAAGAAAAGAATCTTAAAAAGCTATTATTTTTCTTATGGGAAAATACTCAGGCTTTTTATTCAAATTTTACACTGGTATATGAACTACTAAAACAGAATGTTCTGGATGGAGCTTCGTTTCAACTGAGGTAAAATGAGGATTTGAGAGTGGAAAATTTTAAAGCTGACACACTCCCAAATAGCTTGAAACCAACTATTTAGCAAAAAAAGAAATCTTATGAGCTTCATTCCACAAAACACAAATGTCCAAGAGTAAGTATGCAGTCTTAGTGAAGACACTGGGACCCTTACATGCTTAAGTATTTCATCCAAGCGGAGCCAAAGTTTTAAGTATAAAGATCAGCCCACAGTACTTACCATTGCACATTCTCAGAAAGGCTCCTTATACATATAACTGCTGAAAATGATAATGCAGATAACCATCATCCTGGCTGTCTATACTCTACTACTAGGTAATGGGAAACACAGTATCCAGTCTATGCTGCATCCATTCAAAAAGATGAAGCAATGCTAGGTTTCATAGCCTAATCCTGGGAACACAGGGGCAGATTTAGTCCCCTCAAAGGACTGTGGGCTATTATAGTTAGGTTGATTTGTCACTCTACTCACCTACACAGTGGGCACTCCTCAAAGCAGATAATTTGCACCAAGACCTGTGATAACGTTTTCAGGATTCTAAGTCTGTATTTACACCCTAGATCATCTATGTTTATAAAAAAGAGCTACCCACCAGACATACAGATGTAAGGGTTGGTATAATACTGTTGTACAAGTTGGAGGGAGAAGAACACCCCGAAAGACTACCTGCAACTTACTTGCTACTATTCTTCTTTGAAATGTATTTTATATACATTGTGCACAGGTACACTGTTGGCCTGAGTTTTATCCCAGCAGCATCTACAGTGGCATAATGCAACCACATGCCCTGACATGCAGTCCAGGCAGTGATAAAATGGAATGGGGATCTTCTGATCCCAAGAATTGAACATAGGTTTTGAACTGGTCAGAGAACAGTGGGAAAGAAAGTTGTTAATATATGTACGTATGTATACATCAATACCTCAAAAATAAAGTTACAGGTTAAGTAACATATCTTTTGGGTGATTGTCCACATATACATTCACAGCATGCATGATTCCAAAGAGCAGACCACAGAGTTATCTTAAAAAGGGTCTCAGAATCCAGAATAAGAAAGACTGAAGGACAAAGCATTGCTTCTAGAAGTTCTGGCAAGAGCATAATGCCCCATAAGGGTGTGAAAGCAGACCCACTTAGTGACCATGCACGTTTCAATTGCAGGAATGCAATACAAAGAAGCTACAGATGTTGCCTGAGCTGCAATTCAGCAAGTCTTTCTTGGTATCAAAGGCTTCCACTTTAAGTGGTAATTACACTACTACTTCACACAGTTCAAAATCCACTGTGAAATCCTCTTTGAGAAGACTGATAGAACTCTCAGCCACAGATTGAGAGAGATGAAAGGCCTTGCCTTTTTCTCTGAGAGGCCTTATCTTGTTATTACAAATAAGTAAATTTATCTATCTATTCATCTATTTAAAGATCGGTTAACACCGAGGTTGTAGAGTGCTCCCTCATTTAGAAGGTGTAAGAAATGGGAAAAAAAGCCACAAATTAATTTCTGGAGGGAGAAAAAAACCTCACTCTCACAAGGAGCTTCAGGTGGCTTCTGAAGACTATGCTACTTAAATGGAATAAAATATATGAGAGACTATCATATGGGCTTTAAATTTCACTTGTCTTGCTGGTTTAGGCAATAGAAACTAAAAGGCTGTCTCCATGAAAAGTGACATTATTATGTTTTATGTTTTACTCTTAAAGAGTAATCATTTAATTTAATTAATCATTACTACTTTTTCATTTGCTTCTGACAGCTAGCGAGTATTGAGCTGGCATTTCCCATGGTTTTATAGGTGACCACCTTTTCCCCCATGTGTATCACTTCATATTTACTTACAGTGATTTCCATTTACCACTTTATTGACTATCCACTGAGGTGCTCTAACATTTTAACTCCCACAACTTCTTCAGGAGGAATTGAGTCCTAAAAATGGCAGATACAGCCACCTGTCGGGGATTGGATGCCACTTATCTTTCTAAAGAGGTGGTGGAGACCTGGAAGGTCATATTCATGGAAAGGTACAATAACAAAAAGGTAATGAGATGTTATTTGTATTCCCAGCAGCATAGAAGTATCACGGATTATCATTTTTTCTTACAACAGAAGAACTGAGAAGCATCGAGTGAAGTTGGGAAAACGAGGTAGTTTTTCCACATCTGTTGAAAGCCAGAACACATCTCTTGTTCTGAGGATGCCATGATCTGCATAACAGGAAAATGGGGATATCCTGTCCCTGCCAATATCCATGACCTCAATGAATCCTCTTTTGATGTGAAAAGGTGAAATGACAGTATTTGGATTCACAGCACTTAAAACTCACGAAGTACAGCTACTACCTGTACGACAGACTGATAGGAATATCAAAGAAGGTATCTTGCTGTTTAGAGGCATCTTATTCTTTTTAAGAGTGCTGGGATAACCTCAGCCACTACAAATCCTAATCTGAAACTGCAAATACAGCTGTTCAAATTCTGTAAGATCTGAATGTGTCATCATAAACTCACAACAGGAAGCAGTTATAAGGTTGTTTGCTCTAAAATAAGTGGAAACTTACAGCTCCAAAACCAGAACAAGTTATGCCTTCTGCTAATGTAGACTTGTGATAAAGTTTCCTAAAGAGCAGTAAAACAGAAGCATAAATAAGAGCAACTGCCTGAATTGAACTGAATAAATCTTCTCAATGACATCTACGGTCCATCTGTCTCTGATGGTATTTGGTATTTCTAACCACCTTGTAATATAGTCATCCTGGTAATTTTGATATACAATTTCCAAATGTGTGAGAGAAAATTGAGCATGAAGATGAAGATTCACCTACCAAGAAGAAGGTAGGTAGAAGAGATGAGAAGAACAGCATGACAAACAGAGCCTGGTAGCAAGCATGTGGCAGCTAACTTTAATGATGACAGGACAGGGCACATTCCAAACTACGGTAAGCTTCTCTTTAAACAGGGGGAAGGATAGTCTGGGCATGTCAGACATGGATGGTCCCAGCAGCAGACCTTCAGAAAAGATCTATAAAAGGGCTACACTGTAAAACCGGTACACTGAATAAAGTAATTCTGGTGAGGTGGTCCTTAAATTGGTGCATCCTCAATTCTGAAAAGAAACTGCTATCCTAGCAGGGTAACTGAGCACTAAGGGTCCAAACCTCATGGAGTCATGAAGGTGAAACTGGAAAAGGCTGTCTAGTATCTGGAGTGTGGTGATGATTGGTGGCAAGGTTAAGGTTTACCTATTTTTCCAGACAGTTTAGGAAGGGAAAAGGCTGTTAGATGATGCTCTGTCTGCTCTAACTCCACTTGTTTCTGTGGTGACATAGAGATCAGCATTCTTGGTATCAAGCAGTGGACAGAAGAACAATGGCATGTTAGACCTCATCTCAGACAGCTATTCAGCTTAGCTATCCATTCTCCAGGATGTGCAGAACAGCCCAGCAAACCAACATGGTATGTTGTTACAAATGAGAAAATTTTCAAGTGACAAGGCTTTACAGACCACTGTGGATGTCAGTCATTATGCTGCACTGGCAACTGGAAACATTTTAGTTCAGATTTTAAAAAGAAAACAACAAAAGTTCCATACCCCAGCAAGTTTCAAAATAACATTTCAAGTTCAAGTCCAGTTTTGTGGTGCTGGAAGATAGATGGGCAGGGCTCAATGAATTTTTTAGTTCAGGCTAATTTAACTCCCCAATAGTGGCCCAGATTTGCTAGAAGAAAAAACAGTTGTCATGTAAGCTCACAAGCTCACAAACTATGTTATGTTTTTAAAATGACAAACAGACTGCATATGCATGTGCTTGATTATGGATTGTGCATTACTATGAGACAAAATATATTATTTTAAAACTATCTGCCTGTTTTCAACCTCCTCCTGCTTTAGGAACAGCACTGGCTGGGGCCTGTGTTTTTTTAGAATATGAATTTAAATGTAAAATCACATGTTGCAGTTAGCTTTTTCTTGCATTGATCATTTACTGTCTCTAACGCTTAAATAGCATTTGGTATAATCACAGCCGTTAAAGATGCAAGAAATGATAATGTAATTTTATTTTACTCAGTTACACAGAAAGGAAAAGCAACTAACAACTGTGCTATTATTTCCATCATTTCTAAGGAAAAAAAATAGTTTAAAAAGCTAAAGTGCAATTGAAAAAATCTATAAAACTGCAAGAGGTAATTCCAGCTCTGACAGCAGTTGCCTGCAGCAACTTTCTCATTGATTCTGTTTCATATGAAAAAAAAAATCAATGAAGTGGAGCATGAGCTAATTCAGGGATTTGTTTGTTTAAGATTGGCACAGAATGAGATTTATCAGTAAAGTTGACAGATTAAAAAGCTAAGCAAGTACATGTTCTAATGCTCATGGCTGTCTTGGTAACTGAATTAGACAACTATTGTTTTCTCTGATTGCATTTACAAGGCTACCAATAAATAAAGAACCCAATTTACTTTCAGCTAAATGTCATTACAATTGCTTTCATTTTTTTATTACATTTGAACCAGCAACTTACCCTGGTGAATAGTTGCAAACAAAATTTACTGCATTTCGTATTCCTGCAACTTCCCTACATAGAGTAACAGCACAGCCTATTTTATATGAATTGTCCCAAACAACCTAAAAAAAAAAAAAAAAAAGCTTTTAAAAGAAATTAAAAAATACACTCAACAGTAACCTAGTCTAATATCTAGAAAGTTTCTGTTATTTTCAGAGAGCCTACATATTATTTTCATTTGCAGCATCTGACCTTTTTATGCATTTAAAAAAATTGCTGGTAAGCAAGCTTTTTAAGATGAACTTCTAAATATTCACCCCTCAAGATGAAGTGACCTACACTGCAAGTTTCCACAATCTTCTACAGGACAAGTTCAGTAAGAGTCACTGACTTCATGATCCAGGGATAGATTCCATGGAGCAAAAGGAAAATTAGTGGCAACTACCCAACAGCTCCTTAATTTGAACATTCATAACTTAGGTCTGCAAGAAGAGCTTCTCCTGTTGCACTAGAAGTGGTCTGGCTGATAACTACTGTAAACTTAAGTCTGAAAGCTTTACCACTGCACATTGTCAGACTAATGAGTGTTATCTGCCATACTTAAGAGAAGATGGTTTACTAACACTTACAGCTTGGGCATCTGCTTTTTCTTGGGAGCTTCTTCCTATACCTTCTGCATATGACTAACCAAACAGTATTGAATTCAGGTAAAAATGTTTAATTATATACCTAGAACATCCGGATGATCACACATTCCACTTCTGGAAAATTTAAAGACATAGTGGATTACTCTCGGTATCTCCCCAGTACAAAAAGTACAGGTCTCAGACCAACAGACTGATTTGAACATCCCCCAAAGTTCCACCTCTTCAACTGTAACTGCAAGAAGTGGTTATGTTCAACAGACATAACCTTTCTTCAAAAAGGACCTTAATGTTTAATGTGGTGTTACCTGAATCCTGGATTAAGGACTAAGCATTTCAGGGGCCTTTATGTAACAGCTTCACATAGCTTTTTGAGATTTCCACCATTTTGAGATTTCTGTGTCATGGTTCTCTTATCAGGTCTACACAGCCTATCCATTTATAATTTGTAAATTTTACCCATTTTCAATTTTGTGTCTGAGCCTTCAAGTCCATCATGGCTTCTAGATAATGCATGGCCTTTGATTATCAATTTGGATGACATACGTACTTTTACATGTTCATTGGTGTTTAACCCTGTCCTGGTTTCAGCTGGGATTGAGTTAATTGTATTCCTAGTAGCTGGTACAGTGCTACGTTTTTGAGTTCAGTATGAGAGGAATGTTGATAACACTGATGTTTTCCATTGTTGCTATGTAGTGTTTAGTCTACAGTCAAGGATTTTTCAGCTTCTCAAGCCCAGCCAGTGAGAAAGCTGGAGGGGCACAAGAAGTTGGGAGGGGACGCAGCCAGGGCAGCTGACCCAAACTGGCCACAGGGGTATTCCATACCATGTGACGTCATGTCCAGTATATAAATTGGGGGGAGTGGGGGCGGGGGGGATCACTGCTCGGGGACTAACTGGGCATCGATCAGCGTGTGGTGAGCAATTGCACTGTGCATCATTTGTGTATTCCAACCCTTTTATCATTACTGCTGTCACTTTATTAGTGTTATCATTATTATTTTCTTCTTTTCTGTTCTATTAAACCGTTCTTATCTCAACCCATGAGTTTTACTTCTCTTCCCGATTTTCTCCCCCATCCCACTGGGTGGGGAGTGAGTGAGCGGCTGCGTGGTGCTTAGTTGCTGGCTGGGGTTAAACCACGACAAACCCTTTTTAACTCTACTTGCTTTTTTCCAGTGATTAGTTTCCTTTGTAATTCTGCCTGAAATACTGCCTGAAATGCATGAACATTTGATACTACTTAACTATGTGTAACAAGAAAGGAGCAAGCAACATTAATCAGGAGAAAGCAAGCTTAGAAGTGAACATTACCCCAACAAAAAAGTGCAAAAAGCTCCAGAATTCTATGTAGACAAGGTTTAACACCAAATCTTAAAATGCTAGGAACTACCTTGCTATGTAACTTTTTTTTCAAATTTACTGTGCCTGAGAAAAAATGAAAAATATTTTCCAAAGATATTGTCTAGTTCTGATCTTCTAAAGATTTACTGCCCAATGAACAGCAAAACGTCAATCCTCCAGCCTTTCTTTTGAGTTTGTTACAGGCAGAACCAGGGGCACGAAACAAGAATTAACGCTTGAGGGGAAATAAGTGAGAAAAGAGGTGCAAAAAGACCCAAACAAAAATGCTCTGTAAATGATTCTGGTAACTTTCATTAAAGTATTAATGAAATATTTCATTAAAGTATTTTCATTTCACAATCCAAAGTCTACTCAAAAAGAACCTCGCAGCTACTGTTGTGTCCGGTAACAGTTTCACGCTAAATATACTGCACAGTATTATCAACTGTAATTTGTATAGAGAGCAATCTAAGCATCTCTGAACACTGAGATAAGAATTTAAAGAGTCACTTTTACTAGATAAGATCTACCTGATGTTAAAATTATCATCTGTTTCAGATCAGTGAAATATTATGCGTTTGCTCATAGATGAAACTAATCCTACTGCAAAGCTTGTTTTTTAAAGATGGGAATGAATAAATCCATTTAAAATATTAAGTTTTCTAAGAAAATCTTTACTTTCTCAGCAGAATTAAGTTTGTCAGAATTACCACTGAGAAATCAGAAATATATCATAAATTGCCTTTTTTGCTGTTGATGCTCTTTTTTTCCCCTTCCTTTTTTACAAGATTTGTAAAGAATACAATTTACTTTGGCTGGATTTTGTCCTTCTGTTAACATTTCTATGAAGGAGTACCCACAGACGTTCTGCAATTACTGTGATTACTTCGAACAGCATCTCCAAACTTACAGAATTCAGAACTGTGTGGCTTCGCAGCTAGAGAACTTGAAATGATAAAGTTCATGTAGTACTGATACAATGAAACGAGGAGCGAGGCTTTCAGTGAGGCCAATATTGTGGACATGAAGAATGGATTATTACACAAGACAAAGAGGTGAACCAGTGCAGGGGTAACCAGCAGTACAGCCATTGCTTGAGATTACAAAAGACAGTAAACTGCCAGTCACTACAAACCATATATACAACCCTGTATTATTTACAGCCCCTACTGATTCATCTGGTAGGCACTATACAGGATATTTAACCAAAGATAACTCTTACCTGAATGTAATGACCGCAAACCTTAGTACATTTCTGCACTGCAAAAGTATAGAATCTGACTTCATTATACCACGATTTAATGGCATCAGCAACATAGAACGCTTGATGACTTCCAACCCAAATATTCTCTCCAATAGATGTGAAATTAGGATGGCACTGATGTTTCTGACTTAAGTATACATTATGTTCAAGAATGCATTTATTTGCCCATGCCCTTGCAGTCCTTGCCAAAGCTGTATCCCAAGTCTGCAAAACATGAAAGGTGAAATAGTTGTGCAATGTTAATTTACAACCAGATCATAAACAATCAGACAAAACCGGTCAGGCAATAAAGTACAGATAGATATCATATGCTGGAGTTTCATAAAGAAATCCTTTCCCTTATTTAGGCAAGTACCCATGTTTTAGTTTCATTGACTTTTCCTGTTACAGCACAGAAATATGGACTAATTTCATTAGACAAGTTTGTTTTCCCCCTTCACTGTTGAAAATTAACTTTATAAGAGCACTTGCTAGCAACTGAAAAGATGTTTGAAATACACTTTTATCTTCAGATAAGAAATTACTGTCACATTAATTAAACATTAAACTTTTTTTTGGTAATTTTTTTGTTGAACAGGTCACTAAGGATTTCTATTTGGTACATAAAAATTAATTCAAAGTAAAAATGCACAGCTACTATAGATTCAGATGTATAAATATATTAAGCATTTTTAAGAGAGCCCCAAGAAACAAATATTTACTCCTCCTACAATCATTTTACAAAGGCAGCATCATGAGGTAAACATGCCAATGTTTGGCCAGTAACTCATTCTGCTACCTCTTACTTCTTTGCAGTCTGCCACCATTAACAAAACTTCTGATTCCTAAACATGAACGATCTTTGGTATTTGTCTACCAGTCATGATTGTTTCTCAGAATGTTTCCTCTACCATTAAAGAACCTAGGTTTATGTCTTATGTAAAAGATCCTGTGTTTTATTGCCTAGGTTTATTGGTGTTTGTACATTCCAGTTCACTCTCAGTCTCTATGGCTGCCAATACATTTTTTTCCCTAAGGCCTTTACTTTTTTCTAACCATATTTCTACATGCATACCTTTATTCATAATTTTTCCTGGTTTCCCTATTCCCGAGTACTAAAACTGGGTCTGGTGTCTTTCAGAAGCTTCTTCACTTCCAGGGTCATACCCCCATACCTGCCATTCTGGCTGCAAACCCACCCAAGCAAACGGCATTCTTTGCCATCAGTATCCCAGCACAGCATGAGCGTGTTCTCAAGCCTTCCTCAGGGTACTCATCCTTTAGCTGTGGACGAGCTGTTGTGAGCTCATTGCTCACAACATTTTCCTCTTGCGATATGAAGTGGACTAAACATCAAACATCCACTTTTTCTGCATCTTCTTCAGCTTTGCTTAACCCTTTCCAGCAAAAATTTTCACATGCAATTTGTTTTGGTTATGACAAGCAAAGATTCTTCCTTGCCACCAGAAATCCCCTTCAGCCCCAGGACTGCAGTTCATATCCTTGCTTTTGATGGAGAGCCTAACTCTTCTGGATCAGTCCTGCTGCCGGACCACTGCTTCTTCCTAAGCAGAAATTCCTTGGGGTGAAACGTGAACATCATCGGCTGGCCTGTGTCACTGCATCACGCCTGCTGTTCCGAGACTCACCTGTCTACAACTGACTCGACTCATTACCATATTTCCTATCAAATAAACATGATGATATCTGAACACCAGCCAGTGACGCCAGCCTGGTCGCCTCACCCGGGGACTACTGAGAGATCCCCGGCCCACTCTCCCACTCCCCCCGGCGGGACTCTGGAGCCACCCACGCCCCCCCCCGAGCCTGTCCCTACCATGTACCGCATGTTGCTGGCGGCCGGCTGGACTTCGGCGCGGAGCTCGTTGTGGACGCGCACGCAGGCCTCGATGAAGGCCTGGTCCACGATGCTCGGTAAGGCGGGCGGCGGCCCAGCTGCAGCCCTCAGCACCTCCCACAAGGCCAGCACCGCCACCCACGGCCTCATGGCCCCCAGCTGCCGGGGTCTTGCGTGAAGGGTTCCCTGCCGCACACCCCCCCCCCGCGGCCTTTTCCAGAACCTTCTCCGGCCGGGAACTTCCCGCCCAACCCTTGGAGCGGCGTGACGCTGAGGAGCCCGCTAGGGGGCGCTGCGGCGGCGGGAGGGAGCGGCAGCCGCGCGGGCGCCTCTCCTTCGCGCTGGGCGGCGGCTCGTTGGTAGGTGAGGCGGAGGAGGAGGAGGAGGAGGAGGAGGAGGAGGAGGCGGCGGCGGCGGCGGCGGCCATGGTGCTGTCGGCGGTGCAGCAGGTGGTGGTGTCGGTGGTGCTGGTGCTTTGTGTCTTCGTCGTCATGCCCAGGATGTTCGGAGGAGGAGGCGGGAGGGCCGGCCGGTCTCCGCGGGGCGGTAAGGCCGGCCCCGGCCATTACGATCCCCGTCAGCACCGCAGAGGTAGGAGCCGTGGCGGTGGCCGAGGCCGTGGCGGGGTTGTGCGTTCCCTGCGGGAGCTGCTGGGAGCCGGCCCCTCTCTCGGGAGGGCTCGAAGGGAACCCCCCCGGCAACGGAGAGGGCTGTGAGGGGGAAAGGCCGTGTCGGACGGCTCCGGGCCGGCGCCTGTGCTCTCACCGCCTCGCCTTAACCTCCCACACCCCCTTCCCGCCTTCGTGTTCTGCTTCTCTAGTTCGTTAGTGTGTCGATTTTTGTCTGCGTTGTCTTAAGAACATCACTGTTAAATGCAGATGACGGCCTGTTACTGGAAGTGTATGTTATCAGGGCAGTTTGACGAGTAGCGCCTGCAGGGACAGGCTTAGTTACTCCAACAGATGAGTAGCTGTGAGGTGTCAGAGGAAAGAATTCGCCGCGCGTGTTAGAATTGCAGTAAGGGAGCCAAGTGTTACTGTTAGCAAACGTTAGCACAGAATCGTATGAGATTTGTCAGGTAGTGTATTAGAAAGAGTCCATGGTGCCTCTTTAGAAAAGATTGGGCTAGGGAGCTTACCCCTTGTGAAAGCTTGAGTGGTATAAATGTATGTTAAGCTGTGTCACTGTACATCAGCTGAGGATTTAGTTCAAGGTCCAAAGGTCTGCTTCTGTTCTGGAAAATTACAAAAAGCCTGCTTTCTTGAGGTAGCTCTGTGATTCGTTGGTGATGCCTTCCGAGGCACTGTAAACCAAAAGGTAGATAGTTGCTGTAATCCTCCAAATTATGTGTCTGTGGTTTTCCCTGAGAGGCAGAAAAAGTGAGGCTAGAGCTGCTACCATGTTCTTCCCAGCTGATGTCGAACTTACTGTGCTTCATAAGCTCTAGTCTGGCCTGTTTTGCTTGCTTACTTTTAATTTATATGGTAGCTGTCATTTCCTGTAGATCAAATTCTTTTAAAACCAAACCTTGAAAAAAGCAATGTTTCACATGCCTCTGCTTCTACTGATGTATTGGCCCAGCACTGCATAAAATAAATTTCAGGCAGATCTGCTGTTCTCACCTGTCTGGGTTCTTCTTTTCTCCTGTTTGGCCAGTACTCACTCTGCTGTTTCTTCTGTGAGATAAATTTGGTGCAGGGCACTGGACTCCATTAGGATTCAATGTCCCTCCTCTGTGCCAGGAAGGTGGTGTTTCCCTTGACCACATTCGTATTCCTATGACCTGTGGAAATTTTTTCGTCTGTGATATCAGGTATTTTAGTAAATCTCCTCATTTACATTAAAAACAAATAGAACTGAAAGAAGGAAAACTACATGTAAGATCAAATGTGATTTCCAGATTAGTTAGTTCAGTTTTAGTAAGTCTAAACCTGCTTTTGTCGAAAGGAGAATGTCTGCCTGAACTTGCATTAAATGATTAAGGTAGCTTGAGTTCTGCTTCTGTCAGCCAGGGTGTTTAATTTTTTGTGTAACTGTCCAGTTCTGCTTTGAATTCCAGTGAGCAAACATACAGATTAAAGGTCTATTCCAAATGGGCATGTTGCATACTGAGCAATGGGATTTGGAAGAACTTGCAGTGATGCCTGGCACGACTTGACTGCTGAGCTGATAGTAAATGTTGCTACAGTCAGGGTCATTCCTGGAAGTCTGAAAAACTTTTCTGGCTAACTCATTTTAGACAATTCTAAACCATTGTTCAAGATCCCTTATCACAAAGTACCAGCTTAGTTTAGCAGAATTAGATTCCTTTTTCTCTTGTATTTGGAAGAAGCTGTAGCCAAACAGTTATTTCACTGGGAGTTGTAACTTATGTTAATTTTTTTCTTTACCTGATTGTGGCTGTCTCTTGCACACTTGAGTTATGTTACTGTAAATTCTTGAAATGCCACTCTTTCAGTATTAATTGACAAGGAGTGATTTGTATAATGGCCTTCCGTTTGGGAGTTTTTATATAATGTGAACCTTGTTTTACCCATACTCAGTTCAGGGATATTAAATTATGAGGAAATAAATGTTCAAGGGGATTTTAAGGTATAAGTCTAAGCAGTCAGTTGAGACATTAGTGTTAAACTTCACAGCTCCCCAATCACCTTCTGTCTGTCTCTGCAAGCATCTGCATTCTTTAGCTAATAGCACTGTTTCTCATGTGCGTGTCCCATGACCCCAGGTTTAACTACCAAATAACCTAATTAGTAAGTCAAGCAATGATACTGGTTTTATCTGCTGCCTGTTTTGGCAGGCAAATTACACGGAAAAATACTTCAGACTTCCGAGGTTGCATCTCTTTGCTGTTGTGCAAGCTTTTCCTGCTAAATATTTGATTTGCAGAGGTACAGCACTTCTAAGCCTGTGGGAATATCCATGTAACACTGAATTTACTGTCAAAATAATGAAAGCAGAAAGACAGCATGTGTATTTCAACAAAACTTTTTTTTTTTTTCCAGGACTAGACAATTCAGTTTGTACTTAACTCCTTTCTTTGTTACAGAGGAAAAATACTAATTTGTAACATTGTTCTCAGCATTATTAATAGTTTCTCTGAATATGCTTTAATTTCAAGATGTAAGTTGTTTCTTGTTTTGTCTACCTTTTTGTGGTTTGCCAATGTTGTTGTAAAGGAAGAAACTTAAAACTTGCATCTTAAAGAAAGATAGAAGCTTAGTTTGAGGGTCTTTGCTACATAGATTTAACTTTGCATTCTATTCATGAAACAGTGATTTTTAATTTTTTTTTTTTGTAGCTTTATTTGGATGCAGGACTGACCACACCATCTTAGAAGAGTGATAAACAAAGATGATCACACAAGAAGGAAACAATTTAATTCCAGTTGTGAAACTAATTGGACTCTTAATTTCCTTTCTAACTTTGTCTTCTTTCTCTCAATTTAATTTTTTAAGGTAGTCCTCAGACAGTTCATCAAGTTCACCTGAATCCAGGAAATTCTGACAGTAATACTTATCAGAGTATTCAGCAGATGAGAAATGCAATGGAAAAAGAGATAAAGAGTGAGAGAACAAGAGGAAATGGTAGAGAATTAGCATTCACCCTCATGCCATTGTATGCTCTTGGAGTGGGAGTGTTTGCAGCATACAAATTTCTTAAGGTAAGCCATAAGAAAAGCATTAAATTATTGAAATTAGAAGGAAATGTAACTGGTCTGGGTGTGTGTCCCCCGTCCCCCCAATTCTGAGTCCATGTATTTGGTTGTCCAAAAGCCATTCATTGCTTGGTTTGATTTTGAATGTGAGCTCCAAAGTTAAAATTATAGTATATCTGATTCTTCCTTATGAAGGTTTCTGACTGATCTTTTTTTAGACACTTAAAGAAATGAGAATCTTAGACCCCCCTCCTCCCCCCCCCGCACCCCCTCCTCCCCCCTTCCCCCCAATAAGAATCTGAGAACCTAAACAGTGCTGTTACCTGAGGTTGTAACTTAAGCCTCATCAGTATTTCACTTCCTTTTCATTCTTCAGAATGAGATTGAGTATGGGAAGGAGATAGACGACTCCTGCAGAGTAATAGTCTTAGATTAGCAATTAGATAGAATAGTGAGTAGTCTAGACCTTTTATTTAGGACTTCTCATTTGGTCATGCAGCTGCAACATAGGCTGTTAACCTGTGACATGTGATACCTTTTCTCTACCATTAGTAAATTAAAAAAGTAGAACACATGATCAGTTGGCTTTTTTTTTTTTTTTTTTTTTTTTCTAAATATCAGTCTTGATATTTATTGTTTTATAGTAAGAGACGTTACGGCACTTGCAGTGCTGAGAGTGCACCTGGAACATTGTTGCTTGCCTTCAGGGGAAAAAAAACTTAAACCTGAACAGGACTGGAGACAGCATCTTCATTTCCATAGTCAGTTTCATATCATCTCGTATGTGAGAAAAATACAACAGCTTAGCAAGATGAACATAGAGGCAGACCAGTTTGGTTTTAAAAATTAATTAGTTTGTAAATAAGATTTAAACATCATAAAAACAATACTTTGGGTGTTAAAACTCTTTACACTTGTGGGACTGAGATGTAAATATTTCTATAATAGCATCTTTATTACTTTAAGAAAGAAGTTTTACCTCCTAGTTAATGATAGGAGACTGGATCCAGTAACCTAGAAGGTTTCTTCTGTTCATTTTTGAAAACTGGAGTTGAAATAGCAACTGCTTTCTTCTACAACTTTTGTCAGTCATGTTGTCACTGCTTACAATCCGAAGTGTTAGTTTAAGATAGGAATAAGGCATGGCAGAATAAAAGTTTCATTAATGGAGCACATTTCTGTGGTTGCTATTTAATTTCAGTAAATTTCTAAATGCATTTTTATTTTTAATATACAAATAGTGATGAAGTCTTCTAACATGATTATATTTATTAAAGATGAAGTCACATGAAGAAAGTCTCCCCAAAAAGGAAAAAAGTACAGAAGACAAGGCAAAGGAAACGGGTAAGATAGCCACTCAGAATGCATATGTTCACCAAAAATGCATATTTCCTGCTGGAACAAGCTACATATTTTTGTTGATGCAGTCTAGCTAAACGAGAACCATCTTCTAAGTTCCTTACGTGCAGTTAGGAACCTACAAAAAAACACTTTGTTGTTCTGTGTACTTGAAACACTTGGTAGAGGTTTGTTTGAAATCTCCAAATGGTAATATTCTTTAAAACAGCTATACTAATACAGGATGGTTGTCTGCCTTTTAATGTCTGATGTTTTTCTTACTTAAGACCTGTTCAATTTTCTTCAGTATAATAGGATGTTTAAATAGGATATAATACTCTTTAGAATTAATAGGGTATTTAAAAAGGATATAATGATCTGTTTTAGAGTTAAACTGTATTGATAGTGGAACAATATGGATAAACAATTACAGAGGCTGTTGAATTTCTGGGTCAAATTGGAGACCTGACAAAAACATTAACTGTTTGTAGAAGAGACAGAATAAATGATACTCTCTTTTTCTTCATGATATGGAGCATTCTTGGCTGTCTGATTCAGTCTATTCTGCATGTGCCAAGAAGCAGGCTCTCCTTTGGAGAAACAGTCAGGCACATCAAAGTTGAGCTGTTTTCATACGTTTTTTGCCCCTTGTACAGACACATTTTTAGTTAATTAAACAACTAGCAGCCTCTTTTGGTGTCTCTGTACACCAGATCTGTAGTCAGGTTCAGCAGTGATTTTCTACACTGCCTACTTGCCATCCTTGCGTGTTGCATTCTTCTTTCTTCACAGTTTAATAGTATTTTAGGAGGAGTTACTCCTCTCAACTCTAGCGCATTAAGTGTTGAATGTATTTGCGAGGTGTGAGTGGGCAAATTCATGACTATATTAAGTATAAATACACTACTTTTACCTCAGGAAGTCTTGGAACTGCATAGTTCTTGAAGCTGGGAAGGTGAGAGCCATATTCTAACTCAGTTTCTTCCAAGGTGTTCTCTTTTTGTGCACTATTGGAGACAAGTTATTGAATGAGAAGGACTTCTGGTCACACATAATAAGGCTTCTGTTCTTACCCTCACCACTCCTTTTTCATATTCTAGAATTTTATAGAGAAAAAACCTTCCTGTTTTTGAATCTGCCCAACCAAAAATATAAATTAGTATCGTTTTGGTATTGTAAATACATTTCTCACAATGTTCTCTCCCTCTTGCCGCACCCCCCTGGCCCTGCCTCCCTTTTTTTTTTTTGCTTTCGTTTTTTGTTAGAGCATCAGCTTTTAGAACTGGAGCAGCATCTAGCACAGACAGAGAAAATGTTAAATTCTTTATTGACTCAGTTGGATCCACTGTCAAACTGGTGAGTGTTTCTAAAACATTTCAGTTAGTATTGTTTTCTGTGAATTGAAATTCTCCAAAATGTTGACAGAGAGTTCTTAAAATGTTCCTTATATATAGGTAAGGAACAGTGTTTAGGAACCTTCTTTAATTACTTATTGATTCTGTAGCCTTTTGCAGGTAATAGTTTTCTTCTGCAGTTCATGATCTTTTCCACAGACATCTCCTGTCTCTTGTTCACCAAACATATATGCAAAAGCTCAGACTTAAATCACGCTACTGTCACTAACAAGTTAAACTTGAATATTGACCAAGGAGACTAATACTGAAAAAAACACTTAAGCTCAGTAGCATTTGAAAGCCCATGTGGGAATTAGATTTCTGGTATCAGAAGGAGTTTCCACCTTTTGATATAATTAGAAGACAAAACTAGTTATCAAGGTATGGCTGCTTATTTTTGTGTTTTGAAATGTTAAGTGTTAACACTTTTAAGTGTTAGCACTGTTAAGTGATTGTGTGTGTTTCAGGGAAATATAACTTCTCTGTTGTAGTGTCACAAGGGAATAAGTAATATAACCTCCTTGTGGTTTTAGAGATGATCTTTTCTTAAGAAGCTAGGGCCTTACCCATCTATTGGAAATAAAAATATCCATGCAGTCCATTTTGTGTAGACTGACATCCTTCATGAAGCTGAGTTTAAAACATGCAGAATTTAGTGATTGTTCCTTTAGTGTGCTCCTGAACTTAATATGTGCTGAAACTATTAAGCAGCAAATTCACTGACCAGTTTGCCTAACAAATTTCTAGTAGTGATGGGGAGGAGAGAGCGTAAACAAAACCTGAAATAAATGAGAAAAGCCTCTAAACTGTAAAGTTCTGTATTAGGCATTGTTGTACTAAAAATAAAATCACTTTGGATAATTGTTTCTTTCAGTACTCATTACTCAACCTTGGCCATTGGGGCTCCACTGTTAGAATTCAGTGACTAGATTATTCAGTAGGTGTATGTGATGGGCTCCCCACTTCTCAAGAGACAGTTCTCAAAGAAAAGCTTGAGCTAAATGAATTGCTAACTTAACTAAGGTGTTTATCCACGGAAAGAAATACTGCAATCTTGAGCATTATTATCAAGCACTCACTTCCAAGGTAATCCTTCAGCTGGTGACATCTGTCTTTTTTTCTAGTGTTAATGCTTTAGCTTGTGAGCAGAAAGATGAAATAATGACACAGCTCCAATCAATTAGACGACTGATGAAAGAAAGTGGATTGGATAAATCAGAAAACAAGATGAAAGGTACTTTGGTATCCCGCAGGATGGATAACTAAGTAGTTTATATTTTAAAAGAATAAACAGATCTTACTATAATAATGTTCAGCTCCTGCATCTGAGCTAATGTGTGTGGAATTAATTTTATTCTGGAGGAGTACCATTATTCCTGTTTGAGGTGTATCTAATTTCAAATTTTTGATACATCATGATTTTTTTTAAGAACAGGTGCTAAAAGACATTGAGCTAGGATAGACCACACAGTCATGTTCTGCTTTGTTAAAATGGGCTTCTTGAATGTGAGTTCCTGAGCAGTCTGTTAGTATTGGATTAACTTTAGTCTGCGGATTCCCAGATGAGAACCTCTGAGGCAGTGGGTAATGCTTGCATAATGTACCAAACATCAAATTGTGTATTAGTTTCAACTGGAGATTTCCAAGAGGTGTGTAGTAGTCCAAGAGAAATCTTAAATGTTAAGAATGGTTCAGTAGAAATTTGGGGAATTTTTGCATTAGTTGAGTCTTAATAAAAGAGAGAAAACAAATAAAAAATTCTGCTTCTAAACCGACCCTTGAAATTTTGAGCCTTTCTAGTAATTTAAACTTACTTTTTTTTTTTTTTATTATAAGATGTCAGCCACATTTGTAATGAGAAACTTGAAGATCTTATTCAGTCATTTGCTGAACATTCTCAAGAGAAAGAAATGGATGACAGAGAAGATGACAGTAATGAAAATTTGCTTGAGGATGTTGATAAGGATTACAAAATAGAAGAGCATGAATTATGCGATGAATGTGAAGTACATCAGTTTGAGCCAGATGTGGTAGAAGACCAAGAAATGATACACAAAGATGCCATTGAATCCAAAGAGATAGGATTGAGGCGACGTAATAGATAC